>NC_134575.1:61442990-62155490 GCF_050947875.1 Dermacentor variabilis
TAACGTTGATGCGCGCCCGTCTTAGTAATATACATTAGCGGTGACAACGTAGTTAAAGGGTTAGTTTCCTCGAACTGAAATAAAGCGGTGACAGAAGTTATGGTGATTATCATGATTTATTAGCACCCGCTTTGAAACGGGGCGGTGGCAAAGAGCCAACTGGCCTGCTTCAGTTTTTCAGGTATACCATACATGCCTTTCATCCTAGTATTTTAATGCGACAGCGTTAAGGAGCTCGTGTAGCAGAAACGCCGGTGTCGTCGGCGTCGGCGGCGTTGGCCGTGTGCGAAAAATCCCGGAAGGCAATTCATAAACAAAAACAACCTGCAAGATAGGCTGGGTGGGAATCGAACCAGGGTCTCCGGAGTGTGAGACGGAGACGCTACCACTCAGCCATGAGTTCAATGGTTCAAAGCGCAACAAAAGCGCCTCTAGTGAATGCGGTGTTGCCTTAGAAACATGCCGTAGAAAGTTATACTGCGGTCATCATCATCATCAGCCTGGTTACGCCCACTGCAGGGCAAAGGCCTCTCCCATATTTCTCCAACTACCCCAGTCATGTGCTAATTGTGGCCATGTTGTCCCTGCAAACTTCTTAATCTCATCCGCCCACCTAACTTTCTGCCGCCCTCTGCTACGCTTCCCTTCCTTTGGAATCCAGTCCTTAACTCTTAATGACCATCGGCTATCTTCCCTCCTCATTGCGTGTCTTGCCTATGCCCATTTCTTTTTCTTGATTTCAACTAAGATATCGTTAACTTGCGTTTGTTCCCTCACCCAATCTGCTATTTCCTTATCCCTTAACGTTACACCTATCACTCTTCTTTCCATAGCTCGTTGCGTCGTCCTCAATTTAAGTAGAACAATTTTAGTAAGCCTCCAGGTTTTTGCCCCGTACGTGAGTACTAGTAAGACACAGCTGTTACAAACTTTTCTCTTGAGGGATAATGGCAACCTGCTGTTCATGATCTGAGAATGCCGGCCAAACGCACCCCAGCCCATTATTATTCTTCTGACTATTTCAGTCTCATGATCCGGATCCGCAGTCACTACCTGTCCTAAGTAGATGTATTCCCTTACCACTTCCAGTGCCTCACTACCTTTCGTAAACTTCTGTTCTCTTCCAAGACTGTTAAACATTACTTTAGTTTTCTGCAGATTAATTTTTAGACCCATCCTTCGGCTTTGCCTCTCCAGGTCAGTGAGCACGCATTGCAGTTGGTCCCCTGAGTTACTAAGCAATAATAATAATATAATATTTTGGGGTTTTACGTGCCAAAACCACTTTCTGATTATGAGGCACGCCGTAGTGGAGGACTCCGGAAATTTTGACCACCTGGGGTTCTTTAACGTGCACCTAAATCTAAGCACACGGGTGTTTTCGCATTTCGCCCCCATCGAAATGCGGCCGCCGTGGCCGGGATTCGGGTTACTAAGCAAGGCATTATTAGCGAATCGCAAGTTACTAAGGTATTCTCCATTAACTCTTATTCCCAATTCTTCCCAATCCAGGTCTCTGAATACATCCTGTAAACACGCTGTGAATAGCATTGGAGAGATTGTATCTCCCTGCCTGACGCCTTTCTTTATTGGGATTTTGTTGCTTTCTTTATGGAGGACTACGGTGGCTGTGGAGCCGCTACAGATATTATTCAGTATTTTTACATACGGCTCGTCTACACCCTGATTCCGCAATGCCTCCATGACTGCTGAGGTTTCGACTGAATCAAACGCTTTCTCGTAATCAAAGAAAGCTATATATAAGGGCTGGTTATATTTTGCTCATTTCTCTATCACCTGATTGATATGGTGATGAGTGTGAATATGGTCTATTGTTGAGTAGCCTTTACGGAATCCTGCCTGGTCCTTTGCTTGACAGAAGTCTAAGGTGTTCCTGATTATATTTCCTGTTACCTTAGTAAATACTTTGTAGGCAATTGACAGTAAGCTGATCAGACTATAATTTTTCAAGTCTTTGGCGTCCCCTTTCTTATGGATTAGTATTATGTTAGCGTTTTTCCAAGTTTCCGGTACGCTCGAAGTCATGAGGCATTGCGTATACTGAGTGGCCAGTTTCTCTAGAACAATCTGCCCACCATCCTTCAACAAATCTGCTGTTACCTGATCCTCCCCAGCTGCTTTCCCTCTCTGCATAGGTCCCAAGGCTATCTTGACTTCTTCCGGCGTTACATGTGGGATTTCGAATTCCTCTAGACTATTCTCTCTTCCAATATCATCGTGGATGCCACTGGTACTGTATAAATGTCTATAGAACTCCTCAGCCACTTGAACTATCTCATCCATACAAGTAATTATATTGCCGGCTCTGTCTCTTAACGCATACATCTGATTCTTGCCAATTCCTAGTTTCTTCTTCACTGCTTTTAGGCTTCCTCCGTTCCTGAGAGTATGTTCAATTCTATCCATATTATACTTCCTTATGTCAGCTGTCTTACGTTTGTTGATTAACTTCGAAAATTCTGCCAGTTCTATTCTAGCTGTAGGGTTAGAGGCGATATACTGCGGTGTATATCGGTAATTATGGGCATGTAAATTACAGAAGTCACAGTTAAACGAGTAGCGAAGTACGTTTCCGCTACAATTCCTATGCGCTTGGCGCACACGCAGAGCCATCATGCGGCGAACACAGAAGACCCCCTCCTCGGAATGTACGGCGCTGCCCCGACAGGTGGCGCGCCACTCGCGCGCTTCTCCCCTTCGTTCGTTTGGGCGCATTGGGGCCGTGCGGGGACCGGTGCGAGGATGCCCAATACCCTTGAGTTTAATAATGGGCGGTGCGAACGGGGTGCGATAACGCTATCACGTTCCACTCTTGAAGGCAAAGCTTAAGCGTCGTCCACTTTTTATTCGGCTCCCCAACCATTTCCTTCTTCCTAATCCTTTTTATAGCGAAGCTGTATATGGTTAGGGTTCCATGTAACTGTCATTTTTGTTCGTCAAGAAAAGTACACCTAGGTGAGTGTAGGCCGATCCCGTAGATAGTGCAATGCCAAGTCGACCCGCAGTGGAAGTGAAGCAGGCTTCAAGCACTCCGTCACTAATAATAATAATAATAATAATAATAATAATAATAATAATAATAATAATAATAATAATAATAATAAAAGTCAATGAAATAAACAAATCAAGATGCGTTGTTTCATGTCCATGGGTACATTGGTATCGTTTGTGAACAGCGCATGGACTCACGAGAAGGAGGCGTGGCCACATACACAGAGGACAAAATGTATGTACAACTATACACCCTTAACTCGCCAGAGGATAATGCCGCCGACGGCGGAGATGTCTGTGCCGTGCAAACCAAAGATGGAATTGTGATAGTCACGGCGTATATATCTCCAGGCAAAGAAACCCAAGTGTGATATCGAGAATTTCGTGGTCCCGCACTTCGCATGGTTACCCGTGATGACACTACCCCTGCGGTCATCATTGGATAAGTCAATGTGGACATTTCGAAACAAGACAAAAAGCGCTTTATTCAGTTTGTGCTAGAAGAGTTTGGTTAAGTGCCGCACCAACCCAAGTCACTCAATAACTCGACAATGGTCGTGTATAGATTTCACCTTGGCCAAGAGTCTGTCAGTGGTTGTAACCGAACCAATCAGTGTATATCACAGTAATCACAAAGCTATTGTCGCCACCATTACCAAATGATTAAAATAAGTACATGTACCCCTTTCAAGCCCTGTGTGATGTGCTGCAGCTTCGATGGTCATCCAATTCCACAGAGTGCAATGGCTCCTCAATATTTTTTTTCTGTTCCTCAAAACTTCTACATATACCTTGTACCGCTACTTATGCCTGTAATGGATCTGGCGCTATATTTGTCCCCGATTTCTGCTGCAGCTTACGCATCCCACTCTTATTCAGAATATTCGCTCCGGCATTTTTTTGTCCTTAAGCAACCAGCTCAGGCCTCAAAGAGCAAGGCACTGTCCTTTGTGTTATCGTACAGATTTTGCCTTCTAATGTCTTCCCATTGTAAATTTTTATGATATTTTTATTTCCATTTTTCGTATCCAATTTACTCTCTGTTTCTTTTTCTGTCTTGATCGTCTCTATATCTCTCTTTACACTTTCAATTACCCTGTACTTAGGTGCCAACTTTCCTGACCTCTTCCTGTCGCTCCGTGCCAGCTTCTGACAGCACCTATCAACTTGGCTGCACACTGCAAACAATGCAAATGCTCTCCGCTACTAGAAAGCACCACAGTCATTGGCACATAAAAAACAAAAACGGAGCGAGAAATATGGGAGGCACTTGCGATAGCAAAAGAAAAAGAGATGTGCGTAAGCACTCCGTCCATCGCGCTTATCGAAGCTGAGGTCGAGTGTGCCAGGGCGAACAGGTGCAAGTGAACGATGTATGCCTGGCCCAATGTATGATCACATGCCGTCACCTTGTCGTATCTTTTTATATCTCCCCCGCGCCATATCTCCTTGTATATAAGCGCGTTCTTTAACATTATTAAACAGTTGGTAGTGTGCGCTACGTATGTCCGCGTCCAGTCCTTCACTTTTGTTAGTGTAACACTAAGCTCAATATAATCGTGAACATCCAATTACGTCGTTGGACAAACTGAATAATATCGACACTGAAAGGTCGGCAGCCGCTGCACTCCGCAGCACTTTATAATAGAAGCTAGCTACTACGTCCCACCATGGCGACACATCACAGGGTAATTAATGTCTGGCAGTGGAACTGTAGGCGATTCCATCGTACAAGAAATATCCTCCAACAGTCCATTCGCACCCACCCGGAAAAGCCACATGTGATCCTATTACAAGAAACGCTGACAAATACGGTCACGTTACCGGGCTATAAATCGCATACCCAATATGGTGATGGGAAGAGGGGCATCAGTGACTAACAAATGTGCGTTCATAGCCCACGATCTCAATCCTGAATCCAATAAGGTTGGACACTCGCTCGTTGAAAATCCTCCCCGATAGACTGTTCAAGACAAGTATATGTATACTTAACATATACAGTACACGCAAAGACATCAGGGAAATAATCGCAGCAATTATCAACGGGGCTACTAGCAAGGCCAAGACATTCCCACTCCTGGTGGCCGGAAACTTCAACGCTCCGCATCGAGCTTGAGGGTACCAACAAGCTAACCGCAAGAGCGTTGACCTATGGCATACTACAGTCAATAATAACCTCACGCTTATAAAAGATCCGGCTTTGCCGACCAGGATCGGCAACTCCTACTCTAGGGATACCACACCTGACCTCTTCTTCATACGGAATGTAGAGTCGGCCTCTTGGTCCAACCTCCAAATAGACCTTGGCAGGGATTACAATATCCTGGCCACCTCCGTCAATGTGAGAAGTGGCTACCTCACAGAGTTCACTATTACAGATTGGGATTACTTTCACCAGATTAGGGAAGAGCGAACACAAAGACATGACTCAGCACTTAGCCTAGAGCAGTGGACTGAACAGCTAAAGGAGGATATCAGTGCGACGACAAAGTCCAGACTGAACTGGAGGTGGATGGGATGAATAGCCACCTCCCTCATCTTCTAGAAGCTAAAACGTCACTGTTTAACAGATGAAAAGGGCAGAAACTCAACCGAAGGCTCCGAAAAAGATCGCGGAGCTCAACAAAGCTATACAAGATCACTGCCATACCTTGAGCAGACAACACTGGGATGAGGTGTGCAATTCCGTGGATGGCCGAATGAGAGTTGGAACTAAATGGGACCCACTCAAGCATCTGGTCGATGATACCATTACCAAGTCAAACCAAAGACAAGTGATAGCGAAGGTTCTATACGAGGCATGACAATCAGAGACAGTAGAGACCGTACTCGAAAGACTCGCTCGCAAGTATCTGCCAGTGGGCAACTCGAGTGACGAAAACTACGCTCCCTACAAAGGCTCATCTTGCCCAGAGCTAGATAAACCCTTCAAGGCATGCGAAGTAAGGGAAGCTCTCCAGAATTTAAATGGCAGGTCGGCCCCTGGTCCTGATGCCATCCCCAAACGGGCCCTCAGAAACCTGGACGACTGTTCTATAGAACGGTTGACGGAGGAGACCAATGGAATATGGGAACGAGGGGTTGTCCCGGAGTCCTGGAAACTGACCTCGGTCATCCACATTCCAATACTTGGAAGACCCCTGAGTCTCTCAAACCTCAGACCCATTTCCCTCACGTCCTGCGTGGGGAAAGTGGTGGAACGTGTCATACACAATCGAATTTTCAAGTACACCGAGAAACAAGGACTGTTTCCGTACAACATGATTGGCTTTCGCCCGGCCCTGTCAACGCAAGACGTGATGAAGCTCGTCAAGTGTCAGATCATTGGCAACACCGCAAGAGATATAAGAGGCATCGTAGGCTTAGACCTGGAGAAAGCCTATGACAATGTATCCCATGCTCACATTCTGAACTCCTTCTCGGAGCTCAATTTGGGAGATGCCTTCCACAGATACATAAGCTCATTCCACAGGGATCGCAAGGCCACGCTCAATACCGGTGACCTCAAGTCCGACAATTTCAGTTTGGGCCCCAGAGGCACACCACAAGGAGCGGTAGTCTCACCACTGCTGTTTAACATCGTCATTAAGAAACTATCGCAAAGGTTCTACAACACAGAAGGGATCAATCATACGCTCTACGCTGATGACATCACAATCTGGTGCACCGGAGGAAGCGAATGAGCTGTTAAATTAGGCTTACAGGAGGCTGTAGATCAAACAAAGATGTACCTGGAAAATACGGGGCTTAGATGCTCCCCAAGCAAGTCTGAGCTCCTCCTCTACCGGCCGGTCAGGAGGTCCCAAACCTAGAGGCTGGAAACCATTCTCTGAAATAAACATCAAACTCCCCACTAAAAGCGGCTGTACCATCCCCAGAGTTGACACCATTCGGGTCATTGGCATGTTCATCGAATCCAATGGCAGTAACAATACGACGCTCAACAAGCTCACAGCCAAGACTGAGAACATGATCAGACTCATCAACAGAGTCTCGAATAGGCTTGGAGGCCTAAAGGAAGACAATCTCCTCAGATTGTTCCACGCCTTCCTCGTGAGTCGTATAGTTTATGTGGTAGCCATGAACAATTGGTATAACTCCGAGAAGAAACGATTAAAGACGCTCATCAAAAAACGTATCAAAAAAGTACTAGGCATTCCGTTACGGGCGAGCATGGACCTCCTTATGCAACTAGGAGTGCACAACACATTGGACTAGATAATCGGGGCCCAGGAGTCAGTCCAACTGGCCCGTCTATTCTATAACTCGACTGGAAAGAAGATCCTGGTGGTTCTTGGGATCAGCCCTATCCTCATGGAAGAGCGGAAGTATGAAATCTCAGAAGATCAAAGGAACAACATACGAGTCGCACCGTTTCCCCGTAATGTTCATCCTCAGCACAACGTAGGCAGACGCAGGGCAAGAGCCCTCACCCTCCTCAAGCGTATCCCTACTCGGCATGTTTTGTCGACGCGGCCCAATATCGACAATCGTCTAACTTCGTCATTGCTCTCGTTGATCACAACGGACAGATAGTGAATGCGGCTTCCCTGAAGTGCTCAACACCAACCAGAGTGGAGCAGGTCGCAGTTGCTATAGCACTCCTAGATAACAGCAGATCACAAATCACTGATTCGAGATCGGCGGTCAGCACTTTCGCTTTAGGATCCATCGCTGAGGAGGCTCACAAGATTCTCAGGAACAAGATAATCTCTCCGTGCACCATCACGTGGTTTCCGGTGCACCTCGACCCCCAGCTTGACTTATTTCCCAATCTCAATGACATTGCTCACTCTCAAGCCCGCGCACTAACCCACCGCGCGGGAGCAGGGTCGAGCTCAGACTCCGGGGTTCTCGAGTTTCGGGACACTCTCACTACTTTCAGCGAAATCACTACGCGCCAGCACCTGGGTACAAGGACTTATCCTCCCCCTCATAGCAAGCTGGCTATACCTCTGGCGTCCACTTTACGCATGCTTCAGACTAAGTGCTATCCAAACCTGGACCTTTTCCATACGATCACTCCAGAGGCTTTTAGCTCTACTTGCCCCGACTGTGGGGCTGTTCGCAGTCTCGCACACATCCTCTGGTGATGCCCATTGTTACAGGGACCCAATCGCATCACGGAAGAAGATTGGACCTCTGCCATCCAGAGCTGAGAACTTTCCCGTCAAACTTGGGCTGTCCAGAGAGCCCACGATGCGGTGGTTAGGCTCGGCCTGCCAGATCCCACGTGGGAGCGGCCCGATGCTCTGCCCTAGGGCAAAGCTTCTCAGGACCTTGTGAATAAAGTTCTTTGTATGTCTGTCCTGTTTCAGGGTAGTCCTACCCTAAACACATCTCGTCAAGCAACTTCACTCACTTTTGAAACGAGACTAAGCACTGCGACCGGAATTTTTATGTGTATTATGTCAAAAATAACGTACTTGGCAACTGCCTATATTACTTTCCCGGTGCCAGTTTAATCGTATATTCCATATCACCCATAATCACTCATCGCTTGTGGTTATCTGGGATCCAATATATCAAATATATCGTATGTGTCTTTATGATATGTGGTATTACTGTTACTGTACGTCCGTGCTATGGGGAACGTGCGATTGTTAACAGGCTCTTTTCAGCACTGAAAGCTATGCTCTCCCCTAACGAGCACCAAGTCATCTGCTCAAGCAAGCGCTTTTATGCTTATCTATTTTCTCCACAACTTCGCTCTGCGTGCAGCTGTCAGCATGCCCAAATAACAATTATCATTTTCGGCCAACAAGGTTAAATTTGGGACTCTCTGAAAACGCCGTGTAGCCCAAACGCCTGTAATATTTATTCGACGTGAGCAACGAGGACTTGCTCCGTTCCGAAAGCTAAAGAAAAACAAGTCACTGCTCTGGAGAAGCCTGCCCGTTTATATCAAAATGTTGTACAGACTATCCTATAAGAAGGACATTCTTCATAACCCCTTCAGATACAATAAAAAGAAAAAATTGGAGGACGCTTAAGCTTCGCCTTCAAGAGTGGAACGCGACAGCGTTCCCGTCGACCCGCCAAGGGGTGTAAGACAATGGGCTACGGCGCAGCGACTACGCGCCCCGCATCGGACGCGGTGAGCGTCGAGCAACGCAGCGTTCGGCGCGACAACGAAATGTGCGCCTGAGCAAGCGACGCACGCCTAGAGCTCGTTTCTAAGCCAACACCACGTTCACTAGAGGCGCTTTTGTACCGCTTCGAAGCATCGAACTCATGGCTCAGTGGTAACGTCTCCGTCTCACACTCCGGAGACCCTGGTTCGATTCCCACCCAGCCCATCTTGGAAGTTGCTTTTTATTTATGAAGTGCCTGCCGTGATTTATCGCTCACGGCCAACGCCGCGGACGCCGACACCGACGCCGACGACACCGGCTTTTCTGCGACACGAGCTCCTTAACGCTATCGCGTTAATAACATAAGGGCATTTTAACGCGATAGCGTTAAGGAGCTCGTGTCGCAGAAAAGCCGGTGTCGTCGGCGTCCGCGGCGTTGGCCGTGAGCGATAAATCACGGCAGGCACTTCCTAAATAAAAAGCAACTTCCAAGATGGGCTGGGTGGGAATCGAACCAGGGTCTCCGGAGTGTGAGACGGAGACGTTACCACTGAGCCACGAGTTCGATGCTTCAAAGCGGTACAAAAGCGCCTCTAGTGAACGCGGTGTTACCTTAGAAACGAGCTGTTTCTAAGGCTCAGGCGTGCGTCGCTTGCTGAGGCGCACATTTCGTTGTCTCGCCGAACGCTGCGTTGCTCGACGCTCACCGCGTCCGATGCGGGGCGCGTAGTCGCTGCACCGTAGCCCAATACTCCTTGGCGGGTCGACGGGAACGCTGTCGCGTTCCACTCTTGAAGGCGAAGCTTAAGCGTCCTCTAATTTTTCTTATATTTTAGGCCAGGGGTTTCGGTAAACCATTTCAAATTACGAGATATCCTGCTCATGAGGCGCATAGGTTGGTTTATTTGGGTCGCTAATTATTTCTTGGCATGATCGAAAAATGGATTTAATGGTTCTGACTGAGTGGCTTTCAATTTAAGTTGTTGTAGAAGAGCAGTTACGTCATTCGTGCACCGACTCGGCTCTTTGCGTGCAAGCACAAATTTTGAGCTCAGAGATCCCGACAAAAGAATGAGTAGACACGTGATGCCGCACGCTATAAGTAAACGCATGCATGGTCCCTTTCTTTCGACGCAGGTACATGTGTTGTGACTTTAGAGAAAGCGCTGGTTATCTACGTAGTATTACGACGAAATGACTTGTGAGTGGAAAGTAACAAAGCCGCACACGTTTTACGCTTACTTACATGACATTGCAACAGCTCGTAGTGACAGGTCCGTGCTCGAAATCTGTGGCAACCACAAATCTAAGTGTCTGCGACGGAATCTCGTCAGTTTGACACAGATGCCAACGAGGAAAGCGAGAAGCGTCTTCTGCAGCTTGCATTCTCTTTTTAGCCGTTAATTCCGGCCAGGTACATTACGTCAGCAAATGAGTGCGGCATCGTGAATATTGCTGCTGATAGTTGTTTATATTTCAAAGCAAAGCTTTTTTTTTTTACCTTGCCTACATTTTTATGGGCACAGGCTGCTGCCATTTTGCTGAGACGACAGACGCTCATTACCCACTACCAACTGCCACTCCTCACACTAACACCTACTAGACGCTATAGCCCACAAACCTCTCTTACCTCTATCTTATTCTAGGGTGTTACAAATGGCGCCGCGATGCTGTCGTGGCTTTCGATTCCTTGCGCGGAGCAATCACTGGCAAGAAGTGAAAAATTTGAAATTCATGCGGGTTCCTTGAGCTTCCAAAAATTGTGTTAATAATATTTTTACCCCTCCCCCTTTAATGCCACTCGTTCCACAATTTTGCATTGGTTAGCCTGACTGCTCACTCACCTACTGTGCTTGTTTTACGGTGCTTCAGTTTATAGCTTTAGTTTCCCCGCTAATAAGAACTATTTCTCTTGCGCTACCTCCTATTGTGCGGTTATTCACCTATCTCCTTACATGCCATGAATGAGGATGACCATATCAAAGTCCTCGAAACATGGCTGGGCGTGGCATCATGGAAGTGAAGTAGGCACACATATTTCATCCTAATCTTGGCTACTCCCCCATAGCGAAAATGAGCCATCAGCAGATGCGCATCCTTGTCTACAGCCTGCATACAACAGCCTAAAACAACCTGGCCCCAATAGCCACAGGACAACGTTTAACAATTAACTGCAGCAAACCGAAAAATCACTGGTTACCGACGTTTATGGATGGCGTCTTCGATGTGCCTCTCGTCAGCTATGCCCTTTTAGTCAATCATCACTACCCACGTAAGAACGGCTGACGCGATTGACCAAGTGTTCGCTGAAAGAATGAAGACTTTGAACGTTTCTCATTACGTCCCGTATTTCTCGACACCCTCACCACTGCTCAACGTTCGGCCAAATAAGCAACCGCCACCGCTGCTGCTGCTGTCGCTGCTGCCACTGCTGTCTGCCGCCGCTGCCGCTGCCGCCACTGTTGCTGTGCTGCTCCTGCCGCTGTTGTCACTGCCGCCGGTGCCAGTGCCGCGACCGCTGCTGCTGCCACTGCTGTTTGCCGCCGCTGCCGCCACTGCTGCTGTTCTGCTGCCGCTGCTGTCTGCCACCGCTGCCGCTGCTGCCACTGCTGTCCGCCGCTGCCGCCAATTTTGCTGCGCTGCTGCTGTCACTGCTGTCTGCCGCCGCTGCCGCTGCCGCCACTGTTGCTGTGCTGCTGCTGCCGCTGCTGTCACTGCTGTTACTGCCGCCGGTGCCGCTGCTGCTGCCGCCGCCGCTGACAACGACGATGACGACGATGATGATGATGGAATATTCCGCGCTCAGTGTTTGTCACTGGTGCGCTGTTACCCATCGTAAAGAATGCACCGAGACCCGCCGCCGTGGCTAAACGGCTCTGCTGTTGCGCTGCTAAGCACAAGGGCGCGCGATCAAATCCCGGCCGCCGTGGCTGCATTTCGATGGGGGCGAAATGCAAAAACGCCCGTTTACCCTGCATTGTGCGCACGTTTAGATCCCCTGGTAGTGCAAATTATTCCGAAGTCCTCCACTACGGTGTGTCTCATAACCGAATCGCGGTTTTTGCACGTAAAACTTCAGAATTCAATTCGATCAAAAACATTTACCGCCCATTACGATATTCCCTAATGCGAAATTTGAGGGCAGCTGTTTGCGTGCTTTTTTTCATTTTGCAATATATCGGTTTGCGCGCACAACCTGTTTCGTGAGGAACGTTGTAAACTCAGCGTAGTGTGACGCGACTGCCTCGTTAACCGCGAGATCGCGAGAGGTAGCGCGTGACTGACGCGTAGGCGTGATTCACAGCACCCGCCGCAGACAAACCTCCACTCATACAGCGCCTTGTTTCCATATATGGTATCGGTGACGTCATCGGTGAACAGACGGCGCGTGCTATTCTGGCGCCATCCTGTAGTCATCGTCGCCGGAAAGCCCGTCTTGCCGCAGCACTACGCTTCTCATGCTTTCACCATAGCCACTGTCAAAACACTGTCAAAATGTGCGACCGTTTCGGCCAGAGCTCCACTTGCTTCTACCCATTATAAATAGTTTTCATGTGACGTCCCCCGCAGGGGCGTCTGCGTCAGCAGGCATTTGGTGTGTTGCGACACCACGTACCCGAGCACACGAGGGTTGGACCCTCCCGCGTGTAGCCGTGCGCGGCTTAGCCGTGTCCGGGGAAAGGGGGATCCTGCAGGTTGAGCCGATGCCGGGTGTTCGGACCTTTAAGGCCCCCCGGCGGAGGCAACACACCTCTTTGGCCTCTGCTTCACGTAGACGGCACCCCCGGACTGACCCACCCGGGGGAAATCGGCAGTCGCCTTTTCCTGTCCTCCTCTCCAATCTTCGTCTTTTTCTCTCGCCTTTTTCATCTTTCCTGTCTTCTCATCACTTCTCCTCACTTCCTAGTTCCCCGGCGGCAAGGGTTAACCTTGTGTAGCTAGCCAGCCTTGGTTATGCTGTATTTGGTTATAGCAGCGATGTACGGCTGGCGTTGGCAGGCTTTCTCTAGCCGGAACTTCTGTCACGTCCCCCTGTTGGGCTACATGGCGGGTGGTCGGCATCGCGGCCGAAAACCCAACTGTATCTATGGAAAACGCGTTTCCTAAACTCCCTGATCGCCCTCAGAAACGAGGGCGCACCGAAGAAGTCTTTCAGCTTTTCGGACGGCAAGTCCACAATTTTCCTCGTTTTCACGTGATCCACTCAGAAAAACCAGCTAAACAAGCGCGAACAATCTCACCATTCCTTGTATGGAAGACTCTTACCGAAGTGTTTGGTCCAGGATATAAGGCTTCGAGGATGGCTAGCGGTGACCTCCTCTTGGAGCTCCGCGATCAGAAGCAATTTGAGAAACTGCCTAAACTAGTATCATTTGGAGAGACCCAAGTAGTAGTAACCCCGCTCCGCACGATGAATACCTCCCGCGGCGTTGTCTCGGACGATGATTTGCTGGAGCTCACTGAGGCTGAGCTCTTGGAGGGCTTCAGTGAACAGAATGTTATAAATGTCAAAAGAATTACAATGAGACGAGATGGCAAAGAAATCCAAACCAAACACTTGATAATCACCTTCGGTTCGAGTGTCCTGCCCGAGTCAATTGAGGCCGGGTACATCAAGCTCCGTGTCAGGCCGTACGTGCCCAATCCTCTTAGATGCTTTAAGTGCCAAAGGTTTGGCCACAGTTCACAGAACTGTCGAGGCCGGCTGACATGTGCCAGGTGCAGTGACAATGAACATTCCTCCGAAACGTGCCAGAAAACTCCACATTGTGTCAACTGTGATGGCAAGCATGCCGCATACTCGCGGTCCTGCCCGTGTTGGAAAAGAGAAAAAGAAATTGTGACAATCAAAGTCAAAGAAAACATATCTTTCAAGGAGGCACGTAGGCGGGTGTCATACCTGCCTAAGAGCAGCTTTGCCGATGTGACGCGTCAGGGGGCAGCGACACAACGGCTTCCGGCGGCTGTCCGACCCGCAAGCAGTGAGTCGGCAGTTACGCCACCTGCCCCCGCGGCGGTTGCAGCTAGCGCTGCTCCGTCACCCCAGCAGACGGGGCCATCCACCTGCGGGCAGGTGACCTCGAAGGTCTCGTCGTCCAACGTGCCGAGGCCTTCACTTCAAGCAAAGCGCTCGGAAGAGCGCGTGTCCAGCGCCTCGCTAGAGGCGATGGACACAACCACCAGCAAGACGGCGCCACTAGCGCCTAAGGAGCGGCGAGGATCTCTCGATCGCCCCAAAAGAGATAAAACTCCCGTCACGGCGTCTGCAAAGCGCCGGTGAACTAACCTTTCCTTTCCAGAACACACAGTATCCAACTCTATCAAAATGGATACAGAAATTATGCAATGGAATGTCAGAAGTCTCATCCACAATCTTGACGACGTAATAGAACTCCTACACAAACTTAATCCAAAGGTACTGTGTGTTCAGGAAACGCGCTAAAAAGCTACAGAGACAAATTTTCTCCGGTCACACATTATTTTTCGCAAAGATCGTGACGAGGTCAACACCTCATCCGGCGGTGTAGCGATAATTGTCCATAAAACGGTTGCTTGCCAACACTTGCCGCTTCGGACGTCCCTCGAGGCAGTTGCGGTTCGCGCAATTCTTTTTAATAAGTTAGTAGCCGTCTGCTCTATCTACATACCTCCAAACTATCACATGAGTAAAATTGAATTCCACGAACTCATTGATCGACTTCCAGAGCCATTTCTTATTGCCGGGGACTTTAATGCGCACAACAGTCTCTGGGGAGATTCCAGGACTGATTCGAGGGGTCGACTGATCGAATCCTTTCTTGTTACGTCCGGTGTGTGCCTCTTTAATAGAAAAAAACCCACCTACTACAATGCTGCGCATAATTCCTACTCCTCCATAGATTTAGCACTTGGATCTTCCATACTTTTACTTACAATGGAATGTTATAGAAAATCCGTTTGGGAGTGACCACTTTCCGATAACTTTAAACACGACACGACACTCGCCCACAGGCACATCGCTGGAAACTTGACTCCGCCGATTGGAAGGGTTTTAAGGAATCTACTTACTGATCACAAGATTTTATACGCGATTTTAGCATGGATAACGCTGTAGCATATTTCTCCGCTTTTATTATTGATGCAGCTCAAAAGTTCATTCCACAAACAAATGGTCACTCATCTAAGAAACGAGTTCCTTGGTGGAATGAAGACTGCAGGGATGCACGAAAAAGACAAAATAAGGCGTGGGGCAGATTGCGCCAATATCCTACGGCGAAAAATTACATCGCATTTAAACACATCAAGCCACAAGGACGGCGCACAAGACGGCAGGCTAGAAGAGCAAGCTGGGAGAGTTTTCTCTCAGGCATCAATTCCTATACCCAGGAGGCTAAAGTATGGGATGGCCTGAGAAGGCTAAAAGGGCAGCAGATCAACCCATTACCTTTGATTGATGAGCGAGGGAATACCTTGGAAAAGCAGGCCGATGCCCTTGGATTACATTTTGCACGTGTATCAAGTTCCATAAGCTATTCGCAAACATTCGTTCAATATAAGCAAATAGCAGAACTTCAGTCAATAAACCGTAAATGCAGACCAAATATACCGTACAACTGTCATTTTAATATTGCCGAGCTTAGAGCTGCGTTGAGCTCGTGCATGAGCTCTGCACCTGGAGTTGACAAAATCATGTATGACATGATTAAAAACCTACACACTGATACACACATGACACTTCTGGCACTTTTTAACTCTGTTTGGGCTGCTGGATACCTCCCATGCTCATGGAAAGAGGCTTTAGTAGTGCCGGTCTTGAAACAAGGCAATGACCCATCCGACGTTTCAAGTTACCGTCCAATAACACTGACAAGTTGCTTATGCAAACTGTTCGAGAAAATGATAAATCGTCGTCTTTTACATTTCCTTGAATCGAATAAAATGCTCGACCCTTACCAGTGCGGCTTCAGAGAGGGTAGGTCGACTACTGACCAGCTCGTGCGCATAGAGGCAGGCATTCGCGACGCCTTTATCCATAAGCAGTTCTTTCTTTCTGTTTTCCTAGACATGGAAAAGGCATATGACACGACTTGGAGATATGGGATATTGCGAGACCTCTCAGAAATGGGTATTCGAGGGAATATGCTTAATGTAATTGAAAGTTACCTATCAAGCCGTACATTTCGAGTTAGGGTGGGCAATGCTCTATCCAAGCCATTTACACAAGAAACTGGCGTGCCGCAAGGAGGGGTATTAAGCTGCACCCTTTTTATAATCAAAATGAATTCCTTAAGCTTATATATACCGCAGAGCATGTTTTATTCGGTGTACGTAGATGACGTGCAATTGGGTTTCAAGTCATGCAACCTTTCTATATGTGAGCGACATGTCAAGCTTTGCTTGAACAAAGTGTGTAAATGGGCAGAGGAAAATGGCTTTAAACTGAATCCTGTTAAAAGATCATGTGTACTTTTCAAGCGAAAAAGAGGCTTATTTGCAGAGCCCAGCCTAGAACTACATGGACAGTACATACCAGTTGTCACACAACACAGATATTTAGGAATCATATTAGATTCAAAACTGACTTTCATTCCACAGTTAAAGCACCTAAAAGAGAAATGTCTAAAAACAATAAACCTTCTTAAACTTTTATCACATAAAACATGGGGCAGCGACAGGAAATGTCTGATGAACGTTTACAAAAGTATCATACGCACGCGCTTAGACTATGGGGCCATAGTATATCAATCTGCCAGTCCAAGCGCCTTGAAGATGCTTGACCCTGTTCACCATTTAGGCATCCGCTTGGCGACCGGTGCCTTCAGGACAAGTCCTGTAGAGAGTCTCTACGTTGAAGCTAATGAGTGGTCGCTTCATCTTCAGAGGTCATACTCTAGTTTCATGTACTTTCTATATGTGAACGCAAACCGCGACCATCCCTCTTATGTAAGCATAAACGACGTGGCATCTGCACAGCTCTTTAATAATCGACCTGCAGCACGAGAACCATTCTCTCTGCGCATTAGAAAGCTTGCTGAGGAAATGCAAGTCCCAGTTCTTCAGCAAAACCTAATGGTCCTAGCTAAGCCATTGCCGCCATGGCAGTGGAAACGCATAGAATGCGATACATCATTCGTAGAGGTGACGAAACACGCCCCACAGGCACATATTCGAATGCACTTCCTGGAACTTCAATCGAAGTACTCGTGCATAGAATTTTACACTGACGCTTCTAAGTCGCATGCCGGAGTGTTTTATGCTGCAATCGGACCATCCTTCTCTGAGTCCGATGGACTGCATCCGGAAACAAGCATATTCACCGCGGAAGCTTATGCAATTCTATCTGCTGTTAAAGAAATCAAAAAAAGAAAGTTGCACAGACCCATTATATACACCGACTCTCTAAGCGTCGTAAAAGCCCTAATGTTCCTCCGCAATCATCGAAACCCTGTACTTACTGAGCTTTATTCCGTTATTTGCACATCGTACATGTCTCAGCAGCAAGTCATAGTATGCTGGGTACCTGGACACAGGGGCATTGAGGGTAATATGCTGGCTGACCAAATTGCCACATCAATAGCTTCACAAGATACACATTCTACCACTGCACTACCTGCCTTAGACCTAAAGCCTTTCATCTGAAAGAAACTCAGAAGCCACTGGCAGCGCTTATGGGATGCTGAAACAAATAATAAGCTTCACTTCATTAAGCCAAAACTGGGTTATTGGCCCCCCGCAACAAAAACACGACGAACAGAAGTCCTATTCTGTCGTCTCAGAATAGGACACACACATGCCACACACAGTTTCCTGCTAACTGGAAATGAGCCACCATCCTGCGGTAGATGCGGTGAGAGGCTCACCGTCCTCCACGCCCTCCTGGAGTGTCGGGAAGCCGAAACAGAGAGGAAAAGACACTTTCCGCTAGCATACCGGCAGCACATCCCTTTTCATCCTGTAATGTTTCTTGGTACAGAACCGTTGTTTGGCACCAGAGCAGTCCTAAGCTTCTTAAACGATGTTGTCTTAATGTTGTTAGCCCTACGAATTTGTAGCACATCCTCTCTCCAGAGGATGTCGCTGCGATAATTTATTCTTCTACAGCACATGCCTTCAGGCCCTTCCGTTTCAAGGGCTCTCTAAGGCAGTAGTGCGCCATGCAAACATTTGCCTACATGTATATTAAAATATGATCAATCTATCACAATGTATCTCTTGTGTTCTTAGTAGTACTCACTAGTCATTGCCATAATTTTATTACATATAGCTTTTATGCACTTTACAGAGATCGCTTTTAGGCCCCTTTACAGCCACGTCACAATAACTCACGGAACTCATCTACCCACTGCAAACTCATCAACACTGACCTGGCGCTCTTTGGCCATAATTGGCCCTTGCGCCATAAAACAACGAATTCATCATCACCTGACGTCATGTAAGTGGCTCCACGCCAAAATAGTATCAAGACATGGAGGCCACAATGACGGCAGGGCACTAAATTATGATGGGCACATTGTTTTCATTTTTTAAGTTTTTCTCCGGATTATCACGGCTATACATTTCTCTCTCAGCGCAGGACGTGCCTTCCGTGTTGTCGCCTTTTCTTTCTTTTTTTTTACGCTGCTTCTCGATGACCTGGTACTCCTAGATAGCGGCCACGATATGCTAATTCAAACGGTCTGTATGGTCTCCACGCTCCACGCCTGCTGCCTTGGTAGTGTCCTGCTGCTTTCAAGCTGGGTCGTGTTAATTTAGAGCCCAAACACAATAGCCAGACGCCAGGACGAATGCGGTCACGTTTGCGTTTACGTGATGAAAACAGCACATGACACGTAGACAGCTCTCTACTTGGCACACCGTATTGTATTCATGCGTATATGTTGTGTTATACTGTACTATATTAGCATGAATTACGTATGAACTCTCTTATTACAGCGAAGTTGTCTATGGCTAGGGTTCCATAAAATGTTCATTTGTGCGAGCAAAAGCTATCATCATCAGCGATGGCTCATACCCCGTAACCAGCAAAAAATGCAATGGCTCATCCCTCTCGTAATGCAAAGCTATATTTATTTATTTATTTATTTATTTATGTGTGTGTGTCACCTATTCGTCGTGTGCTACACAGCTTCGCTGGTAGTCCACCTTCACAGAGTATAATGACGCATAAATTTTTCTTTTTCTTTTTTGCGCACCGCATTCGAATGCAAGAGCTTTCCGAGCTGAATCGCTCTCATCGACGATTATACACTGCTTTGAAGCTTTCTTCAAGCTGCCGCTACAATTACGTTATCGTTTTCGCTAATCTTATCCTTGGAAAGCGCGCTGTTGTTTTCTGTTTTGCTAATTACATGGTTTAAAGAGCTCTGTGATCTGGTACGTAAGGATTGTTTCGGATGCCTCAAATATGCAGAAAGTAATTAAGCATATCGCTTGCGCATCTACAGGCACCGCGCATTGACTTCAGTCTTGATCCCCCAAGCACATCGGAAGGCGTTCCAAGTGGTGCCGTTCTGTCAGATGTCACGTGGGAAATTTAACAGGAAGAAGGTGCAAACAATGTGAATACGTAGCCTTCTTTCTGCATAATGCTTCCTAGAAGTACGCTTGCCGTAAGTGCTACGACAAATGACGTAACGAACCTAGCCTGAGTCGTTGTTTTCTTAACGAAAAATGCGCTCCACTTGTTTTCCCTTCAAGATATCTAGTCATCGATTCGTGCCCCCGATTAAATATTTCGTCTGAGATCGACAACTGAGTAAAAAATGATTACACGATATTCATATATTTTTGTTTTTTTTTTTTGTTTTTCAAGAAGGGCAGATGAAATGATTCCATTTGCAAACTTTTTGTCGACGCATCTGTTGCTCAGTCATAAAACTTTTATGAGCTCTCTAGGAAAACGGAGCTAGCACTCGAAATGGTATAGTTATCCACGCCTGTTCCTTTCTTTGCCCTAATTGTAAGAGTTCTTGCAGCAATCGAAGTGTTTGTTCTTTGTCAAACCCACGGCGGTTGCTTAGTGGCTTTGAGGTTACGCTTCTAAGCACGTAGTCGCGGGATCAAATCCCAGCCGCGCCCGTGTGCCGTGAATTGGGGGTACGTTAAAAAATCCCAGGTGGTCTAAATTATTCTAAGCCCCCCCACTATGGCGTGCCTCACAATGAAATTGTGGTTTCGGCATGTAAAAATCCCAAAATATATTTTAAGTTAATATATTCTATGTTGTGCAGTGTATTGTCCTGGTTGACACTATCTGAAAAGAGATCATTAAAGTTTACTTAATGTAAAAATATTATTGGTTTCTCGACCGCAGGAATTCCTGCGGCACTGAATTTTTATACTACTGGCGTTGTTGGCCCTTTACTTAATTTAGAATACCTAAATAGTGGGTTATGCTTCTTCTAACGGTTAATTTTTCTTTCGAACTTCACAGAGACTTAGCTAAGCTCACGAAATAAGCCACAGCAAAGTGACCATGCGCCCTCGGTGTGGCAGACGAGCCTTATAAGTGAACCTAACTCCGCAACTCGACAAGTGAAGCAAAAGCTCGGATAACTACCAGCGATGTGGCATCCGAAACCTCCAGCTAGGAGCTGTTACTTCTCACCGCAGCTTCAGAAGGCTCAAGGCTACTCTAAACTCAGCAACTGTTATAGAGCTGCACATTTACACTTGCAAAGGTCAGCTGAAAAAATGAAGGAATATGGGTTTTTACGTGCCTAAAGCGCGATTTGATTATGAGGCATGCCGTAGTGGGGTGCCGGAATATTTTAGACCACCCAGGGGTCTTTAACGTGCACCCAAATCTAAGTACACGAAAGATCAACTGGTAATTCTTGCCTAAAACAATGGTAAATGCTGCAGGACGTGGTAAATTTTCTTTAAAAAAACCAAGCCTCTCCTCACTGTTCTTCTCGAGAAGCATGAAACATCGCCTTCGTCCATGTGACGTCGTTGCGCCGACGTCTCATAATGTGCATCCACCTGAATTCGTGTTTGCATTGCGGCATATGCTGCGATCTTACGGTACATCAACATAAACATAGCATGCCATCAAAGTTGGCACGCCGCATTAAATGAAAATATAGAGAAACAATTACACGCATCGCATTGACTTGTGTAGCGTTTATTCAACCTGATCGCGGGAGCCTCCTTTCGCAAAACTTCCAACATGTGCATTGGGCTTGCACATGTTTGCTTTTTCTGTGCCTAAAGTTGACGTCAGTTGAGTCAAAAATTACAAAAACGACCCCCTGGTAACCTCGGCTCCCAGCGTCTTGCTCCAGCATTATAACATCGAACCATGGTTGTAAGCGTTGCATCTTCTAAGTTTATTAATGTTGATGCTACCATCAGGCAATTAATAAACATACAATGTACAGTGTCACGCGGACGCTACCATATTTTGATAGAAGAGCGTGGCGCTTACCGAAGTTATTTTTCTGTGTGCACTAGAACTTTTAATAGGTTGTTGTGTGCACTCTATAGCTTAATATGCATAAAAATCATTTATTCTGCAACAGTGCTGTTGACGATTGCACATTAAACTTTCTTATTGGGAGAGATAAGCGCGACTTGTCATACGGCATCCTCTAACTCTTGAGTTCGACGAATGAATGAACTTATCAATATTTATCAAGTATCGTGTGAAGACTTCTTTGCTTGAATGAATTATGTTCAAGGTGCTCACTAGTGTAAGCTCCTTACTACGGATAAGTACAAGATGCTAAGTTTATGACGCGTTGCACACCTTCTGAGGATGTTCTGTTCCACATACCAGCATCAATGCTTCTGCTGGCAGGTCACGTATTTGTATGCTAAAAAAAAGTCTCCAGATAAAACACAATTACGATCTTAATCAGCGATGAAAGGGCAAATGTGCTCCTTTTTCAGAATGGACTCAATTAAATTGCACTCAGAGACTACCGATTAGAATGGGACTTAATTTGTATTTCGCCATGATCGCCGCAATATTAGTAATGGTGTTTAGAATGAAGTCAAGCCCATGCTCGATGAAAGAACCTTAGAGCTTAGAGGGTTGAAGTGACCGCTTGTCTAATGTGCACTCTTGGCTAAAATGGTTTGCAGACGAGGAGGAAGTCTTGTTTTCCAGTACTCATCTGAATGCGTTAACGTTGCTGCTGTTTTGTCACGTGTCATGATCCTTGCGATAGCGTAAGGACAAGAAAAAGGGAACGAAGAAAGAAAACTGAACGAAAGAACTTTACTCTTGGCTCGTTCAGTCTTGTTTCTCCGCATTCGTCTACCTGTCGCTGCGTGCTTACATTGGCTCACGAGTCATGCAACTGCAACAATTAGCCTAATTTCTAACGTTGCTGGCCATCACATGGTACCGTGCCGGAAACATTTCGAAGCGAGCGCGTCAGCTTTCACTAATTCCTGAAAGTCCCCTTGTGAAGCCAAATATGAATTAGATCTCATTGCATTTATGCTACACTTCCAGAAGCAAACATTTTTGCCGCATATGTTCACGCAGCATACTGATATTTGACCCTTTTAGTCTTACGACTTCTTTAACGTACGACTACTGTAACAGCCATATATATATATATATATATATATATATATATATATATATATATATATATATATATATATATATATATATATATATATATATATATATATTTATATATATATATATATTTCGTTGTTCGACAGATTATAACAAAATAACTTTGCAGCTTCAAAAAGGCAGTTGTCGGAAGCGATGTAACATTAGAGCAAGCTATCCCATTCCAGAAGGGTAATCAAAGAGCCCTTTGCTCTGTGTTGTCTTACTAATCTAAATGGTATGCAAATATTTGCTGTAACATGGACCCTACTATTCTATCCAATACAAAAAAACATTTTTCTCAATAAATTATGAGATTTGTGCGCAGGCTGTGCCGACGGCAAAGCTAATGGACATCCACGAGTCAATGTGAGGCCATTTACAGCTGAAAGTTCGCACCTCGTCAATGTGCATCACCGTCCTTGTGAATGCGTTGATATATCCAATAACATGAGAATAAATGTACTCAAGCAATAAACAAGGAGCAATGCCATCAGCACCGACATCACCGCAACGCTGCACCATTATGTACTGTGTAATATGTAATAAGGGTAAATGTGGCGACCTTCACCAAAAGAATGACGCCCTTTAAGAACGTTTGATATACGTGTTTTATGGTCGCGTTCAATGTGTTCCCACGTATCAGTGCTTGTATATCTTGGTCTGGGAATAGTGCGCTAAATGTGCCTGTGAAGGTCAAGTCCAGATCAATCTACGTGCTTCAACTAGGACAAAGTCTTCACTATTTAAATGCCGTAGTAGTTACTACCTAGTGTAAAACCATTTGCTACCTTGGTATAACTGCAGTTGGTAGCAATAGAGTTAGTAACATCACTGACAAAGAAGGTAGTCGCTGTTACTGATGGGTCTTAGCTACCAATTCCGAACGCAGTTAACATCGGCAGGTTGAAAATTTATTTTCTACAACACAAATATCCGGACCACTCTCCGATACGCCGCACAGCTGGTGCAATATATGCAACAGAAGCGACAATGTTTATATCAGGTGGTGCTAACTGCGTTTGGAATTATCTCAGAGAAATTAGTAACAGTGACTGTCTTCTTTAATTAGTGATGAACCCACTTTATCGTTACCAACTGAGGTAGCAAATGGTGGTGCTCTAGGTAGTAACAACTACAACATATTTTTTTACGTGTGAACCCTCTCTTTAGGCATAAACAAGTATTGCGAGGAACAGAGCCTTCTAAATATTGCAGCTATTTCTCCTAAGAGAGAAAAATATACCATCTGTTATCAGAAGCTTCTTTTATTTAAAGCCAGAAACAAGACTCCCAATTAAAATATAAACCTTCCGTGTATATTTACTTGCTCCATAAAGGGTAAACTGCATCTTGCACATACTTAGCTTGTGTGCTTCTCAGACAGTTCTTACCATAACTTAAACCGTTGTACTATTGCAAATAGGTACATTCCAAATATTCCCTGCATATTATTAAAGATCCTCTCTCTCTAACACACACTTCAAATAGGCGGCAATGTGCCTGCCCTTTTATTGTAAGAGGGCAGGTAGATTGGCCTCAATGGCAAATGAGCAAAACACAGCTTTGGGAGTGAAATAAGTATTGCAGAAATTCACAGAAACGATGGCGAACGGGCATCACAGTGATTGAAGTGTACATTTGCATCAGCCATTCACGTACTACCTTCTAGTCTTATGGAGAACGCACGACTGGAGTTTTATTAGGTTGGCATTCGCTTGTACACTGATAACTTACCTATGAATTTGCATTATATTCGCCTATGAAATATAATAAATTGTGTATGTTCGGCTTTTCGCCGCTAACGCTGCTTCGAAGAGGCATACTGCATGAGGAAGAAGCAGCTCGGTCCTCCTTTTCAAGGCAGCTTGGTCTCACTAAAAAGTCCGGCAGAATCATCTACGATGTCGCCTCTGTTATTTGTGAGGCTGTTACTAAGGTAGCGGTAACTTTCTGGAATTGTATGCCACGAATTAAAAAAAATGTGAGTCTCGGGAGAAGGGAAAACAATAGTCGATCTCAGGCTGAATGCGCATCTACACACTGCTCTTATACTAACTCCTTTATGATGCACACGTTACATAACTCAAAGTACGGAAGTCCTAGCCTACAGCGGGTTCTTTAAGACTAGAAAACAGAGAAGCTGCATTGAGCAACCAGGTTCCCAAAGTGAACAATCATGCGAAGGCCGGCGAATCAAACAAAAAGCATGCAACAGCGGAAGAATTCTGGAACAATCACACATGATTGTCAAAGTCAGGGATAGCTCTCGTGTGGGACACCGCCGCCTACGTCTATGCCGTCTTTGGGTTCACGCCAATCTAAAGGGCACATCCGCTGGCAGGTTTACGCACATCCTCGTCGCAACACCCTGTTCATGTACTGGCTTGGACGTCCGGGCACGTATCTATTTTGCGACTTCCTGTCATCACAGCTTTCTTAATTGGTGACATCATCGCGCGTACACTCCAATCACCCGTTGCGGTCTCTTCTTCGCAGCATCCTGGGCTTCCTCCCCTAGTCTCCTGCTCTCATCCTCCGTACGTCATGTTACCCTCTATATCTATACAGGGAGACACACCAACCATCTAAAGTGGGTGAAGTAGCTAATGAAATCTGTCGCTTCACTATTCGCCATCGCTGCAGGGCGTCTTGATCACTTGTGGCATCGCGAACCAGCTGGACGAAAAGCACTCGCCGTTTCTTTCTTTCATTGATCGCTTTGCCGCTGTTCCAGGCCCAGTTGGTCTAGGATGACAATGCTACGGATGAAAAGTTTCGAATATCGGCCCTGCGACCCTTGGTTGACGCGTCAGATACATTGCGTAATCAGAAGAATAAAACATTACACAATATTCCGCAGAACGCACATCAGCAAGTATAGGAAAATGTAAGTGCAAACACCTCATTTACCGCCTCCAGATCCACAGAAGAAAAAGTGAGCAGATAATGAAAGAAATAACAGTACGGGCAGCGAGCGAAGTGAAACGCAATCGAGAAAGTCAGGCGATAAAATTGTGGCATCAGATTACAAAAAAACATGCATGCATAAATTAATGAAGGATAGCCTGACCCGAACAGCAGTAATTGGAGATCGTCGGGAAAGGCCTTAGTTGAGCAGAGGGCATAAAATAGGCTGGTGATGATGTTGCTTAAAAAAAATTGT
Source organism: Dermacentor variabilis (assembly GCF_050947875.1). Lineage (NCBI taxonomy): Eukaryota > Metazoa > Arthropoda > Arachnida > Ixodida > Ixodidae > Dermacentor > Dermacentor variabilis. The sequence continues at coordinate 61,468,798 of NC_134575.1, forward strand.
TTGCTTGCTAATGCCACATCTCGTCAGTTCATTATGTCAAACACAATGAAAGGAGAGAGCTTCTTTCACACTTTATTAGCGCATCAGAACGATCGCGGCGCAAGCGACCGCAACCTCTCCCAGCTTGGGGCTCTCCACTTCGTCACGGAAAGCTGTCGAAGAAGCACCTACCCGCTCCTTGGCGGAGTCACTTTGCGCTCTGTTGGGGCGGGGTGCATGCAGATGAGAAAACAAACAAACAAAGATCAGACAGTCGTATCATAGACGCTATTAACAATAACACGCTTTGTGAGCAATGATCCGCCTTGCTCACTCAGTGGTTGTGACATCCCGACTCTGAGCGTTACATCGCGGATTCAATTCTGTCGTGGCGGCATAATTCTGATGGGAGCGAAATGCAGAAAAAGCCACTCGTCTGCGTATATCATGGACGCATTGAAACCCCAGGCGGTCAAAATTATTCCGCAGCACCCTCCCCTCCCCCCCCCCCCGTCTACCGCTGCGTCTCTTATGGCCCGTGTGTTGCTTTGGGACATTAATCCCCATGACATGACTACCTGAAAAAAAGATTGTTTTACATCGGTCGCTTTATAGGCTGTAGGCGTTGGATGACAAGGTGCAACACAGTCAACCTCTCCCCCTTCAAGCACGGAGCTTCAAGCACCGCCAATGAGCAGAGGGGAATGGAAACGTTTAGCATTGCAAGGATATACTATCGCCGACGTATGCCAAAATAAACGGAAAAATTTTATGTTTATTTTCTTTTTTTGCATCCGATATGCTAAAGGGTACAAACATAATGATGTAAATTTTATTTATGTAATCAGGCGGAATGCAAAAAAAATATAATCTGAATATCTCCAAGCGATGGCAGACATTACCTTGGTTCTGTCCAGCTTCGGGGCATTTGCATATTTTTAAACTCTGGTGCATGATAGCTGGGGCGCTCTGGGTATGTATACACAAAGGAAGCACCACCGGTCTTCAGCACCTTACTTTCCCCTTCTTTTAGAGCTATTTGGAACTTAAACTTTTGAAAGCGTCGAGAAAGTTTCCGTGAGTAAGTGGAACGACGCCTACCCGCTTCCACGTAGACCACATCCATATACATCCACGTGTGCCTGACTTCATAACCTGCCCAAATATTTCACCCAATCACGTGCCAATAGTTTTTTTAATCACTGAAAGCAAGACAAATCAATTTGTACAGGGACGTCACATAGTGACAGCCTCAAGTGAAGCTATCGTCACAAGCTACGTGATACAAGCAGGCAATGTCGGTAAGCACGATGAGAGAGCACGATATCCATGCAGACTTTACACTTGCAACTAGGTGCAACTAGGTCGTCTGAAAGGGGATAGAATTCCGAATACTGCTCCAGCGAAATGCCGTTGCTTCAGCACAAGAAGATTATCTGATCATAATGGTGCGAAGAGTGCAGGTGGCTGATACTTGCCCGTTCTATCATCGTCCCCTTTAGGCGCTGGAAGTGCAAAAAAAATATGTTGTTTTACTCTCAAACTCGTCATACTGTACGACACAGGAACAAAAGGTTTACTAAAGCTATTTGCTTTGGCTGACCCTGCGGGCTGTCTTGTACATCGTTGCCCATCTAAACTATGTCATGTAATATTGGCTGTTCGCTAATCTCTACAATCCGAAAGTTATTGTCAGCTAGAAGGACTGATGCAGCACAAAATGGCATATCCATATCATGTGTGTGTTTTGGGACCCTTGGGATAATGCTACTTCATATCTTACGAGGCATCCCAAACAACGTTATCTATGCTTTTAAAGAATGGTATGTTATTAGTTATGGGACCAACGGTGCTCAGTCATGTGTTGCCTTGTATGTATTAGAGCATTACTTAACGCTATGAATGCCTGCTTGCAACAAAACAAATACCCGCCGTGGTTGCTTAGTGGCTATGGCGTAGGCTGCTGAGCACGAGGTCGCGGGATCTAATCCCGGCCACGGCGGCTGCATTCCGATGGGGACGAAATACGAAAACACCCGTGTACTTAGATTTAGGTGCACGTTAAAGAACCCCAGGTGGTCGAAATTTCCGGAGTCCCCCACTACGGCGTGCCTCATAATCAGAAAGTGATTTTGGCACGTAAAACCCCATAATTTAATTTTTTAACAAAACAAATGACGCGTGTCAGTTCACGAGTGCGTATAAAAATAAAATCATTCATTTACTCGCGACGAAAACTTTCTTTCTCGCTTTACGATCTGAAACTGCATTCGTTATTTCCCATATATCATACAATAAACACATATCGCATTTCACTCACCAGGGGCTTGGTAGTCGTCGAAGTCACTGGCATCTACGAGAGAGATAAAGATAAATATTCCTCCACCGGTCGTTTGTTCAAGCCCCCGGCATTCGTCAGGCAGCATGGCACTTGTCCTTGTGTTCCACAGTAATGTAACAGTCAAATCGATGGTGTTTCATTTTTTTACTCCTTTTTCTTATTTTTTGTTTCATCTAATCCAATGTAGGCTACGTTCGTGGGAGGATCGGTATGTAACACGAAGCTCACGAATTCCTGGATTGGCTCATGATCAGAGGTGCCCTCCCCCCCCCCCCCCATTACTGAAATAGAACCAGGAAAGGATGGAGGGCTCCCCGGGAAACAACCTCAGGGTGATTTTGTATACCATTAAAATTTCTCTCTCTCTCTCTCTCTCTCTCTCTCTCTCTCTTTCTCTATCTATTTATCTATCTATCTATCTATCTATCTATCTATCTATCTCTGTGAGCACGAACTAAACACAGAATTACACCGTAAGCAAGCCAAATTCTAAAACATCATAAAGCAGTTCATGAACGTCAGCAGCGCCATGAAAAGTGCTAAGCATCTGGAATAGACAATGAAACTTCATCGTAGGTCTGCACGGTGTTGCTATGGCTCTGCTAATGTCCATGCACCCTGGAGCGGAGGCCCTACCAAATTCAGCTGGGAGATTTCGACTCGATCGAAATGCAGCCTCCGCAGCCGGAATTTGATCCCGCGAGCTCTTGCTTAGCAGCACAACACCATAGCTGCTAGGCCACCATAGGGGGTCATTTAGGCTAAAGATAGTGCACCGCTAACTACTGAAGCTAATGCTTGCAATTGTGCTCTATATGGCGTAATGACGTATTAGCCAGGCATAATACCTATAAATATAGTTAGGTAATATTAATATTTTCTTAATTAGAAAGAACGCAAGAAATATTTAGCAGTCATTCCACCCTGTGATGGTGCGTGACCAGCACTTCACACAGAGATAGGCAAGGGTACATGTATTTATTTTCACAATTTGATAGCGGTAGTGACAATAACTTTGTGATTACTGTGATATACACTGATTGATTCGGTTGTGCGCTCTCGCTTTTCTGTGCAAATTCTTGACACGCGACGAGGGATCCAAGATGCCGCCGAGCAGTTTGGATGCGTTCCGCTCAACTCCGGAGTTTTCTTATTCTCTGGATGTTTTGGGAGGCCGTGCTCAACCGAAAGTGTACCGCATCGGACTTTAAGATCACCGGGACTCACTAGACACCAAAATTGCATAGGAGGGTGGACTACTTTCAATTTTATAAGCGTTTTTGTTTTGTGGCGACAACGCCGGGTGGGCAGCTCGCCCTGACGCAGACGCTGGGCCTTGACGCGCCGTTGTCTACGCAGCACACAAGCGTCGATTCTCTGGCAGAAAAGCGCTTTCTTTCGCCAAATGAAAAGACGCAATGCGAAGTAGCGGGGACCTTAGTAAAGGATGTTAACAGGAACTTCGAGTGGCTTACGGTAACTGGAAGACGCTCGGAAATAAATAGAGCCGGCGGAGTTTTTGGCACCAAAACCCCAGGGGGCAAGCTCAATGCTCAAGCGCAGACGCCTGACCGTTAGTGCGTCGGGGATATAAAGAAGATCATTGTAAATAACAGCAAGATGTCACCATTTCTTCGGGAAGACACAAAAGCGCTCCTGAGGCTGAGAGGCGGCCTATTTATCAGCAAGGTTGGTCCTCTACTGTGGCAGAGGCCCTATGAGGTGTGGCAGGGCTCGACCTGAACGAGAGGAACTCGGACACGATGTTCCCTAATCCGAGACAAAACATATCTTCATCGGTGCTCATAGCCAAGAGAGTGCCAACCGCTACATTATCGTTGAAGCTATCACGGTGGCCGGTAACGTCCACGAAGTCAGTGCATACTTGGTGGCACCACATTCCACCTGAAAGGAAGTCATTCTCTGGATCGCGCTCAGCGACTGCCCAGAAGCCATCAACCGCAGGACGGTTAATACAAGAAATTCACAGGCTTTTGGAGAGAAAAGAATCGAGAATACCGCCACGCTCATAGTGCTATTCGACAGGTACAAGGTTCCCAACTACGTCTCATACCGCGGCATCCTGATCAAGTGCACTTTATACAGGAAGCAAGAAGACGTCTGGTATGCCTGCGGCCAACTAGGACATCGCTCCGGCATCTGCCCGACGCCCAACGCTTCGATCTGCGGGGGCTGCAGAGAACCATTGCAGCAGGAAGAAGATTACCCTTGTGAACCCAGATGTAGTTTGTGCGGCAGCAAACAGCTCACTGCGGCCCGATAATGCGAGCAAAGATATGAAACACTCTATGTCGTTACACGCAGGCGAGGCCTGAGGTCCCGCGCCGCTCGAGAGGGGTCCCCAACCATTGAGCTGGGCGCTTTCCCCGAGCTCAACGGTCGTCATCAACGGGACCAGCTCCGACCCCGCCACCCAGAGGCCGATCCAGATCACGAGGGAGATCAAGAACCAGATGCGGTGGCAGGAATCGTTGCTCCTCCAGACCACGCGTACGGTCCCGTTCAACATCTCGCTCCAGTTTCATGCCACACTCCAGATCCAAAGCCGGCACCGGACCATGTTCCAGCCACGGGTACTCCCCGGGGCTCAAGATACCTGCAGCAAGCCATGCCAACGAGGACCAGGGCAGGAGAAAGTCGGCCCTAAACTGGGCCGACAGGGTTCGTAACAGCAACGGCGACCAGCTCATGCAATGCGACCCGCTTCCAGAACATGCTAGTGGCGCGGAGGTATCGCGACTGAGAAAGGAAAACGAAGAGCTTACGAAAACTGTTAGCAGGATGGCCAACGAAACAGAGGAAATTAAAGGAATGCTAATTACCATGCATGGTAATAACGGACGCGGAACAACCAATACATCGGTACCGGCCGCTACTGGGGAAGGGACCATGGCACCCAAATGTAGGGCGATAGTAAGTTTAAGAACACAGAAACTCAGGTAGAGGAGATTAAACAAGCGCTGGATGCAGTGACAGAGGATATTAAGATGGTGGCAGACAGTGTAGCTAGCCTCACGGTAAGCGTTAGGCAGATACATACTGCACTCAACGACCCAGTCAAGGGCCTAGGAGCAATGAACGATTGCATGGTAGCGTTCGAAAATCCCATCACACAGCACAAATCTGAACCTCAATGAACGTTGGCAAGGAAAGTGAAAATGACCACGTCCGCCTCCGTCGATAAACCAGGGTCCTCCAGGCACAGGGACAGACTGTTCGATCCATACTGACCTCCCAGAGGGGACATGAAAGTAGAATTAATAATGTACAACGATAAAGGGAACCTCTGTATTTGGCAATGGAACTGCCGAGGGTTCGCTTCGAAAAGAGGACTCCTGTAGCAGTACTTTAGACTATTAACGGATAACCTCAAATTATAGCACTTCAACAGACCCTAGCCTCCGCAGCGCCCCTCGCTAGTTACACAGCAGTCCCCATAGCAGTCCCCAGGCAGCGAGGCGAACGAGGGATCTGCACACTTGTAGATAAGAAGCTAACACACCTCTCCCAAGACCTGAAGCTGACGAGCTGTAAGGTCGAACACATCATGTTGGAGATCCTGCACAACACACCGCGGCATAACCAACGCAGAAACAGTGTCTTTGTGCTGAACCTTTGCAGCAATCCCAAGCACAAGCGCCAGCAGTTCAATACGCTGCTCTAGAAGGCAGTGGGACAAGTTCTCCTCCCCCCCCCTCATCATAGTCGGAGACTTCGATGCCCTATATCTCTTATGGGGATACGTATACGAGGCAAGAAAGGGTCGGGACCTCTGGCAAGACGCCAGTGAACTAGACCTAACTCGAGCCACCGGTGAGGCTTTCCCTACGCGGGTGGGTAATTTGGTGACCTCGCCTTCATCAAGAATGTCGAAAGGTCTGCATGTACCAACACCTTCCTGCATTTTGGCAGCGATCACTACGTATTGGAGGCATCAATAATGGTGGATCGCAGCAGGATCCGTGAGTTTACGGTGATTGACAGGGATCTGTTTGGCAGCATCCATAGTACAAGATCCGATGCTCGCGACAACATCAAGTAATGGTGTGACGGCATCCGCAAAGATACCACCGCTGCCACCAAAAGGGTAAAATCGGACCTAAACGTGGACAAGATCGACAGCAGACTTGCCCACCTGCTGGAAGCCAAGTAAAGCCTATTCCGAAGATGGAAGAAGCAGAAGCACAATCGTAAGCTACGGGAGAAGATATCAACGTTGAACAAGGAAATAGAGGAACATTGCAACACATTGTACAAACAGCAGTGGGACGAGCTCTGTGAGTGCGTCGACAGGCAAATCAGAAACGGCAAATCCTGGGACATTCTGAAGCTCTTGGATGAACGCAGCACTAAGGCCAACCAGAGACACATCCTAGCCCGTGCCCTACATGAGGCCACCAAAGGGCAGGTGGTAAAGGAGATGGTTGCACGATTAGTATTCAAGTACCTTCCTGTCGAACATGATGACGAAGACGGCGTGTTCGCAGAATACGCCGGCCCCCCACTAACACAACTAGACGTAGACTTTCAGAGACCAAAATTTGGCGATTGGTTCAAACTCTCAATCGCAAGTCGGCTCCTGGACAGGACAGGCTCATCAATAGGAGCCCCGAAAACCTCAACGCCTCATCCATAGAACGATTAACCAGTTTCGTCAATGAAACCTGGACAACGGCTGATGTCCTGGAGGAATGGAAGGTAGCCGACATCATGTTGATCCCCAAGCTAGGGAGGCCACCTAGTGCGAGAACCCTCGCCCCATCTCCCTCACGCCCTGTGTGGGTAGGGTGGCAGAGCACGCGATGCTTAACAGACTTAACGACTACCTGGAAGGAAACGACATTTGTACACATAACATGATCGTTTTTCGCGCATGCCTTTCGATGAAGCACACAGTAAGGCTCATTAAGCACCAAGTCATCGATGGGTACTCCAGGGAAACCAGGAAATTCTTGGCGTAGACCTGGAGAAGGTCTTCGACAACATCAAGCACGAATTTATGCTAGAGGGGTGGTGAACCTCAAACTTGAGACCAGTGTGTGTGACTGCGTCAGGTCCTTCCTGTCTGGGAGAAGAGCGAGGCTGCGCATCGGAAACTTCTTCTCTGAAGACGTACCGCTAGTGCAGCGAGGCACGCCCCAGGGGTCTGTGATTTCCCTTGTGCTTTTTGATCCCTGCATGACTGGACTGTCCGCGAGAGTGACCAGCATAAACAACATCAAACATTCCATCTACGCCGACGACACCGCGATCTGGTGCGTTGGAGGCAGCGAAGGCCGGATGCAAGATGCCATGCAGGAGGCAATCGTTGAGCTGGAATCGTACTTCCGTCCAACAAGACTTAGATGCTCATCTACAATGTCGGAGCTTCTACTCTGCAGTAAGGAATGTGGCTCCCGACCTAAGGGATGGAAACCCATGGAAGAGGCGACATACATCTTTACACCAGAGATGGAAAGGAAAACCCGAAAGTAGACACCAACCGGGTCTTCGGCATGTTTATTGAATCAAAGGGTGCGAACGGCACCTCTCTACGAAAGATAGTTGCCAAGACAGACAACGCTTTTCGGCTCGTCAATAGAATCTCTGGGAAACACCGAGGCCTTAGGGCGTAGAATTTTCTGAGGCTCATCAATGCGTTCGTGCTCTGCCACTTTGCCTATACCGTCGCCATGCACGATTGGCTTAGGTCAGAATGGGAAAAGCTCGTTGTTACTATCAGGAAGATTGTCAAGAAAGCGCTGGGACTTCCCGTACGCACATATGTACACCAAGAATCTACTCAATCTTAGAGTGCAAAACTCTGCGGCCGAGATAGCAGAAGCGCAGGAAGGCTCTCAGCTGGCCCGGTTATTCACCAAGATGACCCATCGACACATACTTGCCGAATTCAGGTTTAACCCGATGCAGTTGGAAGCAAACAGCGAAAATACAAGACAAAAATGCACAAGAAAACAGCATTGTTGCTGTTCCTCCCATCCCGCGCAACGTTCACCCCGTGCACAACGGGGGACGGCGTCGGGCAAGAGCGACGACACTAGTCAAGCAACTGGGAATGGGTAGTACAAGGGCAAGATTTGTCGACACTGCGACATATCGAGACGGCAACGGTGGTGGTCGTGGACCAGACTGGCTCGACTACGAACTGTGCCACATTATGCCCTACGAACCCGTAGGTGGCCCAACAAGTGGCCATCACACTCGCTCTGCTAGATGGTCCGTGTGGAGAGTTGTACAGTGACTCAAAAGCGGCAGTCAGAGCCTTTCAAAAGGGCCGCACATCTATACAAGCGGCCACGATCTCGAATACCAGCGATGGCATCGTCCCTCACACCATTTACTGGCTCCCCGCGCACGTTGGCTCGGTCAAGCATCATCATCATCAACAGCCTGGTTACGCCCACTGCAGTGCAAAGGCCTCTCCCATACTTCTCCAACAACCCCGGTCATGTACTAATTGTGGCCATGCCGTCCCTGCAAACTTCTTAATCTCATCCGCCCACCTAACTTTCTGCCGCCCCCTGCTACGCTTCCCTTCCCTTGGGATCCAGTCCGTAACCCTTAATGACCATCGGTTATCTTCCCTCCTCATTACACGTCCTGCCCATGCCCATTTCTTTTTCTTGATTTCAACTAAGATGTCATTAACTCGCGTTTGTTCCCTCACCGAATCTGCTCTTTTCTTATCCCTTAACGTTACAACTATCATTCTTCTTTCCATAGCTCGTTGTGTCGTCCTCAATTTGAGTAGAACCCTTTTAGTAAGCCTCCAGGTTTCTGCCCCGTAGGTGAGTACTGGTAAGACACAGCTATTATATACTTTTCTCTTGAGGGATAATGGCAACCTGCTGCTCGGTCAAGCGCGTCGCCCTGAAACCGAACGAGTCGGCCCACGCAGCAGCGCGCGCGCTCGCCGACCACGCTGCTCTACAGATGGGTGAGGGTTCCAGCGCCGGCGACGCAGGACCTAAGTATACGCCAACCGCACGCAACGATATCACGAAATATTACTACATGGCTAGGAGGGTCTTCCCGCCTCACGCTCAAACCTAAATATAGCACAAGCAGTCTCACTGCGCTTACTCCAAGCCCATTCGTATGCGCCATTACCGTATTTAAATCAAATCTGTCCACACAAATTCCCTGACGCCGCCTGCACCGCTTGTGAGCAGACCGCTGCGTTAGCACATATGATCTGGGAGTGCGAGTCGCTCGGCCCGACTTAGAGCAAGACCAACTGCGATGCGCTTCTGCACAGCAAAAAACTTCAATACCAAATCCTGGCCGTCCAGCGCGCCCACGACAAGGCTGGTAGGCTAGACCTGCCGGCCTTCACGTGGGAGTAGCCTGATGGCGCGGGACAACCTCCTCGTCTGCACTACACCCTAACAATGTTGCGCTCACTCACTCACGCGTGATGTGGTCTATGCAACAACCATCCGAAGGCGCTAGCTTGCATGAAGGCAGGAAAGTATAGTAAAGTTGCGGTCACTTGGGTCATGCTGCATTTTCTTGTGCCCTGCGACTTCTCTAGTGCCGGCCATTTAAATGCCCGAAAACAATGCTTATTTTTCATCTAAATCGGCAACACACCTAGAGAGTAAGCACCTTCGACGAAAGGAAGGTTAATACACTTTAATCATAGTAATGACCCGATGGTGGAATCTTCCAAGATGGGCGGCGTCCCTAGTTCTGGGGCTGCTTTCGCGAACATTTATTTAAAGGAAGTAATACCGAAATTTAAGAACGCGTTCTTGTACAGACTAGGCGTTGTCTACGGAACATTTAAGAACGCGTACTCCAATTGGCTAATATTTTCGTTAATAAATGTTCCTGAAAGTCGCCCCAAGATGCCATGGCCTTAACCAATAGATCGGCTCTGTTCATGTGACGAGCTGGTCTTCAGGGCTCGGGCTTGTCACCAACCGTCGAGCAGTGGGAAGCGCAGCTGAAGAAAATAAAATAGTATTTTGCCGAACCTTTCTTACGCAATAGGTCAGAATCTCCATCCAGACACTGAAAGTGGGCTTCACTCCAAGCCACCTATAGCTCCAATTGGACTTCGTACAGACAGCTCTCATAATACGTGAACCATAAGTGCACATTTCATTTTCTTGACATCACGTGTGTCAGACCACTGCAGCCAGAGATCTTGCATCGGTCTGTCTCCTCCGACCGTGCTCGCAAAAGAAAGCGAGTTCCGTGAAATACATTTTCCTCATCCTGTGTTCCCGATCTAAACCAACACATCATGCATGCTGTCTATCATTTAGCGTTGGCTCAATACATTTAGCCAGGAACATCGTACTCGATACCGATACTCAAGAAGAAAGCCCGAGGACACGTAAGCGTTTGCTATGAGTTGTAAATACGAAAGCATTAATATCCAACTGAACGCTGCTGAACGGTCCTTCGAGTTATGAACTCCTTGCGGAAAAGCGAACGCGCTGAGATGCTTGGCACGTCTTGATTTGGCCTCACCGAGGCGTAGTTAGGGCGCAGGTCAGAGCTTGCACAGACAAGGAATGCGCGGATAACGCAGGCTTCCGAGAGCGAGGGTACGAGAGCGCGAGGCACACTCGTGACGCAACGTCGCAGCCAATGGGAAGTTGGGTGCCATTTCACTGCTACAGGCGCCGCCGACGTTTTCGCTCAATGGGCCATGCCACGCTTTCGCATCCAAATTGTTTTATGGCATGTTATCCGTAGGCAACGCTCGTCAACGAAAGGTTAATACAACGAGACATAAAACGCGCGTGTATCTGATTGGGTAGAGCATCACAACATTGCGCGATGGAATCAGGATTAAATCCCACAACGACGCGTAAATATTTTTCGAAATTATTATTTCAATTCTGATAAAACTGTATTCCTTATTTAACTATTACGACCCGGGGCGAAAGACAAGAACGTGCGTGTACTCGAAGTTGCATGGGCTTTAAAGAACCCCAAGTGTCTGACATTTATCCAAAGCCGCCAACTATGGCACGCCTATAGCCCGTCAGTTGCTTTGGTTTGTTCAATGACATCATTCATTCGTTCGTTAAGCCTTTCTTTTCCGTTGACGACTATAATGGCGTCTCGTCTACTGTGTCAAGAACTTCATGAATATTGAACCTGCCGTTCTGTGTGATTCTGTGGCACTCGAAGCCTATCCTGTCTATAATTATGATCTATTTCGTTTTTTGGGTGGGAAATGTGTTGTCAAAAGCTTCACTGGAGATTTCTTTTTCAGGGCAATTTTAAACGGAGAGCTCGCTTCCGACAACAGTCTAACTAGCACTACCTGTCTGTTACACGTGGCGCCACCTGCATTCACGTTATGGCCATAACTTGGCGAAGTCGTTACATCTACAGACCGCTACAACCAGTGACACAGAACTGTTCCGCCGTTTTTCAAAAAAAATGAAGTTCGCGATTCTAGGAAGCCTGTGGGCAAACTACAGGGCATGACGTTAAGATCAGAGGGAAGTATAACCGTCAATTTACGTGTAGGAAGCGGTGATTTGTGAAAATTTGTCGTCATTATCACTAAGAATCTGTCGTCATCGTCATCGTACTTACTTTTAGAGCCACCGTCCGCCAATGCTCCCCTGTGTTGAATGTGGAGGAAACAAGCAATGTATTAGATGAGCACCAAATAGCACTGCTTGCAGAAATGCTTCGTTAAGTAATCGTTCGACTGAAATCCTTTATTTCAGCAAAAGAAAAAAAGAACTGTGAAGTTCTGATTAGCAGCCACTCAGTTCCCGCAAAAGGTGGCGTCGTTGCTTTGAAAGTGAGCGCAAACGTGGTGAGAGGCGCAAGCAATGTCAGCCACTGATCGCTTAAGCACACGCCAGTAAATCTGTAGCGTTGATAAGACGCGCATAAGCTTCAATGCAAAAGTTAGGATTCGGGATCAGCAAGTCGGGATTTGTTATCGCTACTGGAACCCTTTTAATTGCGTAGCAAGTCTTATCTTACCCCGCCTTTCTAGCGCTGTCGCTATACTACCCAATAAGCAGGTAATAAGGGGCCCCATAACGGAAAACTATTGCAATCCGTTTTCTATTCCAATCTCCACACGTCAAATTTACGTAACCGCTGACGCAAGCATCGGAAGGCGGCCTGCAGCGTTGTTTGAACAGCCCTACCAAACGCTCTCATCGTTTATAGGAGATCACTTCTGTTTTCTTTGAAAGCCAATAGCGCTGGCTGCCTTGACAGGTTTTCTTTTTTTTATTGCTCACTAGAGCCGAGGAGCGCCCACAAGTGCAGAGGGTTTCGGTAGGTCCGACCTAGTGCAGTGAAAGTCGACAACCGAATGGGGAGGGTGGTGACGGCGTCTGCAATTGGTCCGCTTCCCCTTGCTTATAGCTTGCGGTGGCTGGCCGAAAAGCGCTACTTACGCAACGCAAGGTTAAAAAATGCCGCTAAAGCTTATCTTCTGCGAATAATCGTTGTCAGATATCCTGTACGTGCCGTATAAGGCCTAGACAACGTTGTACTGAGCCCCCAATTTTAATTTTTTTATACGCTAGAAATCCAGTCTCGCTGGTAGCTCTGAGTAGCCAGATCCTGAGCAATGAGTGTGCATTCATCTGATATTTCTTTCGGAACCAGACAATCTCAGGCTATTCCAAAATAGTTTGTCTTTAAGACGTACACGTCACTTGGACGTAGCGAGTTCTCGCGGTTTCGTGCCATCGCATGACGGACAGGTGTAGTGGGCGCGACCCGAAAACGTTTTGCTGAAAGCGGAGGGCTAATGGCAACGGCGTACAATCAGCAATATTTGTTTTGCTCTTTTCCATGTATTTATGCCTAATCAGGGTGTACACATCATATTAGGATGCGAGTTTTTGCAATTTGCGTGACATCGCGTGACAGACGCGCGAAGTGGGGGGGTAGCCCGAAAAATGTTTCACCTCTCATGGAGGGCTGGTTGCAGAATTGGAATAGGAACTGATTAGAACAGCTTCCCATTGCAGCGCCCAAGATAACGTCAACTTGTTAGTGCTGGCCATGGGAACTGCACGCGTCGTTTACAAAATCGCTGCCAGTAGTGTAAACTGATCGCTTTAGAAAAGCGTTCTTATGCGTATGAGCGAGAGTAAGTTAGGAGTAAGCGGGGGACCCTATTTTAGTTATTATCAACCGTTTGAAGCCAACAGATAATGAAGCTAAGCATATAAATTATTTGTAGTTCTCATTGAAGTGACTAAATGATAAGCTAAAGGGAAATGAAAATGGGCCTTCATTTCTGCACTTTAATTAAAGCTACAAATAACTTTTGTTATGCTTCCCGTTGCTTCGTCATCTATTGGGCTCACATGATTGGGATTAACGAACATTGGTCTCCCTTCTCGTTCATTGCATAGCGAGGGTCTTGACTTCAACATGACTGATTACTTCAGGTGGCATGCGAAGGTTTATGGGTCAGCTGTCTGCTCCTAAAGTAAACGTACTGCGTGACGCCATCAGTCACAAGGGCGTCCCACATCCGCCGCCACGATCATGAGTGGCGCAGGCTAACACAACCCGGGTTAGACCGTGTACACATATAAAGTACCCGACGATGGGGACGCGGGAACTGCTGCCGCCGAGGCACACATTTCGTGACGCGCACGTAATTTCTAAGTTGTGTTTGGCTCCCACCGGCGAGAAGTTGCTTTTTCTTGGTCCCCTTTCATTTTCCTTGAGTTTGTCATTTCTAAATTTCAATTGAAACTACAAATAACTGCCCTTGGCTTCATTATCTGTTGGCCTTACACGCGTAACGACCGTTCACGCGCTATGCCTTTAACGATTCCCTCACCTTCGCTTTCCTTCGCCTTGCTCTATCCTACTCGTTTATGCTCCTCCCCCCTGTGGGAGCGAGTGAGCTACGTAAGCAAATGACACCAACGAAAACAGTTGCGGCATTGAAGACAAGTCCCCTTGCCGAAACGTTGGCAAAGCGACTTGCCAGCAAGAAGATAGATGATTCGTATCTAACTTCTCGTAAACTGCTTATATATGATTTATTTATTTATTTATTTATTTATTTATTTATTTATTTATTTATTTATTTATTTATTTATTTATTTATTGATGAGGCTGTACATTTGTTATTAAACACTGGGTTCGAGCCTTACTTTATTTCCAGAAAGTACGTGTTTAGGCTCTAGGCCATGACTAGACCTGTTCGATAATGTGTTTTTGCCTCTCCCCTATTATGTCATCGTTCCTTGCCTCTTCTCCCCGCCTCCGGTGTAGAGTAGCTGGCTAGAAGAATGCGCCTCGGGCCTGGACTCTCTGCATTTCTTATAATTCTACTTTTCGCTCAATGTACTTGTATATTTCATTTGACAGTCAACCCTTGCATGATGACACAAATACGGGAGATCTCGGAGTTTTTTGTGTAACCAGCAAGCGAGCGAAAAGAAATCGATTACGAAAAAAAAGAAGCCAACTGATACGTGACTTCGAACGAAGTGCCAAGCTTACGTCTTTCGTTTTGCTCCTTTGCGACAAAGTAGAGGGAAATACCTAACCTGATGTCGTAGTAGTGGTTCTGGTAGCAGAGGAATAATTACGACCAACAATCAAGCCTAGAGAAGAACAAGAACGCGTAAGACAAGGGACAGTTCCTTTTCCATTTCGTTTCTTTTTTCTTTTTTATCTTCATGCATTCATGCTTTCTTTATTTCTTTTTGACGCGCCTGTCATTATTATGAACCATGACAAAATAACCCAACTCTTAGTTGTGTTTCCTTAGTTGGAGACCTCGTGGGCAACAGCACATGTCCACTTGGCATGTCGGCCTATTATTACGGTAATTTTAATGGAGGAAGGTAAATAACATAAGAAATTGCCTGCCACGTGCCAAAGTTTAAAGAAAACACAAACAAAAAGTCCATAGTGAATGCGACAAAGTGAATCGGAGTGATGGCATGACTGGGAGTTCCAGTCATTGTAAAAGTGATATTCCTCGTCAGAACAGATTAGTAGCTGTTTGTCGATCAATCTGGTTGAGCTCTTTCTTATCTGAAAAGGCCTCGGCTGTGATGGTGGACGATATCTCCCTGATAAATACACGCATGTTTGATTAGCTCAACATGAAAGAGTATCATGTGGTCATAAACAACCATATGCGAAAACCATGGTATTTCATAGGCATTCGTTAAGAAGGTTATGGAACATGATTTTTAAGATGCCATTGCACTACTTGACGATTCTCGTTTCGTATCCACCTTTGACCCTATTCTTGTATACACATTTCTAGCGCATTTGCAACACCGTTGAGGACTCTAGCGAATATTTAATATCGGCATATTAGGATCATTGTTTTAAGCAACGTGGCAACACCGTTAACAACGTGTCCACCGTGAGCGTGTCCCTGAAGCAGCAACATGTGTGGCCCAGGTTACGCGTGCACTGACGTATCTCTGACGTAGACATAAATTACGTTAGAGAAGCAATGGCGTCTTTGCAGTCGTACTGCGACAGCCTCGGCTTCGAGCGCGCTCCAAACCGCGTGGCCGAAGGAACGCGCGAAAGAACACATTCCACTTTGGTTATTCAAATTAGTCAGTCATGTGCCGTGAGCAGGGCATCTATGACGATTTGCAATGGCTATTTCTTTTGCTAACCGATATTTACCAGTTCGTGAATTTTCCGAGTATAATCACGAAAAGATGCTCACCAGACTACGGAAAAAAAGAAAATAGCATCCGTCATAATGATTGCACACTGAAAGAACCCCATCTACGTCCACAGTCTGCCTTTACTGCTGTCGCTGTATTTACATTTCTCCTTTTACACTTTACAGAGAGCGCTCAAAACGAACAAAAATTTGCTCACCATGTCATGCGCCTAATTTATTCATTATGACTTTGTTAGGCTCTAAATGAGTGTCGTGTGTAAAAGCGTTGCCAAGAATTGGGTCATGGTTCATCATTGCACGAGAGCCGGTGCTCTCGTGCATTCTTTACCAATCAGCTATTTCCTACGTCAGACACGCTGGTTCCTTCAACATTCCATTTCTGACAAAACATCTGTGTCAGTTTCGAGGACTATGAGGAAACCTGTAAACTTTTATTTTACAGTAGTTAACGCGAGAACTTAGGCTATAGTTGTAATATTACTGTCATCGAATGTTTGCACTGTGTTGATAATTCTGGGTGTAGAACGCGAAAGTTTCTTTCATTACGCTACTTTCTTCTCTAGTGTAGATGAACATTATTAACAGTTTCCATTTTGCAGTTCCTTCGCCTTGTTCACAAGTACTATACAAATAAGTTATGCAGATCTCACGCACTGTGGGAATAGATGTAAGAGAAGCTTTCCGTTGTGGATGCTTTGATTGACGAAATTAGCGGTGATGTGAACGGCTGAAGCTTAACTTCTTCAACGTTTAGGCTAACACGAGAGTGGTGAGTTGATGTTAAACGTTACCTTGCGTGCACCCCTGCTGTTTGTCTGCGTAGTACACAGAACACCCAGGAAGAGGTGCTTGCTTGAGGCGTTGTTGTGCGCCACATTTTATAACATCTGATATGGTTGAGTGTTGTCATTTCCTCACGTGCCACATCGCATTGGGGCAGTACTAAACTTGAATTGGATTATGGGGCTCTACGTTCCAAAATCTCACTCGGATTATGTGGCAAGCCATAGTGGCGGACTCCGGAATAATTATGACACCGTGATATCCTTTAGCGCGCCCCAAAATCTAAGTGCACATGTGTTTTCTATTTCGCCCCCGTCGAAAGGCGGCTGCCGCGATTGGGATCAAATCCACTTCCTCTAGCAATGCTATAGCCGCTAAGCTACCGCGACGGGCACAAAAATGTGTATTTTACGGTGGACCACTTCCATAGTGTCGTCTGGGCCCTGCGGTGCGCATTACTTAATGCGACGCTGCTTATGCACGCCCTGCGTAATTTGTCCCCTTGACATATTTGCATCGTGTTTACTTTTCAGACATAGCAGGAACATACTGTACCGTACCTCGAACTTAAGGTTATCCAGTTTCCCCGCAACCTTTGCCGTACAGTAGTAGGGTTTCCTTGCCTTCTCACGTCACCTTCACCCCCCCCCTCCCCCTTGTATGGTAACTGCCTCTTCTCCTCCCTCTTCTCTACAGTTCTATCTACGTCCCCTCTGGACTCGCACGTTAAGAGAAAGGGAAGTGCAGAATTTCCTGCAATGCTGTTGAGGGAGGTCAGGGATAATTACAGCTGTCAAGAGGCTAATTGGCGACGCCCAGACTGCTCCAGGGGGCATTGTGAACATTCCACGCGGCGGGGTGAAAACGAATTTCTAGCGTTCCCTTTCCTCTCTTAATCACGTACTCGCGCCTGTCATCTATATACACGCTCTGAACCACCACCCCCGACGCGGTGTGCGCGACAGCAGCAGCAGCAGCAGTGGGAAAGTCGAAGGAACAGGCAAAGAAAGCTTCGCTTTAAAAAAAACAAAAGCCACGGAAAGAAAATGAGTAAAAGCTGTTGTCAACACGTACCCGTTCTCCGGTGTAAGGCTTGCCAGAAGACCGATGGCTATCAGTGCCAGGACGAGCGGAGCGGTGAATTTCTTCTCCATAGTTGCTGTTTCGGGCAAAGCAAGACCTGCGCGTAAGGCTTACTCAAATAGCGTGACCACGTCAAGGGCTTCGAGACTGCATGTTCTTTACTAGGATATGTACTCAATACGCAGTACACGAAAACCTTCAGAAACAGGAATTCCAAGATACTCACTCCAGTACTGAATCTATCCGAAGACGAGAAGAGAGACGATGTTGTAGATCCTTAGTCGTCGTAATGCGACGAGGTTTATTAGCTTTTGAAAGACACGCAGCAAGTGCTCGAAACAGAGGGAAGTCGGCGTGTATTGTCCATTCTCTTGAACGCCCTTGCAGCTATAATTCCCGGCGCTTAACAATTGTGTGCCCGTGTTGTAAATCGTTCTATAGTCGGCGAGGTTCGTTAAAGAGACATCGTTAACTCTTGCGTTTTACGAGTCAGAATTGTGGGGTCTGAGGAAGCGAGAATGTTATCAAGACTACGTCCTGACGTAATCCGCTTTTTTTATGGTTTAATTTTTCTCGAATTTTCGCATTGTTGTTTTTTTTGTTTGTCCTTTGTTTGTTTTGTTTATTTGCACACGCGTTTTTTTTCTCGCTTTGTTTGTTTGTTTGTTTGTTTGTTTGTTTGTTTCTTGCTTTTCATAGTTATTGTGATCCATAAACAGATTATATTAGCACCACACGATGCCGAAATATTCGTAAGCCCGGCGTGTAAGCTTTTCGTGCCGGCTTCCTTTTCAAAGAAAGCTAGGACGTGAATATCTCAGTAATTTTCTTTCTTTATTTTTAGAGGCTTCCTTGTTATTGATTTTAGTTTCTCACAGCTATCATAGAACTGTGTTAGCAGCCCCTCCGTTTAATATCACTACACAAGAGGTGTTTTCGCACTTGCTCCTTAGAAGCACCATATTTAAATTGAACTACGCTCTGTGTGCTTGTTCGAGTAATATTGGCGAGACCATCAATAGGCTTGAACGGCAGTTAAAGAGGGGTAAACGTTCTGGGGGCGATTATATGTTCAAAATATAGCGCTAATAATAATTACAGACAATATCGGTGCTACTATATTATGTCGTATTATTCCGATCAAGAAACGAAAGCTCCTACCATCGTCAATTTGTCGGAGTGCCACAAAAAATGCTGGGAGAATCGAGAACATGGAAGTCATTTTTTCCCCCGAGTTCGGGGGGGGGGGGGGCTTTGTGGCATTAAGATAATTTAGTACAACGTGGTATACATGAAAATATCCAAAGAACGAATCTGCCACTAACTCCAATCAAACGCACTTTTTTTTTCGTATACATAAGATCGACGCCCTTCGTGTATTATGTCTTGGGGCCGCCTTCGAGCAACAACAAAAAATTCAAGGCCATTCCGCCCTGCGAAGGTGAATTACGAGTGGAGCTGTAAACATCCTGGTAAGAAATCTTGTAGTAAATACTTTATTGCATCGGCCACAGTGGCTTTGTGGTCGCTATGATATACACTGATCGGCATAGTCGCAAATGCAGACACATTCTTTGATAATGTCAAATCGATACACGTACCACCGCTGAGTGGTCGGGTGGGCCGGATCGGTGTGACATCGCAAGCGATATGTGTGCAACACGAAACGCGTAAACCACTCTTTTTCCAGCCCCGACACATCCACATTAAAATCACCGACAACGACCGAAGATGTGGTGTCATCGCGACTAACCCAGGCAAAATGAGTACCCATGAACCTTACGGGGCAATGAGCCGTTGTATATTTTTTTTTGGTTGCTTGCTTTCTACGGGGGTACGAGCCACTGATGCTGATAGTTTTCAACTTGCTGTTCTGTATGTTGTATCCGTGATTAGAAAGAATGTGAGCACTGTCCGCTTCACTGTGCTGAGTGCTTGTAGCCTCTGGCTTCCTGGGCTACGAGCCATTACACCTTTTTGCTTGCTTACGAGAGTATGAGCCATTGATGATGATATTTCTTTTTATGTGCGGACGCGAAAATTCTATGGTACCCTAGCCATGTACAGCTCCGCTGTAAAATTTTTATGCAGATCCAGCACACATATTGAAATCTATGTGAATGGAAGATTTCTCGAAGTGGGCGAATAAATGCTATTGAAATAAATAACGATGCCTTTATTGGGATTCGATGCAAAGTGTAATCTTACGCAATGTTCGTGCTTATGAACCACACAGGTCGCAACCTTCGTGGCACGCAATGTTTATCCACTACAACGTCCGCAAGCAGCGCCGAAGTGCAGCCAACAGTTCATGCGAATCCGCAATGCCAGACGTCGACGCAGCGCTGCCACGAGGAAGAAGGACGCGCTCGCCGTTTGTCGCGGTGGGTGAAAACGCCCCGCGTAAGAAGAAGAGGAGGAAGAAGACGAAGAAGGACGAGCCTCGCCATGGAGCAGCTTTCCTCTGGAGCTCCGACGAAGACCGCCAAAGGTGCGATGGCCCAACGAAAATCGAGCCGCAGTCGTCGCACCGGTTCGCCTGCCCGGAAATCCTCGTCGCCGAAAGAGCACCGGGAACCGGCACGGCAGCCGGCTGCGCTCGACGCGAGTCCGCGTGCCCAGCGTACCACCGCCCAAGACAGCCCCGAGGACAGCCGCCGTGGTCCTACGCTCAAGCGTAGCCATTCCATTGGCAGCACGTCGCTGGCTCGCATGAAAAACCTGGTGAGCAAGCGCCCTCCGTGTTTGCGGGAGAATCTTTATTCATTCCTTCTTGTAGAACAAACATGGATAACAAAATATACAGGTGGAGGAGGTCGAACATCTTGAAGGGGCAGCGCAAGACGACAAAGACCGAAGGCGGGAAGCACAAAGGACTGCGCTGAACTCACGAGTAGCTTTCTTAGAAGGCATACGCAACTTTAGTACAACCTATACCCACGTGCCCTCCCATCGATGGCGTCATGATCAGTGCACAGGCAAACAGCAAAACCCAGTGATCTAATGCTATACTATGAAGTGGTTTAAAAATGCAAATTCACTGTCATGCAAATTTAATGAAGGCATGCTTACACAAAGCGATCATTTTTTTCCTGATATGGTAGGCTTCAATAATCTCCCTCGCAGTCTAATTGCTATGTGCGTAAATATTTGTGGTGTCTTCATAGAATGGGGAGTACACCCACGCTCGGAGCAATGCCACGTGACATGTGAGTAGGCATTACCCGCTGGCGAGCGTCTATGCTCTGACAATCTAATGTTCAGGCATCGACCTGCTTGGCCGATGTAGACGTTACCATAGAAAAACTGAAGCTCGTAAACAACTCCCATTCTACATTGCACAGGCAGAGACGTGTGCTTAACAGTGCAGCCTTTCCCAGCAAGCGTGGAGGCAGCCTGTGCCCAACTTCCTATGAATCTTACCGAAAATTTTGATCATCTTGTTAGGGGAAGAAAAAGGAACCTTTACATCAAGTATACCGGCTACATTCCTGAGCTTCTGTGATAGTTTATGTGCATATGGAATCCCAACTGCTTTTTTCTTCTTGTTGGCAGGCTCTGGATTATTCATTCTTCTGAGCGCTCCTAATTTTACACGCTTAACAAGCTTCTACGCTGCCCCTTCAAGATGTTCAACCAGTGCCAACTTGCCCAAATGTCGATTCTTCTACAGGGGGAGTTCGAAAGGATCTGTGCTGCCAGAGGGTCTCTTGCAGATATGAAAAAAAAAGAAAACAGGTAATACAAATGCAGCAAAGGAAAGATATGATTACCAAGCACGCGCCCAGATAAAACAAGAGTACGCAGCAAAAAATGTAATGGTATACAGAACTATAGATTGTAAACATAATCGAGCGCACAAGGCACAATAAATGACACTGCTGCAAATTAAAATCGCAATTCATGCAAAAAAACAAAAGTAATTTTTTAAACGTGCCTATACAGAGAATGGGGAAACTGCCTGTCCTAGGAGGGGGAGCGAGGTACGTGTTGAATGCCATAACTCAATGGAATTTTACGGGATCTCTAAAAACAAAGAAATTCACCGTGAACACGACACTGCCTAATGCGAAATTTGAACGCAGCTCGATACGTGTTTTCATTTTTTTTTGTTTCATGATTATTAGGTACACGGTTTATATTAGGAAGAGAACGCTGTGCGTAGCGTGGGTGCCGTGGGCGATCTGTCTCGTGCGACACATGGTAAAACGGAACGAAGTGTGGCACGACTGCCTCGCCCATCGGGAGATAGCGAGAGGCAGCGCGTGGGTGACGCGTGGGTGCGATTCAAAGCAGCAGCCGAGTGGTTTTTGTTGTTAATGATAATAACTAAAAGGCAGTTGTCTTTTCTTTCCTCATCACACATATATAACATTGAGCAGGTCTTTTTTTTTTTTTTTTTGAGGGGGTTCCATGAAATCAAACTCTCTCTCGTTTTAATTAAAAAGTTGTCTTTTTTTTCGTTCTCAGTTTTCGTTCCTTCCTCACATGGTCGCTTTTCAATCGCTGCTCCCCTAAACGCGCTTACCGATTCTCGTGAAAATTGGTCCTCGACCGCATTTCGGCGGAAGCTGCGCTGCCCGTTTGGATCGACTTTGGAAAGCACATTTGCATCGACACGTGCGCGAAGTTCTGCATAAGAAGGCGCACGTCACTGAAACACTCAGTTCCATAGCACCGCTCATTTGCCTCGGCTGCTAATGCTTTGAAAAACGTTTCCCTAAATGATGAGCCAGGAGGTTCTTCTAGCGAAGCTTTCCTTTCCAACCATAAAGGACTTTGCTCGCCGCGGTCGTCTTGTTGAATAGCCCAGCACGAAGGACGCCACACTTATATCACAGATACAGCTTTTATAGCCATTCGCTCTGCGCCTACAGATCCGCTGGTGAACGGCTTTGTTCTTAGCTGGATTAAATAATGAAGGAACAAACGGTACTTAAATAGCCTTACCGCAACAAACATGTGTCTACAAGCACGTAATTCCTGCATTAAAGCGTAGCCTTACTTTATTTCGACCTCCGAAATATGGTGAGCCTGCTCGGTCGGTTTCTCGCCAAACTCGGAGGTAGTGCAATCCGCGGTCGCGTAGGCCACTTGTGTCGTATCCGCGTCTTGCCGTCCAGCCGCGGCATGCACGCATTCGCTACGCTACGTTACGCTACGCTACGCTACGTTTTGCACGCTACACTGCAAAACGCGGTGCGGAACACGAACTGTCGCGTTGCCGGAAGCCCTAACGACCCAAAACTTCTGCGACGGGACAAAAACGTGAACAGTTCGTGGCTCCAACTTGGAAATTAAAGAAAAAGTTCGCGCATCATGTGCGTCTTTGCATAGAGTTTAATTGATAGGTTTCAATTAACGTTTCGTGCTTCCTCCCTGTAGTTGATTCCGACGAGTTCGTTGGACATACCGTATTTCTCTCGATACAGGTCGCTATTTTATTATAACAGTATCACGAAAATCTCGTGACACTTTACAAGACCAACGCAAGAAAAAATTTCGAAATTTCTTTTTTTTTTTCTTGTATGCCACGTTACCATGGCGCTACCGTGCGTACGCGCTTGCGCGTCGTTTTGAGCGAAACACGCAAATACGCTACCAACATTTTTCACGCGTTCATCTTCCAGAATATATTTGGCGCAATCTACCGCGAAACAAGCTTTAGTGCGATTGTTCTATGCCAGATCTGGTCCGCGGCCGGCCTACTGCAAACTTTGGCTACGACGCAGCGTTTCTTCCTTGAATTACTGAATGAAAGTATCGCGCTACGACCGTTTCGCTGCGATTGGAATGATGGCTAGTACGTTGATTTTTCTAGTCTTCGTGCTTGGAGCGTCAGACGTTCTTCCGACTCGGTGTATTGTGCTTGATTTGGCTGTATTAACCAGAATTTCTAAGCAGTCCTATTTTCCTAAACGCTGCTCGCATGCATAGTCGCTACGAATTGTGGCCTTTGTGGCGCAACAGTCAGTCGAAAATGACCAGTTTGCGAAGTCACAAAGCTGATGGAAGCCGGAAGGACGAAACTTTAGGCAAAGGTACGCGCTAACCACCATTCCCAGACTGGCTGAGCCGCGATGATCGCAGCTCCCGTAGAAACTGTAACGCCGGAGATCCCTTCAGTAACTTTTGTGAAAACATGAGGCAGAGTCTGCCTCGTGTTTATCATTATTTCTCCTCCAAGCATCGAACTCCTGGCGCGTGGCGACTGTCACCTAACGGCCCACGTATACGAGAGCAGCAAACGTTCACAGAAGTACTGGAGTGATGAGAGAGCGAAAACATTTACTAAGACACTGAAGGGAAATGTTAGGTCGAGCTGGATCCACGCAACATCCGTCTATAAGTCTATTATCTTTTCCTGTGTGTCAATATTTCACTTTGTTGCGTAGAAAATTGCCGCCGACGTTCCGGAAGCGGCTGCTCAATTTTAACTGCCCGCACCCACCGTGGTTCGCCGCTGAGTGGCTTTGGCGTAGCGCTACTAAGCACGAGGTCGCGGGATCAAATCCCGGCCGGCCGCGAGTCCTCACTTTGTTGAGGGCGAATTACCCGCCGTGGTTGCTCAGTGGCTATGGTGTTGGGCTGCTGAGCACGAGGTCGCGGGATCGAATCCCGGCCACGGCGGCCGCATTTCGATGGGGGCGAAATGCGAAAACACCCGTGTGCTTAGATTTAGGTGCACGTTAAAGAACCCCAGGTGGTCAAAATTTCCGGAGTCCTCCACTACGGCGTGCCTCATAATCAGAAAGTGGTTTTGGCACGTAAAACCCCAAATATTATTATGTTGAGGGCGAATTGCAAAAACGCCTGTGTACCGTGAGTAGTGTGCTCGATAAGGAAACCCAGCTGGTGAAAATTAATCCCGAACCCCCAATACGGCGTGCCTAATAATCAGATCGTGTTTTTACCTTGTAAAACCGCAGACTTGAATCATCTGAATCACCTGCTCGAGAACGGACGAGTTAACGTAATCTTCACGTGAGCTCCCTGTATGGTGCTCTCTGTTAATCGGTCAGGGCTGGCGTCACAGGAGAGGTACCATTTCCCACAACAGGTGGCGCCGCTATGATTTTTTTTTTTTCATTTCCAATATTCTGACACCTAAAAAAGGAGTTTTCTTCTCGCTACGAATGACGAACTTGCTATTGCGGGCTTCTAATCTTTCAATCTAGATCGATTTAACATTCTTCTTTAGCGTCCATTTAAAACTCTTGGTCTGAGGTCTTGTTGGCGCGGTGTACACTCCAGCGCTGCGCTAAGTCGGCCAGTCATATTGCGGAGGCCACGCTAACAGCCTTCATGTTCTCTGGTGCAACTGTAGGCCACATCCAACTTCCCAACCACAGTGTAAAATAACTTACAGCCTTAAAAGTGGATAACGGTATGAATTAGTCTATAACTCGCACCCTTGCACACTTTTTTGGTGTAATCATATCAGTTTAAGACCTATTTACACCCTTATTAAATATTAAGGGCGTAAATTATTTTACAGCGCATCTCTGTGCCCGCCTACAACCACACCATCGCCGAGTGCCTGATTCATTCATCCAGTCTGCAAGACGAACAAGGAGCTCAGTGATTAGCTCAGTGGTTTAGTTTGTCCGGCTCTCAACTGCACAATATGATAAATAATGGCGGTGGTGGTACGCACCGAAGTGTTGCTTTTCCGAACCATACTGTGAAGCTGACGAAGAGATCCCCGCCCGAGAACAACTGCGAAACGAAAAGAACGAACAAGGCTGGTGTTGAAATGAACACTGAAGAATGAACAAGAGAAGCGCTTAATCGGTTTACAACGATACAGTATTACTTCCAAATTTTTACTTTTCCCTTAGTTTTGTCGTATGAGGCTGGTTGCCAGAAGGGACAATGAGGATTACACTTCCCTTCCTTGATTTTCGCACCGTAATCACAGCGCCAATCAGCCAGTGTGACGCCACCGATTTCAAGGTGTTTTATCGCGTTTCGGCTGTGGTGAAGAGTACAAGTTTTCGAAATATAAATAACTTGCTAATTTCAGTCATTCGCTTGTTAAATATTACAATTTAGTCCATCCTCACGAAAAAGAAAATTTACTAGCCGCGGACAGACGTAATCGAAATCACTTATCTCAGGGCGGGTTGGTGCGGCAACTTCAACGTGGCTTCGCCATCCGCCTTTTGTTCTAGCGCTTCTTCTGGCTTACCAGCCCTCCCAACATGGTATGAATGGCGTTTTTTGCCATGAGGAAGCATAATATACCAATACAACTCAACTTACTTTTGTAATTAGTACCCTCTTATTAAACAGCGATTTCTAGTCCTCTTAATGTGCGCTGCATGTTTTCCTCCTAATTGACTATATAAACTACCACATCAGCAAACAAACCAACTATCTCAAGTCGATTAACGCAGAGGAATCAGCTGCGTTTGTAACAGTGAAGACCAACAATTAGCTCCGTTCATCGTTCTACGAAGCCATGAAGACGCTGAGAGTCTCTCGGGGCTTTTGCTTGTGAGTGAGCAGCAAATGAGTCATTGCTTCCCGCAGGACCTGTTTCATATTCCTGCCGCGAGGTACCCTTTTCTGGGAGGTGATAAACTACGGGTTATCGTGCCTATGACTCATTCAACCTCGGATTTTACATCTAGAGTTTTGCGGACGCTTACGTGTATGCAAACAATCTGTAGTGTTGCAGGAAAAAGAAATGGCAAGGCTAACGTGTGTAATCTCTTACAACTTAGCTTCTTTTATTGCGATGGCAATTATACGGGCACCCCAGCCGCATATTTGTCGTCGCCGTCGTCGTTGTGTTCCGTATAAAGTCCAAGGGCGATAACACCGTCGCCGCGTCTCGTATGTATGGGCGAGTGAAAGCACGCGAGGGAAGCCGGCGATCGCGGCTCAATCTGGCCCGCGCGAAGAAAGAAAGCGGAGAGCAAACGCGCCGTCTTCCGTCGCGCGAAAGGCCGTGGGGGGATCCCCCCACGGCCTCTCGCGCGACGGAAGACGGCGCGTTTAGGTGGGAAGGGGGGGAGGGCGCCGTTATGCAACGGCAGCAACTGCGCATTTCGTTACTGGGCGCAAAAGGAACTATTATTCGTGGCTCAATCGGGCTCAATCTCGCGCTCCATATTTGGAGGAAAGCGGCGAGCCAGCGCAGGAGGGAGTGAGGCGGCTTCGACTCCGCCAACAAATGCGTACTTTGCACGGCTGCGCGCGGTCGCGTGCGCCGTCTCTTGAAAGGGATCTGCAGACGGCTCATACCTTTTTACGCTCTGTGTTCTCGCCGCTCTTGCGCTGAAGCGATAGACGGCACGAAGGTCAATTCACTCGCTGCTGCTGCCGTAGAGCTGCCTGTTATTTGCTATCGCAATCGATGCCCCGCATTTCGGGCGAAACTGCGACATTTTTTTTTTTTTTAGTGTGACTGCATTTGGAATTTTTTTTTAGATCAATGAGGCGCGCTTCTCTAGCGTACGTTCATTTCGATGTGAATTAATTTCCTGTTCCACTGCAGGAGAACGGCTTCTCCCGTCAATATCCAATAACCGTTGCCTCGCGGCAGCTGATTCCCTCTTATGACTGCAAGTTTTCTTACTGCACCACACCACCTTCTTATGAAGCTTCCTTTATTTACGCCCTTAAAAGTTATCGAGGGTGCAAATAAATATACAACTAACACCCTTACACACGAAGGGTGTAAATGCGGGAGTTGTACATTGATTTACACCCTTATTCACTTTTAAAAGACGTAAATTATTTTACAGTGTGCGCCTGTCGTGTTACCTTTTTTTTTTTACGCGTTCCGTCCGACATTTTTTTTGTTATTTGTTTTCCCTAAAAGGCCTGGCTTTCTTTCTCCCGTCGTCCGCAGGCCTTGGGTAGCCGGGAAGACCAGCGTCGCCCCTCCGAGTCGTCATGGCGACGTGCGACGGTGGCGGGGCTGTCGTGCGCCCGCGCCGCGACTCCACTCTGTTACTTCTGTGTGGCGGTGGTCGGCGCCGGCGTGCTCGCCGCCTTGATCTTCGGCTCGTCAGCGACGCTCAAGGACCATCAGAAGGCCTTCCAGTACAACGGCTGCACGTCCAGGTGACACTGTGGTTCACGTTCCCAAAAGCGGGGGGGAGGGGGGGGGAGGCGCGAGTCACTGATGGCGGGATTTTCTCACTTTCGGTTTCTTAAAACCGTTCAGTGTCCTACAAAAGTTACTATCTTGAAATCTATCCTTGCAGCTGCAGGTTTGAAGCGTAACCAACGCATTTTCTGCAAGGCAAAGTGCAATCTGATGCAAGATATAGAAAGGAGCAGCTTATTTATTTGAAATGCTTTTTTTTTCGATAATCAGTTTGCGTAGTTGAAATGATTAACAGTGGAGCTAGTTTTCTTTGTTCTATTTTTTTTTGGGGGGGGGGGAGGGGGCAGCACGCGCTTGACCTGGGAAAGTGGGAGAGGGTGGGTGGGTGTTGTCGTTCGTCATTGTGTGCCAGGTACCCTAATACCCGAATTTCGCGGGGAGGAAGGTAGGTTCCCGGTGTGCCCCCCTCCCCATCCCTGTATCTACACCCCATGGAATTATGAATAGCTAGTACATTGATTGCCCTAATTTTGCAGAAATTATAAAGTTGACATCATATGAATTAGAAATGACTTTTGTTTTTTTTTTTTGGTTATTAACGTGCGCAAGCATCTATCCATCTAAGTTTTGTTCCTAGTGTGTTCTTTTTGTGGAAGTAATTACGTGTTTTTTGCGTAAACTGTCTAGTCTTATTATAATGGTGTACTTTATCTCTACCTTTCTAGCGACATATAGCATTGCCTCACAAAAATTTCTAGTGGGTACTCCGGCGCTAGTGTCTATCAAGAATGGTGGTTCAGCCGGCCTGTGAACGGCGAAGGCTACATGGATTTGTCTACTAAACATTGTTCTTGTGGCTTCGAACGGTTTCGTCACTTCTTAAATTGGTGATTTTTAACAAAATATTGTATTATAAATGCAACACTTCACAATGAGTATGTATGAGTGCATTGTGTAATTGTCTTGCTGTACTTAAAGAAACTAAGTGCCTGGAAATTTAGATATGTACGGCATAATAAATAAGCCGACAAGAACGTTTGAAGCTACAAGTATGCACGAAAATTAGACAAATTCATGAATAAAGAATCACTCGCATGTTAACTGGACAACCGCAGTGCGAGAGTTACTTATAGCAATCATTCCAGAAAATTCCATGCAACCAGTGATCGGTTCCCTAAGAGTATACTGCCAAACAAATATCGAAGGTCACGCGTTTGCATATTGTGGGTGCGAAAGCTACGTCATGGCGGTCATATTTTGAACACCAGCATAGTAGAAGAAGTGCACAGACATGGTGGTGATGGTGGTGGCGGTGAATGGAGGTCATGGGTGCGAGTATCCTAAGAATAAACCTGCGTGAAACATGACTATGTTTTCATGTGCTTGGTCAACAAGATCGTAGGCACCTGTTGGTTTTAAGTGGTAGATGTTCTTTTTTTTATGCGAAAGCGTCAAATAGCCCATTGAACGAAAAAGCCGGCGTCTGTCGTCTGGAGCATCCAAACGGCTCCTAAATTCCTATTGGTTGCAACGCCACGCGCTTCGACTGAGCAAAGTGGGCGAAAGGGAACATCTTTCGCCCTGCTAGCGCGCCAGGTGTTGCGGAAGGAGAGAGAACACCGTCGCGACAGCACGTCACCGTCGCTCTCGCTCTGAGAAGCCTGCGTTATCCGCGCGTTCCTTGTCCGCGCAAGCTTGCGCCTGCTAACTGCACCTCGGTGACGCCAGACCAAAACGCGCCGAGTATCTCAGCGCGCTCGCTTGCCCGCGATGTGTTTGTGTAACTGACGGGCCGCTCAGCGGCGTTCAATTGGACATCAATGTTTTCGCATTCACAACTCATAAGAAACGCTTAGGTGTCCTCGAATGTTTTTAAATCGAAAGCTTTACTGGCCGCGAACTTGCGATTATGCCGTGACCGTGCTCCGAGGAGGCAAATGACGTCACACCACGTTCCTCGTCGTTGCGTTCGCCTCTGCTCGCTTCGCCAGCTGCGTCGCATGCCTGATAACATGTCGGAGGATTGAAAAGGAGTGCTCGCGTGCACCGCAACCGCAGTTGAGGCGGGAGTATGGACGGCGACAATTTTGATAAGCAGGAGGAGGCCTGGAATCGACATCGGAACGAGATGAAGAGGAAACGAGTCGCCCAGGAAACAAACAGCGCGCCGAACGACTGGCTAAACGCCGCAACATAGCTAGACAACCAGACTAACATGGACTTGCAATCAAGATTAACCAAGGCTAATCATGCTATGCCTTAGCTTTCACTACGTATATCCTGGCATAGCCGAGCCAAGTCACTGCCAATTTTTTTTTTCTTTACCTCCTTTCTTAAGAGGAAGCTTTAGCTCAAGTGCTCCTATCTAAATACATGTAAAAGGAGAATTCGTTTTTCTCGGCAACCACTGCACCAAATTTGACGAGGTTTGTTGCATTTAAAAGACAAACTTAAAATCTAGTGACTGTTGGTTTCGAATTTTTGAGTTAGATTGTCAATTTTTTATTAAAAATTGGCAAAAATCGAAAATTTTCAAAAAACAAAACTATCAAGTTTACAACTCTGCAACTTAACCACTAAAAATGATAATACAATTCTGTGAATTGCATCTAATAGTACATCTAAAGCGGACAAAATTGATATGTTACACATGAATATAAAAATTAATAATAGAGAAATACAACTTTTGCACAACCGTTGTAACCAACGTAACAAATTCACGTAAGATGTAAAATGACATATTGAATTTGTTCGCTTTGAATGATCTAATGGATGCCGTTTACAGAACCGCGATATCGGTTCTTGATGCAGAGCTATGAATTTATAAACATCGTGCTTCTATTTTTTTCATACGGTCAAATATTTGGAAATCGTTTTAAGAAAATTCAAGCCCTAAATCGAAATTCCGCTTCCAAAAGTCACTAGAATTTAACTTTCTCTTTCAAATGCGACAAATTTCATCAAAATCGGTCCAGGGGTTATCTCATAAAAATGTTTTTGCGTTTTACATGTATTTGAATAGGCCGCGTCGGAGTTGGGCCCCAGCTAAAGCTTCCTCTTAAACCTGCGTCCTGTAATCTTCGGTAAAGGGGCTTTGACGCCGCAATTCTTAAGCTTGCAATTATGCGAAGCACGTGAGACCACACACGTCCCACCACAAGCAGGCAAAAAATGGACCGCATTCGGTGCTGTAGAAAATTCATAGTATAAGTTTTATGTCGCATTTGAACCCTGCAGCAATGTGGCAACACTGAGTGGTGGTGCAATGAAATCGCACTACCAGAAACGGCTCTCTCGGTTTAACCAAAGCCAATATCGAAGGCGATTCTTTCTGTACACTGCAAACGCCGGAAGTTATTGCGGGAGCCGAAAATGCGTGTGGCTGCCGTGCGTCATATCGTCTTTTTTTTTTTTTTGTCTTTTTTTGCATCTGCGTCTCATTGGTCTGCTGTTGCTTTTTATCGCATGAGTAAAATAAATGCGCGCCCAATTATTCGGCGACGCCCTTGCTTCGCAATTCGGTGCCAGAGCATGTCGAGCGTAAAACGTTCGATGTGGTTTCGAGCTGTTTCGGGGCAGACGACCCAGCGACGGCTTTAACTGTCGTTGTCTTAATGGTCCTGTTTCACCCGTGTTTGTTTGTTTGTTTGTTTGTTTGTTTGTTTGTTTGTTTTATCTGCGTGTGGCCCGATGGCTGACAGAATACCGTCCGTCTTCTTAACGCGTTCTTGTTGCCCGAAAGTCATGAGTCAGCAGGGGCAACATGTTCTCGCGAGTCGAAGCGATGACCTCGTCACACGCCCGGGGCTCTCCCATGCTCGCCGCGCAGAGGCTGCCAGGAGCATTTGGAGCGCCTGTCCAACAGCCTGAACAAGACCGTAGACCCGTGCAGGGACCCGACGGCCTACGTGTGCGAAAATGTGCGCTGGGAGAGCGAGATCATGAGGGACGCTCTCACCGACTCGGTGGTGCGCTGGTTCCAGCAGGGCGCCACCTTCCTCGAAAAGCAGCGACGACCATCGCGTGAGTGATGCGCGCAGCTGTGTAGCTCGGCTTTTGTCTGCATGCTTATACGAAGGTGAAGGTTTATTTTGTTTCTATTGGAGAAACGTGAATAACAGTGGTCGAACGAGAAACGAAGTTTCTCTGTCGCAAAAAAAAGAGAAAAAAAAAAGAATAAGACGGACTAGGTAGTACAAGACGACACAGGCACGTATGCTTCCAAATGACCATATTTACTGCTATTCAACGTATATGCGTACGAATTGTTCAGAACAATGCATGTTCGCAAAAGAAACACACACCGCCAATCCTCGCTATATCTGCTAGCCGTGCTAGATCGTGCAGCCAAGATACAAAACATTTTTTTCTTTTTTTCTGACAGGTCAATCGAAAGTCTACTGACAATTTTCGCACGCATTTTTTTATCCCTTTAGCGTCGACGATAACGCGTGTGAGCTGATTGGGATGTCGTTATAGAACGGAAAAACAAAGAGTAAACACCGGAAAAACAATAAGAGTAAAGGGGAATAAAAATGCAGCCATAATGAAAAATAGAACGCTATGGGGATACAATAGGCACGAGGTGCTCCGGGGTATGTGGAAAGCTGTAATGATTCCAGGACTTACTTTTAGAA
This sequence comes from Dermacentor variabilis, assembly GCF_050947875.1. Lineage (NCBI taxonomy): Eukaryota > Metazoa > Arthropoda > Arachnida > Ixodida > Ixodidae > Dermacentor > Dermacentor variabilis. Next base: position 61,501,335 of record NC_134575.1, read on the forward strand.
ATGCGGTTGTTTGATTTATATCAGAGGTAGAATCAGGACTCGATGGCAACCAAATGTCATTGGGACGCCTCGCATTGGGCGCTCACGGGAAGACTACAAATGAAGCTGTGCAGGGTGATATGGGCTAGACAAGCTTTGAAGTGCGAGAGGCTCACAATAACATTGATTATGAAGAACGACTGAGGAATATGGAAGAAAGTAAATGGGCTGGGAGTGGGTTCAGGTTTGTGTACGGGAAGAACATTGATTCACAGTAGAGGAAAAGAACTAGGAGGCTCACCAGCAAGTATGCGACCTGTATGGTGAGCAACATGGCAACAAAGAATCTCAAGCGGAAAGTCAGAGAGGCTGAGATAATCTCATGGCTGGCGGCAGTGGAAAAATAAAACCTGCTATGAGTAACTACTCAAGAGCGAAAAAAACAAAATCGGGAAAGAAACAATTTATGATATCTCAAAGGGAAGCTCATTCCTTCTCGAACCGAAATATGAATGCCTTAGAACAGGCATTTATAGATACAAGAAAAGAAGAAGCGTGTGCTTGCTGCGGTAACGCTATGGAAACTATGGGGCGCGTTTTATTAGAATGTGAAGATATATGCCCAGCGGTTGATTTAGGCACCCCTGGCCTCCTTGAAGCCCTCCTTGATGTCCGCAATAGAGGTTAGTAAGAGGCGATTGGAAGATTGGTGGAAGTAGAGAAACGACAAACAATGGAGGCCTACAAAAATAAATTTCCCAAAAGGGGTTCAAAAAGTTTCGTTATGGGAATTCTTCGTGTTTTCTTTTCCTTTTCTTTTTTTCAATATAGGTAGGACATTATGCAATATGATAACAAGAGCTTGGTGGCGCAACCCACCACCCTCTTACAAAGGGGGCGATCATAGCATCCATCCATCGCGTGCTGTTTCTACCAGAAAGCTCGCCTTCGTGCATATATAGTGTTCGGCGCCAGCGTCTCCCGGTAAACATTACAGTTACATAAGCTGCAGTTGCCGGGAAGCATGAAAAGCAATCAGGTAGGTATCTTTGAATGTTATCGCGTTCTACTCTTACAGGCGAAGCTTAAGCGTCTTCCCAATTTTTTCACGAGATGTTGGATTAGCCTTCCGGCTCAATGTCGTCACGCAGGCGGCGGTAGCAGGTTCGAATTCTCGCGAGCGTCTCTGTTTGCAGCAGCAGCAGCAGTAGGAAGGTGAGAAAATTGACTGTAAGTGTAACGCACTCATCCTGGCCGAGTCACGAAATTACCTCCGCACGGTAAATCCCTGTGCATTGTGCAGTCAAATGTTGCGCATGAGGGTTGTGACGTCGCTGTGATCGACCATCTCGCCATCTGACGCGTTTGCATTTAGACAAGTAGAACGCTGTAATGCGTTTCCGCAGCATCATATACGCTATGCTAATAGTGATACCGGCGCGCTTTTTTTTTTTTAGTCGTATCTCTCTTTGCAGAGCATCCCGGACATTCATGGCCGTGCCCGATGGATGCTGCTGCTGTCTAGCTGGAGAGCTCATAACCTCAAAAAAAAAAATGGCTGTGGCTTAGCTAAGGTTAAGCCCAGGATGCGAAGTATACTAGCCTTTATTTTAGCTGTTGAACCACTGTTTAGCCTGGTGAACTGCTGTTGCTTGGCTATATTTGGTTCGGCTAGACGAAGAAACAACTCATGCGTTACTCTGCTTCGCCTTCAAGAGTGGAACGCGACAGCGTTCCCGTCAACCCGCCAAGGGGTGTAAGACAATGGGCTACGGCGCAGCGATTACGCGCCCCGCATTGGACGCGGTGAGCGTCGAGCAACGCAGCGTTCGGCGCGGCAACGAAATGTGCGCCTGAGCAAGCGACGCACGCCTGAGCCTTAGAAACAGCTCGTTTCTAAGGCAACACCGCATTCACTAAAGGCGCTTTTGTACCGCTTTGAAGCATCGTACTCGTGGCTCAGTGGTAGCGTCTCCGTCTCACACTCCGGAGACCCTGGTTCGATTCCCACCCAGCCCATCTTGCAAGAGTTGAGCTAAAGCCACCCAGAAACAAGCGCAGCTGCTTATATACCGCCGCGACGCCTCGAGCGACGGCGCGAGTTGGAGCCCCGTTTCTCCTCTGTCGTGACGTCACGGTGTCACGTGGTCAGCCTTGAAGGCGACACCGCCGCGCCTGAAGAGCTGGGTTGAGCTCTAGTAATATGCTTCGCATAAAAGAAAGAAAGAAACTCAGTGGCTTTTCACACTGTGAAGTAGGATGACCAGCGAAGCTGTGTATGTGGGCCCCTTAATGGCGACCTGCAGCTCCGCTGCGGATGGGGCCTATGTTGCACTATCTTCGGATTTTTTTTTCTACACGCAGACACGATAGCAGGAGGGAAAGTAGCCTTACAGCTTCGCTGTAAAAACTCAATTACGTGCCCGATGGTGGGACTGAAGATCGGTGCCCCAGCACGGCAGCCCAGTGCTCTAACCATTAGGCCACAACCGCACGTAAACTTGTATCATGGCAAAGCCGACTAGCTCTTTGAGGTGATCGCCGCATGTGCCACGTTGCTCAGCACGGGTGCACGAGAGAACACGCTCGAGCGCGAGTTTCTTTTACGTCCAAGACGCAGGGGGAAGGACAATGGGCAAGTTTATAGCACTCGGTTAACCCCTTCACGAAAGCGTAGCTTCTCACAGATTCCAAGATGTGCACTGGATCTGCGTAATCTAGGGCGCTATAGTATAAAACTGTTCCAAACTTCTTTTTTTTCTATTCCGATTCTGCAGTCAGCCCTCCGCGATTGGTCGAAAACTTTTTTGGAACCATCCCCGCTTAACCTGCCTGCCACGCGACGTCACGAAAACCGCAATTGCTCCCCCGTCCGCTATGACGTGTACACACTGGTTATGCATGATATGACCTAACAAAAGAAAAATATTTATTTCTGAATCGACGCCTTGTCGCCATTAGCCCTCGACTATTGGTCAAGAGTTTTCATGCAATAATGTGCTGAACAAAACTGAATTTTCTTCTGAATAGCAGCATGCTGCCCCGATACTGAAAGGAACAAAAGATGGCTGCCGCGGATCACTCGGGCACTGGCTACTCGCACCTGCAGGAGAGCATGGGTTTATTTGCGTATAATAAAACTTTTTGAGTGGCCGTGTAACGTTTTCGAGCACTTTCGGCACGTTTACGACCTCATTGTGCGAACTCTTCTTTGCTGAGGATCAGTTATAGCGTCATTCTTAAGTTTCCGTTGCATGCCGCCGCGATTTTCGACCAGCCACCGCAAGCTAAAAGGAAGCGGACCAATCGCAGACGCCGACACCACCCTCTTCATCTGGTTATCGATTTTCAGTGCAGTGACTCGACCCCATCGAATCCCTTTCCACTTGAGCACGTTCCTCGCCCCTTATCAGTCAATTAGATAAGACAAGCCGCTCAGCAAACAAAAGTGGCCTCCTGTGAACGAGGAGAGCGTTTGATTGGTCTGTTCAGAAAACCTTGCGGGTGACCGCCCGATGCTTGCGTCGGTAGTTACGCAAATTTGGCGTCAGGAGATTGGAATAAACACATATTGGAATAGTTTTACGTTATAGGACCCCTATATTGTTTTCCTCTGATATCTGTATGGCCACACTAACATCATGCCGAAGCCCTTCCTATCGCGCATTGTTCTGCGCAGCCCGCGGAATCTCCTCATCCACGGACGGACATGTCTAGCCCGTCTTCTAGATTGTAAGGGGCGATCGCATTAGAATTGGTGAGAGTGCTCGACGGTGTACGCTCCGTTTCTATTCCCCACGCCACCGGGCAAAACGTTCAAGATACTTGAGAGCGTATTGACGCGCTCGGCCCATTCTCTAGCTCAGGGGTTCCCAAATTGGGCTTCCGCGACACCCCCCCAGTTCCACAAACGGCATTTTGGTGTTCCACGAGTGGCCAAAACGAATCCGACCCACTCCCTGTTCCGGCATATTCTTTTTTTTAATTTCAGTTTGAACTTATCAATTAGAACAGCCACATCCGCATCAGAGTAATGGAAGGGGGGAAGGGTACTGCAGACCTCAGGGCAGACAGGTGGGGCAAGAAAGTTTTGGAACGCCTGCTCTAGCTCACAGGTCGTAACCGATGTTCTCGTAGAAAAAAGACACCTCAACTCGTCTCTGCAGCTGTGTCGGCGCTGTACCAGGGTTGCGTCTCTCGGGAGGGCCACACCCACGAGCGCCTCGAAGAGGTTCTGTCGTTCCTCAGGGACCGCGGACTGCACTGGCCCCGACGGGTGACAGGCGCGGGCGCCACCAAGCACGCCCTGAACGTCATCCTCGACCTTCTCATCAACTGGGGCGTGCCCTTCTGGCTCGAGATAACCTTGAAACAACTACCCGGCGACACCAGGCACGTGTCTCTATACGCGGTCAGCTAGAGGGGGCACCGCCCCCGCGGCCCGCTTCCGTAATTTCACCATCTTCGGCAGCCTTTGAATGGATAAAAGCACTACTCATTAAAGGCTCTGCTCATTAGACATGTCTTCTCCGTTTACCTTATGCGCCTGCAGTATGTGAATTTAGCTGCATTACATGAATTGTTTGTATTGACTTTGAGACTGCGCGAGATGATGGGCTAGTTGGTTTGACATGCTAGCGTGATTTAGCTTAGTACGGCACTGTAGGCCCACTCTGCATGCGCGTCCTATGCCGTGGGCTGCTGCGGCGCTACCTCCGGTCACATTGATTGAGTAACAACGTGGCAGCGCCGGGACCCCGCACTTCAATTTAAATTCGCGATTTCATTCTCCGTCATAACAACAAAAAAATAAATCGCTACAAAGGCCGATGGCACTTTGTCTCATCTCACACTGGACAAAGTGGACAAAGTGTTGAAGCACTTATGTCGTACTTATTACTGTGAGCGTTCTGTTTTGGCACTGCGAGATCTGGGAACGAAATGCAAAAACGCCCTTGTCTCCGCGCATTGAGGGCACGTTAAAGATCATCTGGTGGTCAAAATTAACCCGAAGTCCCCCGATTCAGCGTGCCTCATAATCAAATCCTGGTATTGGCACTTAAAACCCTAGAATCCATTTATTCAAGAGGGACATGCACGGGGGAACTTACGCCATGACCTCTGTAGACCCCTTTGCCTTCTTTCAAAGGCGGGAAACGAGTGCATTTTTCATTTTTATTTCTTGAGCTTTTGGATGGGTTACTTCAAAAGGTTTAGATCATTATGTGCGAAAATTGCGAGATCAGTACAACTATAGAGACTTGCATAGGTATCGGACACTTCTTAATAAGCTTTCGGGGGGCGGGGGTATATAGGAGACAGAGAGTGGGACTTAAGTGTATGTCGATTCCACATTTTTTTGCTGATCAACGAAGCCGACAGGAAAAGTCCGGCTTCACACATTAAAACAGTCCTTCAAGTTTACCGGGCATTGAACTATGCAGTTTATCGCGGTAGCCTTACTAAAATAAAACGCCCACCTGTCGCCTATAAAGTTGTGACTAAGCACAGTTTGTTAAATAATGTAAGATGTAGTACACAAAATTCAGCTCTTGCGCGGTGCGCAGAGACAAGCCGGGTTTATTCTTTAGTGCACCATTCTTGGGCGCCCCGTTCCTGCGTTGAGCGTCACTGTCCCTCGACATAACCGAGCGAACGAGCACAGCGAAGGATAAAAGAGCAAACGCGGATCTCAGCGGGGGATGAAAAACGGCGACAGCAAAGAGAGTGCAAGGAGAAAAAGCGACCAGGTCCCACGTGACTTGGTCGCAACTCGATGCGAGTGACACCCTGGGATGAGTGACAGGTTGGGGCCAGCTTTCCGAGCTAGTCTTTCAGCTATGGGGACACCTAAATTCGTTCGTTGTAAAGGCAAATGCGTCGTAGGAGTGTTTGTTGTCGAGGCGTTTATGCTAAATATAGGAAGTCGGCCGGGACATAATTAAACCTTCGTGGTACAGGCGATTTCGCTGGAGAGGCATTCGACTTTATTCTACAAACTTTACAATACAGGTTCATCCGCTTTGGCCGTAAGCATATAATCTTTATACCAGGTCAGTGTAATCTTGCATCGTGTGTGCGTGTGTGCGTGTGTGCGTGTGTGCGTGCGTGTGTGCGTGTGCGTGCGTGTGCGTGCGTGTGCGTGCGTGTGCGCGTGAGTGTGTATGTGTGCGGGCGTGTGTGTTTTCTGTCGTATGTCTCTCTATACGCAGAAAAAAATTTGGAAGACGCTTAAGCTTCGCCTTTAAGAGTGGAACGCGATAGCATTCAAAGATCCCTCACTGCTTTTCACGCTTCCCGGCAACTGCAGCTTATGTGACCGTAAGGTTTAACGGGAAACGCTGGCGCCAAATGCTGTTCACGAGGGTGAGCTTTCTGCTAGAAATGACACGCGATGGATGTATGAATGTTATGAGCGTCCCCTTTGGAACGGGGCGGTGGGTTGCGCCGCCAAGCTCTTGCTATTATACTGCCCAATGTCCTACCTAGGTTAAACAATTAAACAAGAAAAAAAGCACTATGAACTACCACGCCTGAATTTTCTGATCCCCTATTGCGAACTGTGCTTTTGTACGTCTCCGTCTTTTGTCGTTTCCCTACTGTTCTTCCACCAATCCTCCAATAGCCTCTTACTAATGCCTATTACGGACATGTTTGCTTTACCACTACTCCCGCTGAACCCCAAGGGCTTCAAGGAGGCCAGTGGTGCCTAAATCGACCGCTGGGTAGACGTCTTCACATTCTAATAAAACATGCTCCGTCGTTTCCCTAGCTTTACCGCAGCAAGCACATGCTTCTTCTTCCTTCTTATATCTCGCTCTATAGGTGCGTGTTCTAAGGCATCCCGATCTCGCTTCGAAAAGTAATGAGCTTCCCTTTGAGTTATCATAAATGCTTTCTTTCCTGATTTCGTTTGTTTCCTCTTAAGTAGTTACTCATGGCAGGTTTCTTTTCCATTGCCGCCACCCATGAGATTATTTCAGCCTCTCTGACTTTGCGCTTGACCTTCTTTGTTGCTGTGTTGCCCACCATACAGGTCGCATACTTGCTGGTAAGCTTCCTATTCTTTTCCTCCACTGTGAATAAATGTTTTTCCTGTACAGATACCTGAACACCCTCCCAGTCCATTTGCTTTCTTACATATTCCTCAGCCGTTCTTCATACTCAATTTTACTGCGAACTTCCCTCACTTCAAAACTAGCCCAGCCCATATCATCCTGCACAGCTTCATTTGTAGTCTTCCCGTGAGCGCCCAATGCGAGGCTACCCACTGACCTTTGGTTCCCGTCGAGTCCTCATTGTACCCCTGATTTAAAGCAAACAACTGCATTTCCAAAGTAAGTCCTTGAACCATTACACCTTTCCACGTACCTCGGAGGACCTCGTACCTATTGTATCCTCATAGCGCTCTGTGCTTCATTATGGCTGCATTTCTCTTCCCCTTTACTGTTATGGTTTTTTCCTGTGTTTCCATATATCTGCTGCCTTCGTTTATCCATATACCAAGGTATTTATATTCTGTTACCCGAGGTATTTCTTGGCCCTGTATCTCCACTGTCTGTTCACTGTTTTCATTGAATACCATAACACCTGATTTTCTAACACTAAATTTCAAACTTAAATTGTTGCCTTCCTGTCCACAGATATTAGCCAGACGTTGCAAATCACTTTGCTTGTTAGCTAGCAATACAATGTCGTCCGCATAAAATAATCCTGGGAGTTGCTGCTCTACTACTGTACCCACCTGTCTTTCTCTTTCTCCCCCTTACCTTTATAAATTAAATTCATCCCTTTGCTTGTTAGCTAGCAACACAATGTCGTCCGCATAATATAATCCTGGGAGTTGCTGCTCTACTACTGTACCCGCCTGTCTTTCTCTTTCTCCCCCTTACCTTTATAAATTAAATTCATTCTACTTTGTCGCCAACTGTCTGGTATTCGTCTATCTTTAAAGTTTTTCCACTGCCTTCACCAGAGCTTCCTTACTTTTTGGTCCTAGTTCATTTATCAGCCTAACGGGAACCTCTTCTAGCCCTGTGGCTGTGCGCTTAGGAATTTTCTCTTCCGCTTTCTTCCAGTTTAAATTTGTCAGCACCAGCTCCTTTTCCACTTGGGTCTCTTTCATGCTCGTTTTTCTTCAAATACAACCTCGTCATTGCCTTGGAAAGATTCGGCTGTTACCTTTCAGATGTAATTTATTGCCGCTTCTCCTTCCAGTCTGTTTTCATCTTGGTCTAGGATATGTTGTTGTATTGTTGACTTCCTGCCAAATAATTTTATGTGGTTCCAAAATATTCTAGGTGCGGCCTTCTTTTTCTCACATATTTCTGACAACCAACGTTGAATTTCACCTTTTTAATTTTGCTTGTACCAGTATTTGAACCATAGACTTTTTCTCTCGGTATCTGTCCCATTTACTGGTTACTTCATCCTGCGGCAACTGCGCCTTCTTTGCCTGCCTGTGCTCTCGAGATGCTTTCTGTCGTTCGGCGATCGCTTCTCGTATCTCCTTGTTCCACCAGCTTTTCGGTTTCTTTTTTTTTTCCTTTCCAACGAATATGTTGTTTCTCTTTCTGTATTTCTGTCGTTATTACACTTAGAAGCTCACCATATTCCCACTCTTTACTTGGCCATTTGCCAAGTTCTTCCTCAACTCTAGTGACTATATTTGCTATTTAGGACAGGATATAGGGATAACTTTAATAAAGTGCGGGCAAACGACGGTTTAACGCGTCGTGACGCTGGCCAAGCGTCGACCCGGGGTTATACCCTACTCTGCACTACCCCAGTTGGGCCCGTTTGTAGTGGGTCATGAGGCTTGTGCTTTTCGAACGCACCCCGAGCCTGCTGGACGGCCCATAGTTATGAGTCCTTGTCTGCAGACTGCAGTACAGCTTGAAGTTCGGACGGGTAAGTCCTGGAGGTAGCTGCCGTCGGGAACCTGGCACAGTCCCACATGATGTGCCATTGGTCCGCCGCACCCGCTGCACAAACACCGCACAGCCCACTCGGATAGAGCTCTGCGTGAAGCACGTGCAGCATTGCGGGGGCGAGGAGTGACGCGGTCTGTATTTGCCTTAGGAATACGGCCTCGTCCCGACTGAGTGCCGGGTGGGGAGGCGGCATTGTCCGTCGAGTTAAGCGGTAACACTTGGTTACTTCGGCATAACTCGTCAATCTGTCCTTGGTTTCGAACCACCACACGGAACGGTCACTCTCGGGGCCGCGGAAGGTAAGCGCTCGCGCCGCCGAATGGGCCGTCTCGTTGTGATTCGGTGAGGATGCACAGTCGCCGGCGTGCGCCAGGAACCACTTGATACGGACGGTGCTGCCGCGGTCTTGAAGTTGGAGCTTGCCGATGATGGCGGCCGCCGGCGCGCATATTCGCCCCTTGGCAAAGTTGCGCACGGCATTCCTCGAGTCGCTGAGCACGGTGCGACACTCAGCCTCGGTGATCGCCAGAGCCATGGCAACCTCCTCAGCGTCTGTGGCGTTCGTGCACCGCACGCTCGCTGCCGTTGTTTTGGTGTCGGTAGCCGGCTGGGAGCTTGGGGGTTGTAACCCAGGGACGTTAGTATACTGCGGCCCGTCTTGGTGGTAGAGAGGCGCTCGAATTGCGCGGTGAGCTGCGCCTCGGCTATTTCTTCTAAAGTGTTATGGACGCCAAGCTGCAGGAGCCGAGCCGTACTCGTGGTCTCCATTAAACCCAGCGCCGTCTTGTAAGCCCGTCTGATCAGCGTGTTGATCTTGGCCCTGTCAGTGACGTGCCAGTTGAGGTAGGCCGCAACGTAAGCGATGTGACTGATCACGAACGACTGGAAAAGGCGCACGAGACTGTCTTCACGCATGCCCGCCCGTCGTGTGGAGACTCGGTGTATGAGCCTGATGGCGTCCATTGCCTTTGTGGTAAGCTTGTTGATGGTCTCGTCATTGCGGCCGCTCATGTTGAGCAGCAGGCCGAGGACCCTGATCTTGGGAACTTCGGGGATGCGTTGCCCCGATGCAGTCACAATCTTGATGTGGTCACACTCCCGAAGGGGAGCGCGCTTCCGTCCCGGTCGAAGCGATGTGAGGACGAACAGCTCGGATTTGGCGGGCGAGCACATTAGGCCTGTGCCGTCAAGGTGCTGCTCGATGACGGTAACCGCCGCTTGCAGCTGTGTGCTCGATGCTGGCGTTGGTTCCGCCGGCTGCCCACAGGGTAATGTCGTCGGCGTAGATCGCATGCCGGACGCCGGTCCCCGCTACTGCCCTCGCTACCCCGATCATGACGAGGTTAAAGAGCAATGGCGAGATGACTGAACCCTGCGGAGTACCCGTACTGCCAAGCTTGTGTTCGGGGAGCTTTAGGTCTCCGGCGTGCAGTTCGACCGTGCGGTTGGTCAAGAAGTTTTTAATATAATTATAGCTCGTTACCCCCATGTTGAGTCTTGATACTTGTGCTAATATGGCTGAGTGTTTGACTTTGTCGAATGCACTTTGTAAATCGAGACCCAGAATTACTTTGCTGTCTTGTGTCTTGTTGTCGATGATTTCTTGTTTGAGTTGTAACATGGCATCTTGTGTGCTGAGTCTGCGCCGGAAGCCGATCATCGTGTCAGGATAGAGGCCTTCCTTCTCTAGGTATTCTTGCCACCGGTTGGCGACCACGTGCTCCAGCACCTTGCCCACGCAGGACGTCAGTGAGATGGGACGCAGGATGCCGATGTCCAATGGTTTGCCCGGTTTCGGAATCATGATCGTTCTTGCCGTTTTCCACTGTCGGGGGAGCTTGCCCGAATGCCAGCATTCATTGAAGTAATGGGTCAGGGCCTCTATCGAAGCATCGTCCAGGTTGCTTAGCATCTTGTTGGTAAAGAGATAGGGGCCGGCTACTGAGCGGGTGTTGAGCTCGTGCAGCGCTACCCGTACCTCTGATATGGTAATGTCTCGGTCGAGCCACGCGTTGGGCAGCGCCCCGTAGGGCGGGTGGGTTTCTGTTGGCGTGTCTGGCAGATACTTGGCTTCCAGGCTCCTGATAACAGCGTCTTTTCCTTGTTGTGTGATGGGGTGCATGAGGCGGGCCAGGCGGTCGCGCTGGTATGACTTGGTCTTTGTTTCGTCTAGGAGGTGCCGAAATAGATTCCATGTACAACTGCGATGCAGCTCCCTGTCAGCTCGGTTGCAGATTTCGTTCCACTGCTGACGGCACAGGAGCATGCAATGGTGTTCAATGGCCCTGTTTAAGTCAGCCACCTTCTTCCTCAATTTGCGATTCAACCGGTTCTGCTTCCAACGCGCCTGTATCGAACGTTTGGCCTCGATCAGATGGGCCAGGCGGCTGTCCATGATGATGACGTCCTCATCTGTTTCTATGGTCTTTGTGGCTGAGTGCACTGCATCGCGGAGCTCCGCCATCCAGGTTTCGATCTCTGTGGTGTCTTGTGCTGTGGTGAGGCGCCCCTTACGGAATCCGTCCCAGTCCGTCCACTTGGGTATGATGGTATTGCTCCGTAATTGGTTGGGTATCATAATTTCGAGGCTGTAGTGGTCACTGCCTAGGTTGACGCCCATGTTGTGCCATGTTACTTTGCCCGTGTCGTCATTTTTGATGAATGTAAGGTCTGGTGTGGTGTCTCGTGCTACGGAGTTGCCGATGCGGGTAGGATGCGCGGGGTCCGTGATTAGGAGACAGTTGTGGTCCAGGGTATCCTGTAATAAGTCCCGCCCCTTGGCCGTGTCCTTCACGTGACCCCTGTTGCGTTTCGCCTGCGACACGCGGTTTTGCCGGCGCGACTGCGGCGGGGCGGCAGACATTTTGGCCCGTTCGGCGTCGCCGCAACGCTCCCCGCCAGGCGTTTCCAGGCGTTTCCAGGCATGTTCCGATGCCACGTGTCTTCAAGTGCGTATGTGAGTGTATGTGCCATTGTGCCCGAACCAGGCGATGCGACAGCAGGGGTCACCCTCTCCGTCCAGTCATTGTGCCCGAACCAGGCGATGCGACAGCAGGGGTCACCCTCTCCTTCCAGTCATTGTGCCCGAACCAGGCGATGCGACAGCAGGGGTCACCCTCTCCTCCCAGTCTTTGTGCCCGACCGGCGGCGCTACGACAGTGTGCGTCACCATTAGCCCATTGTACAATCACGTGCTCGTCTATTGAGGGGTTCCTTCTTGCCCTCAACTGCGAGAGTATAAAAACAGCTGCCCCCGGACGCCAAAAAGAGGGCTCCGATTTCTTCTGTTGAGTAAAGTGCTCTCCCGTCTCTCTACTTCGGTCAACCTGACCGCCAACTCTTTGCGATGTTAAAATAAACAAGTTGTTTTGTTGTTACCAGTCGACTCATGCTTTGCCGGGACCTTCGGATGCTTCCAGTTGTACCCCAGGCCGCCAGGCCAACGCTACCCTTGGGGCTTGCGACCCAGGTACAACCACGGGCGTCAGCGCCGAGTTCCCAACAACCGATGCCATCGGTGGGATCCAAACACCCCACGCTCGATGGGCGGCGTTGAAGTCCCCTCCGATCAGCAACGTGTTGTCTCTGGCTTGGGTGCTGGCTGTGTGTAGTAGGGTCTTGAATTTCTGTGTTTGGTGCTTGGGGTTACTGTAGATGTTGGCGATGAACAGGCTTCCTTTCCGTTGTTTGCTTGGGATGATTTCGGTGAAGGCGTATTCCACCCTGCTGCGGCCGTGTTTGAGTTGGTGCTCGATGAACGTGAGCCCTTTGCGGACGAACGTGCCCCGTCCCTCCGCTTGGCTAATGTGAGCGCGATATCCAGGGAGAGTGGGGGTCACCGTCGCCGTTTCTTGCAGCAGGATAATGTCGGGTTTATTGTTTACTGTGGTAATATGTTGTTGCAGCACTATTTGTTCAGCGTTCAAATTTGGACTGGCCATTTTGCTCTACTTGCTCTCTTTCCCAACTACATATCCCATTTTTAAAATGATGCGTTTATGGTCACTCCCTATGCTGCTATGCCCTTCCTCATCAATAACCATTTCTCTCAACTTATCATGAATTCCTTCTGTCATCAGACAGTAATCAATGGTTGATTGCCGGTTTCCCACTTCCCTCGTGATCTGCCCTTCACACTTAGGCCCTGTGTTCACGATAACGAGGTTATGTTGCTCACAAAGGTCTAGCATTGACTTCCCGTTATTGTCGGTATAGCCATCTAAATCCTGTATGTGGGCATTCATGTCACCTCATAGGACAATTTCAGCACCATTCCCGAAACCCTTAATATCAGCGCTTATGCATTCCACTAACTCTTTATTCTTCTCTGTGCAATTTTTTCCGGTCCACAAATACGTAACGCCCAACCAAGTTTCTTTCCCACTCATTGTACCTGATAACCAAAGATGCTCTTGACAGCGTGAATTTACTCTTTTCCACTTGGCTCCCTGATGGATGAGCATTCCGACTCCGCCTCCCTTTCTTTCCGACTTAGTTCTGTTGCACCCTTCCCAGACATAATTCTCAATAACTGGCGGCTCTTCTGAGTCTCTAAGGTGCGTTTCTGCAACCGCATACACCCCTATTTGTTCTCTATGTAACTGCTCCTCAATCTCTGCCCACTTTTCCTTTCTTCTGCCGCCCGGCAGGCTTATGTAGCCTATGGCGAGCTCTTTTTCTTGCTTTCGTCCTTTTTCTGTTATCGACGGCAGTGCTCTTCTGATGTTCCCCTAGGGTACCTTCTTCATTACTATCTACTCTGACCTCCTGAGCGCCCGCGCGCCCCCTAAAGAAGCAACAGCGCGACCACCAAGTCGCCAGCCCACTTCTCATGCCAGCCTGTAATTGAAGTGGATCCCGTCTCGTTTAAAACCACCGCAACTTCTCAGTTCCCTGTTTACTTCGACAACCTCGAAGCCTTTCTCTCGGCTCATATTCCATATTGCCTCATTAACAGCCACTACGGCTTTTTGTACGTGACTGTCACATACAGGCACCTCCGGCACCGTGCACACCACGATCTGCACCTGAAGGGATAGCTCGCGCAAGTCGATCACCCCCTTCGCCAAGCGCTGGGCTAGTCCTGGCCCTTTCCGGTTTAAGACGTCATTTAGCCCACCTGCTACTATGACAAGGTTGCGCACGTTGGCATTATCCGCGAGCTTACCTTTTGCTCGCTTCATGACAGAACCTAGTGTCCGCCCTGGAAATTTCCCTACCGCCACTCTTTTGTCGCCTTTCACCCTCTCCACAATTGCTTTTGAGGACCCAGCCAGGTTTGAGTCGCCAGCGATAATCACCCTTTCACTCTCTCCTACCTCGCCCTGCTTCCCTTTGTCATTTTCGGCGTGATTCAGACTCGACAAAGGGCATTGTCCCCTGGGCTCCTGCTTTTTCCGCGTGGTGGCCTCAAGGTAGGTTCCGCTTTTTCCAGCTAACCCTTCATCACCCTGAATGCATTCCACGTATTTCGCTGACCCCCCCTCGGCTGTCGTGTCGGGAGTCTGCGTTCCATTGTCACGCACATTCTCGTTCACAATGGCGGCCCTGTTCAGCTTTCCCTCGGCTGCTCCAAGTCTCTTTTCAACTACCTTCCGTGCATCACGCTCCCTGTTCATTTTTGAGCTCTTGCACCTGCTTGAGAAGCTCTTCCTGGAAAGCCTACATTTTCTGCAGCCTAGTATCGACATCACACTGTGTGCCGGTTGATTCGATGCCCTCTCCATTCTCATCCATCTCCTCATCTGCCTTGAGGGACCGCCCCCTCCGCACTGCTTGCTTTACCGTCTTTCTCGCCATGTACTGCACGGCTTTTTGCAAGTACTACAATACTATAATAATGCTACTACTGATGTAAATACTATAACACTATATCAATGCAGAGCGCGTGCCTTTTAGCAAAGACCGATACGCACAGGATCCAAATCCTCAGAATGTCGCAAAGCAACTCTCACCGCTGTTTCCAAAACAATCAATGCCGCGGAGACCGAAGGTATGACACCCTCTCGCACGCGCTCAACCACGCGGCCACGCTCTCACTTTCCTACCAAAACACGCACAGTAAAACCACTAATAGCTATTTGTCTTGCCACTTCCAAGCTACCATTTAAAGACTACAAACACTCAACGTCCCACCCGGCTGCACGTGTTGGAACACGTGGCACGAAAGGACTCTCTAACTATCCAGCAAAACAAATGTACACGAAGCACACCCGCGCACCCGAAATATGAGAGACAAAAAAGGAAAGAAAAAGAAAACCACCCAATTACTATGTAAAGGCAAAAAAATCAGCAAATAAAAAACAGAAGCAAGCTCAAAGCATGCAGAAAAACTTATGATTTCGTCGCCGCCACGGAGCCCCGAAAAGCACGTGCATTCGCCACAAAATTCAAACTCCAAACGCGATGCGGTGGAGGCGAGCGCCATCTGGAGGTGTCGCAAGGAAACGGACGCGCCGCTCTATGGCCTCCGAGATGGGCTCGCGCCAATCTTGGAGGCCATGACCCCCACATGAAGAGTAGAAATGTTGGAAAATGGGTTTGTGTTTGAGTTTCCGCGTAACAGAAATATGTCTTCTGGTATATTCATATTGCAGACCGATGCTGTCCTGCCTGTAGATTGTGTTTAGATTCTACCTTACGATTTTTCTGACGCATGGTACTTTCAGAAATTCAATTAGTTCAGCAACGCCTCTGCGCCACTCGGATGGCTTGCGTGTTACGGGTCGGAATGATTTTTCGCCAAGCGACATCCGACGCCGATATCAGATTTTTCGCGACACGGAGTCCCTAGTGCTGTCGCGTTACTAACGTAAGAGGGGCGCTCTACTCAGCTTCACGGTATAGCACTAAGGGACCTTCACCTGTGGGCAAATATCAGGAAACTTCCAGGTATTCTTTGCTCCTTCGATCAGGAGAAGGCTTTCGATATCATTAGCCATAGGTACCTTTTCCGTGTTTTGGAAGAGGCTGGTTTTAGTGTGGGTTTTAGACAGATGATCCAAGCTTTGTATTCTCGACCGACTTCTGCTGTTCTCATACGAGACCGCCTCTCGGAGGCGTTCATTGTGGGACGTGGTGTGCGACAGGGGGACCCGCTCTCACCTGCCCTCTACGTACTCGCTTTTGAACCGCTTCTACAGAGGTTGTCTTGTGACAGCAGAATTGGCAGGTTCCTACTTCCACCAGGTTCCCCCCCCCCGGTTGCACTCTTTGCCTATGCAGACGACTTGTCCATTGTCGTCCCGGACGAAGCATCAGCTTGCGGCGTCCTGGAGGTCATGGACAGTTACTGCGGGGCGAGCGGTGCAAGGTTGAATAGGTCGAAAAGTGCAGCAATGTACTTCAACTCCACTCCTTCCAGTCCGCAGCCCGTTCATGGTCTCCCCGTGAAAACGCGGCTGCGGATTCTAGGCTTCCAGTTCGAACCAGATGGTCACTCTCCCGAAAACTGGCAACAGGCTAAGGAGAAGCTTGAAGCCAGGGTTCAGGAATTCAGCGCGTTGTCATGCCCTTTGACTGCTCGAGCGACAATCCTTCGCTCACTTCTGTTTTCCTTTCTGACGTATGTGGCGTGTGTGTCTCCTATTCCAACCCGAACCAAGCTTATCTTGGAGAGGGTCTTGTTTCGCTTCCTCTGGAAGGGTACAACTGGCTGTGTAGCTAGGCGGGTGCTCAAGTTGCCCAGGGAAAGGGAGGACTCGGAATTCCCGACCTGGGCATCGTGGCTACTGCACTACACGTCAGGTGGACCCAGGTCGCTCTTAACTCGGATATGCTCCTAACTCGAAGCTTAACTTCCTTCTTTCTTAGCACCCGACTCCGCTTGTTCTCGCAGAGCACATTTTCCCACTGTGTTCCTCGTTCAGGTACCCCGTCCACCATTTATGCGGCGGCTGCCAACTCTTTGGTAAGCCTCCGCAAGGTTCACCCAGGCATCGACGTAGTTTCAGCTCCACTCCAAGAGTTAGTGGATATCCTCACCCCAGGACTCCCCCCACATTGCCAAAGGTACGACCTGTCGATTCACAGGCCAAACTGGAAGCTCATTACGGCCGGTTTCCTCGACGCCAGGCGAGCCACCTTTATGTACCGCCTGGCGCGAGGGTGCCTGCCGTTGAGCTACAGGCCCTTCACAGCCATCCCGGCTCGTGGAGTGTGTCCTTTCTGTGGCGCTCGTGAGGACTCAGTTCATATCTTTACGCAGTGTTTGCTTCCTGCAGCTCTTCTCCAAAGAGTTGCTAGTCTATTTAGGCTCCCAGGCGTTCCTTATGAGACAGTCCGATTTTTGAACCCTTTGCCCAATCAGGCGATCAACCAGTTCGTGCTTCTCCTCGCCGAGTGCTCATACCAAGTTTGGCTGGCACGCTGCGATGCAATTTTCGGGGGTCGGGCACCGGGCCTTCACGAAGTGCTTGCGAAAGCACGGAAGGAGGTCTGGTTCCACATCACCCGGGAGCGGCACCGCTTGGGCGAGAAGAAGTTTCTCGAAGTGTGGGCTCGTCCTGCCGTGATTTTTGACGAGTCAGGTGGAAAGCTATCCATTAAGTTATGATGCATGCTGCAAAGGTCGCACGACTCGGCCGTGTGCGCCAGTCGATCTACGGGGTTTTGTTTGGCTCAGTGGAACCCAGAGCTGGAACCGGTGGTGGTGCTCCCTCAAGTGGTCGCGCTGCTCCGCGGACGGCTTTGGTGGTCTCCATGGTTGTATGCCTTGACCTCTTTTGCGTCAGGGCAGTCCGAGGGTCAGTCAGGCTTGTGCCCTGCAAGACCGACATGGCTGTTTGTGTGTTGAGTGCAGTCCCTCAGTTGGGCTGCACCACAACAGCCCCCTTGTCCCGGAAGGACCGTTGGCCCGAACCAAGTCCCCCCACCCAGTCAGCCCGGGTTGTGGGGGAGTACCGGGGTCAATGTATCGAATGATGCTGGGTTGATGAGTACATGAAAGCTCTGGGACGCGGCGCCTCTGGTTGCCAAGTCCTCTTCCCATCTGACAACGGTACTAACGTTTAGCGGGCCCCGTGAACTTCCTCGATAAAAGTCTTATTGAAAAGCCGCTTCTCATCCGCTGCCGACAGGCATCAGGGATGTGTATTGCGCATATATACGTTTTTTACGTTTAGGTTGAATTTTACTCACGGTAAAAGTGCGTTTCGTGCCAGTTGTCCCAGGTTTCCTAATCGTTCCTTTACGCACGGACTCCACCTCTTAAGTGCAGGTACAGCCTAGGCATGTCCTACAGCATAGTCAGCCTCCAGCGCGCCAAGTGGCTCAACTACACCAAAGCGTACGGTAAGCGGCTCGAATTCGTGCGTACCATGTACAGACTGTACGGGGCCGGAGACACGCCGCTGGCCCAGTTGCGGGGCCTGGTGGCCGACGAGGACGCGTGGGTTCACGTCGTCACCGAGGGCATCGCGAACGCCAACCGCGTCGTCATGAAGCTGCGGTTAGCCCACCTCGACCAGCTCACTCCGAACGTGAGCAGCCACCGCTGGCTGGACTACCTGAATGGCCACCTGCGTCCGCACCGCCTCTTACCCGACGACAGGCTGCTGCTTGTCGACAAGATTGTGAGCACCGTGACCAACTACCTCTTCGAGAGGTATTGCGTGTCTCATACTTATGTAGGGAACGGAACATCAGTGCTCTCAAAAAAGGCGACTTTTCTTTGTCGAGACTACCTTATTACACTCTTGCACTTTTCACTCTACTTCGTTGTAATGGTTGTTTTTTTTTCACAATACAAATTGCTCGTCAACCTCGCGTGCACTTTATTTCTTCAATGCTGTGCATTCGCATAGTGTTCCTGAGGTGCAAAGTAGCGGAAGCGCCAGTGATTTTAAAAAAAATGTTCGGCAGCATGTTACATTCCCTGTAACACTTGAAGGCGAAAGCCTGCTGCATACTTGGTAATGAATTAAGTCATAAAATCGAGGACCAGACTTCTTGCAATACATAACGAGCCGCAGTGTGAAGTATACGCGTGGCGCTCTTAGGTCCCCCCTCCCTTTCAGTGAAAGGAAACATCCCTGCGCCAGCCAATATATCGCGAAATGAAAACACGTGTAGAGCTGCGCTCGAATGTCGCATTAAGGAGTATCGGAATCGTCTGTGAACTTTTTTTTCTGCAGTACTCCCAGGCGTCACGATGTTGCAAATATTTGCTCCTGTGTGTTTCTTGTGCTCAAGTAGTCAATTCGGGCACCCTAAAGCAAGGCACTGCCATTTGTGTTATCGTAAAAATATTATTTCTTGGCTTTGTCTTAGCCGTCTTTGTAAAATACTTTGAACATCCTCATATACTCATCCTCATCGTTTTCATCCTTTGCAATAAGTTTACCATCTCTTTCTCGCCTTCCTTTAGTGTGCGTGTGATCGCCAACCTTCTTTAGCTCTTCCATTGTTCCGGGTCTCTGAGGTATAAAGATATCTGAGCACTCTAGCTACCCACCTATGTTCATCGGTGTTCCCGAATATTTTCTCTAAACTAACTCTGGCTCTGCGAGCCTCCGACACCAAAAGAGGGCCGGTCTAGTTTGTGCACTATATAGTCTGCGCAAGTAGAAGTCTCCGTGAACCTGTGGGTGATATTCACGTAGCAGGCAGTTTTAGACGTAAGAAAATACGCGTGCAACGACCTTCAAATGCGGGAATGCTTGTGGTACCAATGAATGATCCACTTCAGGCGTATAGCTATAGCCCTGACGCAAGTTCTTTCTATGACGCATTCCTCCTCCTCCTCCTCATTCGGCCCTCAAGGTTCAGCAACGCAGCCATCCTGGAGCTGGTCGCGTGGCGCTTCATCGAGGACTACTCGTACGCCAACTCGTACGCAGCCGCCGTCACCACGTTCGGCAACAAAGAAGCCGTGGCTCGCTTCAGACCCCGCAACTGCTACTCGTTCACCGAGAGCCGCTTCCAGAAGTGGCTTTTCGTGTGGAGGGTCGGTGAACAGCTGCAGCCGCACTTCCTGAGTACCGTCAAAGCCATCTTCGAAGACTTGCGCTACACCACCCAGCGGCTGCTCTCCGACGCGGCGCCTTGGATAGATCCGGCCGCCCGAATCGAGGCGGTGGCCATATTGCAGCGGTTGCATCTGGAACCGTTCTGGTCGCTGTTCGGTACCAAGGGATTCAAACCGATGCTGCGTCCCAGCGCCATCCGCAAGTACCTGGACGCCTTCCCGACGCAATTTTCATCGCCATTGAAAGGCTGGATGCAGGTAACCGGGCTACATTGAAAACATTAGAGACTTTTAGCGTGTCCGGTATTCGGGCAAGCGCGGGCGGTTTTCCGGTTTAGCGGGGACGTCAACGTGAGCGGCCAGATTGGTGGCGTCAGCTGGTGGCGCAAAGCTCAACCACACAAACACAGAGCTAATTACTATATTCTGCTTAGCTGCTGGCGTAAATTTTCGACAGTGGCGTAATCGTGTTCACAATTACGCCGCTGCCGAAAATTTGCACGAGTCGCGAAGCAGGATATGGTGAGTTACTGCAGCTTTAGCTATGCGTTTGTCTGGTTGAGCTCTACAACACCAGGCGGCTTCACCGCTCCGGCCGCTCACGTTTACGCCCCGACCATCCGGTAATCCGCCCAAACCGCTCCCGTTTACCGGAATAGCGTACAAGCTAAAAGTCTCTATTGACAAATCTATAGTCGGCGACAACCTCAAACTTACAAACAAGCTCCACCCGCATAAACCCCATGCACTTGCCATTCACGTCTGAAAGAGAGCCGAGCCAGCTGTAGTCCACTTACAGCTTAGTGACATTGCTTTTTTTATAAGCGCTGGGTCAATGGAAAAAAAAAAGATCGTTGTTCCAAACTAAAATATTATCTTCGTCCTGAAACCAGTGACCTAAACACAATTCTCTACGGAAAGAATTGTCCTAATCTCGCCCGAGCGCTTGACATAAGGAAAATAGGCGAACCTAATTTTCCCCCGGTCTTCGGAAACGGAATGTTCTCCACCGGCACCACCACTCTCCGGCGGCGCTATCCAGCGACCCCTGCTAGAGTTACTGTATAGGCTCCCTTTAGATAGGCTCCATCCAATGCGATAACTCGGAGGATATATAAAATTTGCTGGAGTGGAAAGGGCGCGCTCCGACCGAAGCCTCCGTCCGCCATCTTACCAGAGGCAGAAAGCGCGCTCGGCTCCGGCGGCACCGGCTCGCGCTGCTGTTTTCGTGAGTTGGTCTGCAGTGCAAGTTGATGTGAGGGGCATGTAAACACCACCGATTTGATTATGGTCTCCTCTTGCGTTGCCTACGGATGTGCGAACAGGCTGAAGAAGGGTTGTGGCCTCACGTTTCACCTGTAAGTACACGAGAACACGTTCATTGAGCCACTACGCTCGCGTTTCCGATGGATGTCAACTGATAAGTTGTGTGTATGTGTGTGCAACGACTAATAGTCCTGGAATTGCCGACAGGTTTCCAAAAGATCCCGAGCTGCGGAGCCTGTGGGAGCGGGCTGTTCGCCGTGAAAGGTGGCATGCGAAAGATGGAGATCGCCTTTGCTCTGTGCATTTCGCGCCGGAGTGCTTCGACCGCACCGGACAGACAACGCGACTGCGTGCGGGTAGTGTTCCTTCTGTGTTCCCTGCGTTTCCGGAGCATCTACAGAAGCCTGTGAGTATGTTAGAACGTCGCGCGATGTATTTGTGGTGGTCTCGTTTTCGTTGAGAAGTGACCGTGATAAGCCGGATAAAAATCAACACTGTGTGCCCTGCCAGCTGCAAAAGCGAGAAATGCGACTGAATTTCTCGAGCTCATTAGACCGCGGATGTCGTTTTCAACTAATGTCATTAAATTTACCATTGTCACAGCTAATGAAGGGCATTATCTTTGAATGACATTCTATGAAAATTACATCAAATTTGCCGTCTGGCAGGGTCGCCTCAGCTAGGCTGTAACCATGACATTGGATAGAGACCGCTATTGCGCCTAGATTTTGCACAGCTTCAATTTTTTTTTTCACTTTCATAGGATAAAAAGTACGAAAACTGCTACTCATAACCGTAGGCCGCAGATGCGGCTTCAGTCTGCAAATCTGTTCAGTAAGCGCGCGTCGGTGGTGACATGAAGAGATCTAATTAATATGCAAGCCCAGATGCTAAAGAAAATAAACAAGCTAATGATTTGAAAAGATGCTTAAGCGAAATTTGAAAATAACATACATCCACCTTTATGAAGCAGCAAGTTTTGGTAGCAAACGAGGCATAGCTTTACAACTGCTCTTATTTTCTCTGACTTGAGACTCATCAGATGTACATTTCAGGTGAAAAGGAAGCGTCCAGGCCGCAAGCATGAAGACACCCCAGCCAGTAACTGCTCACCGCAGCATGAAAAGTCTGAAGCTGAAGAAGAGCCACCTGTGTCTTCACCCACCAAACAATGGTACAAAGAAAAAGTAAGTGCCTCTGAGGAAGAAATAACTCAGCTGAAAAAGAAAGTTAAAACTTTGCAGCAAACGAAGCGAAGACTCACAAAGAGAAATGAGACAGCGCAAGAAATTATCAAGGAAATCAGAGATCAAAAACTCCTTTCAGAAGAAGGATCACAGGTGTTCACGTCTTCATTTTCAAGTGATATTCAGCAGCTTCTGAACAGAGCGGGCAACAAGCAAAAGGGTGTATACACACCCGAGCTCCGCGCGTTCGCGCTGACTTTGCATTTTTATTCCCCGGCCGCGTATGACTACGTCAGGTCCAAATTCAATGATGCCCTTCCTTCACAGCGGACACTTAGGCAATGGTATCCCTCAGTCCACGGAGCTCCTGGCTTTACAGATGAAGCATTTTGCTTCCTTCAAAAATTTACACAATCACGGAATGAGCCATTCTACTGCGCTCTGATCGTGGACGACATGGCCATAAGAAAACATGTGGAACTTGTTGGAAACAAAATAGTCGGGTATGTGGACTTTGGAACAGGGCTAGATGACGACAGTCTCCCTGAAGCGAGAAATGTGTGTGTGTACATGATTGTTGGTGTAAATGTCAGAATCAAGATGCCTGTCGCTTACTTTTTGATCGACACACTCACTGGTGCCGAGAGGGCGGAGCTGACTAAGCAGTGCATTGACAAGCTTGAGTCAGTGCATGCTAATGTCATCTCTCTTACATTTGATGGTGCCTCCTCTAACTTCACTATGGCGAAATGTTTGGGCGCTGAGCTTCTACTGTGTTCTCACCGGTTTTCTACAAGCTTTCTCAACCCTGCTGACTGCACCAAAAACATTCAGTTTATCTTAGATGCCTGTCACATGATTAAGCTTGTGCGGAACTCATTGGCAACTGTAAGCCACCTTATTGACATGGAAGGAAATCACGTGAAGTGGGCTTACATACTGGCATTGGAGGCATTGCAACGTGGAGAAGGGTTGCGGCTTGGAAACAAGCTCACAAAGGTGCATGTCCAGTCGGAAAAGCAAAAAATGAAAGTACGATATGCAGTACAAGCGTTGAGTGCTTCAGTTGCTGACGCCTTGGACTTCTGCGAACAAGTGCTCAAGCTGCCACAGTTCAAGGGTGCCACTGCAACAGCTAAGTTCATTAGGCTTTTTGATCGCTTGTTCGACATCATGAACTCTCGAAACCCACTTGCAAGGTCCTATAAGGCACCTCTTCGCAAGCAGAATGAAGCCCACTGGAAGCTATTCTTTTCCGAGGCCCGTGCCTACATACAAGGGCTAAGAGACCCTGCAGGGCGTCCAGTAATAGAAGGGCTGAAGAAAACTGGGTTCGTTGGATTTTTGGTGTGCATGACCAGCACAGAAAAATTGTTCGATGAGCTTGTTCGCAAGGATAAGCTGAAATACTTGCTGACGCACAAGCTTAGCCAAGATCACGCCGAAAACTTCTTCGGGTCCATTCGTGCACGAGGTGGTCATAACAACAACCCAACCGCTGCGCAGTTCATGGCTGCATACAAGCGTCTGTTGGTTCAGACAGAAGTGACTTCATCAAGCTCTGGAAACTGCTCCCAAGACATAGTCTCGATTCTAAATCCAACAACTACAGGAGCTTTGGTAGGTGAAAGCAGCATGCTTACTGATATGCGCAGGTCATCAATCCTGCAGGCCGACGACCACGATACCCATCGCATTGACTGCCCAGAAAGCCTGTCAGCTTTTGTCGGTGCTGTAGTGCCGTACATTGCAGGTTTCGTCGTTCGGAAAGTTCGTTCAACGGTAACATGTGAACTGTGCATCGCAGCCCTGCACTCGGATGAACTGGCACCTTTAATTAGGCAAAAGAGCCGAGGTGGACTCATTTCACCGTCACAAGACGTCGTTGGCCTGTGTGAAGCAGTTGAAAAGGGGCTGCGACGGCTACAGGCAGAATATGATACCTCATCCTTGAAGTCCTGGGCACCTGCACAGAGAAAAACTGGTTCCAGAAACTGGAGGACCACATCCTTGATCTTGATCCACTTGATAACCATATTTATATTTTGTGCAAAAAAAATCGCTGAAGAATATATAAAAGTGAGAATACACCACATGACGAAAGAACGAAACCGTGAACTGATCAAAAACAAAGTGAGACCACTTTTGTCGAGGGTGATTATTTTCAATCACCAGTAGGGTGTTTGTCATGGTGTTCTTGACTGTATGTGAGATTTTCTCCTTAATATCTGCTCATTTGAACTGCCTTCTGCATATCAGTTGGCTGTTGGTTGATGGTAAATAAACGACTACAACTAGAACCGCACATTTGCATTCCTTTCTAAATGGAAGCAGCTGCATCAGCAAAGCCAAAAAGCGCGAGCGCAGCTGCATTACGCTTTTATCCTTAATATTTGTACAGTTATACTGCCTTTTACATGCCAGTTTTCTGCTAGCTGATGGAAAATAAATGTATATAACTATAGAACCACTCGTTTTTGTTGCTCTGTAAATGCGAGCAACGTCATCCGCAGCGCGGAAAAGCACGAGCGCGGCAGTGCTAAGCTTTTCTGGTTAATATTTGAGCTGGCAAACTGCCTTGTACATGCCAGTTTCCCTCTGGTTGCCGAAAAATAGACGTTTAATACTAGAACCGCTCGTTAGCGTTGCTTTGCAAACGCGAAAAAGCGCGGCTGCGCTATGCTTTTCTCCTTAATATTTCCGCAGTTAAATAGCCTTCTTCACGCCAGTTGGCTGCTACAGTTGATGGGAGATAACCGTTCACAACCAGAAGCACTTGTTTTCATTGGTTTCTGAATGCGAGCGCCTTCATGAGCAGCGCGAAAAAGTAGAAGCGCGGACAGGCGCGGCTGCGCCGCTGCTTTTTGCCTCTGGTAAGATGGCCGCCGGCCGTTCGGCGCGGCTTCACCCTTGCCCATAGGCGCGTATAGGCGGCTTCCACTCCAGCAAGTTTTATATATCCTCCTTGGATAACTCTAACCCGTTACCCTGCCGCTTGTTACCCTCGCGCACAGAGAGACGTGTTCAGAGGAAAGCGCGTAAATTATCGCTGATTGAGCTGGTTGAGGTTTTCGTCCCTTATCGCGGTTATAACAGCCAGTGTCGAAGAGATCGCACAGTGCTTCTGCAAATCATATGATCCTTACAGAGGTCGCAGGGAAACTCTTTGTTCTGTAGCCAACTTGTCAACATCTATTAAAATTCCGCGTTTTACAAGCAAGACATGTTGCCACAAGGAGCATAATTAGGAAAATACTTTTTAGAGCGATAGCTCTACTACTCCAGGTGCAAACCCAGAAAACGCCTGGTTCCGTAAATCTGACCTTCAAGCTCAGACAAGGTCAAACTGGGACTTAGCGTGCCACTACCGGCGGCTGCTGCATACGCCGCGTGGGCGCCCATGTCTTGAAAGCGATCTGCGACGTGTACAAAGTGCGCCGATCGAGTGCTGGTAGCTTCGTACGCGCTGTGACTTCGACGCTTAGTCTGCGTTGAAGCGAGACGCGGCATGAAGGTCAATTCACTCGCTGCTGCTGCCGCGCCGAAGAACGTCTGCGTGTTATCTTGTGGTGCAATTGTAGATGTGGTAGTTACTGACGGTGCCGAGCAGCGTCTGTGTCCTTTCCCAAAGCAAGAAAAACCGTGCTATTGCTCGACAAACTTAGTTTAACCGCATTCAATCGCGGCACTTTCTTTAGCAATGCTATTTCTCGCACACCTTGAATCCGGTTCAGCGACAATAGTGCACTGATTTATGCCACTTTGCAAGTGACATACCTTGCTGGTTATTCAGTAAAGCTCATCAGTGAGTATGTATGTTGTATATATGTTGTTCTCGAGGACCAATAAAGATAATTATATGTATTGTTGATAAAACACCAAGAAATAATTGGTCTTCATTACCTAGACCCTGAATTTCTGGTACTCCTATACCAAATTATTAGTGTTTTTAAAACAAAAAAATGTGCATCATCTCTCCCGGAGAAGCATTGACGAAGTGTTCATCCTCATCGTGACAGCCTATGTGGAAGACTCTCCCGTTCTAAGTTGCCCAGAGAGCCTGAACAACTGCCATGGCAGGCGGTCAGCACACTTTATTGCTTAAAAGTTTATTCACCTACGCCTGGTCAACCACGCAAGCGTTGTCACCGATAAGAACGAAAAACACGTATAGAGCAACGAGTTATAAGGCACGGTGGAGTGCTCGTAGTAGTATTATCTCACGCCATGAATGTGAACTGCATTAAGCATTGTCGTTGCCTTCCACTTGTTCATAATCTATAAAGGGGTGTTTGTC
The DNA here is from genome assembly GCF_050947875.1 of Dermacentor variabilis. Lineage (NCBI taxonomy): Eukaryota > Metazoa > Arthropoda > Arachnida > Ixodida > Ixodidae > Dermacentor > Dermacentor variabilis. The sequence continues at coordinate 61,527,963 of NC_134575.1, forward strand.
GAAATGTGCTCTAATAAGGACTGTGCTTACTAGCCTGTTTAACTAAAATGTACACGTGCCTTGCACTGCGCTCGGACACGCTATATGTCTCTGGCTGCTGAGGGCAATGTTTATTTCTAAAAAAGTTAATTAGTTTCACGTCACCAAGGGTTGCGGGAAACGTGATCGGTCGGCTCGTCTCTCACCGTTTTTTGTCCCACATCTTATATTTTTTTTCGGAAAGTTTAACCCGCCAATTTAGCTGGCGGTGGCGAGTGCCCTTACAAAGGTTGTCACCACCCTAGAACAGAGCTTGCATGTAGGCTCCCCGACCCTAGGTCTTCCTAGATCTTCCTCGCGCGCGCTGCTGGGCTCCGTGCCACACTACCCCAGATGGCCCTCGCCTTCGCACATCCCTACGCCCCGGCCGGGGCCACCGCGACAGCGTTTCACAGTTTGCGCGTTTGGCACGTGTTGTGCTTGTTTTCCTTATAGTTCTTAGATATTTTTTTGCTTTAAGGGCAGAAAATCTAGGGACTTTAGCTTTCCTATGCGACACAAATGCATGTCAGGTGTTGGTTGGACTGTGGAGGTCGCGTGCTGGGCTGCGATAGTGTATACATTACAATAGTCCATAGCCTGAAGAGAGCGCTTGGAGCTGGCGTCGCAATAGCAAGCTGGCCACTTATGCAGAAGGAGCACGAAAACATACGCGAGCAAAATGGCTACAAGCGCGCACTCAGCGCCGAGGACACGCAGGCCCGAAAGAAGCGTCGCGCGAAACAGGAGTGTCTTCGCTGCTCATCGAAACTTGTTGCAGACCGCGAATGTACGTAGGCGGTGTATACACACAATTATAATAATTAATCGAATTCAGCCCACAATTCAATTAAAGTTTAGCATTTCTGTCCCGATGCGATGTACCACGTGAGGCCATGATAATGCTCAACCCTCTCAAAAATTATGAACAATAACGCACAACAACGCCTCAAGCAAACGTATATATCTCCCTGTGGGTTCTGCGGACTACGCAGACAAGCAGCAGTGGTGAACGCAAGGTAACGTTTAGGATCAACTCACCACTCTCGTATTGGACTAAACGCTGAAGAAATTACACATTCGCCGCCAATGTCACCGCGAGTTATCGTCATTCAAAGCAAACAGCAAACAAAGCTTCGCTTGCATCGATTCCCACAGTGCGTAGGATCAGCGTATTTTTTTTATCGGCGCCCTCAGGCGGCGTACAGGGGCCCCTAGTGGTTGCCAGACGCCGGAGGCGAAACCGAAGCTCGCTGAACCGAAACTGTGTGCTCCCACACCACTCCCCTTCCTCCTAAATATGAAGAGACAAGTATATTACGGCAAGGACGTCGACAGCACAAGTATAGGTGAACAGTGAGTCATTGTCCCAAGCCGCTGAGGTTGACGCACATTTCATTCTGAATTCGTAGCGCACATGTGTGCGAGTCTTGGGCATGACTCGGTGTCGGTGTGGTTGAGCTTTTGCTCTACTTGCGCTGGTTTCAGTCGGCCCACGGAGATGACTTCGGAGTTTCAATTGTGAAAGTTTTCGAGTTGCGACGAAATACTTTGAATGGGCCGTCGTGTGGTGGCTGAAGGGGTTCCTCAAAGCATCGCGGCACATGAAAGCGTGGGTGCTGTTACCCAAGTATTTGGACACGTAGACAACAGTGTTATTCGCTCGAGTCGGCGTGGGGTGGAGCTGTCCATCATAGTCCGCAAGCGTGACACGTACAGGAGAGGATCGGGCAAGTGCTAGTTTTTGCTCGCTTCTATAAATTGGCAAGGGTGGCGAAGGGTTGTGCCATAGAGCAACTCAGCGCTTGTACATTTCAAGTCACTTTTCAGCGTTAAGGCAGTAAGAATAAGTGGCAGGACTACGGTTCATCGTCATGTTTCTCCGTAGACAGTTGTAGAAGATTTGAGCTGCCTATGCATTCGCTCATCCAGGCCGTTAGTGTGCCACGGAGAGCAAGAAGTTCCTTGAAGATGGAAGACCCAAACTGGCGTCCGCAGTCTGTTGCGATGGTTATGGTGTTCCGAAGCGTGCAATCAATGTCTGCAAGGATTGCCTTTGCGACGGTCTCAGCAGACATATCTCGCGTAAGAACGGCTTTTGGCCCGCGAGTAAAGCGATCGACACAGGTAAGAATGTAGCAACAATCTTGGGAAGGTGGGAAAGGGCCAATTACTTCGACGTGGACTTCTCTGAACTGGGTGTCTGGTGGCAGGAAGGTTGACAATGGAGTCACGGTGTAGCGCTGTTTTTCGCCGTCTTTCATCCGCCGCTGCGCTCCGCGTTCGCTCTTTCATCCTTTGATGCGCTCAATCGCCGAGGGCCGACGCCGACGCTAAACGCGGGAACGCCTGCGCTCTCAAATGCGTCAAGTACGACTTGCGCACAAGCCACGGAGATGATAGCTTCGAATCGTTGTTCGAACTGGTGGCGGAGTCATTAGAAAAAGCATAAATCCTCATCCTTGTAGGCCTTCCACCTAGCGCAAGTGCGCTATTGATCTAACTGAATTGCTCAGAGTAAAATGTGTCAGAAAATTTGTAAAATACAGCTTGCGCACAAGCTGCAGACATGGTAGCGTCGTATTGTAATTCGAATATATGAAAAACATAATTCTGCTACGCGGAAGCTCAAACACAAAGCCTTCCAGCTGCCGTTTGTTCTTGCGTGGGCAAAATTGCGCGAACGCGGACACAAAAAATCCCGCTGTTAAAAAACAGACTGAGCAGCCTTGCCAGTGCCTTAGAAGGACAAGAATAGTACGAGATGGTAGCTCCAAAACACAGTAAATGTGCGGGCACCTAGATTCCCAGCGTGAACGATACCATAGGCTTATGAGCTGGTACTCTCGTACTTCTGCAAAGGCGTGGATGACGAATAAGCGAGTTTCTGATCCTGAGGTACTGCGGCTGGCTCGTATGTCCAGCAGGAGGCAAAATGGCAGCTCTTTTATGGAAAAGGTTATAATAGAAGACGGCACAGAGAGTGGTACGAGGCGAGATATCGAAAGAATATTTTGAAACTGGTTCTCAGACGCATTCTCATCGTAAAACATTTCAATACATAATTAAGTCCTGCATGAAAAAATTTTGGGATTTTTTCATAACCTAGCCCAAGTGGAAAGGAAAGAAGGCAAGAATTTAATGCCTCCAACAAACCTGCAAGAAGTTTTTGATGTTATCAGAGTTACGAACAGCGAATCAGCAACCGGCACAGACGGCCTACCAATCGAATTTGATCGGACCTGGGGCGCTATAACGTAAAACTATTCCAAACTTTTCTATTCCAATTCTGCTATCAGCCATCCACGATTGCTCAAAATCTTTTTTCGACCACCCCCACTTCACCTGTCTGTCACGCGACGTCACGAAAACCGCTATACCTCCCCATCTGATGTTATGTGTACAGACTGATTATGCATGATTTGACGAAAAAAAGAAAAACAGATGTTTCTGATTCGACCCCTTTTCGCCATTAGCCCTCGGCTATTGGTAAAAAGTTTTCGGGCTGCACCCACTTCAATTGCCTGTCACGCGACGTCACAAAACCGCAAAAACTCACCGCGTCAAAGTGACGTGTACGCGATAAAGATGCATTAATATGCCGAACAAAACTGAATTTGCTTCGGAATAGCCGCATGCTGCCCCGCTCCGAAAGGAATAGAAGATGGCTGCCGCCGATCACTCAGACGCTGGCTACTCGCACCTGCCGGTGAGCATGGGTGTATTTGCGTATAATAACGCTTCTTGCGTGGCCGTGTAACGTTTTCGAGCACTTTCGGCACGTTTACCCCCTCGTTCTGCCAACTCTTCTTTGCTGAGGGTCCGTTTTAGCGTCATTCTTGAGCTTCCGTTGCATGCCGCCGCGATTTTCGACCAGCCACCGCAAGCTAAGTAAGGGAAAGCCGACCAATCGTAGCCGCCGGCACCACATTCTTCATCCGGTTATCGAATTTCAGTGCAGTGGCTCGGCCCCATCGAATCCCTCTCCACTTGAGCCTTCTGCTCGCCTCTTGTCAGCCAATAAGATACGACAAGCCGCTCAGTGTAGGCAACGTTATTCGTTTTTCAAGCAAACAAAAGTGACCTCCTATGAACGAGGAGAGCGTTTGATTGGTCTGCTTAGACAACCCTGCGGGTGACCGCCCGGTGCTTGCGTTGGTGGTTACGCAAATTTGACGTAAGGAGATTGGAATAGAAGCATATTGGAATAGTTTTACGTTATAGGGCCCCTGCTGGCCAGAAGTAAGCGCTGCCTTGGTATCTCTTCTTAACGAAATTTTTGCACGTGAATGTATTCCTAAACTGTTTTCTCAGGGCCGCGTGATGCTCTTGCCAAAGCCAGACTCTAATCTTGAAGAACCATTATCCTGGAGGCCTATAACCCTGCTCAACTTTGACAATAAGATATTGTCAAACTTTCTTGTTAATCGCATGAAAGTATCATTGCCGAAAATGATCAAAGTACATCAAAAATGTTCCGTGCCTGGTTGGGGTATATTTTCATCTCCCAACTTAACACGTGATACCATAAAATACACAAGAGCGCGTGAAGCTTAAGGAGCGTTGGTAACCTCGGAAAATGCTGAAGCGTTCTACCGCTTAGAACACCAGTATATATTTGAGGTGCCACAAAGCTATAACTTCCCCAAAGTGTTTGTAAGCATGCTGTGCATCTTGTACTCGGGAACAATGGCTGGGCTATTACTTAATAGCCATTTGGCACCTAGCGTTGATGTGACAAGGGGAATGTGGCAGAGCTTTCCTTTGTAACCTGTATTCGTGCTTGCGATTGACTCGTTGTTAAAGCGCTTTAGTGAGGGCCCGTTTATAAGAGGACTTTCTATGCAGCGAACAGGGGCGCTATAACGTAAAACTATTTTAATGTGTCTTTATTCCAAACTCCTGACGTCAAACTTGCGTAACCGCCGACGCAATCATCGGGCGGTCACCCGCAGGGTTGTCTCAACAGACCAATCAAACGCTCTCCTCCTTCATAGGAGATCAGTTTTGTTTGCTTGAAAAACGAATAACATTGCCTGCACTGAGCGGCTTGTCTCATCTAATTGGCTCACAAGAGGAGAGGAGCACGCTCAAGTGGAGAGGGATTCAATGAGGCCGAGCAACTGCACTAACAATCGATAACCGGGTAAAGAGGGTGGTGCCGGCGTCTGCGATTGGTCCGCTTTACCTTACATAGCTTGCGTTGGCTCGTCGTCAATGGCGGCGGCATGCAACGGAAGCTTAAGAATGACACTAAAACGGAACCTCAGCAAAGGAGAGTTGGCAGAACGAGGTCGTAAACGTGCCGGAAGGACTCGATAACGTTGCACGGCCACGCAAAAAGTTTTATTACACGCAAATAAGCCCATGCTCTCTGGCAAGTGCGAGTAGCCAGTGTCTGAGCGATCGGTGGCAGCCATCTTTTATTGCTTTCAGAACGGAGCAGCCTGCGGCTATTTGAATGAATGAATTTATTTCCATAAATATGCAAGTTTATGGAGGATATAAGGAAAAAAGTTACAAAAGAGCAACTTGACTAGTCCTTAATCCTTCTCGTGACAGCAGCAGCAGTAAACAAACACATGGCAAAAAAAACAAAAAAAAAAAGAAAACAGTAAACGTTCTCATACAAGTGTACATACAGCAGATAGCAATAGAAAAAATACATAACTCAATAAAAAGAAGCCTACTTATACAGACATTAAAGGCTAATAGGCACCAAAGTAATTTATTAACTTGTTTTTACTGCAAGAAAAGACATCAATACCATCGTTCATTAACTTATTTAATAAATGCGGTAAAGTATATGAGAGCTATTCAGAATAAAATTCAGTTTGTTCAGCATATTAATGCATCTTTAACGCGTACACGTCACTTTGACGCCGTGAGTTTTTGCTGTTTTGTGACGTCGCATGACAGGCAGGTAATGTGGGTGCAGCCTGAAAACTGTTGACCAATAGCCGAAGGCTAATGGCGAAAAGGCGTCGAATCAGAAATAACTGTTTTTCTTGCGTTCGGTCAAATAACGCATAGTCAGTGTGTACACGTCATATCAGATAGGGAGCTATCGCGGTTTTCGTGACGTCGCGTGACAGACAGGTGAAGGGGGGTGGCCCAAAAAGGTTTTTGACCAATTGCTGAGGGCTGACTGCAGAATTGGAATAGAAAAGTTTGGAATAGCTTTACGTTATAGCGTCCCAGGATGCATAAAAGTATCAGCGTATGCTGATGACATTACTTTGTTGTTACGAGATAGGGAAGTCGTGTTAGGTTATCCATATCTCGACTCAATCGTTGACAACACACCTTCGGAAGATCAGATATATGTATTCTCGGTTTCTACAGCCGTTCATTACACACTGCGACTTCCCCTTGTTGTTGACACGCCATATAGCACTGGTGCGCCTTCCAGTAAGTGAAGTTTCCAAAGTCAGCATTGTCAGAAAATTCGTCAAGTAAGATGCATACATTGGCTAGACATGTGGTAACGTTGACTTGTAATGTAAACGTTTCACAAAAACTCTTCCGCTCGCTTGGGAACTAGAAGACTGTCGTTAGTTTCATACGACGTGATGGATCTTGAGCGCTGTGTGACCCGCGTACCGTTGTTGCAGTAAAAATTTTGTACAAAGTAATAATTCCACATGTTTCCAAATTTCATTAATCGCTGTGTTCAAAATATTTATTTAGTGTACGGTGTATTCCTACATGATGTATACTAGGGTGGGCTAACATAAAATTATTCCAATCTGCTTCTATTTAATTTCTGCCATTAGCCCTTGACGATTGGCCAGAAATTCCCGGATCATGCCCACTTCAGCTGTCTGACACGCGTCACCGAAAACTGCGAAAAAATATCCCGTCATGTACACACGATAACGCATGATTAGGGCGAACAAAATAATAACAATTCATTCCGATTATATGCGTTTTTCGTCCTTAGTCCTCCACTATTGGCCAGATTTCTCAGGCTGCGCTCAATTCTCCCATCTGTTGCGTGACGTCACAAAACCGCAAAAAAGAAACTTAACCACGTTACGGTGAGCGTCGGCACTAAAGGCCCGTTTATAGTCCGACGTAACGCCCGCGCGCGCACACGCTACGTCACGTCGGCGAAAACGACCCCTCTATAGTCGGGCGCATAGAGTTTCTCACTATATTACCTAGAGGGAAATCTGGCGCTGCTGCGCTGTGGTATGCATGGGAATGCCGGTATAGTGTGACTTCGGATTGGCATCGTTTTCGTAGAGACAGGACACCTTGAAGACGCGCTTGGCAAGTACAGTTCCGTCTGTCACAATGATTCATTTTCTACTAGAACAGCACGTGAAAAGCTGTTTTATCTTTATTATTACGCGAAAACATGTTTTGTTTAACTATGAAAACTTGTTATTGTGTGTACGATTACATGTTACGTAAAAAGTATCAGCGGGCCGCTAAAGTTGGAGGACAGACGACAAGGTTCGCGCTCGCTTTGAAACAGTTGGTCGTCTGTTCTTGCTTTTCTTCGCTTGGTCATGCATTGTGGGTGAGTAAAGATGTAATATGCGTGAACGGAAACATTTTATGAAGATTTTACTTTGAGAACGCGTTATTTGCGTAGCGATATCCCCGTTTTAGACGAAGCCTCTTACAACACCAGCCAACACGAGCCTCGCAGACACATATACCGTCATTCCCATGACGGCACGGTGCCCCCTTAAGAAACTCACATAGACGGTGGCGCCAGATTACCCTCTAGGTGTTATAGTGAGAAACTCTATGCTATGCTCTATGCGTAAAGCCCCTGCATCTATGCGCCACCGCCGCTTTTAGTCGGGCGCACCGGCGCAGCCAACGTAACCGGCGGCTTCCGACGCGCCCCGACGGGCCCGGCGCCGATATGGCTCCTGAGGGCCGATTTACGCTCGAGCCGCCCATCGCCGCAAGCCGCACCGCACGCTTCCGGTCGCGCGAAAAATTGCACGTATCCAGCACTTGTGCACAAATTACCATTTACACTGTGTGCGCAGTGTATACCTTACACATTGTAAACCGAAATTTGTGCTCAAGTGTTTGATACGTGCAATCTTTCGCGCGACCGCACGCGTGCGGTGCAGCTTGCGGCGATGGGCGGCTCGAGCGTAAATCGCCCCTGAGCCATTCGCTCGTCGGAGTCGGCGGAACTCTCGCACCACAATGCATTGCGCGCGAAGAAAAAGGCGCCAACTCCGCAGACGGCTTTTGCGAACGGCACGCGACTTGGCGAACGTTCTGCGCATGCCCCGAAGATAGCAGCCGAGGGCGCGCGCGTTGAAGTATAGAGGGGATGGCATCTCGGCTGGCGCAGCGCAACCGTCGTAGCGTGACTGACCGCGAACGACGCTCGTCCGCGCGCCGATAACGTCTGACTATAAACGTGCCTTAAAGATTCATTCATATGCCGAACAAAACTGAATTCTTTTTTTTTTTTTATTGCCGGAGGCTGCTCCGTTCCGAAGGGAAAAGACGATGACTGGTCTCAGATTACTCTGGCACTGGCCTCTAGGAGCTGCCGGCGAGAACGAATTTCTTCCCGGATAAGAAAAAAATTCCGTGGCAGTATAATGCTGCCGAGCCCTTTCAGCATGTATACGACATCGCTTTGCAACTGTTCTTCGCTGAGGATCCGTTTTAGTGGCATATTTGACTCCCAGTTGCACGCCTCCGTGCTTTTCGACCAGCCACCGCAAGCTCGGGAAGGGCAAGCGGAGCAATCGCAGATTCCGGCGCCACTGTCCTCACCCGGTCACTACTTTAAAGGGACACTAAAGCGAAATAATAAATCAGTTGAGACTAATAAAAGCATTGTTTGAGAACCCAGCAGACAGTCGTTTCAAAATAATAGTTTAATTATTAGATGAGAAAATGAAGGTCGAAGTATGAGTATTTGAATTTCGCGCCGGAAACCACGACGCCAGCACGTCAGTGTGACGTCAGGGATTCCAAAGTATGTTTTCGCGTTTAGGCCGCGTTGGCTGAGTAAAGGTTCTCGAAACTTGCCATGTATAATAGTTGGTTCCTTTAGAACACAATGTAGTAAATCTGTACCGCCATATAATTAAGTAGGCCCTAGAAGATGCCATCAAAATCCATGGCGTCAAGGCGACCAGGTACGGAACTTCAAGGAGGCGATGAAGGCAGAAAGCTGGGCTAGTTGGTGTGTCATCATTAATCAAAAGACTAGCGCAAATAACAGGGACACAGACAGAGAAGACGATTAGCGCTCGCCCTGTCGTCTTCTCTGTCTGTGTCCCTGTTATTTGCGCTAGTCTTTTTATTAATTCAAGGAGGCGTTACCACCCGTCTTTCGTCCTTGCTCTTTTTGTGGTTTACCAAGCGTCTTATCGTGGTAAGAGTGGTGGTTTTGATTTCATAGAAAGGTAATTTACTGATGCAGAAGAAATCATTTTTTTTTAGTGTCCGTTTAATTGCGCTAGCCCGTCCCCCCTGCAACCCTTTCCCATTTTACGTGCTCCTCCCCTCTTTTCGGCCAGTTATATAAGAAACACCCGTGAATGTATGCAATGCTGTCCGCTTTGAAAGCAAACAAAAGCGACCTCCCATAAACGAGAGCGCTTGATTGGGCTTTTCAAACAAGCTGCGGGTCACAACCCGATGCTTGCGTCGGCGATTAAGTACATCTGACATCAGGAGATCGGAATAAAATCGAAATGTAATAGCCTTACAATGTATGGCCCGGGTTTGTAGACGCTCAACATGATCCACGCATCTTGTATTAATGTTTTGATCACATAACAGGTGGTATCAAAAAGTTTCGAGACTGACACTGCTTTGGAAACAAGCATTAATGTGTGTCCTCTCATACACTGCCACCTTCCAAATAGCCCCTTTGCACAGCAATACGGCGCACGGAGCACTTTTTTCCATCCTTTCGAACATGTCCTAGAAGTGTTCGAAGACCTTCCGCCATTCATGCTTCATTTCAGCAATTGGGTCAAAACCGCAAGATTAACTGGATTTTCATAAGCACACGTTCTTAAATTTTGGGAAGAGAGTGAAATTAGCGGGAGCCAATTCTGGCGATTAAGGTGAGCGTTGAGGAGAAACATTGTTCCTTCGGGCGAGATGCTCGCGTATGCGGAGTGCTCAGTTGCAGGGTGCCTTATCGCCGTGCAGCAACTAAAGCAGCATCTGGCCATTGGGCATAAATTGCTTATGCACAATGTCACAACAGTCAAAAAAGGCGGTGAGCATGTACTTTCATCGAGCTTATCCGGCCTTTGTTTTGGTCGTAGAGACGTTGGGCTTTTCCGCTGCGACGACTATTGCGTGTTCCCAGGATGGTAACCGTAAAGCAAGGTGCTACGCAATACAAACGTGGACGAGAAGAGCACAAGGGTGGGCGCTCACCTTGCTTATAACGATGAACGACCGACTCGCCCAATAACGTGCACTATTCGTAACCGTAAACTTAAGTTTCCTTTCTAGTGACGATCCTCGACGTGAAAGACGGGTTATTTGACAGGTTTGCTTCCGCTTATTTCTTCGTCCCATTCCCAACAACAACAAAAAAAGAAAGCCCATCTGAACGGCCGCCATTTTGACACGATTGCCGAAATCAAGCGAGAACCGCAGAAGGGGTTCGACCTGTTCCAAAAGGAGTTCAAGGACATATTTGCAAAGTGGCATATGTAGGAACGCTGGGAACGCTATGTTGCTGTGCTGGGGAACTATTTCTGTTGTGACAGCGTTCCAAGCCGCATAATTAAATTACTTCTTTGTGGTCTGATCCCAAAGAGGATGCAGTCTAACAGAGCATCTCAAATCGTTAGCTGTCACGAGGGAAGACAGCCAGAAACCGCCACATGACGCACGCGCCAAATGTCTCACGGAGCTACCTACTTGGCAAGAGAGAAATATGTGCATGCGAGTGTGCCCTAGTGACAACGAAAACGTATGAAAAGCGAGCGTCGGACTGCTGTGCTGGGGACAGGCTCCATTCCATCCATGGGGCGCTTGAATTTCTTCTTTACATAAGAGGCGCGAAGCGAAGTGAGAACCTGCCTACCGCAAAGTGTCTGCATGGGATGAGTCAAAGAATGCTTCGCATTACAGAAAGTCGCAGTTTCGTGCCAAAGGCGAGACATCGACTGCGATAGCAAATTAGTAGACAGCTATACGAAGTAAGGATAGTAACATTATCGGTTGTATAAACTCGTAAACATTCGCTTACCAACTAAACTAACAAGCATGGTGTCACGTACGCACAGGAATATGTAAAGACATCTCAGTCGGCGAGCGCGGACGCTCGCGGTCAAAAAGCTGGAGTGCGGAAGAGCGGCAGCAGCAGCGAGCGAATTGACCGTCGTGCTGCCCCTTGCTTCGACGCGAATTGAGCGGCAAGAACAAAGCGTACGCGAAGCTATGAGATCTCTGCGCACCTGGACTCTCTACTCATCGCAGATCGCTTTCAAGATAGGGCCCGCGCGGACGAGCTCAGCCGCGCCATACGCATTAGCAGCCGGAGCAGAACGCCTCCCACTCCCTTCCCCTCGGTGCCGCCTTCCTTCCCTTGCGCGCGCGAGATCAAGCCACCATCCTCGGTTTACCCTCTCACGCTTTCACTCATACCTACAGCGCATACGGCCCGCGGCCACAGTGTTATCGCACTTCCTTTATGCGAAACATCACGGCAGCACGAACGCCGACGGCGACTATGATGGTGCAAATGCGCCTGGAGTGTCCATACAATTGCTATTGCAATCCAAAAAAAATCGCAGTTTAGCCCGAAAGGTGAAGCACCGGTGGCGATAGCAAATTAGTAGATAGCTATACGATGTAAGGATAGTAGTTTTATCGGCAGTAGAAACTTATCAACATTCGCTTGCTAAGTAAATGAACAATGATAGAATATTATTGCGACATCATCGAGAGATGCTCAAGAGACGAGCCGCCTCGAGAACGATGATGAAGTGGGTCTGTGCCCTTGGCGCGAGCGAGGGTCGGCCCGGCTGTCTGGCTCCAGTGTAAATAGCCTGTAAATAGCCTCTTTCGTCTGTGTCTTTCCACGCGTAACAATATGTAAGCGCGAGTGAACGGGGACAACGCCGTCTCTGTGTATATGTTTCTTTCTACGTCCTCGTTCAGTCGCGCTTACACATTCTATCATGAATTAATACCAACTAGCCCGCCAACATGTCAGTTATATTTATATTTAACAGGCATAGTTTATATTTAATCACACATTGCGAACCACGGGGGCCCGAAAAAAACATGATCTGAATTTGCATCTATCTCCTGCAACTATAAAATCTCAAGATGATACAGGGACAAAAAGCAATTAGTGCCCCACAGTGGTCCCTGATCCCGCCCAGTAGCCGCAGTACAGCGTACATAAATACGCACATTTGCTACAAAGAATTTGAATAATTCAACAAAGAATTGTACTTGCTGTTTAATACTACAACATAAATGTATCTCTAGTTTATGTAATAGTATTGCCGAGCTTATACGCAGCGACGTACGATCAACACAAATTACTTGCAATATTCACGCAAAAAAAATTTACTCGCTATCCCGGCCCTGCTACAATGGACGTCCAGCCAAGCTGTTGAAAACCACCACAACATCTGCTGAGGGGAGTATGCAATGCCTTATTGCTTTATAATACGGCCCCCTCCCCTCCGCCCCCCTCAATTTCCGCTAGATTTGATAACTGTTGAGTTCACAGTTCTTCCAGGGCAACGGGATAACTTCTTTGTACGCAAAACACACTCATAAAGCTCTGGATAGCTTACATGCGTAACTTACAAAAGAAAAAATTTCATTAGTTCTCTATATTGGAAGTTCACCTACATATTGCCGTAACGCGCCCTTTATTTTCGCCAAATATAAGCAAAATATCTTGTTTAGTTCGCCGAGGACATCGCTGAAACTAAGGCGGAACGTGTTATGGCGCCTGGAAATAAGGAAAGAATAACGACGGCTTATTAGTTGCAACGCTTCTTACCGGACCAGGAAGGTAAAAATATTGTCATACATTGCAGTTAGCGTGTCCTCCGTCCTCTTTCCACAAAATATAAGCCTGTTGTAACAGTTACGTCGAGACACTGAGAAGCTTAGCTAATAACGGCCATATATAAAAATTTTTTTGCAAAGGGTGTGTTTTATCTAACCGTATTTAACTTCGCACAGAGACTTTCCATAGTGTACCACCAATTTTCACTAAATTTGATCTTGGCGGCTTCTATAGTTCTGCCAGGACAGCGGGCCATGGGCCACTTGCATACGTATTCTACTGTAAGATCCGCATTTAACCCACCCATTTGGAACATTGCCTACACATTACCCATACCATTCCCTTAATTTTCCGCAGATATAAACAAAATGCCTTGCTTAGCTTATCGAGGACATCGGAGAAACAAACTGCGAATCTCGTAATATCCCCTTCAGTCACGGCGTACACGTTTATGAAGGCGACTTATTTTCGCCATTACATACACGCAGAGTGCCTCGAACGGCCAGTCACAGGACAATTTTGCGTGCATTTGCGGGCTTCTTTCACGCTCGGAAAAACTTTTATGTAGCACGTACTGAGCAACAGAAAGCTGTATCAGGAATTTCTCATGTCACTCTACAATTTTCTCATTCACACTTTTCATCTAATTATAGTATCTGAGAAGTTGATTAATTAATCAACTTCTATTATATTTAGGCGGATTGAAAAAATAGTTTTGGCATCTCCAAGCGATGGCAAACATTACCTTGCTTCTGTCCAGCTACGTGGCGTTCGAATATTTTTGAACTATGGCTAAAATTAGCTGGGACACCCTGTACATGGCGTTGGCCATCCGTTCACCATGCGGAACGCTCTAGTCACATCGAGGCCATGCGCTTGGCATGGCCGTAGCCATGCGCCTTTAAAACAGTCGAAACGCAATGCTGAAACCGTTCTTCAAAAAACGTGCACTCCGAACTCTCCGAATTATAGCTCATGTTTCGTGCTTCCACACTACTGCGCCGCTTTTCGCCAAGTTTAACATTATCAGGGTTACTGGCACTTATGAAATTGGTTTATTGTTTTGTAGTCTTCCTTTTGCTAAAATAAATTCTGATTGTTCTTGAAGTTGCTGCGAGGGCTACAGCGACAGCTAAGCGAAACGCGTACCCCCCGCCAGGATTGCCGACTAGTACCACGTCAGTGTGTGCGTACTATTTGTTGCAATATTGAACATATGGTGTTCCTTCGCTGTTCATTAAATATGAAAAGAAAGACAGTGATATTGCCGCATGTATGCGGACAGGGATGTGACAGCGTTTCTGTCAGTAAATATTATACCATGTCTTGCTTTGCTCCGTTCTTTTTTTTTTTTTTTCACGTGAGCCCGCATGCGAGAATTTGTGTATGGTTTCTCGCTTACGCTATACATAGTCTACAATTTCGTGGTATTCTGTCTTTGATGTACTTAATGAGTCTATTATTTGTTTCGGCGGGGTATGAAGTGGTACCATGCCTCATTTTTTTCTCGTCTCTACTTGTAACTGGCGTTGTTTTGTTAACGCAACTTAATTCTGATACGCTCGGAACATTTTACAGAATGTGCATTATAATATACACTGTTTCTCTTCCTGCGCGCTGACTTTTGCATTGCCGTGAGGGGCCTTCAGGCACTTTCAAGCTACTCACAACAGCTTTTCCCCCTGGACGCCCAACAAAATACGATTTTCCCTTCTGGACGACGGACGACCATATTATATAGTGTTCCCGCGCGATATAGTTAAAAATGGAGGAGGTTGTACGTGTCTCTCGCATGCCTTGGTTGGTTGAACACGCTGGAATCAATGTACTCATTATTACCTGGGCCAGAGCTTGCATGGCAGCTACCAAGGTCGCGTGAGAGATCTGAATTTCGTCTGGGAAGTCACCCATGCGGTAGCTTCGGTACAGCGTCACCTCCTCTTCGCGACGAGCATGCCGTTCTCGTCCAAGGACATCGGAACGTGTTATGAAAAAACAGCACACGCTTAGTACAGTATAGGTCTATTCGATTCAGCCAAGTTCCTCTGCACCTTCTGCACCTATTCACGGCGCGCTGCACCTAGGCCTTCGATTTCCCGGGGTGCAGCGGTGCACCTTGCACCTCCGTGCACGATTGAACGGTGTGCAAGGCTAGGTGCCGCCTCGGTGCGGCGCACCCTTGAACCTTGCAGCGAGTGGCCGCTGCCCGGCACACCATAACTGGCACCCCCTGCACCTTTTCGTTTGTGGTGCCATGCACCTTTTTCTGAATCGAACAAACCTTATGCGTGCACAGACTTTGTACCAGCGGCGATGACTGCGCAGGCTGCCGACCTGCACCGTCGCGCGTTCCCCGGCTGGCCCCTCAACGACTCGCTGCTGCACCGTCACGGCGAGTACTCGTTCCCGGTGCAGTACGACTACTGGTGGAACTCGGTGTACCTGCACCTGGCCGTGGCGACGCCACCCATGCTCTACACGGACGCGCCCGCTTCGGTGAACTACGCGGCCTTCGGCACGGTCATCGCCAGGCAGCTGGTCAGGGTCTTCGACCCGCTGGTGGGTGTCCTCCTCCGCCGCGCTTGCCCGAGACCCCGCGGGTGCGCGTAACCATGAAGGTCGTGTGTGCGCACCGTGTACACGCTCGTGGGGGGCCATAACGTATTGCTGGCCCCTTCCATCCGGTTCCGGCATTTCAGCGGGCCATTTCGATTGGCCGTCTCGTATGCCGTCCAGGAATGCCCGAGCGCGACGCTCCATGCGCAACGCTCATTGGTTGAAAGCACCGCCTTGTATGGGCAGTCAGGGACAGTCAGGGACGGATGATAGAAGAGTGCTATGATGATAGAAGCGGTGCTATTGGAAGAATTAGAGGGCAGTAAATGGGATATAATAGGACTCAGTGAAGTTAGGAGGCCAAAAGAAGCATATACAGTGCTAAAGAGCGGGTACGTCCTGTGCTACCGGGGCTTAGTGGAGAGACGAGAACTAGGAGTCGGATTCCTGATTAATAAGAATATAGCTGGTAACATACAGGAATTCTATAGCATCAACGAGAGAGTGGTAGGTCCTGTTGTGAAACTTATTAAGAGGTACAAAACGAAGGTTGTACAGGTCTACGCCCCTACATCCAGTCATGATGACGAGGAAGTAGAAAGCTTCTATGAAGACGTGGAATCGGCGATGGGTAGAGTGAAAACAAAATACACTATACTGATAGGCGACTTCAATACCAAGTTAGGCAACAAGCGGGCTGGAGACAAGTCAGTGGGGGAATATGGCATAGGCTCTAGGAATAGCAGGGGATAGTTACTAGCAGAATTTGCAAAACAGAATAATATGCGGATAATGAATACCTTCTTCCGCAAGCGGGATAGCCGAAAGTGGACGTTGAGGAGCCCGAACGACGAGACTAGAAATGAAATAGACTTCATACTCTGCGCTAACTTTGGCATCATACAAGATGTGGACGTGCTCAGCAAGGTGCGCTGCAGTGGCCATAGAATGGTAAGAACTCGAATTAGCCTATACCTGAGGAGGGAACGTAAGAAACTGGTACATAAGAAGCCGATCAATGAGTTAGCGGTAAGAGGGAAAATAGAGGAATTCCAGATCAAGCTACAGAACAGGTATTCGGCTTTGACTCAGGAAGAGGACCTTAGTGTTGAAGCAATGAACGACTATCTCATGGGAACCATTAAGGAGTGCGCAATAGAAGTCGGTGGTAACTCCGTTAGACAGGAAACCACTAAGCTATCGCAGGAGACGAAAGATCTGATCAAGAAACGCCAATGTATGAAAGCCTCTAACCCTACAACTAGAATAGAACTGGCAGAACTTTCTAAGTTAATCAACAAGCGTAAGACAGCGGACATCAGGAACTATAATATGGATAGAATTGAACAGGCTCTCAGGAACGGAGGAAGCCTAAAAACAGTGAAGAAGAAACTAGGAATAGGCAAGAATCAGATGTGTGCGTTAAGAGACAAAGCCGGCAATATCGTTACTAATATGGATGAGATAGTTCAAGTGGCTGAGGAGTTCTATAGAGATTTATACAGTACCAGTGGCACCCACGACGATAGTGGAAGAGAGAATAGTCAAGAGGAATTCGAAATCCCACAGGTAACGTCGGAAGAAGTAAAGAAAGCCTTAGGAGCTATGCAAAGGGGGAAGGCAGCTGCGGAGGATCAGGTAACAGCAGATTTGTTGAAGGATGGTGGGCAGATTGTTCTAGAGAAACTGCCCACCCTGTATACGCAATGCCTCATGACCTCGAGCGTACCGGAATCTTGGAAGAACGCTAACATAATCCTAATCCATAAGAAAGGGGACGCCAAAGACTTGAAAAATTATAGACCGATCAGCTTACTGTCAGTTGCCTACAAACTATTTTCTAAGGTTATCGCAAATAGACTCGGGAATACCTTCGACTTCTGTCAACCAAAGGACTAGGCAGGATTCCGTAAAGGCTACTCAACAATAGACCATACTCACACTATCAATCAGCTGATAGAGAAATGAGCAAAATATAACCAGCCCTTACATATAGCTTTCATTCATTACGAGATAGCGTTTGATTCAGTCGAAACCTCAGCTGTCATGGAGGCATAGCGGAATCAGGGTGTAGACGAGCCGTATGTAAAAATACTGAAAGATATTTGTAGCGGCTCCACAGCCACCGTAGTCCTCCATAAAGAAAGCAACAAAATCCCAATAAGGAAAGGCGTCAGGCAGGGAGATACGATCTCTCCAATGCTATTCACAGCGTGTTTACAGGAGGTATTCAGACACCAGGATTGGGAAGAATTGGGGATAAGAGTTAATGGAGAATATCTTAGTAACTTGCGATTCGCTGATGATATTGCCTAGCTTAGTAACTCAGGTGACCAAGTGCAATGCATGCTCACTGACCTGGAGAGGCAAAGCAGAAGGGTGGGTCTAAAAATTAATCTGTAGAAAACTAAAGTAATGTTTAACAGTCTTGGAAGAGAACAGCAGTTTACGATAGGTAGTGAGGCACTGGAAGTGGTAAGGGAATACATCTACTTAGGACAGGTAGTGACTGCTCATCCGGATCATGAGACTGAAATAGTCAGAATAATAATAATGGGCTGGGGTGCGTTTGGCAGGCATTCTCAGATCATGAACAGCAGGTTGCCATTATCCCTCAAGAGAAAAGTTTATAACAGCTGTGTCTTACCAGTACTCATGTACGGGGCAGAAACCTGGAGGCTTACGAAAAGGGTTCTACTTAAATTGAGGACGATGCAACGAGCTATGGAAAGAAGAGTGATAGGTGTAACGTTAAGGGATAAGAAAATAGCAGGTTGGGTGAGGGAACAAACGCGAGTTAATGATATCTTAGTTGAAATCAAGAAAAAGAAATGGGCATGGGCAAGACACGTAATGAGGATGGAAGATAACTGATGGTCATTAAGGTTTACGGACTGGATTCCAAGGGAAGGAAAGCGTAGCAGGGGGCGGCCGAAAGTTAGGTGGGTGGATGAGATTAAGAAGTTTGCAGGGACGACATGGCCACAATTAGTACATGACCGGGGTTGTTGGAGAAATAGGGGAGAGGCCTTTGCCCTGCAGTGGGCGTAACCATGATGATGATGATGATGATGATGATGATGATGATGATGAAGAGGGTTCCGCCACGGGGAGGGTGTAACTTGGACACCATCTTTTCTCATGCGGTCTCAGAGGGTGCTATTGTATAGATTCCGCCACGACATCGAATTCTGCAACGATGGTACTTTGAGCCAGTCAGAAAGGCCGTAGCAACGCCGTGTGCCAATAAGACCTTGGGAATGTCCTGAGCGCACTCCCTCTGTGCACACACTTAAAACCCCCGAGATCACGAGCGCTGTTCCATCTCGGAGGCCACGCTTGCTTACACGCTCCACAAAACATCAACATCGCAGAAAGGCTCGTTCCTGGACTCCAACAGAACCGTGAGGAGCTGGATGTCGAGAGCCACGCGCGAAGCGATGCAGAAGAAGATCATGTGCGCTGGCGGCAGAACCAACGTGCTCATGCACGTGGCCGCCGCCCAGGTCGCGTACCGGGCCTTTCGAAAACACCGAGCGGCCGAGCCAAGACGCTACGACGTGAGCAAGGGCATCTCGCTGTCGCCGGACATGCTCTTCTTCGTGACTCTCTGCCGCAGCCTGTGCGGCCGGGGTGAACTGTGTCCCGCGGTGCTGAGCAACATGGCTGCGTTTAGCCGCGCGTTCTCCTGTAAACCCGATGCGCCCATGAACCGCACCGACAAATGCCCCTTCTTTGAGCAGGCGTGATATCTTGCCAAATATGGAACAGTGGTTGCCGAGTTGCTTCAAGAGGCGCCGTTCGTTTGTGTGCCCATAGTGTTTTGCATCAGAGTTATATGAATTGCAATATAACGTGCGATATGAGTACAATTTTGAGCTCTTTTTTTTTAATATTTCGCCTGAGCTCACGAGGGTTGCAATGTGGGCTTGTTGGTAATGTATCTTCAAGGGGAGTACGGTAGCGCGATTAAAAGATGAGACAGAAGAAGGACAAGCGCAGTTCTTGGTCAAGATTTCAACGTACGAAAGATGTTGCGTTCTATGCAGCTCAACTTTTTTCCTGACTTATTTATAATTTTTGCTTGCGCATTTGCTTTTTGCGTCAATCTCCGTGCGGAACGTGCTTCAATTAATAAGCTGTTACTTAAGGACGTGAGGAAAAGCGTGTGCGTTAGTACCTGGTACTTCCATGTACGCGTCGACGTCTTTAGATATTCAGTTTAGTGTATATCGTAGATCGAAACTTTGGGATAGCCAATGAAACACAGCGGATTTAGGTCTGTTCAAGTGGATTACTTTTAGGGCAGCGTTGCCTGCGTGAATAATTGCTATTTGCAGGTGGATAAGTTTAAGAATGTGTTACCTTCCTTTTTTTAATTGTTAATTTTGGGGCACATGATCCAATTACAATATTAAAGTTGAGCAGCAGTGAAGTCATGTTTGCTTATCAGAAATCGTAAAACTAGCACCACTTCCTTAATATCCGGCCCATTAAAGGGACCGACAGCCAGTTTTTATAGTACATTTTCAGCTGTGAAACGTAAAGCTTACTGGTCGGAATGCCCAATCCTGCAATGGCAACGCGAAATAACGCATTGGAACATTTTTTATCAATTCTTTTATCTGTAGTCGCTATCATGTTCATGAAGTCATACTGGAAACAGTCGTATATGTGAGCGCGATAGCGATTGTACGCCGACGTCAGTGGGAAGCAGACAAGTGCGGCCCTAGCCGCAGCTAATTTATCGGTTGTTTATCAAGCCGATGTTCATGCGTAGGTCAATCAGTTTGAAATGAGCTTAACTGTAACGCCAATGCGTTTTTTTATCAGAAGTTTGGAACGGATCTTCCAAGAGTAGCACTAGTCTTATCTTTGGGCTAAGCAGGCATGGTTCCACTACTGCTTAGCTTTAGTAAATATTTTATTTAGCTACATGGACATTGTAATTTCTTATGCAATTAATGCCCGCCTCTTAGGCAATCCACCTTAACAGGCCGAATCGTGTTGTAAGTCTCCATAATTGTGGCTTCGTTTGTTGGGCTTATGCGTCTAAATCTCCGAAAATTATTTTTCGAAACGCCTGAAGGCATTAAGTCTCTACGTGCTTGCATATACATTGCAAATTCTTGACCTTATAGCGTGATATAAACTGTCAACAATCAGCATGCGAAGTCTCAAAGTCGGGAGGACGAGGTTTAGGCAAATCAATGCATACCTTCAATAATTCCCATGATGGCTGAACAGCCACAGTGGCAGCTCCCGTAGACACTAACGCCAGAGCTCCGTCTAGAAAATTTTCGAGAAACTGCACGGATAGGATACGGACGAAGCAAAATTTGTCAACGTTTGCGCGCGCTTTTCCACTGCTGCAATCGTCTTGTATAAACCCGGAGATCAAAGCGAGTACTGGAAACATTTCTTTCTTTCTTCAAGAGTAACTGCTTGCTTTGAGTCTTATTTAACTCCACTTAAAGCAACTTATTGTACGCTGTAAGAAGAGTTTGCACCCTTTGATGCTTATCTTGTTCCCAGACTACAAAAGATTTAGCTCGGGGCTCCTATCTAAATACATAGGAAAGGAGAAATAGTTTTTCTCAACAACCACTGCAACACATTTGACGGGATTCGTTACATTTAAAAGAAAAAGTCAAAATCTATTGACTGATGAAAGCGGATTTCTTATTTAGGCCGTTCATTTCTTTTTAAAAAATTACGAAAAATCGCAAATTCTCAGGAAACGGAACTATCAAGTTCACGACGCCGTAACTCAGCAATGCAAAACGATATCGCAATTCTGTAAATTGTATCTAATAGCACATCTAAAGCGAAAAAAAAATGCATGTATTATACATGTTTCTCAAGTACACCAATAATATGTAAGTAGTACTTTCGCAAAACCTTTATAAACAGACATAAATTATTATATCAAATTTGCCCGCTTTGGATGTTCTGGTGGATGCTATTTACAGAACAGCGATATCTGTTTTTGACGCAGAGGGACAAATTTGTAAGCTTAGGGCTTCCATTTTTTTAAACACACAACTATATAAAAATCCTTGTAAATAAACAAGGCCATAAATCGAAATTCCACTTCCAACAGTCACTAGAATTTAATTCTTCAGTCACATGCCAGAAATTTCATTAAAATCGGCCCAGGGCTTATCCCAGAAAAGCATTTCTGAGTGGCTGGTTGCGCGATGACCTTGAAAAAAAAAAGAACACGGCGTCTAGTCGAGCAGTACAAAAAAGAGACCACGTGACCTTCTCCGAGCGAGCGGCGATGGGCGATGGAGGGCGGAACGAGCGGCGCGCGCAGGCGTAAAAACAGGTGTTCCGTTGCTGACGTCACGCGGCGGTTGTGGCGACAGTCGACTGCGAAGCGAGATAGACGGCGATGGAGGACGCTGGCCCGGGGCATAACGGATTGCGCGGTAAGCCTCGCGAGTACGTTACGGCCGAGGAGGCTCGCCCAAGCGACAAACGAGGCGCGACGTGCGAAGTGGCGGGAGCGAGGCGTTCGACAGCGAGTGCTGCTCTCCTCTGCTAAGAGGATGCAACGTAATTGTGTCCGGTTTGTGTTACGCAATTGTAACGCTTACTGGCGACAAGCATGCTGCATCTTTAGGTAGTGCACTGAGTGCTCGCATGTGTCGTTGAGGAGGTCGACCTAAAGCGCCACACGTGTACTTCACACTGTGGCTTGTTATATGTCTCGCAAGAAGTCTGACCCTCCGATCGTATGACTTATTGCATTACCAAGTGAGCAGGCTTTCGCCTTAACGTGTTACAGAAGTGTAATGTGCTGCCGAACTTTTACAGAGAAGCTGTTTATGGCTAGGGTTCCGTGAAATTTTCATGTGTGCGAGCAAAAACTATAATCATCAGCAATGGCTCGTGCCACTGCTCACGCTTTCGTCGTCGTCTTCCACAGCTGGCTCCGATAGTGCTCATCGTGCCAGCGTTCCCACGCTGTCCTTCCCTTTGCTGGGCGCGGACGGTGCTGGCCCACTGCCAGTCGGTGCGGTGATTTTGGTGTCAGGTTCTATTGATGATGGTGGTGATGACCTTGATGCGTTTGGCGCATACCCACGTACGGGGATAGGCCAAGAGTCCACAGTGCTAAGGTAATACATTTAAAAATCTATAATTTTGATGAATAAATTAAAGCGAGGGAAGTTCAAGACAAGTTAGTAAACAGACATTCGATAAAAAAGCATATATAATATGAAAGAGGCAATAAAGGAGGAATAAAATGAATAATAGGGTTAGCAATGAAATTGGTTTGATTCAATAAAGATTCTTTTTTTATGGCGATCCACACGTTCCTATGTGAGTGCCCAAGCACAGAAGCTCCGAAAGACAGCAGTACCGGAGTGTTCAATGGCAAGCCGAGTGGTCGCACTGCAATTTCCACAGCTGACTCCGACGGTGCTCATCATGACAGAGCCTCAGATTCCTTGCCTCAATATATCGCGAAATGAAAACACGAATGTATATAATGAATGTGTAACACGAATGAACGCGAAAGTATAAAAATAAATGTGTGTGCGTGCCTTTCGTCTCGATGACTACCGATCAAGACAATAAACATGTTCATTCGAAATTCCGCGTCACCTCTTTGTCATTTGCTACACAGCTTCGCTGGTCATCACAGAGTGGTATGGCTCATGATTTTTTTTTTTTTGCGCACCTTTCCTGAGCGCCAGCTGCAGTCCGGTCGCGAAAGGCATGCGCGTATTAGCTTGAAATGGCGTTGTTTTCTTTATATAAGTACCGAGCGCAGAGTGTTAAAGAAAGGAAACGCACGCACAAAGATGACGATTGTTGTTTGGGTTCCAGGTGAGTCCCAAAGGGTGTAATTTCTTTAGTGTATAGCACGTTCACTCCGAGCACAAGCAGAGTGAGCTTACTGCACGGCGTGCGTAGTGTAAAAGAATTCCCGAAAATAGATTTAAATATATGAGACAATAATTCACTCGCTGAAATGGAGTTGCCCCAACTGCGGTTGTTGTTAGAATGCATTTATTTCTTCATTTAATGCGGTACTCTCAAGGTGTTAGAGAGGGGGTGAATGCCAACAAGATCATAACTAAGACAAAACTTATTTACAAATTAGGGTACATTATGCCATCATATTACAAAAATCTAACAAGACATATATATATATATATATATATATATATATATATATATATATATATATATATATATATATATAATGCGGGTATAGAACTATAGCGCATTGTACAGGTTCGCAGGTCACACGGATTATGAAAATAAGTGACATATTAAGAAATTATCTAAACAATGACACATGTACAACGTTGGCAATGGAAGAAGAGGCACTGTTCCAGTCAGAACTGGTTTTTGGCGGATAGAAATGAAAAAGGTAATATTTACGTCAGTGGGGGACGCCAATCTTGTGCACATTATCGGTGCGCAGCGTTAAACTACGAGGGCAGCACGAATAATTCCTGTCTGAGAATTGAGCTTTGGAAGTAAATTTTGTGGAAAACAGAAATTCGAGCTACTTTTTCGGCATAGTTCAAAGTCTGGTTAGGTGGATAGTAGATTTTCATATGTGTAACGCTAGCGGCACGACAGTAATTTGACAGAACAAAGCGCACTGCTCTGTTTTGCACGGTTTCATTGGGGTCAATTTTGGCTGCGACGAAAAGGGTCCCACACTGACAATGCGTATTCTATAGCTTTGGTCGGACTTGGCTGGTAAAATGTCAGGTTTAGGCTCGAAGAGGCTTGAGAGAAGTTTCGTTGTAAGTAGGTGAGAGTGCGATTAGCGTTGTTAAAGATAGAATTAATGCGCGTGTGTGTTCCAAGTCATTAGTTATGTAAACCCCAAGATATTTGTAACAAGACACTTGTTCTATAGTACTCCCGTTAATTGTGTAGTTTGCTACAAGTGTATCAGGCCGACGGCAAGGACACATAGTTTTGCATTTGTTAGTATGCGACACATTTGCCATTTCAAGCAGCAGTTGGAAACTAAGTCGAGGTCATAGTGAAGGCGTAAGCTGTCCGAATGATTACACTTCACATTGCGATTGTCAGCAAAAAGTTTTACGGATGACTTAATGCTGTCAGGAAGGTCGTTAATGGAAATCAAAAATAATTAAGGCCCTAACATTATGCCCTGAAGAACACCTGGGGCGGCTTGCACGAACATTTAATAATGCAAATAATAACGAATTTAAGAACGCGTCCTTGTGCGGACTAGCCGTTGTATATGGAACAGTTAAGAACGCGTTCCTAAATTTGGTATTATTTTGGTTATTGTATGTTCTTGCGAGCCGCCTCAGATGTTACATCGCAGGAGGCTGAAAACAGTCGTTGGCAGTAGCATATGTCACGTACGGTTGTTAAGAAAGCAATAGGTCCATTTTGGAAGATAAGGATCAACATTTATTTGCTTAGCTTAAAAATTAGTAACTCGATCATGTAGCACTTTATTGAAGGCTTTGGCAAAATCAAGAAAAGCGCAATCGATAATAAATCCGTTGTCGAGGGCTTCAAGGTATGCTGTTAGTTCAAGGAAATGAGCTGTGTCTCGCAGGAGTAATGTTTTTGGTAACTATGCTCAGCGCTCTTTAAAAAAAAGGGTTATATTCTAGGAACACAACAAAGTTTGTATAAATGACATGCTCTAAAAAAATCTGCGTCAATCCATTCCTGCCAAGGTGGTCGATGCAGTAGATATTGACACGTGTACTTATCTTTATCGGGCGACCACGTTTCGCCACCTAACAAATGTAATCGCACAGCGCGGGACGCGCCTGCATGTATCCGAAGTTTCTGGAAAGTTATAGATACTTCTACCCGGCTATCTGTTGTCGCCGAACGTTGTGTTATCTGATTTCATCGTGTGACGCGAATGGTGTAGAACTTTGTGGAAGGTACGCGGGTCCGAACGATTAGTCTGGAACATTCGACGACTGCTGTATAAAAGCCGACGCGCTTGACTCGCTGATCAGATTTTACGACGATCGCCGACTGTGTTCGCCGCTCTCGTTGTGCTTTAAGTGTAGCCTGTTTTGTGGGCACAGGTTCGCCCAATAAAAGCGGACCCGCGTACCTTCCACAAAGTTCTACACCATTCGCGTCACACGATGAAATCAGATAACACAACGTTCGGCGACAACAGATAGCCGGGTAGAAGTATCTATAACTTTCCAGAAACTTCGGATACATGCAGGCGCGTCCCGCGCTGTGCGATTACATTTGTTAGGTGGCGAAACGTGGTCGCCCGATAAAGATGAGTACACGTGTCAATGTATTGAGCCTAATGTAGGGCAACTTGTCAAACATCCATTCCATGATGTGCGCCCATTGCGCACATTGCTCTTCAAAGTGATATATGAGATAAACACGTTCGAGTGCAGTTTAGCCGACTATTATTTTATTTGTTACCTTGAAATTACTGCTATAACTGCTTTGTCGCTATGATACACACTGTTTTCCGTTCTTATTTGAGAAAAGTTTTTGGTAAAAGTTAAGTCGATGCATGGCCTGTGTACGGCAGTTGGTTGACTCGAATCGTTGAAGTAACCGAGGCCAAATTCTTCCGCGAAGTGGGTGAATTCTTTCTTTCCGGTTTTGAGATGTCTACGTTAAAGTCTCCCACGACTACCACCGGCGATGGGCCACCGGCCAAGTAGGGCGAAGAAAGAAGCAATGATGATGTGCGGGAAAGCTGCACTGGAAAATCATCTTGCAGCGATCAAAAAGAAAGGTGGACAGAACCTTGAAGCCTTTTTCTCGGCAAAAACGTACAAGCCCGACTGCCCATTCTGATTTACTGTGTCAGAACGAAGCGCTTGGCAGAGGCAGCTTGCTAACTTCCTGCAGAAATGCAGTGGCCCAATCGAGGTGACCGACCCTTTCTTAGTTCGCAGCTCAGCAGTATCTGAGTACTTGAACTCCCCCAGCGCAGCCGGGATGTTAGCCTTCTCCGTCGATATAAAAGATCTTTGTTACTCGTTACCCCACTTACTTCTTGAAGTCGTAAACGAAGGATTGAGGTTTACGGGGACGTGTGCTTCCAAACGTGTGCTGTACCTGGGCTACACGGTGGTCCAGTTTGCAGGGAAGATGTTCCTCTAAAACGGAGCGTGCATTCCTGTACTGAGTGACCTGTTGCTAGCCCGCTACGACCGTGACATCGAAAGTAACCTCCAGACGGTCCATGCCAAGAAAGTGTTCAGGTACGCCGACGACTACCTCGTCCTCCTTGAGGCGACTGAAGACGATCTTGCGTCAGTAGTACAAGTAGTCTATAAGAGCTTTGTAGATGTTATGAAAAGTCTCACGCTCACAAAGGAGCTACCGGAGGACAACACCCTGCGTTGTCTGGACTTTCTCCTTTCTTTCAGGAAAGAACATGTATGCTGGCGGTATGCAGCCCGCTCAGCAAAAAGCATCTTGCCTCTTTCGTTGGCTCACCAAGGTTAGTGAAGAGGGGAATCGCAAAAGCCGCCTTCCGTAATGCACTGCAAAGATCGTGCGTACACGAGATTGAAATCGTCTTTGATGGCCAGGTACAGCGGCTTTTGCGGGCTGGTTTGCCGAGCGTGCTCCTGGTACAGCTAGCGGAAGAAATGTTAGCGGAAATGCACCAAAGGAAGATGCCACGCAAAACCGAGACCAATGCTTTAAAAATGGCTGTCATCCCCTATGTGCACGGGATGTCCCATAGTGTAGACTGAAGAAGGCCGCCTGAAGGTTGAGTGTTTCGGTTGTGTTTTCAGGCCCAGGCAAGCTGAACGCCTTATGCAGAAGCGTCGACAGAGACGGGACGCTGCCTCAATTATCGCCTCAGGGAGCACGCTAACAAAGAAATACACCAGCAATCTTGCTCTGCATTGCAAGTCTTGCAAATGCATTTCTTGTTTTATAAAGGTCACCGTCATCCAAAATCACGCTGACCAGCGCACGCGTGAAATTATCGAGGCATTTGCCATCATCCAACGTGCTCCTTCATGCATTACTTAACCATCCATCCAGTTATTAGACTAAGGAAACCACGTATCTGCAAATTCCGCCCACCTGCAACCTCAAGTCATTCTACTCACGTTTATCACGCCATTTATGTTTTCATTCCTGCTTCTCTGCCTACATATTCCGCGACCGCGCAATAAATATACTTGTTGGAAGTCAGTGGCGGTGTCGTGTGCCCCCTTTTCTGTGTCCCGTTGCTTGCGCTGTTTCCTAAAGTATGTGCTCGTACCAAAAAGCCCAGCCAGCCACTATACTTAAATTCGTCCTAAAAATAATCGGGGGCTTTCGTTTTGTAGTCGCATATATGTTTGCAAGCGCGAGCAACGTTAGACTTTTCCTGCATAGCATGTACAATATGCCATGTCTCTTGCGTATTGCCGCACCTGGGCTAGATGAAATGTTTACCATGCTCTCAGTATTGTCTCTCACCAACACCGGGCCGCTGTGAAAACGTGATTTCGAGTCCTGCCTTGGGGCGCTTTTATTTTCTTGTTTTCTCAGCTCAACAATTATTTTCGCAGCATACAAATAGCGCACGTTGTTAACTGCTTATCTGAGGTGCATAGAATGACCGCTACTCCCTTAACAAGCATCTGAAAAGAGCAACTGATAGTCCTCGAGGGAGTAACCGCAAGCACTCTCAAAACAGTTGCACCCTTTGGGGTGTATATTTGTCCCACAACGATAATCGTCATCTGCCTCGCTTGCTTTTCCTATCTTGAAAACGCTGCGCCCGCTACTTTCCTGTCAAGAATGCTATGTCACGCTGATAACGCACATGCCGCTCGTGACTTGGAAGTACTGGGCTCGCAACGTCAAAGAACGGAAATGCGGACAAACGATTATTGTTGTGGGACAAGTTACGCCCCGAAGAGTGGAAACTCTTTAAGAGTGTCGGGAGTATACAGTTCATACACTTGAAGTTACACCCCAGGAGGACGAATGCTTGTGACAGGTCAGTTACTCCTCAAATGGAGTAAAATCGACATGCCTTTTTCGTTCTGTTGTTGCCTCAAAATATGGCTCGTACCCACAGGTGGGATTAACCAAACTGAGTTGATTGAAAAGTACATCTAACAAAATACCAAAAGGGGGCGAAGGCAAATATTCGAAACGAAGCATTAGGCAACTAAATGCTAACGTAAATTTCTAGAGGGCCTATACATAAATTTAGGATAAACCGAAAAAGTTGTGTCTCCCACAGTCGGTACCCTAGCAGAGAAACCTTCCTGACGTTTCAATGAACTTGTGTATAGAGAGAGAGAGACAACCTTATTCGCCTGAATGGGGAGCTAATTCATGGGCTCGTCAGGAAGGCCAGATGGCCGCCAGGCGATGCGTGACTCTTCGGCTCGCTCCACGGCTCGGAGTTGCACGTCCGGGCTGGATGGAGCTAAGCAGCAATTCCTCCCACGATGAAGGTGAGGAAGAGGTCAGGATATAGTCCCATCCTCTGGGACTGTGAGGAGAACTAGTGTATAGCAGTAACCATTGACCCGTAGCTTGTCTAGTTGACAGGAACCAAAGGACAAAATGTTTGGTGTAGTAAGCAGCTTACTATAGTAGGACACAACATTAAAAAAAACCAGCAGTTGGCAACCAAGGCACACGAACCGCCCGGGGTTGTTAGTCCGCTAGCCAATCACAGAAGCAAACGAAGTTGTTATGCGACGTTTTCAAAATGACGTCGTACTTGATACCTCCTGGGCGTCTGCTGTTCTTGAGGAGTCTTTTGATCGGCGGAAGCGATGAGGTGTGCAACAGACATGGACAAAGTGTATGAAGTCTGAACATTTCACTCTTCAAGAGTCTACGGTACAGTTTGTTTCACTGTGTCCATTAAACTTCAATGCCAACTGAAGTGAATTTGACAGTAAATAGTTGCACCGAAGCAAGCATTTTATTTCAGTTCAATAAATAATTAGACTTTCACCGTTCCACTATAATAGACGAGTGAAAACGTATAAAATTATGCGCTTATAATTTTATTTTTGTGGTTACCGCCTTATTTAGGTAACAGGGAAAGTTTCAAGTAAGAATTATTTGCAGCTTAAGGGAGGAACAGTGGCTGGCGGTTATGAGGGCATGGGCGGGGCTTCACTGCAGACTTAAGTTGTATCTGACAGTAGGTGAAATGTGAGGAACGTTCTTTAGAGGGAGGAGAAGCGGCGTCAAGAAAGAAAGAAATGGTCTATAGCTTCTTGTTCATTGCGAAAAAAAAGCAGACGTTAGTTAGGGATAAACCAGATCTATGAAGGTAAAAATATAGGCGGGGAGCTCTATAGAGTGTAGTTATAAATCGAGGTACACCAAGGAAGAAGCATGTGTTTGCTGTGGTAAAGCTAGGGAAATGATGGAACATGTTTTATTAGAATGTGAAGATGTCTAACCAGCTGTCGGTTTAGGTTCATCTAGCCTCCTTGAAGCCCTCGGGTTCAGGGATAACAGGGGGAAAGTAAACATGTCCGCAGTAGAGATTAATTGGTAAGACTCGATTGGAGGATTGGTGGCAGAAAAGGAAGAAGACCACAAGCAACGGAGGCGTACGAAAACAAAGTTCTCATCAGTGGTTCAGAATGTTTGATGCCGGGTATTCTTTGTGTTTATGGGTTTTTTTTTCGCGAAAATAGGCAGGACATTAGGCAAAAAAAATTGTAGGACGCTTAAGCTACGCCTTTAAGAGTGTAACGCTATACCATTCAAAGACCCCTGACCGAAGCAAGAGATGTACTTGCGCTTCGTCTGCTTGTTCGCACGGTCATGCGGTCACGTGCGTAGGTACCGAAACTATGCCATTTTCTACCGTGCGCCACAGCGCGTCATCATGCTCTGCGATCCGCTTGTTCTGCCTCAGTATTCGTGTAGGATTGAATTATACCACTAGTCATGTTTCCTTGTGCACAGCGCGCAAAATCGTGCGCTGCGCTAACGAGACAACAGCTCGCGCGCGACGCCGCCAGCCGAAATGCGTAGCGCCGAAAGAGAAAGCGAGGAGAAAAAAAATGAAGGCGGGGCCTGTGACGCATGCTATGACGCAGGTCTGGTATTGGCATAGAGTTTCAAATCAGTAATTTAGAAACTCTATGGGTATGGGAGAACGCAGGTAACGCAGCGAAGGAATTTCGCCTGCGAAGCCTAGACGGGGCGAATGGAGAGAGCGTCTTGCTTGCCAGTGAAGCCTGCCTGCTGAAATCATGGGTTCGCGGCACTGAAATATTTCTATCACAGCTATTTATGAGCCGATTTGAAAACTTTTTGCGGCAGAACGCTCCCTAGAGGACACGTAATAACTTCCAGCGTATAACCAAAATTCGCTATGGGGCCTCGTGAGGGGCCCTTTAACGCTATCGCGTTAAAAAGAGCTTGGTGGTGCAACCCACCTCCCCGTTTCAATGCATCCATCCATCAGGCTCGGGATCACATTAAGCGTCTCATCTGAATCGTATCTCGTCTCGTCGTCTGCGCCTGCGCTACGGACCATACCTGCGCGCCTGCGCAGAGTAGCAACATGGCGGCGCCCCTGCGGTTACCGATTTCAATGCATGGGCACTATGGGGAGCTTTTCCTCTACTGCGTGTTACATTAACTCATATGGTACAAGGTCACTGAGTTTGTCGCCGATTCTCGTGCGCCCCATCGCACCCGCTCAATAGCTCGGCTCCATGCTCCGAGCGTACGCACGCGCTCTTCCACGCGTGGAGGGTTGAGGTGAAGTAGACACTAAAGCCCTAATGGGAGCACGGGTCAGTGTCTGTGGAGATAGGGAAGTGAGGAGAAAGAGGGTTAGAGGGGGAAGGTGGCGTCCCGTGGCGGGATTGGCAGTGGGCAGCATGCAGCAGCAGATGTCACAATGTGCCCGCTTGCACGCCGCTACTGGCTTGGCGCTTTCTCTCCTTGCTCCACTCGCCGGTACGGATGTGCGTGGCACAATGCGACTCGGTTACGCTAGCTACGCTATGTTGCATGTAGGGCTCTACTTGCACATACACGAATGGGTCATCGAAAGCATCAACCGGAGGAGGAGCGTAAGACCGCAAAGGCTCTTCAGAAACTACAGAATCAGAATTCGATGCGCACCGAAGCGGCGAGGCAGGAGGCAAAACGACGGGCCGACGAAATACGGACGGCTAAAGTCCCTCCATCCACACGACATCGCCGCTTTTGTCGGAGGAAACGTGTATGTATTGGCTTTAGGTGAGAAGGCAGAGGCCTAGGGACAACAGAATAGGCCAACGCGCTCACAAAGGTGACGGGGTGCGACTAAATCCCGACAAGCTTCGCTGCACACGGTGCGTGTGACGCGAAGCGACAGTTGTGACGTCATACTTGCAGGAAGACAGAATGGCTCCTCCAGGAAGGTCGCGCGGCTTTTCGTTGAAGCTTGCAGCTGTTTTCGCGGCGTATCGGTGTACTTCATAGACACGATAGTCACTCCGCGATCTACGCCCCACACCGGTCAGCTGCAACGACCAAACCTAGCGATGGGCCTTTCCGATTTTTTTTTTCCTTTGGCGTCCCTTTAACCCTACAACCTACTTCACTAAATTACATGTTTAATGCGATTAGCATTCTTAGGGTACTTCACGCACTTTCCGGGGGCTATTTCTGTCTTCAGCTGTTTTTCTGCTCTGGGTAGCCCACCAACCATCGGACCAACTTCGGTCACCGGGGCAGAGAGAGAGGCTCTTTGTTAGAAAATCAGATTTTTGCCGGCGCATATACAACCGCTGGCATGCTACTCTGTATAGGGATCGAGAATGGATTAAAGGATTCCAGAGGATAGTGGGGGGGGGGGGG
Source organism: Dermacentor variabilis (assembly GCF_050947875.1). NCBI lineage: Eukaryota > Metazoa > Arthropoda > Arachnida > Ixodida > Ixodidae > Dermacentor > Dermacentor variabilis. The sequence goes on from NC_134575.1 coordinate 61,560,349, forward strand.
AATCGACAATGAATAAAAACAAATATGAAAAGGGCCACTGGGCACATGGAACTCTGTACCTGTGTACCGCTCTTCAGCGACCCTCTTTGATGCTGACATGGGTCACCGGGGATGTGGGGCAGGGTATCAGCAGGGCGTGTAGTGCTGTTCAATTAACCCCTTTCACCCTGATTTGGAGAAGTGCTTATGTGCCACTCAATACGTGCTGCTCTCCAATGAACCTTTTTAATACCAAGTTCACTGGGCATGCCAGTAGGTGTGTGCAGCTCCTCAATAAATGCCTCCGACACCAACTTCGGTAGCTAGGAACGTGCCACTGGGAATGTGCCGCCCTATATAATGACAAAATAGATCCTTTTCAGAGAAATAAACTCGAATGCACCAGTCGAATGCACCATTAGAAAACTCTTGAAAGTTATCCCTTGCTCGCCGGAATCGAACCCACTTCACATAGGTTCCTCAAAGACAGCAGCCCAACTATTTAGCAAGCTTTGCTACAAATGCACTAGGTATGTTCTGCTTTTCATTTGATGTTTCACTCCAATGCTTTAGCAAGCAGCACCATGAATGCACTGGGTATGTGCCACTCTTCGATGAACCTCTCTCCAACTTCGGCCACTGGATATGTGTGACTGGGTATGCGGTCAGAGAGGGAATGCATGTACCACTAGCGCCACGCATCTCTTCTTGGAGGCCATGTGCAGACTTCTCGCTAGGGCAACTAGATAACGCCTGTACGCCTCATACATGACACATTTCAGTGGTGGCAATTCCATGTGTCAATACATTGCTTCAGTGCTAGTTGCACTAATGTCGACACTCACTGTGAGATTGGTTTTGCTAGATTCTTTAATAAGTGCAAAGAGCACGTAAGCAAAGCTCTCTTCTCGAGGTACATGTAGAATGAACTCCCCTCAAGGCAAGATGCGCACATAAATTATAGAAAACCAAGTGGCTGAAGCAGTGAGTTTCTGCGCAGATGATTTCAGGCATCCACCTGTAACCACTATTGTTGCTTTGACTATCGGAAGTTATTCACACCTTCCTCCGCTTCCTTTGAGCACTGAAGGGCATCTGTACACAGTGCCATTACAATGAAGAGGAACATGTATACATAAATTTTTACGCTGAAAACTTAAAAAAATAGTACATCATCGTACCACTTCTACGGCAAATAAAGAAGGAAGGCAGCTTCATGACTGCACTTTGGGCTCCAAAGACTAAATCCCGGCTAAATCCTGTGAAATAAATTTCAACCACAGAGGTTCAATAACTTTGTGACAGTATCTTTTGTACAATACAAATAAACAAACTTTCACGAAGTGCCATACAAGCAAGAACGTGCAGTGCACCAGGTGTGCTTATAAACCGTTTATTCTTTTCAACAAACAGGTGAGAGAGAAGCAGGGAATGTATTTTACAAGGGAGGAGAGGAGAAAAATATAATATACGCGACTGGAGTGTAAGTTGAGGGAGCAGCAAGAAAAATATAGTAGCAGACGTGCACACACAGACGGACAAGAACACGCACATAGACAAGAAAAAGAGGCGTCCATTCTTTTCAATTGCAATACCCTAGGTAGTAGTAGTTTCTCCTCAACGGAGACATGACTAGCTCAAAGTTTGATGTGTCCCCTATCCCAGTTGTATGGAATGCTTCCTTCCTCCCACTGCACTAACTGCAGTGTGCCAAAGGGTCTCGTCGGCAGAACAAACTGCATGTTGGCCTATCCAGACATGTGTGCGGACCTGAAGAAGTACAGGCCTTCTACGATGTCACAGTAGCAGCTAACCATGCAACATTAACATTCCATTTCATCTGTTCTACAACCTAAAGCCAGCCACATAGGCTAGCATCAGTTACAGGGCACTTATGTAAGTACCTCATACGTGTGAAGCGCTATTACCACCTCATCTAGACACGGCAGTGCCTTTTCTTTTTGCGATAGTGTTCTCACATGATTCAACAGCAGCATTCGTCTTGAAGAAAGCACGCGTTCAGCAGTGGCCACTGAGAACAATATATAAGCTATGTTCTGCTCGATTACCAAATCATACATGTTCTTCTGTCATTAAGACGATCTGTCATTAATAAAAAAAAGCTACTTTTCCAAGGGCTTCCTGGCTTAATGCCTTGGCGATGAAACCTCTTTTGAAAGGTGACAATGTTCATGGTCTAGTTTCAACTCTCCACTCTTTGTGCCAGAGTACAGTCCCACTTAGCCTCCAAACATTCCTGTTCAGAGAACCAAAGAAAACTATTGGGGCAATGTGGCGCAGGTGGCTTGTATGTTTTGTGTTGCACTGTAAAGAATATGCGAGCCGGCATGCAGTATTGCCAATACTTCTAGTGCAAAATTAATACTCGGTGCAATGTCATGATGTAGCTCGAAAGGAATGTGTATGCTATGCTGTCAGCACGCACGTTTGTGTCAACCCATCTAGTCGTAGGCACTTGGAGCAATTTAACTTGAATTACTTTTCTAGCAGCAAAGTATAAATTTGAATGAAGCCTTTCACTATCGATCTCTCACAAGCTGTGCAGATACCATCCTAAGATGCTTGCCAAAGTCTATAGCAAAAGAAAATGCATATTCAAAGACAAAAAACAAATTCTCTGGCACTTTCCATTGCTTCTTCCAACACCTACATTAAACACAAGGAGCCAAGTACTGCAAATAAATACTGGAAGCACAAAATAAAATTCTGAGAGGGTTCTGTCCTCCTTGCACTGCTGGTAGCCACGAGCATAGAGCCCTCCTCCAAGAATGGTTGAGAAGTTACGATTAATGCTCTGCGATGAGTGTGCATGCTTATGTGTGGCACCTATATCTGTTACCCTCAACAAGGTCTTCTCATTGTCCTTCATACAGTCCAAGAGGTATAGGCAAAACTGTACATGTTCTATCAACAACAAACAATGACACCCCTTTTGCACAATTTCTGAATTTGCACAAAAACAAAAAAGGAGCCTCATCTGCAAGCATTCACAACATAGCATGTTAGTTGTAGAAACTATCGCTGCAGAAACTTCCCAAAATCCCAACAGCAACTTCACTGTGCTTGCAGAGAGGAAGTCACTGAGTTAAGCCACTAAACTCAAAGCACCCTATGTCTTAGCGACTTGGAATGCATATGCTTTTCCTGGACATAAACTAGACATGCAGGCATTCTCACTAATTCAACAAGCACAGTAAATGGTAACGTTGACAGGTGAGCCAGTTCATTTTTGAAAAGTGTGATCCAAAGCAACGTTAAAAAGAGATGGCCCAGAAATAAATTACAAGGACAGTGCTTGATCTTGCCAGTTCTTTCTCAACCTGCCTCTTTCTTTAGAGCTGTTTTGCATAATGCATAATGTGAGCACAAAAAAAAATTGAATGGCACCGCCAGGACAATGCAATGCTTAGTACATTAAATGCACAGCCCCTAGTTCAATATTAAAAGCTGCACAAATACAGCTGTAACAAATGCCGCATTGAAAGACAATGCAATCATCCTGGAACTGAATGCCTCCTACTAGAAGGATAATGCAACCATGATACCCTTAACCTACTGCCAATTCCAAGTTGCCACTTCTAGGATGTTATCTGCTAAACATGCAAACAATCTCGAACTCACAACACATGACACCAGGCTTCTCTTGAATGCTGATCTTTAGGCAAACGTTTCACGTCTGTGAGGAAGCCCAAGGGGATATCTGTCAGCTGCCTACACTATACAGCGAAACTAAGACTGTAGGGCCCCTAAATGCATCTTGTGCACTGCTCTGTTCACCAGACATAAATATGAATTCAAGTTTGGTAAGTGCTTCTCATGTCCATTTTAACTACAGCTTTCTGTCTGCGTAATTGCTTTTTGTTTCATCCTCAGCAGTGGTTCCACTCAACTGCGGGCACTGTGTTCTGAAACGGGCCCTGATGCGAAGCACTTCTTTGACTCCACTGAGTGCAGCGCAGCGCTGCCCTTTGCTTGAAGCAAGCGCTCAGCTTCAACTACACTCCTCAATGATTCCAATGACGAGAAGTAGCTTGTGGAGTTGGAGGTGCATTTTCAGTAGATGCTAAGAGCATCTGGGCACAATCTTTTTTCCTCGGGGATCGCTGTGGGGTGTCACTGACATGCAGCAACCACTTCAGTCGCAGGGCAGCGCTGCCATCCACTTTCCTGAGTCGAGGAGGTGAACCATTGAGTGGAGGAACATTCAGGAATATGGAATTAAGAATTGATCCATGTCGCAGCCCTGTAACTAAGTTCTAATTGTGACCATCGAGTTTCCAAGACTGATAAAGACATAACAAGTGGCTATTGGAGTTCTTAGCATGAGCCATCGTCATTGTTAGCTTAGCATCGTCATCGGCTGATGTCTAGGAAACTGCAACCCAGCACTAGGAAACACACGAAATCTCTCTCTAGACTACAGGGTTTCCTCCATTCCTTTATAAAGGCTAAGTGCAACGAAATCTCACTCCGGCTAATTGGGCAATGCGTGGGTAATATTGATATACTATTGAAGCAATCTTGGAAAATCTGCACGACTGGTAATGGTCTAATTTTCTTATCTGAGATGTTTCAGCATGCCGCACTCGCCACATAATCTCGGAGTTCATGCCCAAGAGCTGTGCTGGTTCTGAACGCTTTGGGTCATATATTAGTCCCAGTGAGCGGGAATGGAATTTTTTTTTCCCGTTTTGGTATCAGAAATGTCTACTTTTGCAAGCTTTTTGGTCACATAACCACTCTCATATCAAATTGAAGCCAGATTTTTTACCTGGTCCAAAACATTGTTGCAGTTGGCCTATAAACAGAATAAAACAGTCAAGCCAGAGCTACTGGTAATGTCAGCCCATCAGAATACAAGAAGCCTTGCGCAAGACTGTGTGTTGGTAAAATGGATGGGAGCTACTTCAGTGGAACCGCCCCTTTAAGTCTGTACTACAGATAAAAAAAACTCTAGCAGCTTTCTACAAGCTCAAATTGGAGTTGCTGAACTTGCCCTCATGACAATGTTGCTGCTCTGTCAATTAAGGAAGTAAAGCAGCTCTAGGTGTTCATAAATCTACTCACTTTCACAAGGCAGTTTTCTGACCACCACAAACAAATAAGCAAAAAAAACATCACTGGCTGACTGAGCAGCACTCGATAGCAACCTCGAGGACCATGCTAAAGGCATCCGATAGTTCATTTGATTTTGCAATGTCAGCTGTAGGCTGTGTAAGTGCGCTGGCGGTCCGCTACTCCAATGTGTGTCGTCTTTATCGCCCTCCTTCACGTATATTATTGTGTAACATGTGAAAAAGGCCCCAGAGCACAGTTTAGTGGACACAACGTACACTCATAGCTACCTTCTCTGCCCTTGCAAGATATGTGACAGGTTTGCACACGTTTTTCTAAACATGCTACCTCAGCTCAGAGGGCTCCTTTTACACACCAACCGCCACATATACAGATATGACTCTGGTAGAGAACAGTGGAAAACACTGTTACATTGTAATTTTATATACTCTCACAAACAGTGCACATTATAAACAGCATTCGCCCAATTCTGACATGCACCTTTCTTTCCTCTTTTATAATGCATTCACTGTTTTTGCAGTGAGGAAGAAAACTAACTGCGCTCACATGGTTTCTGTTCAGCATTTGATCTTAACGCACATACGGCCTTCTCCACTTTTTCAAAGAAAGCAACGCATGTTGCATGTGGGTAAATACACAACTCTTCCAAATAAGTTAGGCTTAGGTTTAGGCCTAACTTCTAAGTTAGGTGTAAATTAAAGCTTGTTCCCAGTACTACGAAAGTGGAAAGTTCCTATTTGCAATACTTCAATCTCTCCCACACTAACAAATTAACATCAAACTTCCTCGCTATTTGAATAAAAGCTTTTAGTGTGTGATCAAAATCTCTAAACCTATGCAGCAGTCACATTATGATGCAATCCCATGTGTTTCATTTTCTGCCCAACAATAAAAGGAACTGTGTCTACTTAAAACATCATTAATTTCTTCTTCCCTTTCGTTTAAAAAGAAAACCATGCTGAATTTCTCATGCGAAGCATGCAAGCGGGAAATGCATTTACGCAGACCTGCCTTAAATAGCTTGTTAACAATTACAGTTGATCCTACAACAAAAATGTTGGTCATCTTGGTTAAAAGCTCCTTGAGTACACACTATTCAAGGCACTGAAACAACAGACCGCACTTGCTACGACAGCATACTGTGGACAAATATGTCGAGGCAAGAAGTCAGAACTGCATGACATGAAAACCTTGCCAGCATGTATGGGCAGTCTTGAGGTTGAAAAAAACAAAGCTTCCTAAGAGCAAGCGAAAACAACAGCCCTATTACGTTTTGGTACAAGCTTTCAACACAGGCTTGTCAAACATTGCAACTCTCCTAATATGATGGATTTTAAACCAATACAGCTAGACTGCTAATTATCAATTCCTTTCTTTCACCCAGTTTGGCATGCATCACATCCTGCTGGTGCTAGCCCAAATGCACTCAATTCACAAGGTAATCAAGGTTTTCCTAAGCAAAATCTTACATGTATCAAGCTCGTGCCCCGACAGCACTCACCAAAAAACAATGACACCATCCAGCAAATCAGAACACAGTCACACCTTTAAGTATACTGCATGCGCATTACGTGGTGTTTCTTGAGAACACCTGTGCACCAGGAGGACATACAAAAATAAAAGAAGAGGAAAGGAAAACGTGGCACTGATGAGCAACTGTCCCAGCCACCCGTCCCCTAACATGCACAGGCAATTACTACCATTGCCAAGATGCCAACAGATAGTGAAAATGGCTTCTGCAGCTAGGCTACTTCAGAGCCTGGTATGGCCACCCGCAACACAGCAAATCCAAGCGTCGTCTGCTCAGCCATCTGTTCTCGGAGATGATCACACACTTTCTGCGCCTGAAGTGTGGCATTGCTGTTTCTCCTTGTAGTCATAAGCTCCAACCCGCCATCCTTGTTCTCTTCAACAGTTACAAGAGAAATTTACTGTATTTGATGGCTCCGAATTATGCCAGCTTCATGACAGGTGCTGCAATTTACAGACAACATGAGACAAGGATCAAGCCACAGGGAGCATAGCATTTTGTCAGATTTCCATATGCATCAAAGTGAAACGGCAGACGACACCCAGCTGACACCACGACCTAGAGCAGATGACATGAAGGCAAGAGGGAGCCACCATTGATTGGTTTACAATGAAAGGCCAGGTGCAGGCGTTAAAAAAGCTTTTTGGATAGATGGCACACAAGAAGTTAGAAGAAGCACTGCAAAATTGGTGTAGGTGGGACCATGTGATGGCACTTGTAAAGGCTGCTGAAGTGGAAGCACAGCAGATGCAGGTGTGTGTTTGTGTTACAGCAATGGTATCGTCGTCAACCAGCAGCAGTGGTGGCATCCTCAGGTCTTATGTCGAGCAGCTGTCATCATCATGAGGTGGCAGCAACAGCTGTGTCCACGGGGCAGTCCACTTCTCCAGAATCTGTGTGGCTTTCTTCCTCAATTGTGTAGCTCAGCTTGTATTTCAGGCGTACCTTGTCCTGAGCAGAGAGACCAGGGTGTGCCTTGTTACACCGAAACAGGGCAACACTTGTGAAGAGAAAGCTGCGTTGCCTAGCATCCATTTGCTGCGACATCTGAATGACCTTTAAGCTCTAAGCTGACTGATGTTTGATTATCAATAGCGTCTTGCCCTGCATATATAATCGTGGATTGCATATTATAAATATATAATATTACCATATCTTTTATATCTTCCTTGCCTCGCAAAGAAAAACAAAAGCTGTATCAGCAAGTACAGTAGACTTTCATTGATGTTAAAGTATCGCTAACTCAGTTTTTTCATTAATTTGAATCCCTACCAAAGGTCCCGGCCAGTGCCCATGAATTTCTATGGCCCCAAACTTTCGTTATTAGTCAATAAATTGGCCTTTGCTGGATATTCAAACTTGACTATTCAGCACGCATGTGCCTGATCCCTATGGTGACTTCAATACTGACTTCTTTAGTGGCAGCATCTGTTTCGACTGAGCTTAGGGGCAGTGAATGCACTGAACACATGCCATCTTCGATCGAAAGTACCTATTTTTGGCATGCCCAGGAAGATTTTCAAGCAATAACTATAGCTTACGATGTCTTATTATGGTATTTACCTGATTCTAATGTGCACTTTTTTTCTTCAAGAAAATTAGGCCAATATTGCGTTTGCAGTGCCAATCGGGTATGAAATCAAAACCTCCTTTGCGGCGTTTGTATGCTTTACCACGTATCACAAATGTACTGTGGCAAAGCTGACTAAAATAAATAAAAGTGTGGCAATGTAAATTTTAGGAAACTGGCCACCATTGCGAACACATGTTAGACCTTTCATTTCTCTTGCTAAAAAGTCAGGTGTGCATTATAGTTCTACTTTGTTTAGGTGCTTTAATGCGATTTCCACTTGAGTTCTCTACTTTGGACACATACAAAGTGGGTGCACATTTGATTCGAAGGATGTTAGACGCAAAGCAATTACTGCCAAATTAATAGGCAGTGTGTTCTGGCATTTTTTCTGCATCTTGTTCAATTCGACCCGCTGAATAATCCGACAAATTTCATCAGTCCCGTCAAGGTCAAATTAACGAAAGAAGATTGTATTTGCTTCATGGAACCCATCCTCTGCTACTCACACAGTTGAAATGAGTATGAGATGGCATGTTCCCACTGCTCAAGAACGGGACTTTGTAGCGTGCAGTAATGCTACATGCCACTGGCACATCATCATCACCATCATCATCGTCACCGTCATCATCAGCTTATTTTACGCCCACTGCAGGATGAAGGCTCTCCCTGCAATCTCCAATTACCCGTGCCCTGCACCAACCAATTCCAACTAGCACCTTCAAATTTCTTAACTTCATCATCCCACCTAGTCTTCTGCCATCCTCGACTGCACTTTTCTTCTCTTTGCACCCATTCTCTAACCCTAATGATCCACCGGTTATCTAAACCTATGCATTACATGACCTGCCCAGCTCCATTTTTTTCCTCTTAATGTCAATTAGAATATCGGCTATCCCCGTTTACTCTCTGTTCCACACCGCTCTCTTCCAGTCTCTTAGCGTTACGCCTAACATCCTTCATTCGATCGCCCTTTGCACAGTCCTTATTCTCGAGCTTCTTTGTAAGTCTTCAAGTTTCTGTCCCATATGTTAGCACTGATAGAATGCACTGATTGTACCTCTTTCTTTTCAATGAAAATCGTAAGCTTCCAGTCAGGATCTGACAATGTCTGCTGTATGCGCTCCAACCCAATTTTATTTTTCTGTAAATTTCCTTCTCATGATCAGGGTCCCCTGTGAGTAGCTGACCTAGGTAAATGTACTCCTGCACAGACTCTGGAGGCGGACTGGCAACCCTGAACTTTTGTTCCCTTGCCAGGCCATTGATCATAATCTTTGTCTTCTGCATACTAATTTTCAACCCCACTCTTACACTTTCTCTGTTAACGTCCTCAATCATTTGTTGTAACCTATCCCCAGTGTTGCTGAAAAGGACTATGAAAAGGATCCTCACTCTTAAGCCTTCCCAGTTTAATAGCTTGAATACTTCTTCCAAGCACGCAGTGAATAGCATTGGAGGGATTTTGTCTCCTTGCTTGATCCCTTTCATTATAGGTATTTTCCTACTTTTCTTGTGGAGGATTAAGGTAGCTGTGGAATCTCTGTAGATATTTTCCAAGACATTTACGCAAGTGCCCTGTAGTACTTATTTATTTATTTATTTAGAATATCTTATAGGTCAAAAGGGCATTGAGTAAGGGAGGCTTAGTTATTACAATGAAAGTACAAGCAAAATAATAAGGAACAGGGTTACTAAGCAAGTGAACATCAGAACATAACACAACAATGTAAATTGCAAAATATAAAACAAGGTTCCAATGCAAGAGAACAAAAAGAATACAACACAACAAAAAACATTTGCGGAATAGGTACTAAAAGAATGTTTGAGTGCAAGTGAAGAAGAAAATGCAACACATGACAAAATAAACAAATTATGAACTTAAACAACTAATCCATGATACAGCGCTATTATAAAAAAATTCCCCTCAAGCTTCTCAGGACCTTGTAATTAAAGTTCTTTGTCTGTCTGTCACCTCAAGCTTGTGACGAAATGTATTCAGGTTATCGGAGGCGATATCATCAGGAAGATAATTCCACACGCGGATGGCTTGTGGAAGTGTGGATATATTAAAAGCATTCGTGTTACCAAAGGTGCACGTGAACCTGAGGTGATTATGTAGGGTGACATGAAGATGTAACGAGGCTATTTTATTGCTGTAGACGTACTTGTGAAACAGGCATAGGAGAGACATTTGAAAGCGAATGGCCAATGGTGGAAGGCAATGATCGAACAGGAATGCTACGTGCTACGTAATGCCTCTATGACTGCCGGTATCTCTACTGAATCAAATGCCTTTTCGTAATCTATGAAAGTCATATAGAGAGACTGATTATACTCTGCGGATTTCTCGATTACCTAATTGATGACATAGATGTGATCCACTGCGGAGTATCCCTTCCTGAAGCCAGCCAGTTCCCTTGGTTGACTGAAGTCCAGTGTTGCCCTCATTCTATTGGTAATTATCTTGGTGAATATTTTATATAATACTGGAAGTCCATGGGCATGTAATTCTTCAATCCTTTAATGCCTCCCTTTTTATGGATTAGTATATTGTTGGCATTCTTCCAGTTCTTTGGGACCCTTGAAGTTGTGAGACATTTCGTGTAAAGGGCCGCAAGTTTCTCAAGCATTTGGTCTCCTCCGTCTTTGATTAAATTGACTGTTATTCCGTCTACTCCTGTCACTTTTCCCCATTTCATGTCCCCTTCTAACTTTATCACTAGTTATAGAAGGAGTCTCTGTGACCTGGTAATTACTACTTAGAATGGAGGTATCATAGCTGCTCTAGCTACTGTACAGGCCAGTATAGAATTCTACCGCTGCTTTTACCATATTTTCGAGATTGCTGATGATATTGCCCTGTTTACCTTTAAGTGCATACATCTTGGTTTGTCCTACGCCAAGTTTCTTTCTCACTGATATCATGCTGTCCATTTCTTACTGCTTCCTCAGTCTTGCTCACATTATAATTTTAAATATCCCTTATTTTCTCCTTGTTGATCAGTTTTGACAGTTCTGCGAATTCTACCTGATATGTTGAGTTGGACACTTTCATTTTTTGTCGTCTCTTTATTAGCTTCTTTGTTACTTAGGAGAGCTTACCTACTGTTTGCCTTGGTGCCTTATCTCCCACTTCAATGGCTACTTCTGAAGGCAGCCTAGTTACGGTTTCATTTATTACCTCTACGTCATCTTCATCTCTCTGTTCTAAGCATGCATATTTGTTTGCAAGTAGCAGCCTGACTTGGTCTGCAAACGGGTCAGCCTGTTCATACCTGACCAATTTTATTCTTTCTCTCTTCAAATTGAGGTGAATCCTAGACTTCACTAACCCATGATCACTGCACTTTACCCTATCCAACACTTCTACATCTTGCACTATGCTGGGATCAGCAGTAAGTATGAAACCTGTTTCATTTCTTGTTCACCATTAGGGCTTTTCGAGGTCCACATCCTGTTGCTATGCTTCCTGAAGAAGCTGTTTATTATTCACAGCTTATTCCTTTCTGCAAATTTTACCAGCATCTATCCTCTATGTTCCTAGAATCAACGCCGTAGTTGCCAATTATTTGTTCACCAGCCTGCTTTTTCTCCACTTTTGCAATGAAGTCGCTCATGCCTACAGTATACTGAGTTTGCACTTTTCTCATGGCTAATTCAACATCTTCATAAAACTGATCTACTTTATCATCATCGTGAGTGGATGTTGGAGCTTAGGCTTGTACTACCATTAATCTATACCCCTTATTAGGATTTATTATGACCACTGCTACCCTCTCATTAATGCTGCAGAATTTCTCAATGTTGCCCGCTATGTCCTTATGGATTAGGAATCCTACCCCGTATTTCTTCTTATTTGGGAGTCCTCTATAGCATAGGATGTGGCCGTTAGACAGCACTGTACAAGCCTTGCCAGTTCTTATAACCTCACTAAGGACGATGATAACCCAAACAATGCCTGATAGTTCTTCAGAGTCCTGCTAAGCTAGCTTCACTAGAGAGAGTTCGGGTGTTATGTGTTGCGAGGGTCAGTTTCTATTGGCGGCCTGTCCAGGTCCAGAGATTTTTAGCACCCTCTGCTGTGTTACAGGTCTGACCACCGCCTTGATCAGGTGTTCTGCAGCTGCTATGAATGCATGTCTTTTACTGCCTTTAAAGGCTCAAATCGCCACAGGCACATCCGAAAAATCTCTGAAGCCTGCCAGTACACTTATCGGTGCTCGCACTGGGACAGGAGATGGCGGGTGCACGCGTGTATAATTAAATACATCGTGGGTCCCGTGACAATTGCCCCTTCCACACTTATTAATCTTCACCGCAATACTTCGCGTACGCTTCACCGCATAACATTTCTGTATTCAGGTGAAGCTTACTTTCAAAAATCTGGCACAATTTAATGCATCTTGCTTTCCGAGCTTCGAAGCTACTGGCGAGGATTACAAAGGCCAAGTCAGCGCCACTGCTAACAGCACGTTGCTAACATTGATAACAGGAGCTAACGCCGATGTAGTTAGGCCTAGCGTTGCCGCGATGGTGACTACGACTGCCAGCGGATCTGCGTGCGAGAGCGCCAGTTCGAGGTGGTGAGATAATCAAAATGGCGGCGGTGGTGGCTTTGATTAATACTGTTTTGGACCTGCAGTCACGGCAAAAAGTCCGGAATATCGGACGGCCGAAGGGTTTTTGCGTCCAAAATTTCATACATTCTTAACCATTGTATGGGGCATGTGGGGATGCCCCAAAGCCGTCTGAATTATTGGGCATATCCCAAAAATCGGGCGTCCAGAAAGTCGGTCGTTGACTGTACACTGGCAACTCCTCCAGCCGACAATATGGCGTCAAGGACTATTCGTTACAATTTCTCTCTGTTATCCGAGTCAGCATGAGCGAAACTTTCGTTTCCTTTCAATAAAATTACAGCTAGTTTTCCCTGACTCAACAAACAAATTCCCTGAGTTTTCCCTGACTATTTCCAGACTATTCAAAATCCCTGACAATTCCCGGTTTTCCCGGTTGGTAGACACACTGGAGGAGACACGCAGTTGCAGGAGAGGGTGAGTGGGCATGTATCCTTTGCGACGCATCCCCCACACACACACGAACCCCTCTAGGTCCTCCGCAAGTTGTTACGCAACAAATGGCGCAGTGGTGTTTCCTGCATACTGCATACCGGCATGCACGCTTCAATGGCGTTTTCAATGCTCAAACTTTTAATATGGAAGGACGATTGCAAATAACATTTTCTTCAGCAGACATTTTTACAGTCTTTTACTAGATTTACCTGCCATACGGGTTCCAAGTACATGCTTGAAATGGCCAACAACTTCACCATACCAAAGCCGTGTCACTAAATTACTTCATTAAATCATGAAAAAAAAAAGAATTCACGGTTTTCAATGGAACAAATGTTAGGAAATGAAAATTGTTTGTTGTATTTATAATTTCGTTAAATCGAGGTTTGTTATATCGAGGTTTGACTGTATTTGCATGCTCCCAACTCAACATTCTGGAAGCAATGTCAAATGCTCGACAAGAGCTGCTAAAAAAGGCACATCCTGGGGAAGTGTGCTTATTTTGGCCACTGGCTTCGCCAGCACATAGCCAGCAAGCCAACATACCAATACCATGAGACCAAATCGATAGCATGGTTGCATGTTAACAATGCTGCAAATCACGCTTGTAATTTAGCTTTGTTACCATGCCCCATGATGCCCCTTTAAAAAACCAACAGGCTACCAAAATCGATAGGAGAATCTTTGATGCCCCATCAGAGGCATCACGCTAATGACTCCGTGGCACAAACCTAATTTTTTTTTCCAGCAATAACAGTGAGTACACTTATAGTGAATATCGTCTATAGTGAAGATAAGTTCATTTGGGATGCAACTTTCTTATGACAAAACTTGTTTGCATTCATGCCAGTCTGGCTAGCCTGGTCCACTTTAGTAGCAAAGAACTGGAGCTCCTGCGGCTTGAAAGGTATAATGACCGACTCACTTTGGCGGGGTTGGCAATCAGCATGACTTGGGTGATGGCAGCAGCCGGCAGAATGGGGTTGTGAGGTGGTAGTTCAGTGGCTGAGGGTGACTGCACCTTGATCCTCATCGTCTGCATGAGATGCATGAATGACGACACAAGCAGAGTGAGAAGTGAAGTTTAGGAAGAATGCAGACACCAAAGACCGTTCACTTAGCTAAGATCACGGTACACTTCCTTTAACTTAAGACCTTTTAAAAATTTTGAGACAGTTCATGGGTTGTGCCTAAAGTCTCATTAAAAGCTGAGCAGCTTGAGATTCATGCCCAGCATTCAATACGCTTGTGGAGAGGATAATACCCTCCCTTTTGCTTGTCTATATCGAGCAAGCTTCTGATAAGATTAACAAATTCATAATAACACAACTGCAACTGTTGACCAATGTAACCATATGGAAGTATACCCATGCAAATACTTTATAAATCATTGGAAACTGTGCAAGCTCATTTTAGAGTGTCTTCAACAATGTGGCCAGAATGCCTTAGCTGCATGTTCACCTTGGGCACAGCTGCCTGAAAGGCAATCCGGCGGATAGGCAGGCTGCTCTGACTTGTGATGGACACGACAAGCACGGACACGTGCTCCTGGGGGCGGTTTCGTGCGATGTGTACCACCGCGCGCACCCCATTCTGCTCGTGGAGGCTCAGTGGTGCTTGTGAGCCTGCATCCATCATGCCGAAAGAGATCATTTCCAGAAGTTTGCATCAATTGCACGCCAAATAAGATGCAGTTGAACCACATTATAATGAATTCAAATCTGACACGAAAATGCTTTGATTATATCTGAAATTAATTACAGGCATATATTTGCTACATGCTGATAGTGGCTAGAAATAATCAATGTTTAAGTCATTATATCCAAAAATTTTATGCATTTTTTATATCAAAGTTTGGCTGTAGGAAGGTTTACCATCCCCAAGCAACATACAAGCTAAGAGAGATGCTGTAATACAGTTAAACCTCAATATAGTAATACCTCATTAACTCAAACTTGCACATCTAAAAAAATCGGCTAAGTCAAAATTTTCCATGGCACCAAACCATTTCCTATACATTGCATGCATTTGTTGCCCTTTATCTCGAAATATTTTCCGGCCATACTGCAGATATCTCGAAATCTTGACTAAGAGTCGAACGAAAATTCCGCCGCTGGACCGTTTCACAAGATTCGCGCGATGCTGCCACACCTAAAGTCACTCAATTTTTTTTCTCCTTTAGCCGCACCTACCATGAAGCTGGTGCTTTCCCCAAATAGGAAGTTGGAGCCTAGCGGCAGATCACCCTTATCAAGCAACCCTGTACATGTGACGAAAGAGACATGCGCAGAGGCAGGCTCTGTGATAGCACGCTTGGCGCAGTTTGTCTCGCTCGTTTTGTGCAGAGCATGTGATTTTCTCTAGAGGTGTGATTTCCATTTAATGCACGCAACGCACGCGGCATGGATTTATCGTTGGCTGTGAGGAGTGGCAACTTAGCGCAAGTGCGGTGAGCATGGCACCACTAATGCAGTACAAGTTGCTAATGCTAGAAAGGAAGGTAGCTCTAGTTAAGGAAGTGTTGAATTGTCAATTTCCTTAATTCCTTGTTGGGAGCAGTACATCTCTCTGCAGCGCTTGGCAGCAAGTTCGTGCAGCGGCTATCGCTAACTGCTTTGCACATGGGAGATTTACTCGTGGCGCCAGTTTCCGGAGGTGGAGAGAGTTGAATTCACAGATTGTGGGGAACTCTGCCAAAAGGTGATAAAGCTTACCGGTAACGGTGCCGCCGAAAGAGACGTGGCCTTTCACGAGTACACGGCAAGTGAACAGGATGGGCCGGTGACAGAACTTATAGATGCAGAAATCGTTGAAATGGCCACAAATGGAGGGGACAGCGAAGACGATGGCAACGACAACGAACCACCTCAAAAGGTGCCAACATCTGCCGAAACGAGGAGTTTGCTAAGCTTGCAACGAAATAAGGTCGAGTGCAATGGCGGGGAAGATCGGCTGATGCGATGTGTCAAGCAGCTAGAGGACACTTTTCTAGGCCCGAGTGCGATCGCAAATCAGGCCAACATTGCGAAGTTTTTTATGCTAAATAAAATGGCAGTGCAACAAAACCTTTCAAACCTTTACGAAAAGCAATATTAGAAGCTGCTGTAGAAAAGCTGGTAAGTAATGACTTTTTTGGAAAGAACTCGATTTTTCACGGCAATTTCCGCAACTTTGCTTATCTAAAAAATCCGCTTATCGAAATTTTTCCTGGTTTTTACTACTTCGAGTCAATGAGTTATTACTGTACAACAAACTTTAATTAAGGAAATTCTAGATATAATAAAGTATTTAACTTTTTATAACCTCTTGTTCATAGAACACCACATAATTAGAACCTCAATATAGTGAAGTGTGCTTGTATGTGACTTCAATATAAAGAAATTTCGCTTCCACAGGAAAGGAATGCCGAAAGAATAAATGGAAACTTCCGCGGATGCAGACCGTCAAATGATTGAATTACAAGCGGCTGCTGGCAGACATTTCTCAAATCACGCGCGCAGCGACATGAGTGATCGCCAAAGTGAAGCCGCATCTTGTTCCGTATAAAGTCCAAGTGCAATAAGATCCAATCCGCCTTTCTCAGGGTGCCACAGTGCATGCGCCCTACGCTAGCCGATTAGTTGCAAAACGTTTTGGAAGGGACGCGCACACGGCCAGATATCGGGAAAAAGTACCCTGAAAAAAAAAAAAAATACACACGGACGCTCACTGCAGTGAACACTTGTGCCGTGTACAGCGTTTGAAACTCTACTGGTAGCTCGATGTCGGTGCGGTGTCAAAAACGTATGTAGCGTAAGACTGCAACTCCACCTTAAAACAGAAAACGGCCGGGGCTTCGTCCGGAGTGCACTGGGTCTCCTGCACTGTCAATGGGTCTCCGAAACTTGAGATTACACAACCTCCAGTACTAAACGTGTCCAGACTACATGATGCCACGCCATCTCAGCACACCCACTCTTCGCACATGCGGCAGATTGACACTAAAGCAGGGTGCGCGGCTGCGTATGTGCTCAACCGCACTTACAGCCACACACAGCCACGGCTCTGCCAGGAAACGAGTTGCGCCCCAACTTACCCCCACCTACTCCCCCTTGCCTTCTTGCGCATGCTTCATTGCATTACCGTGAGGTTGCTCTCCTCCCCCTCTTTCCCTTTGTTTGCACGGGAATGCGGCACTCGTGAGGCCACCATCTTTCTTGTCTTGTCCTCGCACGCTTTCACTCCCACCTAAAGCACACAATGTGTAGGACGTGATAGGATCTTATCGCACTTGTACTTTATACGGAACATGACACTGTTCCACTTTGGCAGTCTCTCTTGTCGCACGACGTGCAATTTGATAGGTGCATACATGAGCAGCTGCTTGTAACTTAATCATAGAACAATTTGCATCCATGGAAGTTTCCATTTATTGTCACAGTATTCCTTTGCAGCAGCAATGAATTTCATTCATATCGAAATCGCATATAGACACACTTCATTATACTGAGGTTCTAATACATTGTGTTCTATGGACAAGAGGTAACGAAAAGTTAAATACTTCGTTATACAGAAAATTTCATTATATTGAAGTTTATTAAACCGAGGTTCAACTGTATTTGGTATTTGCACATGTCTATTTAACAAAGTATGTGCGTCAGCACTTGACATGGCACATGGCCAAAGCAGCAGCAGCACCCCTTCCTCACCAGGCTGAATCTGCTCCAGGGGCACAAACAGGTTGTTCAGCATGTCATCTGTGGCCATCTTAGAAGGGGAGCCCGGCGGATGCCCCTCCATGGGGGCCAGCATAGACGGTCCAAGGGGCAGCGTCTTTGGGCCAACATTCACAGACTGGAAGATTCCTGCTGAAGCCTGAACACTGCTGGAGCTCGCAGCCGGCAGCAGGGGCCGTGATATCTGGTTCAGTGGAATCTTCTGTGGCGTGCTGCGGGTGACAAGAAAAAAACTTGGATAAGAAATTAAATTCTGGTATTTTTCCTGCCTAACCCACGATATAATTATGAGGCATGCCATAGTAGGAGACTCTGGATTGATGCTGAATTGACTCTGGAAGAGTGTGCCTAAACCTACATACATGAGCATTTTCGCATATCGTGCTCATCAGAATGTGGCGCCGGTGGTCAGGATCGAAATTGTGACCTCAAGCTCAGCAGCGCAACGCCATAGCCACTAAGCATACCCTGGTTGGTGAGCAACAAGAAGGTCACAAAATATTATGAGATGGGCAATGTTCGAACACACAGGTGTGGGTAATCTTTTTGCTCTTTTCGAAATCTAAACATTTCAACAGCACTGCCAGTCTAGTTTAACTGGTTAACTATAAAGTTAAAATCAAATTATGTGGTTTAAAAATTCAAGGACACTTTGTAAATTCCAAAGTATGCCCAGCGAAAGCAGGTGCCCATTTGACTGACTGGCGCCATGTCTTTTTTTTTTGTGCATGACACTCCCAGTGAAAGGAATCCTAGGTGCAATTAGCCTCTCACTAACTGCATTAAGCCCAGGCAGGTATGATGGCTTGGGTGGGTGAACATACCCGTTGCTAGTTGAGTAATTGGGGATGTTCACTTCGTTGAGCGAGGTGCAGCAGGTTCGGCACACCCTGAACGCACTAATGTCTCTGTTTGGAAAATGCTCCGTGAGAATGCCATGGCTCTGTTGTGGGGCCTTGCTAAGATCGTTGGCAAATCACAAGCGATCACACACTGAACACACAGCTCCAAACCGGTTCTGCACAAAATGCTTCTGGAAGTAGTATGTGGCAGCCGTGTGCAGTATCCTCGATGCTGAGTGCTGTTGAGGAGTGTTGTTGGCACTAGACGTACTGGGTGTGTTGCTGTAGTCAGTGCTGGGACTCAGTTGCGACAACAGCCACTGCGGCCGCTTTCTTTCCGCTTCCATGGCCTCGGTGCCGGTGACACGGCCACTGGCTGCTGCAGCTTTCTTTCCGCTTTCTTGGCCTTGGTGCCGGTAACGCGGCTACTGGCTGCTGCAGCTTTCTTTCCGCTTCCCTGGCCTTGGTGCCCGGTGACGTGGCCACTCGCTGCTGCCGCTTTCTTTCCGCTTCCCTGGCCTTGGTGCCTGGTGATGCGGCCACTGGCTGCTGCCGCTTTCTTTCCACTTCCCTGGCCTTGGTGCTCGGTGACGCGGCCACTCGCTGCTGCCGCTTTCTTTCCGCTTCCCTAGCCTTGGTGCCCGGTGACGCGGCCACTCGCTGCTGCCGCTTTCTTTCCGCTTCCCTGGCCTTGGTGCCCGGTGACGCGGCCACTCGCTGCTGCCGCTTTCTTTCCGCTTCCCTGGCCTTGGTGCCCGGTAACGCGGCCACTCGCTGCTGCCACTTTCTTTCCGCTTTCCTGGCCTTTGTGCCCGGTGACGCGGCCACTCAGTGCTGCCACTTTCTTTCTGCTTCAAGTTCATGGTGTACAATCCAAGTCAGTTGATCTGGTGTAACTGACCACTGTGCTGCCGCATGGTCTTCACAAGAGGAAGTTGCCGCCGAGTTGCGAACCCAGGCGAATGGTGACCAATGAGCCGGCACTCCTTTAAAACTGCATCGAATGTAGAAATATTTCTGCACACTAAAAGGTTGACGGCATCACCGGCAATCCCTTTCAAGACATGTCCAGCCTTGTCGGCCTTCAGCAATTCGGCATCGGCCTTTTTACATAAGAATAACATGCCTTCTATGTATGAGACGTATTGTCACGTGGTGGTAGCACCTCCACCAGATGTCACATGGTGGTGACGTTGAAGAACACAGTAGCAATACTGTGAACGACAAAACTAACTTTTATTGGGCGAACTTGTGCCCACAAAACAGGCTACACATATAGCACAACGATAGCGGCGAACACGGTCGGTGATCATCGAAAATCTGATCAGCGGGTCAAGCACGTCGGCTTTTATAGATCGGTCGACGAATGTTCCAGATTAACCGCTGGGACCCGCGTGCCTTCCACAAAGTTCTACACTGTTCGCGTCGCGCATAGATGCAATCAGATTACACAAGTTGCGGTGAAAGACAGTGGACGGAACCATCGATAACATTCCAGAAACCTTTTTTACATGCAGGCGCGTCCTGCGCTGTGCGATAACATTTGTTAGGCGGCAAAACGTGATTGCCCGATAAAGTTAAGTACACGTGTCAGTATGATTGTGTAGACGTCTTTGCACATGCCGCAAGCATCTTTTCACAGCGATCTTCTGGCCAACGGGCTTCCCAAATAAGTCTCACAGTCTTTCTTTAGAGCTGTACCAGCTCGCGAGCTCAGCTTCGTGGTTATTGAACTATGCTCTCGCAGTGCCTTTGAGGTACTAGAATATAATATTTAGAACATCAGGGTAGGGTTCAATCAGGTTCTAGCACTCATGCATTTGTAAATGTCTGGTTCACCGGAAGCGCAGAACTTGCCATCACGACCGTTGAAGTGGCAGGCACTGATGTAGGCATCGTGTCTTCCGCCATTGCAGACAGATGTATGAAACAATGGCCGCTGTGGAGTTTCGTTGTGAGGCGTGACGTCCCCCACAGCTCTACCAAAGTGCGATGAAGGTGAGATGTAGGCGAAGGATATTTACAAAGAAAATAAGGGCAAGAGAAGATGGCTGATCTGCACCATGCTTAATCATTTTTATCGTCCTCTTCATCGCTCCGCCAAGCACTGCATTCATCCATGTACGAATCGCTCCATGACAATAGTTTTATTTGCTGAAGCAATCGACAACTGTAATTTTTTATCTGGCGTAAAATTAGTTTCTATACTTTTATTTACTGAAGCAATCCACAACCATAATTTTTTATTTAGCAAAAAATTTGTTTTGAAGCTTCAATTCTTGTCTCACGACTTGCGAGGACGAGTACCTTATGACTTCTTTTGCAGTGTGGCAGTGGTGTGAGATCAATGTCATCATCCGAGTAGACATGCCTTTCACTGCCGTGCGTGCATCACAATTATTTTTTTCTCCACTGAGCTGGTCGGGAAGAGATCATTTATTGTGATGCAGCCTGTGTGTTTGACGCCAGCATGTGGGCTGTTATAGGACCATTTTTAATCCTTGACAGCTTCCATCAAGTTCATCACAAGATGCGCACCTCGCCAATGCCTAAGCTACCAAGCTAAATCAAAATGATACTACTGCTTGCCGCAGCCACTGCAGATGAATCTGTAATTGCTATCGACGCAAGCATTGATGGTGACCATTCTTTCCTTATAATGGTGACCACGCAGTTCTGAAGGCATGTAGCCAATGCAGCGTCATGTATGGCAGTACATGAAATTATAGAGAATTTTACCATATCCAGTATTCCGGTACAAGCAGTAGGGTTTGCATAATACAGGATAAGCAGACCCTCGTAGCAACATTTTCTGATGCTTCATCTAGCCACAATGCCTTGCAGATGTGTTTTCGTTTTCCTTGGGTGTTCTTGTCGAAATGACATTTAAAAAGGCAATGTGATCACAATTAGGCCACTGTCAAAAATTTACACCAGCAGCAAAGTAGAATAAACTTGGTAAACTCTAATAATTGCTATCCGTTTGTCTGGTTGAGCTGTCCGTTCTGCGCTACCAATCCCGACAACCCAAGTGGAGATCTGCTGGTACCAGAATAAGAAACTGTCTGCACCGTAGTTTTCACGTGAGATGGGCAGCCATATAGTATTCTTGAATGGGTGCGTCTCGCACCTTTTCTTATTCACATGGGATCAAGCAGCCAGAAAACGTTCGGAAACATAGCAGCCAGAGTATGATTGCAGTCTGCAGCAGGGAACAGTGGCACATTTCAGTTATCGCCTATTAAAAATGTGTGATACGCTTCCAATGGCACCATGCGCTGTGAAACAGATAGGCGAAGATGCTTATCACAATAGGATTGGCGTTGATAGCCATGAATGACACGTGCGACGACTCTGGAGATTTGCTGGTACTGAAATGAGAAAGTGAATAACGCCGGCATTTTCATGCGAGAAGGGCAGGCTAGTACTGCAGTGAAGCTGCCGTGGTGGGCAGCTATATACTGTTCTCAATCACATGCGCCTTGTGCATTTTCTTATTTACACAGGGTCAAGCGGCGAGAAAGTGTATCCTATGATAACAGTTTGGCAACGTACTGAATGTTGGTGCTGAAAAATCTTGTTTTCTGGGAACATATAAACCGGTAAAAATGAGCGTAACTCTATCGGGTCATTTTTTGTGTTCTCGATCGCGAATGTTGGCGCCGGGAAAACGTACATAATGGGAACGTATCAATGAAGTTCTACTGTATTTTATCGGTTTCGTTTTTATGCTTGTCTTTCCTACCGCACGGGGATTTTTAAAGCGTCATCGTAGCTGAGGTGACGAGCGTTCGTAGTTTCGAAGATGGTGTCGACATCACCTGCCGCTGTTAAACAGAAACAGCAAATTTCGATGGATTCCGATGTATCTGGGCTCGAATTTCCAGACAACAACAGGCACCCGCCGGTGATTTTCACTTTCTTCTCGGACCGTTTCATCCGGTATGTATATCCAGCGTGTTCTAAAGGTCATAGTTCTTATCTGCAGGGTGTCAACATCATTTGTGCAGGATCGAAGAACGCAATTAATGGCCGGCGGCTGCGCAGAAAGTGAAGTTTTGTGCATTAAAACAGATGAGAGTGGACCTTGGTAGCGGGCTTGGCAGTGCTTTGCAGCGCGGTGGTTCACTAGGGCTAATGTATTCCTATGTACCGTATTTACACGATTGTAAGTCGACTCGAATGTAAGTCGACCCCCCACAAGTCGCGCGACAGGAAAAAAAAGAGAGAGAGAGAGAGAGAGACAGCATACCCGAGGGTGCATTCGATAACGAAAATTTATTAGTAGCTGACATGGTCACTGGACTACTCGTCTTCACTAGTGTTGCCATCGTCATCGTTGCTGCGGTCCCACAGCGCGTCGTGGTCCAGCGGAATTGCGCATTTGGCAAACGACCGCACCAGGACATCTTGTGGAACAGCAGCCCACGCTGAATGCACCCAACCACACGCAGACGTCAGGGGGGCTCTTTAGACAGGTCTGGTTGGCGTAATTTCGCGGTCTTCTGCCGCCACCCGCTCATTGTACTCATGGCGGAGCAGGGCCTTAAAATTAAGGCGAAGGTCCAGGCTTGTTTCATGACCATGTCGCACTTCACTAGCAGGGACCGATCACGCATTTCAACGGCATATGCTGCAAGCTTTGCCTGCAGCTCCGGAAAGCATCCAGACTTCGGCACGTGGGAACTTTCTCACTTGCCGTCACAGGTGAAAATTTCGCTTCGCTGCAGTCGCCACTCGCACCACCAGTTCAGAAACATCGAAATTGCGGCCCGCTGCGCAGTGATTTGTTTCTTCGGCGTAAAGGATGGCAGCCCTCTTGAACGCTGCTGTGAACGAGTGCTGAACGAATAGTGGGCCTGGAGCACTCATGACGACTGTGGAAGCACAGAAGTAACACGTAGCCTGCAGTCAAGTGGAACGCGTCAAACCAATGCCAATGCCTTTCAACAGAGAAAGAGAAACTTGCGAGCGGTGTCAGCTCTTCCATGAATTGCCGATACTCCCCGCAAGCGCCGCCGTCCTGAGGGTGCTGCCGCAAATGGGAACAGCGGCGCTTCCATCAACTATCGATCCCCCCTCCCCATGCGTGATGCATGCACTGTAAAACTCTAAAAAATGTAGAAAGACCTTTCCGAAAAGCGAACAAACACGCGGGATAGCGAAAAGATACGGATAGGGCCATAAAGCAAACATAAAATTGTAACTACGTTGTAGCTCCCGTTGGTCTCGCTTTTATGGCGGTGCCATGTTTTGGTTTTGATTGTAAGTTGACCCCCCAACTTCAGACTTTCAAATTTTAAAAAAGTGGTCGACTTACAATTGTGTAAATACGGTATGTAAAGAAATTTTGTACGTACAGAGCTCATATTTGCAGGATTATTGCATATGGCATTTATGTTCGAAATGTATATTTTGAAAATTTTTTATGTTCATTTTGTGCAAAGCAGCATCAATGTTTTTATCGATCTTTCTCATATGTTACAATTTTCTAAAAATAATTTTTCATACTATTCTGAATAAATATGTTGTTTGAAATTAATACAGTTGGAAAGATGATTCCTTCCTCTACAATTTGATACCATACACTTTAACATCAAGCATTTTCTGTGGCAGGAAAAGAAATATTTCCTAGAACACCCGAAAACTACCAATTGCCCCCCGGTCACGAGAGTGTTAAGCAATGCCCGGTCAAATACGTCTGAATTAACGCCTGTTTGCTGACATTAAATAACGAATATACTCGGCAGGACCTCAGGACCTAAGTCTGAATGATCCGATTTACCAAATCAACAAGAGTGGTTGAATTACTAAGATTTTGCTGCAAGCTTCTATCACAGCTCAGCACTACCTTTTGTCGTAACAAGAGTGGTTGAATTACTAAGATTTTGCCGCAAGCTTCTATCACCAGCTCAGCACTACCTCTTGTCGTTCCTCCAAGTCGTTCTTCCATCTTTTCAGCTGTTTCAACTACGACCTTTCCCTGCCTCTCTGACCACCGTTGTAAATGCCTGGTAACCTCTCAGACGGACTTTTCAGCTGCTAAGTGGCCGGCCGGCCCAAGGATAATAATTTGAGCGACTCCACAAGTGCCACACGGGCCGTGCTCACGTGGGGAAGTCTCCCTGGGAGCCTGGGTTATGCGGCAGAGCCTGCTTGATCAGGGACTGGCCCAGGGCATCCAGTTCTTCCAGGCCCCGTGACTTGCTCAGTAGAGATCCACCTGCACGGCAAGGCAGTGGCAGCACGGTTTTGCAACTCCTGCATGCTAAGCAGATGCGAAAGGTTGTTTTACACTCTCTGTAAAGAAAAAAAAAGGGGGGAGGAGGGTTCAATAACAAAGCTTTCCTAATCAAATCAAATATTCGATAAATGTGACCTCCGAATACAGTCAACGACCAATTTTTCGGATCCTCTAGGGAAAGTAAAAACGTCAAAAAATTCAGGCAGTCCGAAAAAATGAATGCATGCAAAAAAACGCACCTTTTTTTTTTTTTTTCTCAGATCTAGAGGTAAAGGGCAAAGTACCAGGCTTCTGAAACCCTGCCAAAGCATCAATGAACATGCCATAAAAAGGTGTTCAAAAACTCTGTATGCAGCCAACTGCCAGTTTATTATATACGTGTGCATCGTCGGGCAGCCAGTGTTATTGCTGCAGTGGCTTGAAGAACTTGTTGATTGTTGTTTGGACGGCGTTCAGGCTGCATGCGATCATATTTGCCTCGATCTGAGCAAGGGTCATGTCAGCACTGTACACCGATGAAAGAGTCAACAGTGCTCGCATCAACTCGGCGCTTGTAGGCGGCGCAGGCATTGGCTCCTCATTTTCAACATCGGAGTGTTCTGAATCCCCCACAACCTGACGGACTATTCCCTCGTCAGTCAGTTCTGCACAGAAGTTGAGCTCGTTGTCAGCGTCAACAAACTGTTCAAAAGTTATTTCCGTGGGTACAGTACTGCTTTCCACGCTTCGATGCCATCGGCGAGGACGACGAACACGGAGTGGGGGCCATCGAAGGCAAGGGAAATCCTCAAGTTGCGAACAGTGGAGTTCACTGACGAGCGTAGAAGCACCTATGCCTAGCGTCGCAGAGCACATTTGACACAACAGCACAACCACACACCACGCTAGCCAAAACGTGGCCTGCGCAAACAAACGAAATAGTGCCACAGGACACCTATGATAGCGCCACTCCGGAAACTCCGCCGGAGGCGGAAGTGCGGCCATTTGCGGCGATGAACATAGCCAGCGTGGCCAGACCAAATCGGTGTGACGGCTAGATTCGGCTAGTTGTGGTTCAAAGCGGTGATATGCTTCGGTTGCAAGTTGATTTCCTTCGCAAAGGCGCTGCATGAAGAGCCAAAGGACCTTCCGTCGTGTCAAAAAATCAGGAAAATTGCGCGGCGGGGGGTTCGAGCGTCCGAAACTTCAGATGTCTTTACACGTTGATTCTATAGGGCTCATGGCAGTGCCGCGAAGACATCCGAAATATCAGGCATGTCCGAAAATTTGGGCGTCCGAAAATTCAGTCGACTGCATTTCCTTACTTCTAGACAACATTAAAATTAAAGTTGCGTGGGATATGCTTGCTAAAGAACAGGCACGTGGGGCATTGTGCTTGCTGAAGGAGCCGAAAGTAACATGGCACTACCACATGCGCATTTATGAGTGCTCATATCAATGCAAACAAGAACTTTTGTGTTCAGCTATCCTAGTGATGCAGCCAATCCTGAGCCATGCAGGCGATACTGTGGGAAACGAAACCATCAGTGGAATCCTCGCTCTATATGTGCCGAGATACCTTTACCCCCTGCCGTCACCATCAGCCTATTTCATGGCCACTGCAGGGAAAAAGCCTCCCCCAGCTAATTTTCGAAAAAGTTCCCAATCTCATCCCACAACGTAATCCTGTGCTGTCTTTAAATGATTTGTCTACCCTCGGACCTATTCTGCTAAAGCACCAGTTGTCTACACTGTGCATGACATGACCTGCCCAGCAATTGTACACCTTGACAAAACTATAATAATTCACTCTAAGCAGTGATAATGTATTGATTCTGTTCCGATTCTATTTGCTTTGAATTTTGCCAGTGGTTGGAAAGCTTGAACCTCCCGCCGCATTATCACTGGGACCAATCAGTCGCAAATGCTGGATGATATGAAAGGATCAGAATCGAGCAAAAAGAGCCCTTGTGTTACACTGACCACCCAACTCCCATTACCTGTGGTGGCGGCGTTACTGCTCCCAAGGCCAATGTTGTTCATGTGGTTCCCCTGCTGAATGTAAGAGGGCGTCGGCCGCAGCGGGGAGGACAGCAGGCCGCTCGCAGTGCTGGGTGCCAGCATCGTGGGCTGCGACACTGCCTGGTGTGAGGGGGAGTAACCCGGAAGCCGCGACGGGGCGGCATTCCCAAAGCTCGCAAACGGGGCAGCCCCCGCACCCCCACCACCAGCGCCGGCGTTTGCGCTACCCTGGCTTAGCACCGGTGAGAAGAGGGAGCCCAGATCTGCCATGCTGCTGGTAGCAGTCGGAGGGCCCGGATCACCTATGCCTGCAACCCCAAAGTAAACACAGCTTTAATAATTTGTCTTTGATAAAGTGATCCATTCATTGGGCTTAATCTCTCAAAGGAACACTGGGTTTATGGGAGGAGCCATATTGGTGGGCTCCAGATTAATTTTTACCACTTGGTGCTCTTTAGCGTGCAGCTAAATTTATGTACACCAGCATCTTTGCATTTGGCCCCACTGAAATGCAATTACTATGGTTAAAAATCGTACCCAGTATTTTGTGCTGAGCAGCAGAAAACCACAGCCACTGACTGAGCAACCATAGCCAGTAATACCTTGTTCATGTTTCAACTGTCTGTGTTGAGAATTTGTTTACCAATATAGGAGTGTTTCAATAGCAAAATTTTCCAATTGAATTGAATATAAATAATAAATAAATTCTGCCTCCAAATATAAAATCAAATACCAAATATCTCATTATAACTTCTAGCGCAAACTGGACAACACAAGGTGCTACACAAGGACAACACAAGGAACAAGGTGCTAAAAGTTATTATGAACATGCTGTATTAGCCCGTCGATGCATTCTGGTGGACTGAATTAAGTAGTTTTTTGTTAATTCGACCTTCACGAAACCAACGAAATTGATCAAATTATCAGGTGGTCTGAATTAAACAAGATACAGAAAACACACCAAAACACACCACCAATTCATTTGGCAGTATTTTCCCAATCCTAACAAGCACCAAAAACACATGCCAAATTTCTATGTGTACAAAGTAGAAAACATACATGCAAATGACATCAGAGCTTCTAAATAAAGTAGAAATCTAGCGTGCACCTCATTCTGTAGCTGTAGATATAGACTGTTTTACTGAGGGCACAGCCATTTTGCAATCACAGCGCCGTCTATCGTACGGCACCATGCTGATATGCGGAATTTTGCTGGAAGGAGCACAGCGAACGTGCTGTTGATGATAAGTGGCAAGTTTTCGCCCTTTCCTGTGAGGTGCCAACAAGTTGTTTGGATTGCAAAACTTCTTAGCGTGTCATCACTAAGCTTTTAGCTTCAATATAGCTGCAATATTGAACGGCGACAAACCAAGAGTCGCTCCCACAGCTGTGCCCACAATCGAAATAGGAGGCGAGTCAAGTCTGAACATTGTCAATATGCAACATTTACATGTAACCTGTTATTACTGTATGTCTAGCCTTAAGGGGAGTCCCTGCTCTTTGGAGCTGAAAATTGGCCCAATTACCTTTATGCTTTCCATTGCTCCAGATTGGTGTAGAGCAGTTATTCTTGCTTGATTGGATCCCTGTATCATCTCTGATTGATTTAACTTCTGCTATAATTATGATAAACAGGTTGTGGAATGTTTTTCCTCATTTTTTCAAAACAGCATTTCTGGCAGTGTCAGTGTTTTGGAGTGATGATATCTCTGGTTCTACTTATCCTATCACAATAATTACTTGTTTGTCAGAAAGGCAGACAAATAAAGGTTGCAGTTGGCATATAAGTAGACAACTATTGTGAAAGAAATATTTAAAAAGTAATAATTTTTTCTGGGTGTTAAAATGAGTCCACACTAAAAAAAGGTTGCCATGCTGTAACTTTAGTTTCAATTAGTCTAGAGCATTCATTCTTGTACTACTGCATACTCCTATTACTAAAAATTACTTTTTATGTCATCACATATAACACCATATATGGTTTAGTAAGTAGCTCACCTCTATCATGAATTTCTTAAATTTCTAGAAATATATTTATTGCGTAAGAAAACGGAATGTATATCTTGAATTAGCACATGAAAATTCATCAACTTCACAAGTTTTATCAAAATTGACTCAGAAATAAAAAAGAAAGTTTGGTGATGCAGGGCCTCCCATTAAGCTCTATCAACATATCCCTCAGGTGACAACAATCAGAGTTGTCTCCATGTGTCATGCGGTGTGCCGCACCAGCATACGTCCCGATCCAGGTAACCGCGAAGCTCCAGGGAAACACGTTTTGCTAGCTTTCATGCTCCTAAAATTTTCGCGGTGCAATTTTCTAAACATTGTTTATCTGGCACCTGGGCATCAAGCTTTACAAAATAAAGAAATGTAAAATAACTCAATCGAAAGGGTTGTTAACCTGGATAAAATGAGCTTATCATAGTCGCCGTGAATACGCCACCGTCAACAAGATGCACACAACGCATTGAAAGATTATGCACACAATTAGGTCTCGAATGGTGCTTGTGTGTGCAAAGGCACCTCGCCTACTCAGGAGAGATGAAAGACGAACAACTACTCTTTGCAACAGCAACTTTATTTTCTGCAGTAATACAGTGCGCGATGACCGGCCTCGACAGATTACCGGCGAGATTCAGAAGCATGCGAGAGCCCATGTGAACTAGAGCCAGCCAGCACACGGTAGGTATGGCTTTGATTACAGAATGGAAAAGAACTCACCTTCATTTCTTAGTTGGCGTGTACTGTTTCATAATACGTTCTCGGTCAACTTCCACCAGATCATTGCTTGCCAAGCATGATAATCTTAGAACACGTTCATACAGAATAAGTTTAATGTGCATTCATGAAGAAATAGTCAATTTCATAAAATTCGCAACAGTTGACCGACTCGAATATGCACCTTTCTTTCACATCCCAGTTTGTTCATGGGTGCCAAGTTCTGAGTTCATCGCCGAGCACAATTGGGAACAAAACCTTCCGAACATACACGCGATGGCATCAAGTCCTTTCTGTTTAGGCTGGCAATACAAAGCAGACACTTCTCTGCTATTGCAGCGGCGGCGTCCATGAAGTCGCCACGGCTCAAGATGCATTTCACACTTGCTTCCGAAAGTTATTTTTGCAGCCGAACACAGCAAAGTGGTAGCCTGTCGACCCCGAGTCACCTGACATCACAGAAATTCCAGACAGAACACGTTAAAACCGCACTAATTCGCAATTAAACCGCTACCTTTCCAAGCTGCCGCTGGGCAAAAACGGAATCTGCATATACCAAGGTGAGGAGGAGAGTGGTGCAGCATGCTGGCTTAATGCTACGTTCCTCCTTGCTGATAAAACGGTCTATAGACATACGTCTAATATGCATTACACGAGTGGCTGGTTTTCTAAAGTCAGCTTCGCCGTAATACGTCATTGTTATGCGGCAAAGCACTCAAACGCCGTGAAGGCATTTTTGTTGGAGCCTATCGGCCCAATTTTCTCGAAAAAAAGAAATAAATAAAATGACAAGTGTTCGAATTACGTAAATACCGTAATCACACATTGTGACTTACGGTTACTGCTTTAGAATCTATCCAGGACAAGCTAAAAAATAGGCGTTTTCGACAAGAGATGACACGTATTTGATGTATTCACTGTCCCCTAAGCTCAGCCGACACAGGCGCTGCCACTAAAGGGTCGCTATTTGGGTCACCATAAGGGTGAGGCACATGCATGCTGACTGGTCAAGTTCGAGTTATCCTGCGAAGGTGAATTTTAGGATTGAAATAATGAAGGTTTGGGCCCATTGTTGGGCACCAGTGAGATCCTTCAGCTGGGTTCGAATTGGCCAAAAAATCTACTTAACCGGAGTCAACATTTCCTTAAAATAAAGAAAATATGGAACACACCATTTTAGTGCAACCATAGTGATGTTTATTAACTGTTTCCCTACCATGGAGAAAATAGGTGTTTTTTGTAGATTACATCAGATTTATTTTTCTGAAGGAACTACTGCACTCAATATCTTATGCAATAGATAAACAAAAGCAGAATGAATGCACTTTTCACGCATAAATGTTTTATTAACGAGATGTATGTCATAAAAAGATACAAATTGCCAGAATCAAGATTGTGGGATAAAACTAAACAAAGTTTATAAAGACACACTTCTATCTGCTAAGAAAAATATGTAACGAAAGTTATGATAAATACAAGATGTATTGCCGTCTAATAGGCATTATCTCTGAAAAAATAAAAAAATGTAATTGAACAGCTATTCCACTACAAAAATTTAAGTGCAAGCACTACAGTCGGGCATGCTGGGCTGTAGCGGCTGATGTTCCAGGCTGGTTTGCATCGTCGTCACTCTCAGATTCAAAAGTCCACCAAAAAGGCAGCATCCTCAGACTCGGTGCTGCTCCATCCATCGATAAATCAGCTGCAGATGCAGCAGAATTGCGAGATCTGTGACCCATCAAAGTGCGCGCGCTGCTCCCGGAGGCAGCCATTTTTGCTTTTTTACTTTGACGACCGCGAAACTACGGAGCGCATTCAAAAATTATCGCTGGGGGAGGGGGGGGGAATTGAACTGCTTAGGAAACAAAAATATAGTTCTCCTCCTTCCTGTCCAATGGTGCAGTGTGTCCGTGAGCGGCGCGGAAGGTCTCGAAAGCGGTGTTTCAAACTACAGTGCAGTCCACTTATAACGATACCACATATAACGATATATCGGTTATAACGATGGGTCGAC
This sequence comes from Dermacentor variabilis, assembly GCF_050947875.1. Taxonomy (NCBI): domain Eukaryota; kingdom Metazoa; phylum Arthropoda; class Arachnida; order Ixodida; family Ixodidae; genus Dermacentor; species Dermacentor variabilis. The sequence continues at coordinate 61,592,138 of NC_134575.1, forward strand.
ATGAGAGTGTCGTTTTATGCATTAGGTCTATGGGGAAAAAAAACATTTATAACGATAGGTTATTCACTGCATATCGGATATAACAATCAAAATTTTGCTGTCTGGACGACGTTTTCCATGCCAAATAATCGTAACATTTGCGTTGCTTAGTTCCCTGAAACGAACGATGTCGAGACGAGGCGATGTTTACCTCCGCAAGTTCGTATCTGCCGCCATTACCATGCAGCGCGTCCCGCCCCGCCTGCGCACCAGAGAGTACCTGAGTAGGCGCAGCGCGCCACAAGATGGCGGTAGCTGCTTCATGTGTGTCGGCCACAGTCGCTCCGAAAGGGAGAGAAAGAAGAAGAAAAGCGACAAGCAAAGCGGCACGGTGCCACCCGTCCCGCACTCAGTCTCTCTCTCTTGCGATAGCAGGCTGACGCCACCGAAGCAGCTTGCAACCAACGGTACAACCCAGTGGACCAGTTCCTGGCACGTCGGGTCATGCAGACGGGCCCCCTGACCTGAAGATCAGTCTTTTGAAGGCCGTGCGCTTCATTTATGGTGCATGGTATGAAGTAAAGCAGTCAACCATATACAATTGCTTCAAAAAGGCGGGCTTTGTGTGTCAGGGCGAACTTCCCCAACCCACTGAGACCAACACGGTGGAAGCCACTGACATAACTGAGCTCTGGGAGCTCGTTCCTACTGGTGACACGGGTGGTGCGTTAATGGAGGAGTTTTTGACTGGAGACAGTGCTGCCTCGTTCTGCGATGAGGTCACTGACGAGGCCGATGGCTGAAGATGTGCTGTCTCAACAGACGGCAAAGTTGTGCGATGGTGGCGACGGCAGCAGCGACAGTGACGAGATTGACAGTGGCTCCTTGACCCCGACCTCGATGTCCACGCAACGTGCACTGTCGTCGATCGACTCCTTAATTGATTTTATGCATGCTAAAGGATTGCCGCCAGTGTTCGCGCAGCAGCTGGAATCCATGCACACCTCGGTTATGAAGCTGAAGCTGCCGCAAAAACAAGTGCAGATTTCGGACTATTTCGGCGCGCCTAACCCTTGACATGGTCATTGGCGCTAGAAATAAAGTTTGTTTTTCACAGCCTACTTCCTACATCATCTATTCTTTAGAGCAAGTAGCGAATTCGAGTTCGGAGCTGCAAAGGTATGTTCCGCGTTTTTTATTTAAAAAGAATTTTTTTTTAATAACTGCAGTCCAGATATAGCGATCATCGGTTATGATGATCATATTTTTCGTCTTTCTCTATATCGTTATAAGTGGACTGCACTGTATAGATAGCGGCCGTCCATTTTCACTTTCTACTTTGATGATCGTGAAACTTCAAAGCGCGTTCAAAAATCACCGCCAGGCAGGAAAAAATAAACGAACTGCTTAAAAAACAAAAATATAGTTCTCCTCCTTCACATCTGATAGCGTGTCCTTAAGCGGCGCCGAAGGTCTTGAAAGCGGCATTTCGAACCATTGTTAGTGGGCTAACGATCACCAATGGGCGCGGTATGGAAAGAGTTAAAGAATATGTCACATAAATCAATTTAAGAAACCTACGAGTAACCCAGAGAACAAACCAGATTAAAGGAGGGCAAATGTGTCTCTTTTGCTGTTGTGTTTTGTTTATCAGAAACAACTTTTAAATTATGAATACGTAAAGTATGTAAAGTATGTAAAGCAGCCTAGCATCTTCTATCCAACAACTGTTAACAACTGCTACTCTTGATCAAGTATTTTAAAAACTGAAGTAACAGATAAAGGTATTTTGCAATAAAATTTGTGGAAATGTGCCTCCTCATTTTATATAGGTGTCTGCGGCAGAACTTAAACGTTGTCACTATGGGACTGGTAGAAAAGAAAACAAAGACAGCCATATTTGTTGTTGCCATCGCGAATACGTAAACTTTGCAAATGCTATGCAAACAAGCATTACGACTTCCTCAGGGTGCAAAATTAGTGGGTTTTGGCTTGACTTCAGTGCTTCAATTGAAAACAGTGAGATAGAATATGCAAAATTAGTGGGTTTGGCTTGACTTTAGTGCTTCAATTGAAAACAGTGAGATAGAATATGCAGAAGCGAATGGGGGCATGGCGGCACAGTGCCATTCGATTTCTGTGCACAGAAAGTGAAACACTGGGACACCAATGGGTGCAACTGTCGACTTTCACTGAAAACTTCATTCTGCGACCACTGCGCTGTTCTTGCTGAACTTTGAAGACATTGTGGTGGAATTATTTCACTAGCATTGTGCACAACTTCTCCTAATAACAGTGGATTCAGTACATTGCAAAGGCGGTTGTGGGGGGCGGCGGGGGAGCAGGGGATATTTGCTCGCAAGTATGTCGGTAGCTTCACGAAGCAAAAAAGGCTTGCTATTGTTAGAAGAAAGCGTGTCTGCAAAACCAGATGAGCTTTTAGTGCCTTGTAGTACAGGTGGGGCCATCCACTGGAACAAACAGATGGCGCAAGAGACAGGCCTTGTCGGCCACCCCAATCTGCGAACATGGCGTGATGACCTGAGGCCGCTATCGACGGGAGATTATGAAAACAAGTGAAAGGCCGACAGTCATGCGAGGACTCCTACAGATCAGCTGCAGTGATCGCCAGCATGCACCTCGGGTGCCCAGTGCTTGCCGTTCATTATCCAATGACAATGTTGTGTGCACCTAGTCCTGCCTAACAAATGCCCTGGACATCACCGATGACATGCTGTTGGATGTCATTAAGTGACTAACGGGCGTTCCCAATCGAGACAGTTCACATGATATTTGTGCCTTTCACAAATAAACCATAGCTTCGGAACATGCCAGATAGTCTAAAAGGGTCTAACCCATGCAGAAAATTCACCTTACCACCCCTTTAAAGCAGACCTGCCTGTTGACGTTAACAAGAGTCGCGGAGGCTCACCGAGCGCAAGTAGTTGGTCATCAAGCAGGCTGAGATCGATGGGGCCTTTCTTGGGTTCCTCGCAAACACCAGGTCCCGGGGAGCCAAGGTCCAGCAGGGAGCCAGCAGCTGCTACAGCAACTGGCGCAGTTGATGCAGCTGCATTCCGACACCCATCCAAAGCGTGCATAAGTTTACAAGATGTAGGGGGTACACACTAATTTTTCAATATGGAGATGCGCCCCATCTGCAAACATATCACAGTTTATGGACCACCAAAGACATCAAAGGCAGCTGCAGTGCTATCTTATGATCCTCTTTTCGGCAACAATGTCTGCAAAATGTTTTTGCACTGTGCTACTGTTCATGCAGAACGAGAATAGAGAAAGAAATCAACGACCGATTTTCTGGGCGCTCGATTTTTCGGACATGCCCAATAATTCGGACACCTTCGCGGCACTGCCATGATGCCCTATAGAATCAATGTATAAGAAGGTCCGAAATTTCAGAGGCAAAAACCCTTTGCTGTTGGATTTTCTCGGCTTTTTGCCACAACCGCTGGTCCGAAACAGCATTGATCGAAGCCACCACCACCGCCGCCATTTCGATTATCTCGCCGCTTCGAACCGGCGCTCTCGCACGCAAGATCTACCAGCAGCTTTAGCCACCATTGTGGCAGTGCTAGGCCTAGCTACTTCGACGTTCGCTACGAAGCTTTTTGTTGTTCCATGGCGTGTTTTGAATTAAAACAATTCACCGCTGTTAGCAATCGCGCCGACTCCGCCTTTGTAATCCTCGCCAGTGGCTTAGAAGCTCCGAAAGCATAACATGCTGCATAATTGCTAATTGCAAAAGTGGAGCATGCCATCGGGAAAGGAGAAGTTTCTGCTTGGATAATGGCTTTTCTAACACACCGCTCACAATTTGTTATGTATGACCACATGCCGTCTGATGTCGTTCCTGTCACATCTGGAGTACCACAAGGCTCGGTACTCGGGCCACTGTTATTTCTGATCTTTATTAACGATATAACCAATAATATAGGATGCAAAATCAAACTCTTCGCGGATGACTGCGTGATATATAAAGAAATTAACAGCCATAACGACCATCTCGATCTTTCTGATTCCCTTAACACGCTAGCCGACTGGTGTTCCCAGTGGCAAATGTCTATTAACGTCGATAAATCAGTGGCAATGACAATAACAAGAAAAAAGCAACCCTCTCATTTCACCTATATCGTTAATGGCACGCCTCTTTCCATGGTTGACCAACAGAAATATTTAGGGATAACGCTGACATCAAACCTCAATTGGGAAACACACATAACTAATATTACAACTACTGCACTACGAAAGCTATTTTATCTAAAAAAGACGCCTAAAGATCGCTCCAACGAACATTAAGCTTCTGGCCTACAAAACATTTGTGAGACCTATTTTAGAATACGCTAATACAATTTGGTTTCCTTACACAGCAACTAACATAGCTAAACTTGAAGCTGTACAAAAAAAGCCGCAAGGTTCATTCATAGGAAATATCGTTCCACTGACTCACCTTCACGTCTCTTAGCTTCCTCAGGCCTCAACACATTATCGACGAGAGCGAAACAAGGTCGACTAAAATTTCTGTTTCAAATGCTGCACCGTCAGTATAAAATTGATATCACCTGGTACATTTCATATTCGCAATCTAGAATAACACGGCATCAACACGAACATACCCTAACCGAGTATTCCTTTTCTAATGACGCATTCAGGTACTCATTCTTCCCTCGAGTAATCAGAGAATGGAATCAAATTAACTCGTCATTAACAGCGACAAATTCTTTATCCCTGTTCACTTCACAACTGGAGCTCATCACAAGAGATTATTAACGATTTCTCATGTTTGTTCCCTGTTCTCTTTATGTTAAACTAACAGTGCTTAGAAAAAAAATGTATACACTTGTTTGTTTCCAAATACTTCACGTTTTCGATTTGACTATGATATGCCCGGTTGTTGTTCATTTTATTCTGCTTTGTTTAGTGTTCTATTGTATAGCTTATCTACCTTATCCTTTGTATTTTGTTGAATATTGTTGCTTTTTCATTCTTTGTGTAGCTCACACATGTATTTATGTCGGGAAAAGAAAGTGTTCACGCCCGTCTGCTAGGCTCTCGGCTGAGAGCGGCAGTATTGTGAAAAAAAAAAAAAAATTCCGGTTCCCGAAAGTCAGCTTCGCCTCATCACAGCAGTGTTATGCGGTGAAGCATACGAAGAGTAGCAAGAGGCAATTGTCACGAGACACGGTATGTGTTCCTTAATTATACACGCGTGCACGTACCGTCCTGTGACAGTTCGAGCACCAATATGCCTAATACGTGCACGGGCCGGCCTTAGGAGCTATTCGGCCGTGCCTGTGGCGATTTAAACCCTTAACTCCTTCGTTTCCACGAGAAAATGGACGGTTCTTATGGGTCTCGGAATAACATTATTTACCACTACAAATAATATTTCAGCACATATTGCAGCCTAGCCAATTGTGGATAACGAAATGCTCTTTCCAAAAACATAGTTTGTCAAACCAATGAGATTATTACGTAAAACATAAAAATTCCAGAAAGCATCATTTTCGCTGCCAGTTGATAAAAATAACAATAAAAATAGATGATATCTACGCAAACATCAATATCAAAGAAAATTCAGAATATAAATTTAGAAGATAAATAACCTAGGAATAGTGTCTGAACAAAATAGATGCTCAGTACACCGCCGTTCTTTGCATACAAAAATGAAATTAAGACCAGTTCATCATTCATATGTGGTGAAGCAGTTTCTGGATTTTGTGAAGCATAGGTGCACTCCGCACTTTTTCCACAAAATGTATGCTTTTTGTTCAACTCTGCGGTTCTCGTAACATATTTTGCAGTTCCGCCTTTTCGGCATCTTCTGAGGATGGTCCGATGAGAAGTCCAAGCAGTTTGTCTACAGTCATGCACCGCTTCCAGGACCGATCGCCTTCAGCGTAGCTGGGCAACTACAAGATTATGCATCCAAGCATATCTGTTTGCATTTTTGCACATTCCACGCCGTTGTGAAATGTCTTGCGCTGATTCGTAGTGCTGGGCTGAGATGTGCTACGGGCGCCCTTCTTGGCGTGAACGGAAGTTTCTTTGCTGCCCATGGCTGAACATCATAACCAAGTGAAGTACGCACCTTGAAGATAATCAGTAGAGCTTTCAGTTCGTGAAAAAAGATTGGCAGATAAGCGCGGACAATGAAGGAGACTATGCACCCCAAGGCCGTAAAGGAAACTCACTGGTGAACAGCTGCTGATGTCCCACACTGACTCAAAACACTGTTGCCGTCAGAGCTTGAATCTGCTTTACTGTCATCTTGGGAATCATAGCTCGAGTCCTCAACACTAAATTCAAGTGTGGGTGCAGCATCTTTTCGAGCAGGATGCTTTTCTCGCGACACAATTGCGTGAGGCGACGCCATGGGAGCGACTTTCGATAACTGTGCAGTGACACCGGCAGCGCCTCTTGCCGGGATTTTACGAGAGAAGCATTACCGAAACTCTTGGAAACTGGTTGCAAAAGCCTGTTCACATGTTGGACATGTGGTGGACTTTCAGAAATACTTTGGCGGAATAAAATGACTCTGACTCCAAACTAAAGGTCCAGGGTGTCTACCAAGTTGACATTCCCAAATTCCTTGAGTTTTCCAGGTTTTTCCTGAGTGCCTTTGCAATATTCCCTGAGTGGCACAGAACTTTGTTTTATGTCAACACAGGCTGCCTACATCACCTTGCCCAATGGCGTCACTCTCTAGTAAGCATGTTAGAAAATAAAAAACAACTTAATCCAATTTGAATAGTAAGGGGTAGTGCTTATATCATTCAAAAAGAAAACGGAAGGGAGGGGCTAGTAAAATGCACACCGAATAAGAAATCTCCGAAATAAAAAGTAAAACCCATAGCAAATTGAGTCAAACATTCTCAAATACAAATAAAAAAGAGATGCATACAGAATATTTTCGAATATGAGCTATTTCTATCAACTGATAGCAAGCTAAATGGTATGAGGCCTGAACTTTATCACAAGTGAGATTCTCTTGCCACAGCTGGCAAGTCAACCTCAACTGTCCTGACATACCCTCAGCCCGCGCATGCTTCAGTGTAGCATTTCACTGTTTTAAAGAGTTTAATTGCTTGGATGAGGGACACCTGCATCTCAGCGTCAGCCAACACTTTGCATTTAGAGTGAAAGCTCCTTCAAAAAAACGGTGGCATGCTTCCTTTGCCGTTAATTTCTCAATGTGTAGGTCCTTTGTCTTCTTATGCTCCTTCGGCTGTGCGTTCGCCACACAGACTATTTGAAGCATCCTCTTGACAGTTGTGCAGTCGGCGTCCGATTTTTTGGACTCCCTAAGGGCCGCGAAAACATCCAAAAAATATGAATGCATGTCTTCTACAGCCATTAAGGGTTCAAATCCTCACAGGCACGCCCGAAAAAGCTCTGAACGCCTGCCAGTACACTCAATAGGAATATCGGTGCTCGTACTGTGACAGAAGATGGCGGGTGCACGCGCATATAATTAAGGAATACATACTGTGTTCCGTGACAGTTGCCCCTTCCCACACTTGTTATGCTTCACAGCGTAACGTGACAGTTGCCCCTTCCCACACTTGTTATGCTTCACAGCGTAACATTACTGTAATGAGGTGAAGCTGACTTTCGGAAACCGGCATTATGCAACGCCCAGTGCTTTCCGAACTTCGAAGCCAATCGCGATGACCACAAAGGCGGTGTCATGCCATTGCTGACAGTAGCGAATTCTTTCAATAAAAAATACGGTACAGAACGGCAAGAAGCTTAATACCGAACCTCGAAGCAGCTAGTCCTAGCATTGCCGCGGTGATGGCTACGGCTGCCAGCGGATCTGCGTGCGAGTGTGCCGGTTCGAGGCGCCGAGGTTATCAAAATGGTGGCGGTTGTGGCTTTTATTAATGCCGTTTCGGACATGCGGTCACGGCAAGAAGTCCAAAAAATCGGACGGCAAAGGGTTCTTGCGTCCGAAAGTTCAGACATTCTTATACGTTGACCCTATGGGGTACGTAGTGCTGCCGCGAAGCCGTCCCAATTATCTGGTGTCCGGAAAGTCGCTCGTTGACTGTAGTCCGGCAACTCCTCCAGCCGACTAGGCGGCGTCAAAGACAATTCATTAAGATTCCTCTCTATTGCTCGAGCCAGCATTACCGCGACTTTCGTTCCCTTTCAATAAAATTACAGCTAATTTTCCCTGATAGAGCCCGAATTCTCTGAGCTTTCCCTGAGTTTTTCCAGACTACTCAAAATCCCTGAGAATTCCCAGTTGCCCCGGTTGGTAGACACCCTGAGCTCACTAGTGAACAGGTGGCATCATTTTTGGTTATCACCACTCAGCACTGTCGGACGACAAAGCCGGCGATTTAATTTAATTTGTGACGTGCTGGGAGTCATTTGATTACAGAATTTTGATGCTAGCACAGTGAAATCATGAGTGGCATGCTTTTTTCTCAAGCACGGCATAAGATGACAGCCACGCCTTTTTTCGCTACAACATACACACATTAGTTTGCAAAAAGGTCCGTCAAAAACCACGACATCGCTGAAGTGCGAAAATTTAAACTGATTCTGAAAGTGCAGTGCCTGTACTAACTACAGGATCGCCTTATATGAATAATAAATGGTTCCAATAAGTCAAAATTGGAGATCTCAAGGATCTTCACCGGTGATCGATTTGAATAGGCATGGTAACAAAAGAGTTAAAGGAAGCTTTAGCTCAGGTGCTCCTTTCTAAAGAAATATAAAAGGAGAACTCTTTTCCTTCGGCAACCAGCAGACTAAGTTTGATGAGGTTTGTTGCACTTAAAAGAAATATTTTTAAAATTTATTGACTCTTTGCTTTGAATTTCTGATTTAGGTCATGAATTATTTATTAAAAAGTGTCAAAAATCGAAAATTTTCAGAAAATGAAACTATCAAATTTAAAACACTAACTCAGCAATGGAAAACGATACCACAATTCTGTGAATTGCATCTGATAGTACACCTAAAGCGCACAAAATTCATATGTTACACATGAATCTCAAAAAATTTAGTAATACAGTCGCCTAGCGTTTATTCAGAGCTCACGGGAACTGCGGAAATGTCCGAATAAACAGGTGTCCGAAAAAGCTGATTAAGAAAAAAAAAGAACTTCTTTATTTCCACGCACACTATTAGGGCTCGGCAGTAGGCTTGAAGAAATTGGGAATGCGCTGTTGCACCCTGTTCTGTTTAGGCGCAATCAGATAAGCCTGAATCTCGGAGAGGGTTGTACGGTCACTATAGGTAGCTGAAAGCACAGTCACTGCTTGTACATGCTCCGCATGTGACGGCAGCGTAGCACATGGTGCGTCATCTTCAGACTCCTAGTCATCATCCTGCAGTGCAGCAGAAACCTGACGAATGATCTCGCCGTCGTCGAGTTCTGTGCATGTCAGTACAGCAGTGTCAGCACCTGTGAAACTGTCAAATGAGACAGTGTCTGGAATCGCAATGCAACCACTGTGCAGGTCTCGGCATAACATTTTCCGCATCAGTAGGGAGCACATCGGAAGGCGACAAATCCTAGGCCTCCCGGCACCCGCTTGCCGGCATTCCCCAGTGCAATCTGCGCTAGCACTGTTGGCGCCATTAGGCACTTGATGCGATGTTTCCGTATGCAGCGTTGGATCACCGGAACCTCGACACAGCACACAAAGCAAACACCACCATGCCAACACCACTCGCACAAACGAAAAACGTGGCCTACTCGCGGCGGCGTCCGCGAAGGAACAAATCCGCTGCTGGATTGTCTTGACATGGCTTACTAAGCTGAAATCGGAACTGCTGTAGAACCCCTCTATCAAACCAGGCAGAAACGATGATGATGAGCGGGGATTTGCAGTAGCACCACTTCATGGGGCTGCAACGAAGCTCGTCAGAGTCGGTGCATGATGCTCTCGATCGAGTTGGCTCAAGGAGTCTCCGAAAAATCAGACGAGAGGTTGCAAGGTGTCCGAACTTTCGGCAGTTCTTATACATTATGGTCTATGGGGTGAATGGCAGTGCCGCGAAGCAGACGGAATAATCGAGCATGTCCGAATTTTTGGAGTTTGGAAAATCAGTCGGCGACTGTACCATATTTACTCAAATCTAAGCACCCCCTTTTCTTCACGATTGCTATGCCCAAAGTGAGGGGGGGTGCTTCGATTCGAAAAATCTAGAATGACCCCCCCTCACCCTCTTTTCGCTGCGACATCACGACGAGACGGGTGTGAGAAATAACATTTTATTTTGCAAACATTCAAAAGAAAAATTGGTGCAGACAGTGAACCCACCCTTTCTGTCGGATGCTCAGTCACTATAACTGCCACTCGAGTTCATCGCACCGCTTGAACTGCCACTCTCGGTATCTCGCCAGCAGGTCATCTTCCGTTCCGACGAAGTGGTTTGTGATCAAGCAATTCTTAAATGATTTTACCTCCGGGGTCAGATGGTTGCGAAACGCATCCAACAGAAGCATCGACCGCATGCCTGCAGGTTCACCAAGCAATGCTTCCGGGCGCTTCTGCCACACGACCTGAATCCAGTCTGTCATCAGATCGGCTGTCATCCACCCTTGTTCCTGCACTCTCGCAATCACATCTTTAGGAAAACATTCATTTTTTGGCATGCTTTGCCTTTTTAGAATGATAATGGTGGAAGATTTCAGCCGTCACCTGTTATGTACAGCATCACTGTTACTCGTACCGTCGTCCTCACCTTCACTTCTTGGCCTCCTACTTCATTAACTGTACACGCCTTCGGCATGTCAAAAAAGACTGGCGTCTCATCGGCGCTGCCAATCTGGCCATGCTCATAGGAGTGTTCTCTGCGGAGCCTCATCACGTACAGCTGAAAAGCTATAAGTTTTTCTTCAAAATTGGCTGGCAGCTTCTGGAAAATTGTTGTCCAACGTTTCAAAGAAAATCCGTTTCATCTCATCATATGCTCCACCCAGCTCCGGCTGGCACGGAACACTGTGCTTCTTGTTGCTGCTTTCTTGTTGCGATCTCCAACGCTTTCATTTGAATTGCATCAGCAGTGACAGCAAAGCCCCTGCATCATCCACTACGAACGAACTCCCATACCTCTTCTTCCATTTGCAGATGTCGGCTCTTATGCGGTCCTGTGAACTTCTTACGCATCGGGGAGCCTTTCATAATCTGGTCCCGCTGCTTTGTCCACTTGATGCAGGCTCAGTCCATGCCGAATTCCGCGGTGGCACTGTGGTTGCCATTGCCTTTGGCAAACGCGACTGCAGTTCGCTTGAACTTCAAGCTGTAGGCAGCCCTCTTCGAACTCATCACTTCGTTAGGGCTGTCAAGCAACTGACACCAAACAAAGCAACGTGCACCTGCGATGTCCGCGAAACCTGCCGAGCGCTGCCGATACCAGGCCCACTTGACAACATGCTGATTGAGTTATCGGGGTCGCTTTCGACCGGCTTTTGACGTCCTGTGCCACCATCTGTCACCATCTGTAGGAACGCAGCAACGGCGAACACGACTAGCACGGCCGGACTGGTGAGGCGCGCGGGCTCTCTGCAGTCCGGCTGTACGGCATACTCGTGCCGTGGACGCCGTGCCAGCTTGGGACTCCGACGGCTCCGGTTCGCAAGCGTCACGAGTCCATGCAGCTCTGCAGTTCGGCTGTGCGGCGAGATCGCGCCGCGGACGCCATTCCACCCTGGGACTCCGACGGCTCCAGCTCGATGCCAGAATGAGCAAGCGCGCTTGGCAGCCTTGGCCACGCGCTCTTCCTAACAAATAGGAGGTGCTTAGATTCGAATGCAAACATTCTTCCCAATTTTTTTTTCAAAAATAGAGGGGGGGTGCTTAGAATCTCGAGAATACGGTATGTAAATACAACTTTTGCAGAACCCTTGTAAACAACGTGACAAATTCATGTAAGATATAAATTGACATTTAGAATTTGTCCGCTTTTAATGATCTAATGGATGCCATTTACAGAACCGCAACACCTGTTCTTGACGCAGAGCTATTAATTTGTAAACTTTGTGCTTCTATTTTTCTCGAGCTTCTGAATGTTTGAAAGTTCTTTTAAGAAAGTTCAGGACCTAAATCGAAATTCCGCTTCCAACAGTCACTAGAATTTAACTTTCTCTCTCAAATGCAGCAAATTTCATTAAAATCTTTCCAAAGGTTATCTCAAACAAAGTGTTTCTTTGTTTACATGTATTTGAATAGGCCGCATCGGAGTTGGGCCTGAGCTAAAGCTTCCTCTTAAGGGCAGTAAAAGGCATTTCAGTAAAAGGCAGGTTTTTTCAGGCGTTTTCGCAGCCCCTCGGGAGTCTGAAAAGACTGTGTATTCTAATGGTTGTTGCTGCCGATCCCTTTGCACCAGTGACCAATAGAATGTGGTTGTTCGGATTACAGGTCTGTGTGCCCTAGTTGACGTGAACATCACAAGATGGTGGCACAAGCCTTGTTGAGCACGGATTTGTCTCCGTAAACTATAATATGCTTACAGACAGGCAATCAAACTCTTTCATGTGATCCAAGCATTAATGTGGCTCTGGCCATGCAAATCCTATATGGTGATTCAAGTTCCTATCAAGAAAAATTTATCGCAAGCAATGAGTGTGAAAAATTTTTACCAAAGTTGAGGTGGTGGTTGTTGACTGTGAATGTTCCAAAGCACTTCTGTGCCGCTACAGAAACAATAATAAATCAAGGACGAGGGTCACTGGAGGACTTATGTACAGCAAAGAGGTATTGCAACTGATTACGCTATGATCACGTGTATTACTCACGCAAGCAAAAGAATGATACCCTAGAAATAATCCCTCCAACTCTTCCACGAGTACAGCTATCACACTGCAACTTTTTTAACTCTTACTGTCCTAAGGACAAGTCTCGCTTGCCCACATGGATGTCTTTTTTCCACCAAGTGCCACAGACAGATGAGTGGCAGTCACTTCACCATTCTGGTGTGATTACCAGATTTCAGACGCTTCACAGAAACAGATTTTTTGCAAGCATGGTTGGCATAAATGTACAGAAAAGTTGGCTTTCCTGGTTAGAAGTGAAGAACCAACCAACGACATAACATACATAAGTGAGAAGATGACAGGACGAGGGTGGAACTAACAACTGAAGTTTTAATGTGGGAAATAATTAGGGGTGTGTGAATACAGTAAATTTTGAATCGAATATCACATTGAATCAAGACAAAGAAAGCCAAATACTGAATCAAATATTGAACATTAGAAAAATGTTTTTTCATTAAACTTGGCACGGAATGGGTTAAACAATATGACAAAACACATACTCGTTGCACAGAGTTCCATCTGGCCTTATCACCAACCAAGATATTTAAAAGCCACTTCATCAAGAGCTATAGTCTTGTGTACACTTCAGGAGAAAAAAAAAAAGCAGAAAATGTGACAACCACCATGCTAGCAGAATCTTGACTACGCAAAAACCACTGCTAGCCTTCTCAGTGAGAGGCACAGTGTTTCCCAATGCATTCTAATTTGTTCGTCCCTTAGCTTGTTCAATTACAAAATACTAGGGCATTACTTAACTGATCCAGCATCTCTCTAGTGTTCAAACACTGAAATAGGTGAATATAAACTCACCGTGGGTCTCGTTAAACGCGGTGGTGGAACTCCCTCCGTTGACAGCTGGCTCGAGCCCCATGGTCTTCTTGTAGATGTTGATCACGTTCGTCAGCTCATCGTTGGCTGTCAGGATCTCGTCTGAGTACGAGGAACCAAAATTATGCTGGTGGGAAACAGCTACTAATATGGCCACAATTACAAAATGGCATAAAAACATTACCTCAACACATCATGAAGTCATACGTGCAGCGAAACACTTCGTTAAATCATGAGTTTAGTTTAGTTGAGGTTTCTATGATTCAGCATTAAAAGCAACTTCTCAGGTCCCTATAACAGCCCTTGTGGATAACACCTTATCAGTAAGTATTCGTGAACAACGTCCCAAAACAAACTCAACCGATTATTATGGGATGGTTTGTGTGGCAGAGATCGCATCAAGAGCAACAACATGGCTAGCAATAGCCACAACATGATGCTAAGTATACAGTCTAACCTCATGTTATCCTCGTTAAATCTGACACGAAAAAATACCTTCATCATATTCAATATTTGTTATAGGCATATATTAGTTACATGCTGATGTCAGCGAGAAAAGTTCTAGATTTAACTTGTTGTATCTAACAATTATTTACATCGATGTTCGCTCTAACAAGTTTCCACTGTGTCACCATTATCCACAGCCTGCCAATGCTCAGCTGCTTTTGTCTGTTTACACAGCTGCTGTCATTTATGATGCCAAGATGAACGTAACATCATTCGTAATATCCATTCTTGACAATGAAACAGTCTGGAAAAACCAAGTGAAAGCACATTGTTTCCACCCTTTCCAGATGGGAGAACAAAGAATAATAGCCTTTTCCTTTCTCATTCGTGTCCATTTCTCCTAGCAGAATGCATAATGTCTTTGCCTTACAGGCTTCTGGTTATTAAGCTTACCAAAGCAGGCTTGCACAGCTGTTGACACATAAGAAGAAAACTTCTACAACACACATCCTTGTCAATGCACTAAAGTAGACTTCTGTTAATTTGACTCCACTTAAATTTGATCACAACCGAAGGTCCCTGCCAGCGCCCATGCATTTCTATGGACCTAAACTTTTGTTATTTCAATCCTAAAATTGTTCTTTGCCAGATAATTAGAACTCCGCAAGTCAACATGCCCACATGCGATGCCTATGGTGACCTCAATAGTGACCCCTTTAGAGGCAGTGTCTGTCTCGGCGGAGCGGAGGGAACAGTGAATGCGATGAACACGTGTCAAAATCTCCCATCAAAAAAGCCTATTTTCGGATTGTAAAGCAATAACCATAGCTCAAACAGGGTGCCTACCAAATTGACACTTCCAAATTCCCTGAGTTTCCCAGGTTTTCTCTGAGTACCATTGCGAAATTCCCTGAGTGATGCAGAACTATGTTTTATGTCAAGATGGGCTGAAACCATATCGTCCGATGCTGTCACTCTCTAATAATCATATAAAAAAATTTAAAAAAAGATGACCTAATCCAATTTGTATACTAAGGAGTAGTGCTTATGTTATTCAAAAGAAAATAGAAGGGAGGGGTTAGTAAAATGCACAGCAAATAAAATGTACTTAAAAAATTGCAATTAGAGTCGGACATTCTCAAATACCAATAAAAAGGAGATGTGTATAGAAGAAATATATTCAAATATGAGCTATTTCTATAAACTGATAGCAAGCTCAGTGGTATGAGGCCCGAACTTTGTCACAATTGAGATTCTCTCTCAACAGCTCGTAAGTCAATATCAACTGTCTTGACGTACTCTCAGCCCACACACGACGCCTCAGTGTAGTGCTTCACTGCTTTAAATAGTTTATTTAGGTTTGGATGAGGGACACCTGCATCTCGGCATCAGCTAACATTTTGTTTTTTGAGCTCAAGCTCCTTCAAAACAGCTGCAGCACGCTTTCTTTCCCTTTCATTCCTCAATGCCTAGGTTCTTTCTGTTCTTCTTGGTCAGTTGCACAGTCTAGGTCTGATTTTTCGAACTCCCTAGGGGCCGCGAGAACGTCCGAAAAATTGGCCAGTTGGAAAAAATAAATGCATGTCAATTACTGCCCTCAGGGGCTCAAACCGCCCCAGGCACATTCGAAAACACTCTGAAGACCTGTCGGTACACATATTAGGCATATTGGTGCTCGTACTGTAACAGGAGGTGCCGGGTGCACGTGTATATAATTAAGGAATACATACTGTGTCCCGTGACAATTGCCCCTTCCCACGCTTGTTATGCTTCACTGCAATACTTTTGCATATGCTTCATCAAGTAAAATTTCTGTATAGAGGCGAAGCTGACTTTTGGAAACCGGCATTGTGCAACGCATCATGCTTTCCAAGCTTCTAAGCCAATCGCGAGGACCACAAAGGCGGAGTTGGTGCCATTGCTGACAGCAGCGAATTCAGCAGCGAACGGCAAGAATCTTAATAGCGAACGTCGAAGCAACTAGGTCTAGCGTTGCCGCAGTGGTGGCTACGGCTGCCAGCGGATCTGCGAGCGAGAGCGCCGGTTCGAGGCGGCAAGGTAATTAAAATGGCAGCGGTGGTGGCTTTGATTAATGCCCTTTCAGATTTGCGGTCACTGCAAAAAGTCCGGAAAATCGGACGGCGAAGGGTTCTTGCGTCCTAAATTCCAGACGTTCTGATACATTGACTCTATGGGGTACGTGGTAGTGCCACAAAGCCGTCCATATCGCGCATCCGGAAAGTCGGTCGTTGACTGTACACTGAAAACTTCTCCAGCCGACGACAGGGCGTCAAAGACGATTCATTACGATTCCTGTCTGTTACACGAGCCAGCATTACCGTGACTTTCGACCCTTTCAATAAAATTACAGCTAATTTTCCCTGATAGAGGCACAAATTCCCTGAGTTTTTCCAGACAAATCCCTGAGAATTCCCGGTTTTCCCAGTTGGTAGACACCCTGTCAATATGCCTGATTGCGGTAATTACATGATTATAATGCGCGCCTTTTCTTTTTTTTTCAAGAAAATTGGGCTGAAAGCTGCCTGTGCGGCGCAATCGGATATAAAACCAAAACTGCCTTTGCAATGTTTGTATGCTTTACCGCATAACACCAATGTGCTGTGGCAAAGGTGACTTTAATAACCATGCGGCAAAGCTGATATAAGAAACCGGTCGCCATTGTGCCACACCAATTTTACTTGCTAAAAAAATCGGGTGCGCATTATATTTCTACTTTGTTCAGCAGCTTTAATGCAATTTATAAGTTAGTTTTCTGCTTTGGAGACAGAAACTGGCCACACCTTTGATTCAGGGGCATGTTAGACTCTGGCAAATACTGCCTAATGAACCAGTGGTGTGTACTGGCATCTTTTTATGCATCTTGTTTAATTCAACCCGCCGGATAATTCGATCAATTTTGTCGGTCCTGTCAGGGTCAAATTAACATGCAAGTTGACTGTACACTACCTTTGACAGGCATTGTACTTAAGCAGTCACCAGCACTACTCACTCTCAAGAACGAAAGGACTCCAGTAAGCAAAAAGTATCGCGACTGTGTAAGCTGATCGATCGATTGACTGAGTGAGTTTAGCATCCTAAAGAAATGCTAGGGCTATGAGAGACGGCACAGTGGAGCGCTTCAAATAAACGTTGATCACGTGGGGGCCCTCTAACATGCACCTAAATCTAAGTGCACGAGTGTATTTGCATTTCAACCCCTCAAAATGACTGCACTGTGGCTGGGAATCAAACCTGCAACCTCGTGTTCCACAGCAGAATGACATATCCAGTGAGCCACTACAGCGGGTTAAGTTGCACTGCACAGGTGCACATTGCCACGTAAATGCAATACGTACACGGGTGTTGTACTCCAACTGTTCCTAATGCACATACTCTGCAATAGTCTGTGCTTCACCTGACCAGCACAACTTACACAACCAGGACATGTCAAACCAACCCGCACCTTTAAACCAATGTTCAACAACATTAAAGGCAAAGAGTACTGTTTATGGCACTTACTGAGCCCTTCGTCTTTTTCTTCCATCTCTCCAGCCAGCCGGAACAGCTTGGGACGCAGGCGCTCACAGCTCTCAAACAGTTCCTGCACAAAAATTCACGCACTTGTGGTGGTGGTGCTGCGTCAGCACCAAATAGGACGGCACAAGAGAGCGCCTCGACGACACATAATGCTGCAAGCAATAAATCAGTTCTTGCCTAGCATTCCACGAGCCTAGTCGTTTTCTCCACCCACTTATGTATCACATGCCTACACTGTCACAGCTCTGCCACGGGGAACTAAGAATGTTGTTGGAAACTCTGTGCACTGAGTGCTACTTTGCTGCTACCTGCAAGCCATAGTGGTGGAAATAAAAAGCAGCTGCAGCCATTTGTTGCACGTTCGTCTGTTGCACGTTTGGCATAAATGGGTGATCATCTATGCATCCCTTTATGCTGACTATTTAGCACTTGGGAATTAACTGCCGAGATTGTGGTTGTCTATCCGTATCTGAAGAGTGCACGGAGACCACCAAGAAGCCAAACCAGACAAGAAAGATAGTTAGGGGAGCAGAAATTAATTGTCTGGGAGTTCACCGTGTCAGCGCTGCATCAGCAGAGTTGAGCATGTTCTCGCAGTCAACACTTCCAAGAACATGCCAGCAGCAGTAAGCGAAGTGGCCTTCATGCGGTCTATCGCTTCAGCACAAGAGCAGCAAGAACACAGCGCATACAATGGTATGGGCCGCCTGCAGATTTCCTTTAAGATTTTGCATGCTCAACCATGCACGGCCATACAAAGTACACGCTTGTTGGCAGAGTCAAAGCCGCCCCCCCTCCCTCCTGCGCTGCTTCCCCGCTTTCCTCCATATACAGTAGAACCTTGTTCATATGCTTTGGAAAAGACTGCAAGAACAAACATACTAACTGGGAAAATGTATGATCCAAAGTAACTAAAAAAATTTGATGACTCAACTATTGTTGACATCTACGTAATGCGAAGCATCGCGTGGATCGTTCTGGCACGAGAGACTGACGTGCGTTGAGCTGGTGGTGCTCCAACAGTCCGAGATGCGTTTCATTGTTTCTCTATTGTGTGGTGTTTTAAGAAGGCGATGGGAAACCAAAACGAAATAGAGCTGGTGGGTGGCGCCGGATGTCGCAGAAGTGAAACATGATGACCACATCACGCCGCCTGCAGCAGGGAACGGCGACGTATTTGGATTATCGCCTACTAAACGCATGCAGTACGCTACCAATGACACTACACACCACACGCTGTAAAACAGATAGGTGAAAATGCTTATTGCAATAGGTTTCGTGGCAATAGCCGTAAATGCAGCGTCAACGACCCAGGCAGAGATTTGCTCTTACCGGAATAAGAAATTGTGCTCGCCGGTGTTTTCACGTGAGATGGGAAGCTATATACTGTTCTTGATTGCGCGCGCCTTGTGCCTTTTCTTGTTCACGTGGGATATAGCTGCCGGAAAATGTATAAGATCGTAGTTTGCTGCAGAGAACGGCAGCACGTGTCTGCTATCGCCTATTAAAAGTGTGCATTACGCTTCCGACGGTACCACGCACTGTGAAACAGATAGGCGAAGATGCTTATTGCCATAGGTCTGGCGGTGATAGCTGTGACTGCCACGTGAAAGGACCCCGGAGAATATTTGCTGGTACGGAAATGAGAAACGGAGTGCACGTGAGACAGGCGGGTGAACATTGTGGTGAAGCTGCCACGGTCAGCAGCTATATACTGCTCCCGATCATGCATGGCTCGCATATTTTATTGTTCACATAGGATCTAACGGCCCGGAAACGTATCATACGAACGCAGTTTGGTGACGTCCTGAACGCTGGTGCCAAAAAATTTTGTGTTCCAGTAACATATGAACCGGTAAAAAATGAGCGTAGCTCTATTGGGTCATTTTTTGTGTTCTCGATTGCAAACATTGGCATTGGGAAAACATACGTAATGGGAATGTATCAATGACGTTCTACTGTACTGCACACGAGATTTAGCCGCGATCACCAAGTTCCCCTAGCGTCCTGTCGCAAAATGCGCAGTTACTGCTGGAGCACAATGCCACCCTACCTCTCATTCCGAGAGGGCCTCTCGTGCGGCGGAATTCTATATGTATGCATAATGCTCAAAAGCCATTAAAGAAGTACTTGCATAACATTTTCAACTTTAAAGAACATATTGGTAAGCATCAGAGCGCCCAAAATAATTTACTATAGTGTACTGTAATACCGTATTTACTCGCATAATGACTGCACATTTTTGTTAGAAAAATTGACGCAAAATCAGGGGTGTGATAATTACGCGGGTTAAATTTCCCGCGAATCGTCCCGCGTTTGCTGAGGGACACCAAAACAAAAATGGCGGCCGGCAGGGCAAGCCGAACGCACCTAACGCTATTATTTTTTCTTCTCGTGAGTACATTACAAGCATTGAAACAGTTTCTTCTGTATCGGTAATGAATAATATTGTTAATATCGGCAAGTCTGCAGCAATAACGCAGCCATGTCCACTTTGAGGGGACAGAAACAGATGGGCGCGCTTAGCTGCCAGTGACATGGAAACACATGACCGGCATGCTGCGGAAACTGCAGCATCTGTCTTCACTACTATACAAATATGGCACGTTTCCGCTAAGGGTGGGTGAATATCTTAGCAGTGTTACAAGCGTCGACATACGAATAGGGTGTACTTTTAACGTATCAGTGTAAACGT
The DNA here is from genome assembly GCF_050947875.1 of Dermacentor variabilis. Lineage (NCBI taxonomy): Eukaryota > Metazoa > Arthropoda > Arachnida > Ixodida > Ixodidae > Dermacentor > Dermacentor variabilis. The sequence continues at coordinate 61,612,420 of NC_134575.1, forward strand.
GGCTACTATCGTTGCCGCTCGCGATTTGTTGCGCGCCCACAAGTGCAGATGAGAAGAATTGAATGGCGCCTTTTTCTGTTGTTGTTGACCACAACCATTATAAAGCTTACACATAATAAAGGCAAGTTTGGTTGCAGCATTTTTTTGAGTCATGGAAGTGCAGAAAGTGATTGAAAGTAATGAAATGAGGCATCTACTTAAGAATGTTTGGTGCGTGCAGACCACTTGGCTTGTCTTGAAGAGTCGTTCGCATAGCATTCAACAGAGGGTAAGCACGATCATTATTAGCTAGACTTGGCACACGACATATAGCTGCGGCAAGTTCGGGGTGCGATCATTACACATGGAAATTTAAAAAATTGAATTTTGCCGACAAAATTCAGGGGTGCGATCATTACATGAGTCCAATCATTATGCGAGTAAATACGGTACTTGTTTATACAAACCAGCTTTGGTTCTGGTTCCGGAGGCATGTGCACCACAACGTCATGATACATTGGCGCGCATCTTTCCTATGAGTGCTGTGGCTGTCACATGCAAGGCAGCCAAAAGCGCACATGGCACTCTTGTCTAATTTTCTTGCCTTGTTTTGTCTAGCGCAGGTCTTAAGCACCCATTCCTGCCGTAAGCGACGGTGATGGCGGCGTAACCAAGCGAATGAGCGTAGCAAAAGATGAGAAAGTGAAAAGTGGCGCGAGAGAAAAGGCACGAGGAGGAAAGTGGAGAGGAGGGTGCCGCAGAATTTTGAGGCGGAAAGTGGAGGAGGGTATGGCAAAAGCATACTGCGGCAACGATGGCTAATAACTAACGAGGCAGTCGCGCCACACTTCACTTTGTTTGCAACGTGCCACACGAGACAGATTTTTTATGACAGCCAATATATCATCGCAAAATGAACACATGTATACAGCTGTGCTCAAATTTCGCATTATGGAGTACCGTAATCGTCTGTGATTTTTTGTTTTTTGTTTTACGATCATAGCCAGCTTTATTGCTACATGAAATCAGCAAGTTTTGCTCTGCGTCACAACAACACAATAACGTGGATGAAGTCAGGCACGGTAGTTCACGATTAGCTTCAGTATCACATTAAGCTACAGTTTGTTTGCCAACCTTCGCGTTTGCTAAGTGCCATTTTTTCACAGAGATGTGCTGTTTTCCCTTAAAACCAGGAAAAAAAAGGTTTTGCACTTACCACTGCTCTGTTCTTGCTCAAATTTCACTGCAATATCACATTTCAAGGTTTGAATAGTTAAATATAACATTTCACACTGTTACTTGCAGGGTCAGTTAAAGAAAAACACTGAATTTACCCTTTGAATGCACCCCAAGCAATTATTGGGAACCAATCTCAAAGGCCATGCTTTGCCCTACTGCAGACATCAGAAGCGACATAGCTGCCACATTCTGAGGAGGCACACATGAAGAAAGAATTTGCATTCTTTAACAAACCAGGCAAATAACAGTGCCAATTGTTATATTGAGTGATTCGAGCCATATAGTAGTGTAATCTTGCAGCAAAATTTGAGCAAGAACAGAGCAGCACTGGTGCGAAATCTTTTTTCTGGTAATTTCAAGGGGAAAATGCACATCTCCATTAAGTGTAGGTAGTGTGCGGTAGAGTTCCTACAACTTCCAAGATACTTATCAAAATTCCTTTAAGATCAGCTACACGCAAGCTAACACGTACTGGCGATACCTGGTAGTGCCTACCACCAAGTGCTCCAACCTTCCAAATTAAAACACTTTGCTGGGTAGTTACGAGCAGTAGTAGCGTCACATTCAAAAGTCACAACACAGTGATTGAAAACGCAGAGTGCCCAATCACCTTCATGAGGTCCTGCTCCTCTGCAGAGGTCTCCCCTGGACGGTAGTTGGCCAGCATGTCCTTCAGCACCTTGGCATTATTATGCACCGTCTCTATCTCTGTCGTGCGCCGTGCCAGCATCTCCATGCGCCGATCCGCCTGCTCCAGAGCATCCCACATGCCGATACAATGAGCTAGCTCTCACAAAAACCACGGAGCAGTCGCTTAACATAAAACGGAACACAGTGCTGCCACATTTGGCACGTGTGCGAATACTCGAATATTCGATTCGAATTGGCTAGCAATTCGATTCGATAATCGAAATAAATGTTTCGAAATAATCGAAACCCCAACAATTGCTGTTGGCGGTTCTTTACGTCGGCTTTGCCGCAGTACAGCCATGTTATGCGGCGAAGCGCATACAAGACGCATTGCGGTGATGCATACCAAATGCAATAAGGGGCCTGCTAATCACTACCAAACACTATCAGCTCCAGATAGTGTTGATCATCAGTACTTGACGATCAACACTATCAGCCCACATTGTGCTGCTCATCATGCTTCTGGACAACACCAGCTGCCAGGTGGAAACCTCTGTGTCTGCTACTAACCTGGGTAAATGTCTAAAAACGCAATTTCCAGACTACACATTTGAGAAAAGTGGCAAACTTGGCGATGTTCTTTATACCCTCGTTCTAAAGCAGTTGAGTACAACCAGCATACCTTGATGGCAAACTGGATTAAAAACCTGACTTTAGAAGAAGCAAGGAAAATTTTGACAGCAATGAACCCACATACGTCCTCCTCAGCTACGGAAGCCTTCCACATCAGCACTGTGGAAAGACTGATATGCACATCAACCAGCAGCAATTTTTACTGCCACTGGCACAGGTTGACAGAGATGCACGTGATGAAATTTTGGGCCAAAAAGAAAATTCATGTGAGTAGTTGCATAATCATAGTGCAAACTGTTCCCTCGGCTTGCATAGAGGTATCTGCTGACACCAGACACTGGTGTGTCCAGTGAGCAGCTCTTTCCCCTGTCTGAAGGAAATGCTACATTCAGAAGGGTGCAACTGCTCACCAAACATTTCAAGCAGCTATCCTTCCTTCCTGGCAACATTAAATAATGGCAGTTATGACACTGTCAAGCAAAGGCATTGAACTAGAGAATTTTGTTGTACGTTACTTTCTGTGCAGTAAACTTGCTTTTTTTTATATGTACCTCAGGTTGGAGAAAAAAATATAAATTTTTTTCAAAAGCAATAGTTAGTGTATTGAAGGCAATAGCATATTCGAAAAATATTTGATTCATTTTGCACTTGGTTTTGTGCACTTCCAAATTGAACATTTCATATTCACACACCCCTAGTTGCCTCGATACCACATGTCAGTGATGAAAACACAACAAATTTTCCCAATGTTGCCAAAATAACCACAGTATCGTCGTTGCAGGATGCAATGGTACATTGCTAAAAGGAAGCAACATGTATGACATGTGTACACTGTTCCTTAGTGAGATGCAATGCCATTGCACATCTTCCAAGTCTTTTTATTTAAGCTACATTGTGACTGTTTGGATGTGATTTGAGTACAGCTTTGTCAAAATATGGCATTGAGGTAGCCAGAGTTCAGTCACAAGCTGTCAGCAACCTTTAAAGCAATGCTAGCATCAAGGCTTTCGAAATGATAAAGTAAGCAGTGCCACCTGATTACATCCTTGGCTGCCTACGTGTGACAATTGAGTTTTTCATTTCATTTAACATTATGTACACGTATTAGCAAAACATTGCAATACCATGTCATTAAGCATAAGGGAAGCTTTATTAAAGTGTGAAAGTTGGGCAAGTTGGTATACATTCATAATGGGAACAGCGCGAACAAGACGAGGACGGAGTGAAAGTACACAGGACAAGCGCTGAATCACAACTACATTTACTGAAACACACATCAGGTATATAAGTGACACAAGCAATCACATGGTTAATCGAGGAACGCACAACCGGGCCATGTGTATACAGGGCATCTGTTACCGTATCGAGCCATCTAGGTACGTTAGTTCCTGCTGAGAAAGCGCGATTGAAGGCTGGCTAATGTTCGCTCAATGTGGGCTGCTTCCACGACTAAACTGGTGGATGCATCAGTATGTTTAAACAAAATTTTTGTCTCTTTGAGCAGAGACTTACACTTACATTGCCAGCAATGGGCAGAGACATACATATAATAATTCTCGTCCAAGGACAATTCATGCTCTCTAAGTGTTACATCTATGCACTGGCCGGTTTGGCCTATGTACACTCGCCCACACTTGAGCGGGAAAGAGTATACCAGATTAGTAGTGCAGCCTACATACTTGTTAACATGTTTCACTTTGCACCTTACGTGAGGATTACGTTCTGCTCCACTTTCTCGCCTTTCGACCGCCGGACAAATAGCACTCAATTTTCCAGGAGCCGAAAAGATAACCTACACCCCATAACGATCTGCAAGCTTGTTTCATTTCTTGGGAAGCTTGTTTCATTTCATCCTGTTCACGTTTAATTCCCGCATGACTGTACAAAACCAACTGCTCCACATAGTTTTGCAGCATTCATTGTATTGTTAAAGTGCTCTGTTAGAAAGGCAACTTGAATACTGTCACAGGTTGTATGATTATGTACATGACAGCCTTTCAGCTGACTGTCCCTGTTATCATATGGTCAACCACACAGAAACCGAAGAAAAAAAAACATTTCAGAAAAGGACGACACAGACACCCCATGTCATCCCTTCCCTAAATCTTCTGTCCTGTTTCTGCACTGCTCGCCATGTAATGTCATCATACCAACAAGACCGACTGACAATCATGTTCCCATTATCGCATTATCACTCAGTGCAAGATGCACTCACTGTATCAAAAAAAATTTTTTGATAGTATTGTAGGGACAACATTCATGTTTAAGATTAGATTGCACACATGACTCAACTAGCGTCGAGTGCCAGCGATAACTCTGGAGTGCATGATGAAATACAAATGAATTGACTGAATGTGGATATTAATAAATGAACAGACTTGACTTGTGAAACATGATGTGATGACTGCCACGTGTGCTTGCCGCTATCATAGAACAAATGTGCTACCTTGCTTTCTCAGCACATTTCTCTCGGATCCCCACATTTCCCAATAAGGAAGTGTTTGTTTCAACCACACGCGTGCTCGTCCTTGCACAGCAGTCATCATACTGTTTGTTTAAAGAGAAGTCCCTCACCTCCTTGACCATGTTGCGGATGAGCCGGTTGGCAGCCTGCAGGTCTTCGGGGTTCTTGCTCTGCAGCAGCTTCTGCAGCATCTGAACATGTCCCCACATGGCACAATGTTTTCAAAGTAAAGCACAGCACAAGAGAAACACTACAGTCTACAGAGGCAATGACCAGCCCTCTGGACAGATGCTGAGGAAATGAAACAGCACATGCGTGCATAGAATGCCACAAATTCAAAATGGCCTCCCGCACACCTTCTTCCATGTTCCCCAGGCATCATGATGCTGCAGCACCTCCCATTCACCTTGATGTTCCAGCTTATATGGTGTTACAGAAAAGCTGAAAATTGGGAGAGTTTGCTAGTGATAGTCATCACTCAAAAGCAGCACCATGGGCCAGGCAGGGAATGAAAGAAAAACACAAAGAAAAGCACTGTGGCAGCTGTTAAAGTAGTACTGAGACAATATTTTTGAATCTTGTTTTCTTTATTTACTTATTACTATTATTATTTTTGCATTAAATGAAAGTCCAGAAGCTTGAAACCCTGGAAAAAGAATACTGAATCTATATAATAGCTTTTCTAACAGCCAGCTTCCGTTTCATTTCCCACAAGGCAACTGTTGATGGGAGCAGGACATTAGTATGTTTTGGCACTCGCTCTGGCTAGCTCAGTTGCTTCCTATTATGCTGCTCTTGTTGTAAGGGCGAATGTAGCAGCAGAACAGATTACCAAGCAAGCTGCAGCTAGGCTTCAAATGTTGCGACGTCCTGCGCTCCCACATGACCACCCTCTGGCTCATGACGTCATAACAGAGTAGTAACGAAACCGAAACTTGTTTATAAAGGCTACTGCAGTAGAATCTCGGTGATACTATGACATGTGATAGGAGTTTCGGGATGGTACGAATTTTCCAAAAGTCTTGGCCAGAGTTCATTAGTTTACAACATGCTGAACTTACTAATCACTTTTCGCGATGCAGCAGATGACACGACCAATCCAGCCGCCGCGCGATGCCCGGCAGCACCAGCGAGGATACACCGGTGCACCAGTAACACCAGACAATGGCCATTAGGCCCACAGAGCAGCCACGCTGATGCACGACATTCATCACTCATCCTTGACTTCACCAATAACTCCACCTCGCACTCCCCTCCCCCCTCCCCCAAAAGAAGTTTTTGCTTTCTGCAGTATCATGTATCTTGTCTGCTGTTTTCAAATGCCTTGCAACTTTATCAGGATCCAGCAACCACGCGCAACAAAGTCGTGTCCTATCAGCAAGATCAGCAGCATTCACTTCCATGTGTGGCCTTATGCCTGCATTCCCCGCCTTCAATCATTCTCGGCGCCCGATGGCAATTGGAAACTTTTATACGTCGGCAACCGTCAGATCCCATGTAAACAGATTCCCTCATCTTGCGCAAATTATGTCATCACCATCAGGCAACAGCAAGGAAGCAGCAAAGAAACTCGAGATAACAAGGCAGATCTTGAAATACTGGCTTCAGAACATGCAAAGTGCATAGTTTGCTGCTGCCAAAATGTGTGCGAAACAAGCGCAACAGTTGTTCATATTCACGACATGCAACAGGAACACTCCCTACGTGCTACGTAAATGCTGTAACAAATTGCACAGTAGTTTTCCCCCCTCATGTTTGCTTTTCTTTTCTCACAGCACCGTATTTCTGCACCGAGAAACACAGCGCTGCGCCTATCTGAATCTATGATCTTATGCTTATGACGATACCAAGGTGGTGGCACCGCATCAATGGAAAGTCGAGTTTGCAGGGTCAGTGGTACGATAGCATCTCCCAAAGCCCAGTTTTATTCTCGATTTCAAAGACAACATACTAAAAAAAGCGCAATTTTCTCATTCTGCTGCATATTCCTTCCAAATATTTTGCCATGAGATAGAGGAAGGTCTTAGGATTGCAGAAAAAAAAACATGCGAAATTTTTGATCAAGTTGGCCATTTCATTGCCACGGCACCTCTCAATTTTCAAGATTTTATTATTATGTCTTTAGATGATACAAATTTGTTTCGCCATCTCAAGAGATTTGTATCATCAAGATTCTATTGTATGTTAAATTATTAGGGGCACTGTGAGGATTGCCAGTATTTTCACTTTAGGATTTCAAGGTCCTGGACTTTAGTTTAGCACAAGAAGTAGAGTTGAAAATACCGCGTCAGTACTTCTTCAACCCTGTATTGACAAGTGTTGCCTCAAGGCAACATACCAGAAATTTTGCTGCTGCTGTTCTCAAGTTTGGCGTTGGGAATGAAGTTTCTGGTTAAATATCTTTGGTCAACGCTTAACGACAGGCGGCAAGCGTCATTTGTAGAGCAGAAACACAGGACGAGGAAGAAGTAGTTTGGCATCGCGACTCGCTTTCTTTTGAAATAGCAGTCGGAGGAGAAGACCGATGCAAGATGTCAAGCTGCGGTGGTGTGACGCACATGATGTAAAACAAATGAAATGTACACCCATGGTTCACATACAACCAGAGCTGTCTGCGCAAAAATCCAAAGCCAGACGCGGCTTGGGGCAAAGCCAACTTTCAGTTATCTGTCCGGTGTTTTCCCTCTATTGCTGAAAAAGATTCTCCCAATATATTTTCTTCATTGATTACGCTTATTCTTCATGTGTTTTGCACATTTTGATAAAAAAAAAATTTTCTTTTTTTAGATATCTATATGTGCCATCATTCAAGGGTTAAAAGTTCGAAATTAAGTTTGCTGTGTCTATCCATCTTTTCCACAACACCGTTTTCATTTTCAAGTCATTAGTTTGTCATCGTTAAGCCCTCAGCTCTTCTTGCCATTGGGTGAAGAAAAACAAAATTTTTCGAAATATTGCCACTGGGATTCAAACTCTCGTCCCTGCAGCTTTGTGCAGCTGGCAGTTGGAAGGACTAACCACTGCACTACCACTCAGTTTTGGCGCCCGATAACTCGTGCAAGGATTTTCACTCCACACTGACTTGGGAGCAGTGGCACCCATGCATGCATTTACGAGGCCACAACAGGCAACACGCAGCAAGAGACAAAACATGCATCGCAAACAAGAAGCTCTTGAGAAGATTTCGAGGTGTTCTTGAGGCCCGAGAGTCTGCTGCTGTTGCAGTAAATGACTTCAAAACTCTAGGAAATGCTGAAGACTGCTGATTATTTTCTGTTCCCATATCACACGCATCGCTGCTCCAAAATGATGATGGGGCACCAAGTCCGGGCTAATGTAACTGTTCTATGACAAAGCCATTCCTTTTCACACTACTACGTCAGTGGTCAGAGCACCATTCCGCATGCATTATGAACAGGATGAGCCGGCAGTGAATGGTGAATGATAAGAGTGGCATAGAATCGAGTGGAAGGCAGAGCTAAATAGCTAAACCAGACCAGAATAAATTTTCACCCCCATTGCCTGATTTGCAGTACTGCTCTTTCGTGGCACAGGATTCACCTGCACATGACACCCTGTTCGTTCAATTCATCTTTGCAGTGTAGCTGAAGTCCATTAACAATAGCTTTATGCCAGTTTATTCAATCTAATGGCTCTAGTCGCAAGTGCAAGTTATTTTTATTCACATAATCATGATTATACAGATATCTACACCGATAGCCAGGGAAGGCTAGTTTCCGGTCCAGTGTCAAGGTCCAGTTGACCTTGCTGCCCCATTTAAATGCATACAATGCAAAATAGAAATGCCAGTAACTACTACTTGCAAAGGAAAAAGAGGAAAATATTTTTATCAAGAACACGAAGATTGTGAACACATTGAGAAGACTTTTTTAGATTCATGTAAGCCAGTAACTACACGTTTTGCGCTCTCACCTGTGACTTCTCTTCATCCTCGAAGACGGCACTCTGGGACCTGGGTGCTGGCGCAGGGCCTGGCTCGTAATCCTAGACAAAAATTCAATCATGACCACACCATTCGAGGCAGAGGAATAAGGCATTCAGAGAAATGCAGCAAAGTGGGATAGCCAGTTAACAGTTGTGTTCTGGACAGTGCAAGATGTTGCACTAAAGCAGAGGAGATACTGAGGACGAAGAGTGTATCTTTTCTTTCATCAGAAGGCATAGGAAACAGTGCACGAGTCCAAGAGATTACATGAAGAAACAGACAGTGAAGCCGGAGACAGCACATGGGAAGCTAATTGCTATGTTCAATTGAAATGTGTAAATAATAAGGTGAAGGGAAGTGAAAGTGAATGGAAGCACTGCATATGTAATGTGGAAGAAGTGGCTTCAGCTCCCACCTTCAACAAGTTGTCTTTTACTCCACCTTCATTTCCTTTTACCTTATTATTTAAACATCTAAATTAAATGTAACAGTTAACTTCTCCTGTGTCTTTGTGTCCTTTATCTTTGTGCAGCTGTGGCTAATAACTGAGCCCCTCAGATCCTCCTTGCTCGTGGACAGAGATTAGAAAGAGATGACACGAGTGCTCTCTTTCTAGTCTTTGTCCATGTCTGGTGAACTCTTTCCCATAGCTTCTAAGATGAACCAATAGCCCAATGTCACACCATTTTGTAGTTCATTAATTCTTGCGTGCCACATTTTTGCACTGTCTAAAACATGAAGCTCAATGCTTCACGATAGCGGTTCACCCATGCAAGTCACAAGCAGTTCTTTTTGTGTGATGCACAATGTAAAGAGGTCAAGGTAACTTTGATAGTAGCCTCTTGGCGAGCTGCCCTCATCAGACAACTTTTGTAAGTTTAAGTCAAAGCTTGCAAAAAGAAAACGTAGTCAAGAAGCAACAGCAAAAGAAAGAAGCTCAGTACAGTTCCTCCTTCTGGCACTTTTGAATTGGGCTGGTGAACAAGCAAGGCTGTCAAGTTTAAGTGGAACACAACAGCAGCTCTCCAAGCTACATACAATGCCATCCTTCGGACAGAAAATTCAGTAGGTGCATGCTGGAAAGACCTGTTGTACTAAAATGCAAGGCATGGAAATATACCATACTTTCACATGCACAACTCAGTTGTAGAAGTGACCTGCTCCCTTAATTACAACCCACAGAAAAGGAGAAATAAAAGAGTCCACATGCATGACAAACACATATGACAGTACACAACAATGCTCAAGTTTCTACGAAAGTAACCTAGCAAAATTATCAGCATCAAGTAAAGTTCTGGAAACAATTTTAATTTTTCATATCCAGTCATCATTGCTCTGATGGCTTCTGCCAGTGGGATTCACGGTAATTTCCTTTTAAAAACATAATAAAGAAAATGTACACGTAACCCACACCCACATCTTTGTACTTGAAGCTAAGCTTTGAATGTAATTTTTGCAGGAGGTATTAATATTTTTATAGAATACACACAATTGTCGTAGTTCTAAGGCAAAATGTGCCAAATGAGACACCTGACAAGTCCAGTAGCACCACAGGTCACCTGCACACAGATAACATCACAGCTACGATGGTAAATATGCATCGCAAGCAATAAGAGCAATTAGGTGCAGCGGTATTGCATCAACAAGGGTTTCAGTGTGTCCCAGCCACTGCAAACCAAGAGAAACCAACAACATCGTAAATTGGTTCTGAGGAAGCCCGCAAGGTGGGGGAAGGGTTCATGAAAGGGAACAGCGTCATTCGCCTGACATAACAAGAAGCTACAAAGGAAACCTTTCCTTTGCAGCTTATCGCTACAGTCGGGCAGATGACAATTTTCCCCTTCACACAAACCAACAAAGAGAAAGGCTAACCTCGATGACATAGACGGGATCGACAGCAATGACACCCTGGCGCTTCAGCATTTGGTAGGCCTCCTGAATCTTGGCATGGTGCTTCATTTCAATGCTCCAGCGGTACAGCACCTCAATGATTTTCTGCTTGACCCGCTGGGAGGCACGGTTGCCCAGGTACTGCATGCACGGACAAGCGCAGGTCAAACAACACAGGTGGCTGAATTCTAACAAGCTGCACAAGAAAAGTTGAGGGTCTGACAAAGCTGCTCCTAGCAGAAGCTATCGCTGCACAAGTAAGACCAGACCAACTGAACACAGTCGAAAGAAAAGGCGATCTAAAACTTGTTACGACTTTCCCACAGTCCTGAAATTCAGACAGGCTCCCTTGGTAGCCTGATGAAACGTGCAAGTTTTATTTTATCAATATCTGCTTCTATTTGCATCAGATGAGCCGTGAAAACTGCTACAGCAACTCCCTCTGGACTTGTAAGAGGCCATCTCCTCTTGCAAATTGCAAATACCGGAATGGCTACAAATGTGGTGTGTTATGAAAATGTTACAAATGCACAAGTATTGCAAATGAAAGCAGTGCAGGTGGACCTCTTCAGACAACGAACACAGTTCTTGTTTCTAGTAAAACTTTGATTTGGGCAAGTTGGTTCATGGCCATTTAAAAGGCGCAGCATGACTGGGATGGAGACGAGACGGAGACGGTGATCTGGTTTGTGTTCCTTTGTCTCGGTCCCAGTCGCGCTGCGCCTTTTGTTTCTAAACATGCCGCTTGGCAAGAAAATCGGGGCAGGGTGCTATGTATTTGTAATAAACAGCACAACTGACCCCAAAAATCAAGGGCAAGAAAGGACAAAAGCCACAGTGTTAGTGACAGATGCAGCCTTTCAAGAATGCTGCCAGAATTCTTGAGAGAGCTGCACTGTTGGCATTTTAACAGCACTAAAGAATGGGGATCCAATGTGCCATGAGCCATGCTGCTTATACAAAGATAGAACTCAAACTTCAAGGTACTATTTAAACTTTTCCTTCATAACCGTAGCCCTATCGGTTAGCTAATACTTCATCTGCACAATGTAGTTGCAACCACGCCTGCATCGCCAGTCTTCCACTCTATTTTCATTACAACCACTTAATAGTACCAAGCGCTGCCACGACTACGAGACGATACTTTGACAGGTTTCACAGAAGTACAGGTATGGGCCACAGCGCTGACACGTGCACCAATAGGCACAATGCACATCTTCTGTGGAACTGGCAAGGGATGTGAGGATGGCATAGGTGCTCTGCTTGCCTTGGGTGAAACCACCTTGATGAGCTCGTTGAGGAAGCGAAACTTTCCCAGCTCATCTTGGAACTTGGCCCCACACCGATTGGCACACTCCTCCAGCACCTGCACATGTCCGCAACAAAACAGCCATTGTCTTCGCTTCCTTTGTTGAAAGCTAGAGTCAAACACTTCAAATTAGTAGCAGGGCACATAACTACAGGCACCTACCCCTTAGAGGTGCTTTCTATAGTGACCTGTACTGTTAATTGGGCAAGTTGGGCGATAATAATAATAATAATTATTATTATTATTATTATTATTATTATTATTATTATTATTATTATTATTATTATTATTGCTTTTCATTTTGTCAATCATACAATTATTTTACTCAAATTACCATGCTAGAGAATAAGAGGCACTCCACTAGACCTGATCAAGAACGGCTTAATGTTGAGATCACAATGCACTAGTGTTAACGGTGTATCATCGAGCTACATGAACATATGCACTGGCATTCTGCAGGGTTCAATTTTGGGACCACTATTCTTTCTCCTGCATATCAGCGACACAGTCAACATTCTACACGTTCCCTCAATAGTGATGTATGCAGGTGACACTAAAAATTTTGACGACGATTAAGCTTCGATTTCAAGAGTGGAACGCGATAACATCCAAAGATCCCCAACTGCTTCTTACACTTCCTGGCAACTGCACCTTATGTAATCGTAATGTTTAGCGGGAAACGCTGGCAGCAAATGCTGTGCACAAAGGCAAGCTTTCTGGTCGAAACGCGGCCTTTTGAGTGGGCCGCGATGTGGCGCAGGCAAGCGCCATCTGGAGATGCTGCAAGGAACCGGACTTGTCACTTCGTAGCCTTCAAGATTTGCGCATGTCGGCGCGTGCAAATCTCGGACGTCGTGGCCGGTCTATGAATGGTAGAAACGCTGGAAAAGGGGGTTGTTTATGTTTGAGTCTCTGTGTAACAGAATTGTGTCTTCTCAAATATTCAAGTTACAGTACGACACTACCATGTCTGTAGGTTGTGTGTAAGTCATATTTTACGATTGTTCCGACTTATTTTACTTTGAGAAATTCAAGTAGTTCAATAACTTCTTTGTGTCACACGGAGGGCCTGCATAGAATGGTATGTGTATTCAGAATCATTTTTGCCAAAAAGACGGTCGACACTGGATGCAGGGGCAGCAATGGAACAAATAATTATAAACCATAAATCTGAAAAAATAATAAAGCAGGAAATAGGTCAGTTACTTCTCGCATTTCATAGTTGTAAATTTCCTAGAAAACCATCTTTATAAAGTAAACACTAGTGTTTAGTGTCTTTTTTTTAATAAACAATGATGTATAAGTATACTGTTTGTTTGTTCTTTTTTTTTCTACTCACATTGTACATGTTTTCACCTTTGTATGCATGGCTGCAGTATTGTCTGTTATTATTTGTGTATTTCTAGTGTACTAGATTATCACTGCCACAGCTTATGTGCGACTGTCGTCCCAGGTAGGAGGACCCCGTCGAGTGTTACAGCCTTTCGTCTTTTGGCAATGATGTACACTTGAATGAAGTCAAGGATTGCCAAAACCACGATTTAATTATGAGGCACGCCGTAGTGGGGGATTCCGGATTAATTTTGACCACCAGGAGACCTTTAATGTACGCCCAATGCATGGAACCATGGGCATTTTTGCATTTCGCCGCCATCGAAATGCAGTTGCCGTGGCCGGGATTTGATCCCGCGACCGTGCGCTTAGCAGCGCAACACCATAGCCGCTAAGCCTCGCCTGTGGGTTTGAATGAAGCCAAATGCAATTCGATTGTATTATTAACATTATATACAATATCGGTATACAAAATTGGGCCTGCCGAAACTAAATGAGGGCTTGAAAGGAGGCCTGGAGATGTCCTGCCATAGTCAAGAAAAAAAAATTGACAAAATCACAGAGTTAAGTACATTAATTGACAAGAACTTCTTTTCTCCCAGCTTTGTGCCCTTCGAGGTGAACATATGTACAGGAATATTTAAAAGGAACTGAAATGTAATCTTTTCCAAATATGCTTCTTGTACCTGATGTGTACACAAGAAAAATAAATATATAAATACAAGAAAATTCTGACATGGATGAAGCTCCCGGTGAGGCCTATAAGCAAGACAAACACTGCTTTTGTCTAGATGTACTTTAGCACGACTGTTTCCTTAAAACAATAAATAAAAAATAAGGCATTTTCAGGTATGAAAGTACACTCTGGTTGTTGTGTGTCTAGTGCAAGCCATGTATAACAAATTTTAACATACATTTTAGAACATAACTAACCTTTGCACCCAGTATCTGAACAGTAAAAATGGTAGGCGAGCCTAATCGTTGACTTAGGTGTCTCTTAGTGATACTCGCACTTCAGTGTTGGTGTTCTTTAGGTTAACTCCAGGCGAACGCAACACACAAACAAAACTCGGAGGCAACTGTTACCATGCCACCGTTTTGAGTGAGACGTCATTACTTCCACTTTCTAGTTCTGGGTTTCCAAAAATTTCGCCGAAGACGTGCTCCCGTGGCGGGTCTCTAAAGTCTATGATTCTGTGCTTTGGTGTGCGGTAATCAGTGATTTTTAATCAATTCTAATTACTTCAGACACTTCAGTAACTCAACTTGTAACTAAACTTATGCTCTGATATCATATCTATAGCGAAACCCATATATGTTGTACTGCACTATTTTTTTCTTCTGTTTTTTCTTATCTATTTTGAATTTCCTCCCCAGCCGTTGCAGGAGGTGAACCAGAAGTGCTGCACAAGAAACAAGAGTGTCCCTTGATGCTTACGCCACTAGTAAATGCAATATATATCAAACCACAGCGCACTCTACGCTAAGGAGTTTGGCGGCTTCAAAACATTTTGCACTAACGACTTGTTCATTCCCAATCAAATTTTATGAGAATGGGTCTTTCTGGTGCATGCTGTCCAATAGAACACCCAGCACATTCGCTTGCCTCTTCAGCAACAATTTTACTTGCCACGAGATGGCAAAACTTGCCTACATCTCTGCAGCAACTCCCACATCAGAGATGAGGTATGCGTAGAACAATTAATCTTTTCATTTGTTCTTGGACTGGCCCAGCAAACAAAGATGCCAACTGTTTTGAGCAAGTCAGACTACCCCCCCCCCCCCAAAAGAAAATGTTAATAAGAAACTTGAGAAAAAAGAAAGCTGCAAAATTGCAACATTTTCTTGTAAAGCTGCTAGAACATAAAAATGCCGGCTGCTGTACACAATTGTGTACAGATTATTATATTTACGCAGGTAAAAAGTGCACATGTCAGGCTGGCAGCATTTGGTTTTGTCCTAAACCACTGAATGACAAGTTGTACCAGATTTAACACCCTATTTGTACTGTATCTCAACAAAGAAAAGATGAAACAAGCCACGGCAGTTTGCGAAACAGCTAACGCAGGTGAACTCCTTTTGCAATTTTTTTAAACTCTTCCAAATAGGAGAGGCGTCCGTAACAAGTTTTCTCGGTTATGGTGTAAAGGGTACCACAAAAATGAACAATTGCAATCGCCTTCCCTCTAAATAAGTACACTACATACACATAGTGCACACATTAGCAGTATCATGCAAACATTTGTGCATGCATGTTGCTGAAGGTAAACTTTGCTGGCATGTGCTGAAATTATGACACTAATATTTTTGTTTATCTCAAACCTACATGGGCCACAACACTCTTATAATGGCATTATTCTTGCACACACTTTGCTGCTTTGGGTGCATTCGCCCTCAAAAGCGGTAAAGTCCCGTGACTGAATGTGACTCTCAACCAATTTATACAATACGGTCATTTGTTCTACTCTTCAACTACAACTGGAAGAAATGATTCCTTAAATGCGTTAGGACAATCTAACAGTCGTCATATGCTCAGCATGTTCAATGGCTGATGCTATGTGCTGTTTGGTGCAAGTAGTAGCCTCGTGTAGTAAAAAAAAAAAAAAAAAATGTGACCTTCAAAAAATCCTAGCATAACATAATAGTGAGAAATTCTTGGGCCACAATGACCAAAGCAAACAATATTAGCCGGCATGTTTTCATCAACCGGAGTATAGACAGAGGTTAGAGGCCGACAAAAAGATGTCTGAAGGAAGAGCGTACCAGCAGTGCCTGCAGGGCCTCCCTCTCCTGTGGCGACTGGATCTTGTGGGCGAGAAAACGCAATGCCTGATGGGAACCGTCCCGTTCAAGTAGGATGCGCTCGCATAGTTGCTGCACCGCATCCATGTCCAGCTCCCGGCATAGCGGGTTCGTCGCCCGCGCTGCACACACAATGAACAGGGTGTCACTTTTTTTACTCTACACTCACTTCACACACTACACCTTTGCGAGTGCTCCACAACTTTTGTTCCAACAATGCTTTTGCCCATCATCATCATCATCCTATACATGTCTACTGCAGGACAAAGACTTCTAACATCTCCATTCTCTCCTGTCATGTCAGACAACTCCTGTCTTGTGAGGGCAAATTTCCAGTCACTTTCCTGGGGTGTAATTTTAGTCTGTTCCCTTTGCAATCTACTCCCTTGTAAACGCTTCTACACCCTTTCATCCGATAGTGCTTTTGCTCCACATCATGATCCCTATATTTCATTGCAGGATGAAAACTTCTTCCAGCAATCCATAGTCTGCCCTGGCAGAGGAGCGTACCATCAGCCTACGTAGAGTGCATGTATCAGCCTACGTCATCCTGTGCCAGTGAATTTCATCTCGTAGCTCAACCAAATGCTTTGACAGCTTGAACAGCCTTTCCCTCCCCTTGGCACCTATTCTGTTATTTCAAAGGGCCAGCTGCTGTATGCATTACAGTACACTATTGTTAAGACAAACTTAGTTGAGCTGAATTCTCCAATAAGCTGAACAAGCAGGAGCATTTGGTTGACTTCCCAAATGACCAATGCAAAAAGTTACTGAACAGCTGCCGTTCGGTTAAGTCAAGATTTCGTTATGATAGCTAACATCTGCAAGTTCACGTGGCAGGCTCTAAGCAGCTGCGCATGCAGCTGCATGTGTGCTGCATATGCCTCAATGGTGCCAATGCCAGCAACTGCGATGGCTTCCAAAACTGACACCATTGTAACCTCAGAGTGTTACTAATATGTGTAAATGTTACCAGCACGATAGCAAAGCAAAACATTCCAAAAGAAGAGAACTGCCTAAGAGAACAACTCTCACTGCTCCATGACAACTGTTCCAAGAGTATTCACCAGCAAGAGCAACTTTAATCTTCATTTTATAGTTTAAATATTTCACTATGTGCACCTCAGACTCAATGTTTCTGCTCCAATCTGGAACAGTCAGTGACTTCACTTCTGCTACCACCTCCTCTAAAACCACCAGCCCATGGCTGAGTAATGCATGTAAGCTCTCTTAAAACTTACAGGCAAGCATTAGCATGCAGTAATAATAATATTTGGGGTTTTACGTGCCAAAACCACTTTCTGATTATGAGGCACGCCGTAGTGGAGGACTCCGGAAATTTTGACCACCTGGGGTTCTTTAACGTGCACCTAAATCTAAGCACACGGGTGTTTTCGCATTTCGCCCCCATCGAAATGCGGCCGCCGTGGCCGGGATTCGATCCCGCGACCTCGTGCTCAGCAGCCCAACACCATAGCCACTGAGCAACCACGGCGGGTCATTAGCATGCAGTACTGTAATGTCATACATAGAAGGAACATGCACAGACAGCATTGCATTTGTTGCACATACAAACAGTGTTGCAAATCCCAATAACAAAGAGACTCTGATTCCCTTAAGCACAGCGAACAATTTATTAAAAAGCCCCTCACCAGGTCTGGTCATTTTCAGCTGACAAGTGCAGTGCATACAATTCGCATCAAGAATCATGTCTGCTATTACATCCCTGCGCACCACAGAAAGAGCTTAAATTTAAAACTAAATGCTGTTTGCTTTTCTCCTCATGGGCGCCATACTCCCAGCCACAAGAGTCGACGTATATCACACAAGTGCGCCTACGCACATGGCAGTGCTGCGACGTCACTCATAGTGGCACGTGACTGAGAATTATTCAAGGCAACAACAGTTATACGTTTTATCTGTTGCTTCAATAGACAAATTAAAGTTTAGAGAAATAATAAAACCTACAAACTGCATATCTGCATGTCTTTGTTTTACTTCCTACCGTAGCAAGAGAGATGTACTCCAGTTTCGTCTGCTTGTTCCCACGCTGTACAGTCGCGCACGCAGAGAACGAAACTATGTCATTTTCTACAGTGTTCCAGCGCGTGATCATGCTCTGTGTTCCTCTTGCATCTGCCTTAGTATTCGTGTAGCACCTGCTTATACCTCTACTCAGGTGTTCTCATGCACAACATGCAAAATCGTGCACTGCTTGAAATGAGACAAATGCAACAGCTGACGCACGAGAGCACCAGTGGAAGTGCACCGTGCAGCAAAAAAGCGAGCAAGAAAGTGCATCCAAGACTGCAACACCACCTTTACTGATGGCATTTGATTTGTACCTAGTATATTAGTATTTGATAAACTTATCACCACGAGACAAAGAAAGGGCAATAACACAGAAATGCTGTCATGTGGAAATAATGGGGGCTGAATGATAAAAAGGCAATGACAAACTTCAAAAATGGAAGCCGTACAGGGTGAACCTGTGCTCATGACAGAAAGCGAATCTAGGCAGTCATAGCCACAAGACTTGAGAGGTCAGTTAATGAATTGAAGGACACTTCTGGCACTCTAATACATGCAGGGTGTGATGGGAGGCTTAAAATCAACTGTCAGTCAGCGCAACAGTTCTGGAATGCACTACAAGACCTTGATTTGGACTAGAACGTTCATTCTCGGACCTAAGACAGTAGCACACATGAAAGCTTGGACAAAGAAAGGAGCATGTACGAGTAAAATAGCGCATTCATATATCATGCCTCTTTGTTGTTTGTGAAATGTAGTTGGATGTAAAGTGGAGCCGAGACTACAGTGCCAGAATGTGCTACCTGCACTACGTACATCTGATAATGACAGGGCAACGATGCTAGGAGCTTCAACAATCATGACAATATAGCAATCTGATAGCATGACCTAATCTCGAGCAAGAACGGAAATCAAACATTGGAGTATGACAAACAGTAAAAGTGGGTACACTCACAGCGGGCTGAAAGTACAAAAATATAGCCACTGTGACAACAGTCAAGAAAGCCACTGTGATAACAAAACCAGAAAATGTGCTGAATGCGTTCAGAGTTTTAGTGAACATAAATGTACAGCAGCTCATTTATGTGTCTACAGAGAAATATTTGAAGAATGAATGTCAGCAGATGTGAAAGGGACTTTGGTTTTACAGTGAAAACAGTACAAAGACATCGCTCTAATTAATATTGTCATTACAGTGGAAAAAGAAAAGCTGCTGTAAAATTACAGCTTGGTTCCACAGTTTAGACTGTCAGCAGCCTTGCGTTAACAAAAGGACACACATGCAAACTAAACGTTTCTCTAACAGCTTAGCAAAAATGTGCGCGTAAAAATTCGCTCTTTTTGCAACGGCACGTAAAAGCAACTCCACTGTCATTTGCAGTCGCAGTAGAGTGACGCCTGTCATGGTGTCCCGTTTTGACATGCATGCCCATAGAGACTAGAGGAAATAGTTGCGCAGCGAGCAGGTAAAGCCCACAGGTATTCAAACATAAAAGAAAAAAAGCACTCGTTACTTTCTGCCGTTTCGCTCACGTGCGCAGCTTAACACTAGCAAAAGTGTGCACGTAAAAGATGGTCAGCGACAACTTAAGTCCTTGCCAGCAACACACTTCAGGAAGCCCCCTCTCTCTTTTTTTTTTTTTTTTTTGTCAGCAACTGTTTTCTTTGTATAATCGGAACGTCCTTCTTTACTGGTCCCTGTACAAACTTTCGAGTTTCCAAGGGCAACTTTAAAAACCGAAAGCCAGTACGCACGACTGATACTTTGACCTCAAATTATGGGCAACACAAAACAAAACATTATTTATTAGAATACAGTCAGCATTTTCTCTTCCCCTTTTCTTTTCTGTCCTTATCGCCACAAAACAAGTACTTTACAGCGCTGTCAGTAGCCTGCGTCTATTGTGAGAGAGCTCGTATCCACAAACATTCAGACCTGCACCCGCTCCGGACGTACGGGCACAGCTACAGAGGCTAATGCGCTTGTAACACCGTACAGTTGGGGAAAAGAGAGACGGAGAAACACGGAACAAGCCTCAGTGCAACTAAAGGTCCACACAGTTTAGCAAACACCGATGTAGTAGCCGAATAATTAAAACCAAGAACGGTGCTTTCGCGTTATTTGATATCGAAACTGATCGCCGGAGCAGTGCTACAAAGTCAATGGCCTCAGTGCGCTTAGAGCGCCAAGATTAGCAGCAAATGCGTGGCTTAGGCAGCTGCTAAAAATCGCCGGTGGTCGAGCACTGGCGGTGGGAGCTGGTTCCGAACAGCGCGAGATCGTTGCTGGCGCAGAGCGAATTCGGGTTCTGCGACCGACCCGGCACCACTGCGTTCGCGCCTGGAACTCTCTCGGCAGGCCCGCCGGTGTCAAACGTGTCCCGATACCGATAGCACAACCGATTTTCGATACGATGCGGCGCCGAGATTTCGAGCATTCCAAATTCACAGCTGAGCAGTCTTCGAAAACGGCCCGTATTCCAACGCTTACGGCAGACACTGGCGCGGCCCGCCGACTGGCAGCGCACGGGTGCGCTGACCCTACGCCGCTCATCGGCCCTAGCTGATTCGCTATTTGCAAAGCTGTTTTGGATGCGAAATAGCACCAGAATTGCCAGTAACGGCGATGGAACTCACCTAACAGAGTGTCAAGCGAGCTGTCGTCGTCCATCTTGAGACAGACGGATTGGATCGCGTCGGATTGGCTTGGCTTGCCGGCTTTACGTTAGCGAGTCGCCGGCTGCTTGCGCGTTCCGCAGGTAGCGTAGGAACGAGAATACTCGAGCGTACATGCGAAGCTGCAGTACTTCAAATTCGTATTTCTGTTACAACGCGGTGATGTAGTGGCACACAGCAACATGTTTCTTATGTTCTCTTCCACTCGTTTCAGGTAGCCTGGCGCGTGCTTACCATGTTGACGTAGGTAGCTTCTGTCTACGCGTTCACATGCGCTTCCAGTACGATAAATCACGTAAGTTTAAACGGAGTCTGCTCTGACACGGTTTGTTCTAAATGTACTTTTGCATAAACCGTGGAACAATACATAATTTAACCAGGCGTATATACGGAGTGAGCAGTTGGACGTGAGCGTCATGGCCAATAACACGGTAAGCATTAACGGTAAAAACGGTAAACATTTCGCAAACAGAAATGAGAAAAACAATTGATCACTTTATTTCGCACAACAAAGTCCGCCTCTGGCGCAGCGGAGAACTCAAAGAACACGCTCTATCGCTGCAAAACGTGGTTGTTCAGATTCAGAAAAGTACGATTATAGGCACATCACAAAAAGTGGCGTACGGGTGAAAGAAACAAACGGCGCTTTGAAAATCGTAATTCCTCTCTTTCCCATTCTCTACGACGAGAATGCGAAAGGCTAAGCTGCACCTACGTCCAACAAATAAAATATAGTCGTAATGAAGTAAAACAGGAATGCAATAAAAAATGACGTATGCAAGTCACACGAAGTTTCGGACAGCCGCAAAGGAAAGTTTCCTCACACATACTGAAAGGTGCAGCTCTCAGACAGCGCCCAGAACTTGCTCGAACAGACAAAAACGAAAAGAAAAAAAAAGACCAAGCTTGTTTTCTACGCGCGGAACACAGGTGCCCGTTACGACTACAACGGCAGTTCCTTACAAGCAGACACTCTTTTCGTGCAAGATCTCTGTAAACGCGAGGGCATGTTCTTTTTCCGTGCGCATTGCCCTCACCAAAAACTCGACAAAGTCTGAGCAAATATCGTACGATAAGGTTGCCTTGTAGTGCGGCTTCGCAGCAACGCTTTCTTGCATTGCTTCAAAGCTTTTTGCTAGCACCCGGTTCGGCTTCACCACAGTAAAGGTTGCACGTGACTAACATTTTACGCAAAAGTGTGCAGCATTCGTCGCGTCATAAGACACGTTGTACATAATGTAGTAATTTTCTGGAACTGATTATTGGTCTTCATAGCTGTTTTGTCTAAGACAGGCTGCGTCAACAACTGAAAATCATTCCGCTTTTCAAATAAACTAGTCCAGTACACAGAATGTCAAGTTCCCTGACCGCATTCAGTTATATAAGATGATGTGGACACAAAACTATACCTAGAAGTTTGCTTTTGTGCCAATGGTTAAAACTGAGTGTCGGTGTAGGCTTCCCCTCACCCTCCGACGGTTTCTTCAGTGCCGATTTAGTCTGAGATGCGTGCGGACAGAGGCTACATTGCCCCAACTTGGTCTAAGTGAGCCAACCCCTTGTCACAATATTTATAAAAGCATCGAAATTCATGCGCTGAGGTCCGAGTGAAATGTTTGTCGTACGGAAGAATTCGAACCACAATGTACCTACAGCGCTTCTCGAACCGGGCAGAAAATTGAAACACACGCTAGGCACGGGCGAGTTGCGTATTCTTTAGGTCAGCTTCTCTGCAGACAAAACGCGCCGCACAATATGAACACACAAGGTGAGCACAGGATCCCTCGCTTTGAAGGGCTTGACAATGTTTCTCCGCGCACCGCTGCTGTCCAACAGAGAAGCCAACTTAAAGCACAAGGCACAGCACAACTCGTCAATTCAATCTTCGTCCGACGAAAGGATGGCGGCCCGTTCGATGGCCTGACTGGGGAGAGCCAAGTTTCGTCGTCGTCGTCGACTCGGTGAATCGAAGGGTGGCGGCGGTAGCAGGTCGCTGGACGAATTGAGCGACCGCCGCGACCGGAGGTTGTAGCGGCCGCCGCTAGGCGCCGCAGCCGATTCGGGCGATGCCACTGACCATGGTCGCGTCGCCTGCGAGGTCAACGAGCGAGACTAAAGGAGCGCACTCTTTTGAGACACTCAGTAGGTGCACATTTAATTTTGAAAAAAGAAGAGACAACATCCACGTTATACACTTCAAGGTAGGAGGTAAACCACGCCAGCAGCTTTTCCTTTTTTTTTTTTTTTTTGCCGATACCAATGAAAAACAAATAATACTTTATGGTGACAAGGGAAGGTGAAAACACTTGACAGCTGTGGAGCGCGGCAGCATATCTGCCAGCAGCGACGATACTTAGAGCGGTCTACTTGTGCACTGCGAAGGACGGAGCTTGCCACTGTTCTGCTTGCCTGTAACACTGAATAATAAATTTTGAATAATTTGAGTAATAAATAGCTCTGCGATACACAGTCAACTGGCTCTCATTTTATGGAGAGCTATTCACTTCCTCATCTGCACTGCCATACTAACACATCATGAGCATAAATAAATAATTTGCCCTTCCATAACCTTACTTCTCTTTCACAACGTGGGTATAACGATGAACATCTGTTCAAAATGCAGTTTACACAGGATTGATAATCTATGAGAAGCCTTCTCTAATTAATTCCATATAGCTTGTACACATCAAAGATCGCTGGGTGGTGAAAGGGTGCATGAACTCTTATTCTTGTAGCCAGGAAAAGATACAAAAACACAACATGAATTAAAAACTCAGCTTTATATGTCTGTTATAACGCCGAGGAAACATGAAATATGAAAACAATACAGAAACAGAGCACCTCGTCAGGGCATATTATGGAACACAGCAAAGCTTGAAGTAGCACATCCTTTCTCTTCTATCTTTTGTTGTAGCTTCGACTGAGCTTTACCTTCTTTACTTTCACATGAAAATGTAGCCTTGTCAACGCATAGATCATTAAAAGTATGTTAGTTAGATCTGTGCTATGTTTACTGCAACTAACTGCGCCAAGCCTATTCCTACTTTTGTTCTGAGCGTGCACTGAAGTTGTTCCCAACGAAGTGACATGGCAGAATATGCCGAGAAAACGGAAGACTCCACGTGGCAGCAGCCAGCTACTACGGTGCCGCCCAAAAACAGGCATCTAAGAAGCCACACTAGCACCACCTTCATCGTCATGGATAACTGTTACACTCAGCGTTGCTGCCGCAATGCTCCTACCTCCACTTTTAGCCATCATAACCACATCAGCCAAACCAACAGTATCCGCATGCAATAACGAGTAATATATTTATACAGTTTATACAAATTCCAGCTGTTAGCTCTTCCAAATAAACACAGCTGCGCCAAACCACTGCTCTATACTGACATGTAACTCATCCCTGGGCTGAAGTACACTACTCTATCCGCATAATCATGCAATCTGGACAACAACATTATCTGGCTCCTACAACACAAAAAATGCATCAGTCTCTGGACCTGGCAACTAACACATCTCCTCCTTCTATATCAACTATAGTCTATTTTAGCAGACTATAGTTTAGCTTCCATATATAACAGCTGCTATATACAAAATCAGGAGGCTCCTCATACACAAGATGAATTCATGGCATAATTCCAACATGTAAAACCTACTGCAGACCATTACAGTCTCAGCTGACAACAGCCTTTAGCTCTAAACACGAAATTTCTGTTAGCACAACCAAACCTTTGTCTCACTTTAGGTGCTTGAGGAATGAGGTATGTCTGTACAGCTACTGTAAATGATGTTCTATTCATGAGCTCAATTGCATTTCTGGCCTAACCTGATGCTATCCAAATGAATTGCAGGTACTAAATTTGACAAAGGAAAAATGCACAGGGCCACTGAACAAGATACAGTATGAGTTACAGTACGAGTTAATTGCAGGACCAAATATAGAGTATCAAACTTAGAAAAAAAAATTATATTTATATTATATTCGTGTTTAAAAAGCCACAATAGACACTATACAACAGAAGTACAGTTAAACCTCAATACAACGAAGTCAGCAAAACTGGCAATTTGCTTCGTTATATTGAAACTCGATCTTTTAAGCAAATAAGTACAGTCGCCAATGGACTTTTCTTCCATGGAAGGGGCAGCAATATTTTCCCAGTTACCGAGCAATTGGAAAAAGCAAAATTGAATGCGAAAAAAATTCGCCAGAACCCAACTTACAATGACTGTCGATGGCAATGATTTAGCAATGAGTCAATTTGGTGACACAATGTATTGCCACCATCGAAATGAGTTATGTATCTGAACACTCTGCGCCATCTAGTGGCGTTGCCGAGAAGTCCGCGCTTGGCCTCCGAGAGGAGAAGTGTGGCATGACGGGGGGGGGGGGGGGGGGGGGTGTACGAATGCCGAGAAGTGTTCCTTTGCTTTTTGCACACCCAGTGGCATACACTCAGTGACCAAAGTAGCTGAGAGGTTCATTGAAGAGCGGCATATACCCAGCATTTGTGGTGCAGCCTGCTAAAGCATCGAGTTGCTGTACTTAAGAAACAGATAAGATACAGGTAACACACAGGTTATTAATACAGGTTCGGTTCTGCCCAGCATTGAAGAAATTTAAAAGATCTTTCTTGTAATTGGAGAGGAGCACATTTTCAGTGGCACATACCTATTATCCAAGTTGGTGTCAAAGAGGTTTATTGAAGAGCAGTGCATACCCAGTCCACAGTGATATGCGATACTACAGTGATCCTACACGTTGGTGCAAAGGAGGTTGATTAAAGAGATTATTATTATTATTATTATTATTATTATTATTATGAAACATCTATTATGTACACATTGCCACATATTCAAGTGACCCAAGTTTGTTTGACAGTTCGTTTCGAACCCTGTTCCAACAGCACAACAGCCTGATGTGTGACCCAGTCGACCACAGACTACCCAGTCACCCAAGTAGGCGGGGAAATGATTCTCTCTCTCTCTCTCTAGCTCTTGCACACACGGACACACACACACACAGGTCGCCTCCGGAGAGTGCACTACACTAAGGTTGGTCCGCGAACTGAGAGGTGCATTTACAAGCAGCCGCATGCAAATCAACCACTTTGCCATTTGTTTCCACAGAAGTTTCCATTTATTGTCTTGGTATACCTTCGCAGCAGCAGTGAAATTTACTTATATTGAAATCTTGTATAAACATACTTCGTTATATTGAGGTTCAAAATAAGTGATGTTGCAACAGAACTGCTTGTTGGCCTAGTTGGTGCTTGCTAAAAGACGTTTTTTGCCGCAATTGAACATACACAAAAGGAAGGCACATAAAGACAACATGGGCGGCACTTCCTACTGATTTAATTTTGGGCTGTGACCCAAGAGTATCTATATATATATATATATATATATATATATATATATATATATATATATATATATACACATACATACATACATACGCACACACACACACACATACATACATACATACATACATACATACGCGCATGCGCTGGCTGTTCACAGATTTACATTACCCAGCGGCCGAACAATCTACTTTCCAATTTATAAAGCACGATAGATGTATCGCTAATGCAATTTGTACCTTTCTTTTTTATATAGTAAGCTTCCATCAGCTCACTTGCTGTCTGAAATCTACTTCTGCCAAGAATCCTAATTTCAGAAAACCGTGGTTTGCACATGCAGGCCTACACACAAACTAAATCTAATGATTCTAAATCTGAATCTAACATGAATGAATCTAAATCTAACACGAACTAAATCTAATGAAAGATGGTGTAGCACATTTGCCTGCGGAAGAGACTGCTACTTCGCGTAGCAGTCTCTTCACTGTCGCTATCAATGCTCCCCCTTTCTGGCAAAACTGTGACTTTCTTTTCCCTCAGGACGAATATCCGTATCTTTTTCCACTTTTGTTTTTAATTTGTGGACACCACCTACAGGCACTAAGCACGGTCAGCCATAGCTTCCAAGATTTATGGCGCCGGACAATGCAACACACACAAATCTTGGACGTCATGTGCCACGTCGATGCATTGTTCTCAGCGCAACCTGCATCGCGCAAGCTGGTCTTTATAACCGTGCTTTTATGGCCTGACCTTTATAAGTGCTTAGATGCTATCTACCAGAAATGCTCTGGGAATTTGTGAAGTTAAATTAAATTATGGAGTTTTGCGTACCAAAACCACTTTCCGATTATGAAGCATGCCGTAGTGGGAGACTTCGGAAATTTGGACCAACTGGGGTTCTTTAACGTGCACCTAATTTAAGTACACGGGTGCTTTCGCATTTCGCCCGCATCAAAATGCGGCTGCCATGGCCGGGATTCGATCCCACGACCTCGTACGAGCTTAGCAAGCCAATACCATAGCCACTAAGCAACCACGGAGGGTAGTTTGTGAAGTTGATTTTACTGCTGAAACTTTAAAACCTTGAATTAACAAAATTCACGACATAAGTTTTACTCTGCAAGTACAACTTCATTATACTGAGGTTTGACTCTATTTGGTATTCGCACACACCTACTATTTTCAATTGAGTGTCCTAATGTTTCCCTTAGCCGTTATTTCACTTGGTTTCTTTATTTTCTTACGTTTATACTCAATGTATGCCCTAGTGCACAGCAACCAAGGCCTTTCAACTGTTGGCAGGTGCCGAAATATACAAAGCCACAGACCAATAATTCGGACTCGCCAGGGACAGCCAAAATGGCTGAATAGTCAAGAGTCTAACATACCAGATTTGCCCAAAAATGAGTAACTTTATTTAACAAGTGGCCAAAGGTGTGCCGTCTTCTCCAATCATCACTTCCAGCGATACTTTCACTTTCACATGACTACAACGCAAAACGCATCAGTGTCTAGGAGCAACGGCATTCTTGCCACAGAGCCAAGCATGCTATCTTTCGTGTAACTAGAGCAAGACACACTGGTGTACGAGTTAATGGCACCTCTTGCACGGTGCCAAACCTACTTTTGCGAGACTAGCGCAAAAAGCATAAGCTTCTACGAGCAAAGTCTGCCAAGCACGCTATCTTATCCAAGTGGGGATAGGCTGGCGTCCATCGATGCATCCGGTGCTAGTCACGCAATTTGTGTCGAAACGTCCAGTGCTAAGTAACAATTCCTTTTATGCTATTCCTTTTCGCGCTTTATGCGCTTCATCAGTGGTCAGAGCAACGCTTCGCATGTGGCGACGGTTGTGAAGCCATGGACAGCGGATAACAAAAGTGGCACAGAATCAAGCAGAAAGCATCTCTACAAAACCGCAACCTGTATTTTGGGTGCTGCTATGCTGTCACTCCAGCTAGACCGAAGTACAGTCAATGCATGCACCTAATTCCCATCAGCACATCAACTAAGCTTCACTAGTTTTGGTTTCTCAAAGTGTGGACGACACGGCCGACGTTTGCGCTGGCGGCCATGGCAGCGTCGTCTCGGAACAAAAATATCGCTACTTCAGCTCGAATCGGTGGCCATATTAGCATACGGTCACGCAGTCAGAGGCCAAATTATCGCACAATGCGCTGTAAGGTGTCCAATATTTCGGTTCTCCTCCATTAAGTCTACGGGGCTAGTGGCAGTGCCACAGGACTGTCCCGAATAATCAAGAATGTCCGAATTATCAGTTGCCAAATAGACAGTCATTGACTGTATATCTACCACTTACAACAAAACACACAATATAGACTATAAACAAAAGAAGTGATGAATGGTTGCTGCTCACCTGAGCCAATGATGTGGCTAGGGATACAAGCATTGATGGGCTCCCCCGTTCCGACTGTGCTTCATAGCTTGCACTGCTGGCCGCCCTGTTCGGCTGTGCGCTTGAGTCCCGCTCGGTATTTGACCTAGCACTGTCCTTGGTTTCCGTTTCCACAATTGAACTGTTACTCACACGACTGTTGCAGTCATCACTGAAGCGGACATACTCATCGCTGCTGTCATTGCTATTGTCGTCGTCGTCGTCGTCGTCGTCGTCCCAATCGTCGAGGGACCACATGCCAGCATC
Organism: Dermacentor variabilis; assembly: GCF_050947875.1. NCBI lineage: Eukaryota > Metazoa > Arthropoda > Arachnida > Ixodida > Ixodidae > Dermacentor > Dermacentor variabilis. The sequence continues at coordinate 61,641,379 of NC_134575.1, forward strand.
GGACTCCTCCGATTCTGATGATTCTGTTGATGAGTCTGACGAGTCTCTTTCTGTGATGAAAAAAAAAAGTTGCACATGTCTGGTGAGATTGTACTTGCCTAACAAATAGTGTAGTATATTCTTGAATGCGCACAGGCACTAGCGATCACTGGAATGTATGTACATACAATGAGTCATGTACGGATGGTGGACATGCTTGTTCTGTGAGAGAGAGAGAGAAAGACTCTTTATTACAAAAACAGAGAATTTTGCCGGCGTGTATATAATCGCTGGCATGCTACTCTGTACAGGGATGGGGAATGGGATTAAAAGATTCCAGAGGAGAGTGGGAGAAAAAGAGAATAAAAATAAATATGAAATGTGCAAGTGGACCTGATACTAATATTTACAGGTGACATGGCGAGTAAATTTAGGCTTTTGTATATGAAATGTTCAATATTTAAAGCTTTCCTATTACACCAATTGCTGATAGGTATTTGAACAATAAATCCAAAACCCGCCGCTGTTTTGAAGGGCCGGGCATTGGACCTAAGATGCTGGGTAATGCTAATAGATCGTGGCAAATCATGTCCATTCGGCAGTGTTTAATTCTCCTGAACCATTTTGGACATGACAATACAGTTTTGAGATGACACATAAAGGTTAGTTCAGGCTAGATTAGATAACCAAACTAGCCTTCCCCAAAAAGAACCTGACAAGGAACTAGACCACATGACAAGCGATGGAGAAAAAAAAAACACGGGCACAATATTCAGAGATAGTAAAGCAACAATATACGTTAGCGATAAAACATGAGTACATGTTTTATCAGGTACTCTAAGGAAGAAGCGAGGCTGAGAGCAATCACTGCATCATGCTCTCTCTATACTAGAAAAACAAGAGTGTGCTGAGAAAAGAAAAATTCAGTCTAGGTCGCCACAACATTGAAAGAAATGACAAGAATAAGAAATTTCTGCAAATTTTCGCACACTGAAATAAAATGCAAATTTAATACGACGGCAATAACTGATAAAGGACAGTGGTAACTGGAGGTCTTTGGGACAGGCCTCCCCACTGAAGTAGAGTAAACCTTTGTTCCCGAACTCTGACATCTCTAAATATATCGAAATTTTCTCCTGCCACGGTGTCAACTCAATGTATTTTTGACACCTTACCTCGAAAAGCTTTTGTGCCAGACTCTGGGTACCTCGAAATCTTGACTGTGAAGACTGTGAAAACACTACTGGAAAGTCATGACCTAACAATTCACATTTTGTGCAAATCTGCGCTATCATCAAAAAGTGAGTACCGAATCCAGCGGCTACAGCGGCTTCCAATTAAAGGAGTCAGTGAATTTTGGCACACGCTTCGTCGCTGCACCGAGTAGCACAACTTGTTGCAGGAGAGACCGTGACATTACTCCAGAGGAGCAGGCTCCCCAAACCGACACCTATGGCGCACCTGCTCCTCTCGAAGTGCCCTTCTTCCCTGGGAGCCGAGCGTGTGTCTGCACATTTTGCTGCACCAACCAAAGCCGTGTGTCAGAGAGAGCAACCAGCGCTGGAGCCAATATGCACACCCAGTGACGGCTTCCTCTGATAACAGACAACAATCTGAGAATGTGGTCAAGCTGGTGACATGTGCAGAGAGCGGTTGCAGGAGCCAGAAATATGTCGTGACCACCGTGTTTGGAACGTGGTGGTCGCAACGTAATGTCAACTCCTGCAATCGCTTCTGGCATGTTGTCGCGAGCACAACCAAGACCTTTGAGATCGGTGTCTGTCACCCAAAGAGGCATCGCCGGGGTGGGATTTGGACACCATCCATTTGGCCCGTGAATGAGGGCAGGAAACGGCATGCAACTTTCACCAAACTCTGCAGTGCATCTAGAATTTTTGGGCTTCATTGTCAGTACTTTCCACCCCTCCACATGCACGTTTCCCAGGCAACAGGGTAGTGTCGCATGCACTCGTTTTTCCAGCCGGCAACAGCGAGCGATCGCGCTGACACCGAGCTTACTAGCCGAGCTACAAATCATGCTGTGCCCCGCTCCCCGCTTACTCTTTCCCCCTTCTTTCAACCTAATTGACAGGCATAATGAAGTAAATAAAAAATTTGGTTGCTTATACATTACAGTGGACTCTCTTTAAACGGAACCTCATGGGATCTCAGAAATCGGTTCCATTTATCAGGAGTTCCATTTACTGAGAAACAAAGGTGAATACAATTGCATGAATACAAAACCGACCAACCATGAGGATGGTGTTCCATTTAAGATGTATTTCCGTTTAAGTAATTTTCGCTTATCGAGATTACGCTGTATTTCAATGAGTGTTCAACTACTACAACGGAACCACAAGTTCAAGATCCGAGGCAATACCGGTTATGGCAAAGCCAGTATATTTATTCTCTCGGCAGCTTTAAGTAAATTATTCTGGGTATTAAAAATGTCAACTACTCAGCAACAGCGACTTTCTTTTTTAACCCACAGGTTGCCACATGTCATATTATAGTTTCACTAATGCATGCAGGCCATCTTCGTAAAGTGACTTGAAACAGAACATTCTCAACGTGTGCATGTGTTGTGGCTAACAGCCTGGCTTGGCTGGCCTGCAGTCAGCAAGCCAATGTGCTGACCTCGTGTGGCTAAGTCAACCACATGGCTGCACGTTAATGATGGTGCAAAGGACGCTTGTAATTTAGCGCTGCTCATGTGTCACATATGGGCATGGCATGTCGCTGACGGGCCATCAAAGTCAACAAGAGCCCCTTTGTTGGCTCATCGGAGGCATCACATAGACTCGTGTCTTTTTCGCACAGACCCAACCTCAACCTTGTGTTTTTGCCAACATCAGCTTCACCAGTTGCAACAAATATCAGATATAACAAAGGCATTTTTTTCATGTCATATGTCACTTCATTATAATGGTGTTCGACTGTATCTTAAACTTCTTGGCACATACATAAAACTATGCAGAGGTTCGTAGTAATTTAGTACCTGTGATCATAAAGTGCAGTAAAAATATTAAGTGATGAGGTTTTCACGTCAGAGAGCAACACACCGGCTACGAGACACCACAGTTTCAAAAACCAGGCTTTCAACGTGCATCTAACTAAATACAGAAGCGTATTTTTTCATTCCACTTCATTTGGCATGCAGCTGCAGCGGCCGAGAATTGAACCTGCCACCTTGTGCTGGCAGCAGGGAAGCACAGCCACTGATCCATATCCGAGTACACGTGTTGCAATAGCTTCGCTGACACATCGGAACGTGAACAAGTCACCTGCAATCGCCTAGCTCCTATAACATGCGCAGGCATCATTTGGAACTTTTGAACACGGCTGCAGTAAGAACAGGGCGTGTACCTGGGCTAGTTAGGTACAATCGATCCCGAATATAGTATCTAACTCGAAGGGGATCGCGAAATAGTTCAATTCGAACTGATGATTCGAAGTATGAGGGTTGATCCAGAAATAAGGTTCCCAAAGAGCACCAGCCACACGGGAAGGTGCGAGGCAAAATCTGGCAACACTGCTGTGCGCGGCTGTTCCCCCACTCTCGATTTCCCGCAGCTGCGCTTCACTGCGCCACTCATTCTTGGCTCAGCAGCCGTCCGATATGGAGGTTCCCATTGTTGATCCCGCCAAGTGAGAGATTCGTTCCGTAATTCGCTTTTTGCACGGCAAAGGTACTCCACGTGTGGATATTCATCGTCAGTTCACAGAGGTGTATGGCGACAAGTGTATGTACGTTCAACACGTCCGAAAGTGGTGTGGGCAGTTTAGTGTCGGTCAGAAAAAAAAGGCCATGATGAGGAACGGAGCCGAAGACCATCAGTTTCGGAGGCAGTTATCGAGATGGCCCAACACGAAGTGCTTCAAAATAGAAGGACCACCATCCGCTAACTTGTAGCTCAGATTCCTGGGAGTTCTTACAGTACAGTGGAAAGAGCTTTAACTGAAAAATTTGGGTTTCACAAGTGTTGCGCTCAATGGGTGCCGCGGCTATTGACATCAGACCACAAGGAGAAACGCCTTGACTGTGCTCGCCAGTTTCTTCAAAAGTGTGAAGAAGATAACGAAGGATTGTTGGACTCCATTGTTACAGGAGACAAAACGTAGGTGTTTCATTTCACTCCTGAAATGAAGCAAAAATCCAAACAGTGGCGTCACCCAGAGTCACCAGTCGCAAAGGAGTTCGAACAAACTCCTTCTGCTGGCAAAGTCATGGCCAGTGTTTTCTGGGATCGTAAGGGGATACTGCTGATCGAATTCAAGGAATGTGGGACAACAATCAACTCAGACAGTTATTGAGGAACACTAAGAAAACTCAGGCGAGCTATCCAGAACCGCCAGCGAGGACAACTGGCAGCCGGTGTAATGCTGCCTCACGACAACACCCGACCTCACGTCTCCCGTCAAATCCAGGAACTTTTGACAAACTTTGGGTGGACTGTCATGCCCCACCCACCGTACAGTCCAGACTTCGCGCCTAGTGTTGTTCCCCAAGTTAAAGGAGCATTTGAGTGGCCAACGCTTCTGGTGCGACGATGAAGCCAAAGAAGAGGTGAAATGCTTCCTCAACGGGTTGGCAGCGAAGTTCTAAAACATTGGGATAAGAAATTGGAGCACTGTCTACAAATATGCGTACAAAAAGATGGCGATTACCGTATTTACTCGCATAATGATTGCACTTTTTTTTTGTCAAAAAAATTGACGTAAGTTCAGAGGTGTGATCATTACGCGGGTTAAATTTCCTACGAAAAGAAACATTTTCTTTTTTCATCCCGTATTTGCTGCAGGATGACAAGCAGGCAGCTGCTGCTGTCAGTGCGGGACACCAAAACAAAAATGGCAGCCGGCGGAGCAAGCCGAACGCGCAGAACGCAATTATTTTTATTTTCGTGAGTACATTACGCGCATTGAAACAGTTTCTTCCGTATCAGTAATGAATAATGTTGTTAATATCAGCAAGTTTGCAACAATAACATAGCCATGTCCACTTTGAGGGGACAGAAACAGATGGGCACGCTTAGCTGCCAGTTGTGGTGAAACGAAGTGTACACTGCATTTGCTTTACGTTACCCGTGTGATACCTGTGTGATGGAACCGAAAATCTTGCATCGGTCTGTATCCTCTGACCATGCTCTCAAAAGAAAGTGAGTGTCATGCCAAACCTCTTCCTCGTCCTGTGTTCCTGCTCTAATCTAACAAATAATGCTTGCTGCCTGTCATACGGTCATGGTTATATTGCGCTCAGTTTTACAAACACGATACTAAGGAAGGACAGGACGTGGACGGACGAAGCGCAATACGGTGTCATACGGTGTCGGCTGGAGACATCGAGCCAGAAGCTCTGTGCTCAATACCGAAACTTAACAGGACGAAAACATTCTTCTGGCGTGGTACCTGTATGCACCACTGACAACACTCTTCTATATAGCATAAAGGCTTAAAGCATCGTTCTGTTTACTGCACTGTACTGTTATGCAAAAGAAAAAAGAAACTAGTACGTATGTGCATAACAAAGCGCTAAAGCAAAGGAACAAGCGTCCTGTCTGTACTGTGTTCCTTTGTTTGTGTCCTGTCCGTAGCCTGCTTTTGCAAGTTTAACATGAGGTAACATAGCAATTTCAATTAGTGGAAGTCAACCATGGCAATAAAACAAAACACAACATAGATACACACCTGTGTGGTTTGTGAATAAGCAGGCAGCAGCGGCACTGCTCAGCGGAATCCAGCGAAACGCACTTTCCTCGGGTGGTCTCCACATGGTGGCTGTGCATTGGAATAAAGGCACACCAACTTGCATGTAATTACTGCACACAACTGAAATGTCCTGCTCTCTAAACACATTGTACAGTGGCTGCTGTTTGAAGATGAATTCGTGGTCAGTTCCATGCAAAATATTTAATGTAATGCCTGAAAACCCATAACAAGATCCAGCTGCTATGGGTCCTTTGAGCACTTGACAAGCTGACTGTGATTGATTCACATGGCTAAACGTCCAGAAAAAAACCCTGAGCCCTGAAAGACATCATGACAGAAGACTCCAGATTAATAAGGACCACCTGGGTCTTTAAGTGTATGTAATCCTAAGTAAGTTCAATGATTATAGAATGCAAACAGCGCAGCAGATGGTTTTCGCAGAGTAACACTCATTATATACTAGTCATTGATAATTATGCTTCAAGGCAAAACTTTGGGAATCCCATGCAGGTGGCGTTGCTGATTGATACCAAGCCCACAGCCGCACACATGCTTTCACCTCATCTTAACGGCTGCAAAACTTTCTTTTACCACTTTGCCGTAAAACCATGTGCTCCGCTGCTTGCATTTCAATCGTTGTGTATAACGCGTGGGCATTTTTCTATTCCGCCCCCATAGGAATGCAGCCGCCATGGCCGGGGATAAAAGCGACGACCTCACATACAGCGGTGCAATGCCGTAGCCCCTGCGCCAAGACTGTGCGTGGCGCTCGACACGTACAGACGCACACCTGTGGGTGCCACTTAAAAACTACCTTTCTTATACCAATGTCACACAGGACACCTATCACAATTGGCTTCCTCGTGCAGGCTCAGGAAGGCAGCCAACGGTGATAGACAACTTCGGTGCCAATCGAGCGTGATCGCCATCGCAAGTGCCTTGTGTGACGTCGGAATTAGGCAACCTTACTAGCTGTTGCCATTGGAATGTATGCATGGCTTGGAATACAAAGTCACAATCTTGAATGGGTAAATAATTGGCTAGCACCAAGTCAGCGCTGTCACAATTCGTCATGTCACGAGGAGCTGGCTTCAATGCCCCTTGCGGTTTACCAAGTGTCTGTTCACGGCAAAACTGGAATGTCTGCAATTCTGCTCACGTAATCTATTACAGTAGACGACCGGTAATTCAACTCGATTTTTAGGTTAATTCAACGCCAGCGAGAAGTCCCCACCGGCACACATGCATTTCTACGGGCCCGAACTTTTGCTATTTCGACCCTAGAATTGACCTTCGCTGGATGATGGAAGAGAACAGCGGTTTATGATAGGTAGCGAGGCACTGGAAGTGGTAAAGGAATGCATCTACTTAGGACAGGTAGTGACCGCAGATCCGGATCATGAGACTGAAATAATCAGAAAAATAAGAATGGGCTGAGGTGCGTTTGGCAGGCATTCTCAGATCATGAACAGCAGGTTGCCATTATCCCTCAAGAGAAAAGTGTATAACCAGCTGTGTCTTACCAGCACTCACGTACGGCGCAGAAACCTGGAGGCTTACGGAAAGGGTTCTACTTAAATTGAGGACGACGCAACGGCTATGGAAAGAAGAATGATGGGTGTAATGTTAAGGGATAAGAAAAGAGCAGATTGGGTGAGGGAACAAACGCGAGTAAATCACATCATAGTTGAAATCAAGAAAAAGAAATGGGCATGGGCAGGACATTTAATGAGGAGGGAAGATAACCGATGGCCATTAAGGGTTATGGACTGGATTGCAAGGGAAGGGAAGCGTAGCAGGGGACGACAGAAAGTTAGGTGGGCGGATGAGATGAACAAGTTTGCAGGGACAACATGGCCGCAATTAATACATGACCGGGGTTGTTGAAGAAGCATGGGAGAGGCCTTTGCCCTGCAGTGGGCGTAACCAGGCGGATGATGATGGATGATTAAAACTTGACCAGTGAGCACTCATGTGTCTGATCCCTACGGTGCCTCCAACAGCGACAACTTTAGTGGCAGTGTTTGTTTTGGCAGAGCTTAGGGGACAGTGAATGCACAGAATATACATCACCATCATCATCATCATAGTCATCAGCCTGGCTATGCCCACTGCAGGGCAAAGGCCTCTCCCATACTTCCCCAACTACCTCGGTCATGTGCTAATTGTGGCCATGTTGTCCCTGCAAACTTCTTAATCTCATCCGCCCACCTAACTTTCTGTCGCCCACTGCTACGCTTCTATTTTCTTGGAATCTAGTCCGTAACCCTTAATAACCACCGGTTATCTTCCCTCCTCATTACATGTCCTGCCCATGCCCCCCATTTCTTTTTCTTGATTTCAACTAAGATGTCGTTAACTTGCGTTTTTTTCCTCACCTAATCTGCTCTCTTATCCCTTAATGTTACACCCACCATTCTTCTTTCCATAGCTCGCGTCGTCCTCAATTTAAGTACTAGAACCCTTTTCATAAGCCTCCAGGTTTCTGCTCCATAGGTGAGTACTGGTAAGACAGCAGTTATACACTTTTCTTTTGAGGGATAATGGCAACCTGCTGTTCATGATCTGCGAATGCCTGCCAAACGCACTCCAGCCCATTCTTATTCTTCTGATTATTTCAGACTCATGATACAGATCTGCAGTCACTACCTGTCCTGAGTAGATGTATTCCCTTACCACTTTCAGTGCCCCGCTACCTATCGTAAACTGCTGTTCTCTTCCAAGACTGTTAAACATTACTTTAGTTTTCTGCAGATTAATTTTTAGACCCACCCTTCTGCTTTGCCTCTCCAGGTCAGTGAGCATGCATTGCAATTGGTCCCGTGAATTAATAAGCAAGGCAATATCATCAGCAAATCGCAAGTTACTAAGGTATTCTCCATTTACTCTTATCCCCAATTTTTCCCAATCCAGGTCTCAGAATACCTCCTGTAAACATGCTGTGAATAGCACTGGACTGATCGTATCTCCGTGCCTGATGCCCTTCTTTATTGGGATTTTGTTGCTTTCTTTATGGAGGACTACGGTGGCTGTGGAGCCGCTGTAGATATCTTTCAGTATTTTTACATACGGCTCATCTACAACCTGATTCCATAATGCCTGCATGACTGCTGAGGTTTCGAATGAATCAAACGCTTTCTCGTAATCAATGAAAGCTATATATAAGGGTTGGTTATATTCCGCACATTTCTCTATCACCTGATTGATAGTGTGAATATGGTCTATCGTTGAGTAGCCTTTACGAAATCCTGCCTAGTCCTTTGGTTGATAGAAGTCTAAGGTTTCTTATGGAGTAAGATTATGTTGGCGTTCTTCTAAGATTCCAGTACGCTCGCGGTCATGAGGCATTGCTTATGTAGGCTGGCCCGTTTTTCTAGAACAATCTGTCCACCATCCTTCAACAAACCTGCTGTTACCTGATCCTCCCCAGTTGCCTTCCCCATTTGCATAGCTCCTAAGGCTTTCTTTACTTCTTCCAGTGTTACTTGTACATATCACACAGTCTACATATCATCTAATGTCAAGAATGCCTATTTTCAGTCTGACCTAAAATTTTCTAGCAATAATTATAGCTCAAAAATGCCTGATCATGATATTTACCCAATTTTAATGCCAACATTTGTTTTTCAATGAGATTGGGCAGAAGATTGTCAGCACTGTGCAATCAAATACGAAACTAGAACTGCCTTCACAGTGTTTGTATACCTTACCGCATAATATGAGTGTATTGCAGCAAAGCTGGCTTTACCATACTGGCCATTGTGCAACACATATTAGATCCATGCCCATTTTTCTTGCTGAACAATCCGGTGCGTGTCAGACTTCTACTCTGTTTAGCAGCTTTAATGTCATTTTTACATTAGTTTTTTTTTTTCTTTGGACACAGAAAGTGGGCATGTGTTTGGTTCAAGGAAACGTTAGATTCGGGTAAATACATTAAATGAATTAACTGTGTGTTTTGGTGTTTCTCCTGCATCCTGTTTATTAAAAATTATATTTTTTGCAGCAACCATTTCTTTAGTGTTCTTAAAAAACCTAATCATACAGCAGCCAGACTATCTCTGAGAGCTTGCTTGCTTTAATGCTGCTGAGAGGCTATTCAAGCAGTTTTTTTTCATGGCAGGTGGTGACTGTGGCTTTAAATCTGATCATTTGTCACTGATACTTAGATGTCTTTTTTGCACTAGTCCGTGCAGGCATTGCGCCTAATTACTATACCAAAAAGATTATATATATTCCTGCTGTAAATATATGCATCTGCATATATTAGACAAACAAAATAGCATACTGGTGCTCCCTATGGCTAATGCTCCTTGACGTTTCTAAATGCAAGTACGTGTGTGGAAGCTGCAAGCGTCAAATTGTTAACCACCAGTGCTCTCTTAATTCTACAGCTCACTCGAGTCGACTCTTACCATTATCGCGGCGTCACAATCACAAATCAACTCAACTGGTCAGTACACATTATGGATCTTATAAACGACTGCTCCAAATCACTTGGCCTTCTCAAAATATCACTTTCTAAATAATGCAGCACACATTGTCAACCACACTGTGCTGACCTGTTGCGTAGCTTTCGTTGTGTTAATTTGTGGTTTTAATTGTTTCGCTCATTGATTTCAAGCATGTACACTAAGTTCTTTTTTCTCGCTGTATAATTATGACCATAGTGTTTGTCAACATCGTTGCTCCCCCCATTATGTAATATCGTGAAACTGTGTTATATCGAAGAAGGTAAAATCGGCAATTTGCTTCGTTATATCGAAATTTCGTTGCATTGAAATTCGGCTTCTTGTGCAACTAAGTACAGTCGCCGTTCAATTTTTCTTACAAGGAAAGGGGCCGCAGAATCAGGCAATCGAAAGAAATCAACTTTTAATGAGAAAATTTACCTTGATGAATTTGGGAGTAGGCAACGAATGATACAGTTTCTTGCCACACCGACAATATCTTCCAATCAGCTGTACAAATGATACGGAACCAGCCACGCTCTCCTGTGTGCTCCGTTCTCGCAGCTTATAGTGTCGCCCGCATCAGGACGACGCTATCATGGAAAGCGCAGGCAGCGGATGCGTCGTCTGCCTCTCGCTCGAACGAGTCTCCGAAACTCGAGATTACGCAACCTCCAATACTAAACACGCAGTTAGACAGCTAACATGATGCCAGGCCGTCTCAACACGCCCACTTTGCACATGCGGCAGACTACGTTTAAAGCAGGGTGCGCAGCTGCGCACACACTCCGTTGCACTTGCAGCTATGCGCAGCCACGCCCAAGACACGTGCCAGAAATCGCGAAGCGCCAACTGCCACCCCCCCCTCCGCCTCTCGCATGCCCTTGATCGCATTTCCCGCCCCTCTTTCCCTTCACTTGCACAGAAAGTCAGCACTCGTGAAGCCACCATCTTTCTTGTCTCGCCCCCACACATTTTCACTCGCACTAAAGCACGAGCTGTGCAGGCCGTGATAGGATCTTATTGCACTTGGACTTTATACGGAACATGATGCGGCTCCACTTAGTGCTGCATACGATTTGAGAGGTGCGTTTATAAGCAGCCACTTGTAATTCAATCATTTGACCATTTGTGTCCGCAGAAGTTTTCATTTATTGTGTCGCCATTCCTCCATGGCAGAAGCGAAATTTCGTTATATTGAAATCGCACACACTTAATTATATTGAGGTTCTAAACACACGGCGTGTTATGGACATGAGGTTATGAAAAGTTAAATACTTTGCGATGTCCATAATTTCGTTATATTGAAGTTTGTTATATCGAGGTTTAACTGTATCCTGTAACAGCCCTTAAGGGACAAAAACTATGATGGCAATTATTATTGTATATTTGATATTCACTATGTGTATTTGATTCGTATTCGAAAAAAATTAATATTCACCCACCTCTACGGATAGGTGATGATTATTGCAATAGGGTTGGCAACAATATCTGTGAATGCAACGTGCAATGACAGGCAAGATTTGCTGGCAACACGGAAAGGGAAACCGAGTGCGTGCCAGGTGCCTGCTGCTCTTGATCACGCGTGCCTCACGCATATTTTTCACATGGGATATAGCATCCGAAAAACGTATCATATGATTGCACTTCGGCAATGTACTAAGCATTGGTGCCGAAAAATCATGTTTTCTTTGAAGACTGGTAAAGAAAGGGCAGAACTATATCAGGGAATATTTTGTGTTCTCGATCTTGAATGTTCACACGGAGAAATCTTACGACACAAGATCGTATCAACAAGGCTCTACTGTAAACAGGAACATGTTTCAAATTTAGTGGAGAGTATAGAAGAACTAACCTCGAATATAGTGAAGCATCTGAAAAGGCTCGGGTATAGATTTCAGGCAGAGGCAGAACTGACACTTAGGACTTCCAAAGGGCGAATACAGCTTCGCTGACTTTGATGTCCAAGTTGCTCAGATAGGCAGCATTCAGGGGTCTAGTTCACGCATTCTACTCATTGTGCAAAACATGGCAAGTTTCTAACGGGGCCAGACTGCCTGCTCCTCCATCTACCTTCACTTACCCGTTCGGGGGTCCTGCTCCTGCTGGGGGCTACCCAAGGGTGATTGGGAAGTGCGCAGGTTTCGCATTTCGGCCTGCAGGTCCAGCAGCAACTGATTGTTGAGCGTGGCCAAGTCACGGAACGTGTACAGCTGGTACAGGTATACGCACAGGGCCAACAGGGAGATGAGACGGCGGCACAGACCAATGTGAATGCCCAAGGGGCTCTGCAATGACCAATGGGCAACAACAGCCGTTCCTCTAAAGTTATACTAGAGGAAAAATTAAGTTGAGCTCGGGCGAGATTGTTCGTTTAGAAATCCAGCCGTTTTCTGTGTGTGCCAATATGTGACTTCGCTGCATAGCATATTGCTACCAAAAGTTCCGCTGCAGCTGCTCAATTTAAACTGCCTGCGCTGGAACAGACGAGTTGACGTAATCTCCATGTGACCTTCCATTTCGGGCGCTCTCTGTGAACCAGCCAGTGCCGACGGCACGTGAAAGGTACCACAGCCCAAAATAGGTGATGCCACTCTAATTTTTCATTTTTGTCATTTTCTCACTTGCAAAAGTTCTGTTCTCACTGCAAATGATGAGTTCGCAAATAGCAGAAAAGCCTAACCTGTCAATCTAGCTCAGCTTATTTTGCCCCTCTAAATGCCCAACTGTACAAAATTTCAGGGCAGCGTGAAAAAAAAAAGCAACTTTTAGATTAATGCTGAGCTTGGTGTCACAAGGTGGCAGCACCTCACTCCCCCTCCTCCTGTCTGCTGGATTGCATTGGCACAGCTCACTACGTGCTTGCGCACGCTTCTACAACCACAGATTGGTGTGCGCCTGGTTTTCGCACTGGGCTTTTAACAGATGGCTCATCGCACCATCTCTTTTCTCTGGAATGAATTGGCACGGCTCGCCATATGCTTGTGCTCGCATTTCCGAGCACAGATTGGTGTGCACCTGCTTTTCGCACTGGGCTTTCAACAGATCACTTGCTGCTCTCGCTAAAAGGTGTCTGCTAGCACAGAAGTGCTTTTTGCCATGCACTTACCGTGTAACCACAGATAGGTGTGCGCATGGTTTTCGCACTGGGCTTTCAAAAGCTAGCTCACGTTTAAAGATGAAGTGAGTGCCAGTTAGTGCTGAAGTGCCTTGCCACAGGCTTACCATGTATGTAAGCATGTAGGAACGCCGGAAAACATTCATACAAGCAAAGGGTAAGAAAACCAGCTTTATTTTGCTTTACTTTGTGATGTACCTTCACTCTAGGTAGCGCCAAGCAATCGCTTTTAACAAGCACAGGTGAGTGCCAGTTAGTGCTGAAGTGCCTTGCCACAGGCTTACCATGTATGTAAGCATGTAGGAACACCGGAAAACATTCATACAAGCAAAGAGTCAGAAAAAGAAGCTTTATTTTGCTTTACTTTGTGATGTACCTTCACACTAGGTAGCGCCAAGCAATCACTTTTAACAAGCACAGGAAAGTCTTCATACTGGGGGTAGTGCTGAGCGATGGTTTCTAAGAAATAGAGAAAAGAGTCCTTGCAGCATGTGTGGCCGTTAATTGAATGCCACCACAGCCATGTCAGGTGCAACTCCAGTAGTGGCGCAGTTACCCTGTATACACAGCGGTGAGGAGGTGGCGCTTCACTTTTTGCCAATAACTTTTGTTTTTTGCATGTGAGCACCCGAGATGGGTTCCACAAAGTTCACACTGTGGTTTACTGTCTCCCAATGCAGACTGAGGCTCACTGCATTAGCATCCATTAAATTTGGGATACAGTTGTATGCGGCCCATTCGTCCCCGGTTGAACATTGACTGCAATAATGGGGCTTGCCGTCGCCACTTCTGGTCGGTCGACCTTGAAATGTTGCAGCTCCTCTGTGGTCACGCAGACCATGTCGAATACTCATGGTCCACAATCCGGCTTCAAGCACTGTGCGCTCACTGCACCCCAGTGCCAGACCAGGTCAGGTGGCTTCATAGGAGTACTGGGGCGCCTGCAAGGAGCTGGGGTTCAACTCGGACCACCCAACCTGCAAAGGTGAAGCCGTCATATTTTATAGGAAGACTCGGAATGGACACCGGGCTGCCTTCCGGTGCAACAGGTACCTTCCGGTGCAAAAGCACCCATTGTAGTTACACGGTACAGCTGCACTGCATAAACAGAGAGATGCAGGAAGATATTTCGCCAGCGCAGACTGCCTCTGCCTTCCGAACGTCCACCTCTCTGCAGGCATCAAGTGATTTGGCTCATGTACTGTGTGAGCAAAAGCATAGACGTGTGGCTGTTGAAGTAAATGACTGGTGACTTGTTTACTCTGTCAGAGCACGCCATCACCGACTGGAGGAACAACACTCGTGAGGCCGTTCGGGACGAGCTGCTGGCGCGACTTCCACTTGGTGGCCCAGGGAAGATAGTGCAAATTGGCAAGTGCCTTCTTTGCATCAAGCGAAAGTACAATGGAGGCCACCTTATGACGGGTGACAACGTTCTGCTGAGCTGCCAAAATTACGACAGTGTTGCAGACGTTGCAGTGGTTTGTCGACACGCGGGTTCAGCATATTTCGATCAGCGGGACACTGATGCTGGCTAAAGCTGAAGACTTGGCGTTCCTGTTGCATTTTCCCGACTTCTGCACAGGCACTGGCTGGCTACATCACTTCCAAGTGCACAATGGCATTGTTTTCAAATTGATTATTAGCGATGGGACTTCAGCAAGTGACGAAAATGTTAACGCGTGTTTTTTAATGAACAAAGCCATCATTGCGAACTGCACGGAGTGAAATGTCTATAACGCAGATGAAATTGCACTGTTTTATCACATTCTTTCGGACAAAATGCACACCGTGAAAGGCAACGCGTGTGCTGGTGGCAAGCAGAGTAAAGTATTCGTTACTCTGCTTCTCTGCACAAACATGAATGGCAGAGATTGGCACTTGCTCTTTGTAATTGGCAAGTCGAAGTAGCCACATTGTTCTTGCAACTACCATATTTACTCGCATAATGATCACACTTTTTTTGTCAGAAAAATTTACGCAAAATCAGGGATGCGATCATTACACGAGTTAAATTTTCCGCGAAAGGAAAAAAAAATTTTTTTCGTCCCGCGTTTGCTGCGGGACACCAAAACAAAAATGGCGGCCGGCAGAGCAAGCCGAACACGCCGAATGCGATTTTTTTTTCTTCTCATGAGTACATTGCGTGCATTGAAACAGTTTCTTCCGTATCAGTAATGAATAATGTCGTTAATATTGGCAAGTCTGCGGCAATAATGTAGCCATGTCCACTTTGAGGGGACAGAAACAGATGGGCGCATTTAGCTGCCAGTGACATAGAAACACATGGCCAGCATGCTGCAGGAACTGCGGCATCTGTCTTCACTACTATCCTAATATGGCACGTTTCCGCAAATGGTGGGCGTTATTACAAGCGTCGGCGTATGAATTGGATACACTTTTAAAGTATCAGTGTAATCGTGGCTACTATCGTTGGTGGCTACTATTGTCGCTGCTCGCGATTTGTTGCATGCCCACGAGTGCAGATGAGAAGAATCGAAAGGCACCTTTTTTTTTTGTTGTTGACCACAACCATTATAAATCCTACACATTATAAAGGCAAGTTTGGTTGCAGCTTTTTTTTTTTTAGTCATGGAAGTGCAGAAAGTGATGAAAGTAATGAAATGAGGCACCTACTTAAGAATGTTTGGTGCGTGCAAACCGCTTGGTTTGTCTTGAGTCGTTCGCGTCGCATTTGACAGATGGTAAGCACGATCATTATTAGCTAGACTTGGCACACGACATATCGCTGCGGCAAGTTCAGGATGCGATCATTACACGGGAAATTAAAAAAAATCAAATTTTGACGACAAAATTCAGGGGTGCGATCATTATGCGAGTAAATACGGTAGGTGCCCGTGAGCTACAAGCACAATGCAAAAGCGTCGATGATGCTTGACTTATTTGCCAAATGGCTCGTCCAGTTCAAACACAACATGCAGGAGCAAGGCAAAAGCATGCTGCTAGGGCATGATAACTGCTTGGCCCTTGGCGGCAGTGACTGTGCTATCCTTGCATCCAATTTTCACATCAAAAGCACAGCCACTTGACATGGGCATTATCCACGTATTTAAAGCAGCATATAGGCACTGCAGTGTGCAGTGCATGCTGATCACTGTTGGTAATCCAGCCTCCAACTTGCCGCTTTGAGTTTCCTTTTATTCGGCCATTGAGATTGTGAGGGCGACCTGGGCAGAAGTGACGCCATCTTGCATTCGAAACAGATTCCTCAAGACTGGCTTCGTGGACACGCTTGATGTCGAGCCCAATGTTTCCCAAGAAAACAAGTCCGCCAACGACCAGTGGAAATGCGTCATCGGTTCCGACATGGGCGTCTGCGGCATCCCACTGTGAAGATGTTGTTCTCGCGGATGATGATGCTGGCATCATGAAACCGTGCACAGATTACAACATCGTTCCTGAAGTGGAGGGTGAAAGAGGCACTGAAGAGTTGGATGACGATCAATCTCAAGAACTAAAACCTGTAAGTGCATCAAAAGCCGTAAGCTATATTGAGACCTTCCAGCAGTTAGTCGACATCAAGGGCCTCGATGAGGAGAACATTACCGCTTTAAACAAACTAGAGACAGCCGTCATCAGCTCTGCACTGCAGAAGCAGATGACCACAACAGACTTCTTTTCAAAGGAATGAACTTTGCCTTGACTGGCAACATTTTTTAGCTGTTTTACACTTATTACAAACTTCCAGATATATAACGAACGTGACCCTCACGTTCGTTATGCGTGGGCTCAACCATAATATTTTATTGCTGGCTTTTAAATTTTCTCGCTTTTCGTTGATTGGTGAGCCCAATTAAATGGGACATATCTTTGGTTCGACAGACTTTGAATTAAGAAGGTTTTAGTGTACAGTTGACTTCTGTTCAACACTGAGAGAACCGACTACATTGATTGAATAAAACAAGATGCAGAAAAAATATCAGCACACACTGCTAATTCATTTGGCAGCTTTTGCCTGATTTTATCATGCCTTCAAATGAAACGTGCACCTGCTTTCTACATGTCCAAAGTAGAATACTAAAGTAAGAATGATATAAAAGCTCCTAAAGTAGAAATCTAATACACACCCGATTTTTTTAGTAAGAAAAAGGGCAAGGCAAGGGTCTAATGTGTTGGAAAATTGCGACTGGTATCGAAAAGTAAGTATCACCACAATACAGCGTTGTTATGTGTAAAAGCATATGAACACTGACAACACGGTTTTGGTTTCGCACCCAATTGCACCACTTTTCTTGAATTGCACCTAATTTTCTTGAAAAAAAAAAAAGGCCCACATTAGAATAATGTAAATACCACCATTGTGACATGGACAAGAACGGCACCGAGAGCGGCGCTGCTGCGCCGGCGTTGAGAGCGCCGCATGCGAAGCAAAATTCTATTAGCGGGTGGTACCCCTCTCCCACCTCTCGTTCGCACCGCCTTGATTGCCTCCTGCACTGCGCGTGTTTGGGCACGTTTCGTGCGGCGCGCGGTGTGTGCCTACGTGTGCGCGCGTGGACATTTCATTCGAAGGGTGTAGTACAGTCTGTTTCACATTTAGGGGAAAACTCGGAGCGCATTGCATCGCGATGCGGCGAGCGCTTGAGTCAGGCGGCGGCAGCAGCTCGCGCAGGTGCTCGAGGGGCGGGATCTTGAACGGCGTCGTCTGCTACGGCGACGCGCGCTGGCCGCATTTGTCGGGAAGCGTTCTACTGTCAGTTGCAGGGCGCCGATCTCATCGTTACTGCGTGAAATGAGCCAGTATGTTTTACTAAGCGTTGTGCGACGCCCACTGATATGCCTCGAAGCTAAGTTCATCGCTGCAGGGCAGTCATAGATGACGTACTGATTCCATACATTCTTGACGGCCCGTTTCTGGAAGACGACTATATATTCTAACGCGATAGGTGGCCGATCCGCACTGCTCGTGTTGTGCAAGATCTGCTGGAAGAGCAGCGCGCAGTCACTCTCTTGGAGTGGCCGCCTCGATCCCCGGGCGCCAACATCATTTAAAATGTCCGGGGCTCGTTGAAAGTATCGCTGCCGCACCATCCCCTCTATCAGTCGCCCGCGGATAGGGTTCGATCCACCATCGTCAGCGACTGAGACGTGCTGCGAATGAACACATCCCTGATCAAGTCATTTTACACTTCACTGCCTTCCAGGATGAGCGCCGTCATCGTTGCCGCTGGGGACATGACGAGATACTAACTGAAGTTCCGAGCATGACGTGTCCAATTCCCCGCCGGCGAGCAGGGTCTGTCTGGTGCCGCGAATGATTGTCGAGAAAAATCACTTCCAGCTCATTGTCTTAACCTAAACCTTTCCTTTAATCGTATCCGTTTGTTTTATCGTGTTCGACCCCCACAGTTATCATTGTTGAGTGCTTTGTTTTCCTTTCGAGTCAAACAAAGACTGAGCACGTTGCGCGCACATCTTAGTGCGTCTTGTCGCTGCTTATTACGGTAGCACACACAGTGAAGAAATACGTGCACGCGCTCAGTACCCCGGCCATTCGAAAGAACAAACGAAGCATGCTGTCAAAAGAAGTTTGTGGAACTCCTTTATCGCCGATGAAGGTTCAGAGTTTGGCGAGGCACAACGTTTAGTAAAGAATATCAGCTCAGTTCCCGCAGTACTGATGAAATCGGTGCACTGCCCCTGGCAGTAGCACGCTTCCCGACAATGCGGCCAACGCGCGCCGCCGTAGCAGACGACGCAGATCACGACTCCGCCTCTCGAGCGTCTGCGGCTGCTCGAGCTGCTGCCGCCGCACGACTCAATTCCTTGCCGCATCGCGATGCAATACGTTCCGAGTTTTCCCTTAAGTGTGAAACAGACTGTACACGCTTCTATTTGCCTTTAAGAAGATGGGTACGCTTGACGTATATTTTTATGGCTGCAATGCGGCGAAAGGGCAGCGTCTGCTTAACCATGTAAGTGACGCTGAGCAGGTAATTGGAAACGACATCGTATGTGCCGCCGGAAAAATAGTCAGTATGTGCCGCCGGAAAAAGTCATTTTTGCAGTTTCTCACAATATGTTTGCTACAAATCTGTGTTGCCTCTGATGGCGACAACGGACTTCCATCGACACTGTGCGGAAATAAACAAAATATATCGCTGCATAGCACAAGTACGACATGCGCACACAACTTTAACTAGTACGTCCCCTACAATATGGAATATATAGACAGCAATGTAGACAGCTTGGCCATTTTTTAACAGTGCTCAAGAGACGGAAGTTGAAAGTATTAGTGATCATTCCTGCTTCACCAATGCCGACGCGACCAAGACGCGGGCGCGTATCGTCCAGTAACTCGATCGATCGGTGCAGTGGTGAAGCGGGAACGAACTCCGGTCATGTTCAATGCATCGTGCACATATTCAATTTCTCGGGACGCGTGAGCTTCGGCCACTGCTAGCGCATACAACAGAAGTGGTTTTCATTCTTGGGCAGCGCACACACAAACGAAACACGAGAAAGAAGACAGGACAAGCGCTCGTCGAACAACTTAGTTTTTATATGAATAAAAGGATTATGTACCGAGTAATTATTAAATTCATGTGGGTTACATATAAAAACCGTCATACACTCAGGAGTGATCAATGAACGAGGTCGCTTCGTTTGCCAGTTGTTTACTTCGCTCGGCGCACCGCAGTAATCCATGTCTGTCGTCTGCATTTTTCGTACCATTTTCTTGTGAATCGGCAGAATTTCACTGGTGGAATGAACCCTTTCGTGTTTACATTGCTGTCGTGACAGTTAACAACACAATAATAATTTCCGGTCATCCGAAGAGGCGCCGTCGCGAACACGAGACGTTTCACGCGCAGCGCGAACTGAACGCGCGCGCGACCGTGAAGGGAAGCGGCGGCGGAAGCCTACACCCGTTGGAGATGAAATCGTTCCGCCAGGGGAGAAACGAGCGCTGGCGTCTAGGATGAAACTTGGCGTGCGGTCGTCTATTGTGAGCTACTGCTATTGGTTGAAAGTCTTCCTAGGGCCAGGTGAATATAGGCATTTTCGGCAGAAAATCGCATGAGTTCAATGAATTCACTGTCCTCTAAGCTCCACCGTGACCTGCTGCCACTAAGGGGGTCAACTATTGAGATCACCATAAGGGCCACGCACATGCATCCTAACTGGTCAAGTTCGAATTATCCGGTGATTATCGATTTTATTGTTAAAATGACGAAAGGCTGAGTCCATAGAAATGTATGGGCACGGTCCAGGACCTCTGGTTGGGATCGAACTTGCCGAAAAGTCTAATTAATCAGAGTTGATTTAACGGTAGCCTACCGTGCACACTTTAACAATAAACAGGCAGGTGGAAAACAGGGGCACTCACATCCGACGCCAGTGGCGCAGCCCGGTCAATGGCGTCCAGCGAGGCCCACTTGACAACCAACCGCTCAGCCAGCAGGTTAATCAGGAAGAGCAGGAGCAGCCAGGGGCGGGCACCAGCCGTGCGCTTGGAGGCCGTCATGAGGAAGGACAGGACCACCGCGATGGCATAGTATCCCAGCGAGTGCAGCGTCGCAAACTGGTCCACAAAGAATGCCTGCATGCATGGAGGCAAGAGGAACCAAGAGAAACACACAAGGAGCCTCAATTAGGGTCAGACTTTTCTGCAACTTACGGTGAAACTCTATTACGGAGTTCCCACAATGTGCAGCAGCAGCGACATCTGGCAATGCATCAAACATCAGTCAGAGAGCCGCCAGTAATGCCACTTGTGTCAGCACAGAGTTCCCCACTAAAATCACAAGAGGGAACTCCAGTACTGCGATTGTTCAACTACAAAAGGAATGACGGTTAGCACGTGGATTTGTCTGATTTTCATGCATGTGGCTTGAACGTTATTGCGGCTTTGTTTACTACGCTCCATCTGCCCTTATCGGGCTAAACTACAAAGCAATCCATAAAACCGTAAATCCGTAATTTCCACAAATCCATAAATTTAAACGTAAAAGGCAATAAGGGTGTGTGCCCATGCTGAATTAGTGCAAACAGTTGAAGGTGTAACACAATAGGGTGATTCCACGAGTTTCTCTGGCTTTTTATATATGTCATGTAAGAATATTCAAACTGCATGGAACTGTACATTTTATTCTCGAAAAAGGGTTCCCGGCAAGCCCAAAAAATATTTGAAGGTGGCGGCGCAAGTGTCCCACAATATTTCCGATTTCACAGCTGAATTAAATGCAAACTAAGAATGTTGTGTTAAAAGACTTCTGCTCATTTTAACACGCTTCACAGTAAATTAGTTCCATGTGTTTAGCTGTCGGCAAACTAAGAAAATTTGAAAAAATTCAAAACACGGCTGAAACCAGAAAAATTTTGCAGCTTTGATGCATCTTCGAGCGTTTTCTATTTCACACAGAAACTTGAAAAACATGTCAAGCATAAAATGTTCTCTTTTTAACATTTATGCAAAATATTTTCCCACATGAAAGAGATGAAAAAATTTTTAAATAGACAAGCTTTTTAAAAAATCTCCTTTTAAGAATTCACCCTTTGAGGGTCGATTTTTTTCGCCATATGCGACCGCCCAGGGTCGATCTCTTTTATTGCAGATTCCAATTCTTCTTAGGGAGTTATTTCGAAAAATATTTACCGTAATTTTTTTAGGGTGACCGTAAAGTGAGAAAAAGATATTTTGCAGTGGTATATATGTACTCTTCATTCATGAATAACAACAATAAAAAGGAAATAAGCTTATAAGCATTGAAAATTTGATGCATTGTTATACATATAGTTCAAGGCTTTGAAAATGCGCACACAAGAATATTTCGCAAGACTCAAATGTTCCTGCTCTTACACTAATATGTACATCCATAGCATAATAAAACTGCGTAGGTGCGCGCACTCAAGAAAACTGTGTGGTTGTGTGCCCGTCAAAAAAGCAAAACGTCTGACAAACTTCCGCTAATCTTCATCATATCGCCAACCAGAGGCAATTAGTTTTTGCGAGTGTCAAAAAAAAAAAAAGAAAGCAACGGAAACGCATGCACGACAGCATCCTTCCTATGTGCTCCCCTGTGAACACGTAAACGAGCGAGAGGCGATCGCCCTTTGAGCATCATGGCCATCAGTTTTGCAAGTACAAGAAGCCGAAACCGCCTGCCGAACAATATCCAAACTACCGCCCGCCCGCGCCCCAATGCACGAGTGGTAGTATATAGACGCACGGGAGCAAACTAGCTCTAAAACAAACCACGCAACGAAAACCGAGAGAGCGAGACACGCGAAAGAAATTCCCTGTATTCCTACATAGTGGCAGGACATGAAAGAAGAGAATAAGTTAGGAAATTGGCACGCTTTTTAAACGTACAGACGGCGCCGCAAATATACGGCATCAACCATCTTTGGACTTCATTCGTGGCGCCGTATATTTACGTCATTGACCCTCAAAGAGTTAAATAGAACGACTCCGGTTCCAATTTATGAAAAAATTTGGGACCGAAGTCCACTTATGTCGGGCAAAACATGGGCGCAATAATGTTTCCTCATTTGCTTTTATTCACAAAATATAACGGGCCAAAGTGGCCTACGTTGAGCGTGCTGGCTTCAGTACCTTTGCTGGTTGTCTATCAGTTTTCATTGCATGCAAATCTAGTTCTAACTTCTTTGCTGCTTCAGAACATTGCTCTGGCAGCTTGTTTTCAACAAAAATGTATTGTCAGACTATATTTGTGTCTAGCATGTGCAGGGGTTTGGGGCTGCTGCCCCCAAAAGTGCTAACATGTGCTCAGCTTGCAGCCTACAACATCTCTTGGCATCGCGCTTACACCTTCACTATTCACTTGTCGACAGCATGCGAGACACCACGGGTGCATGTTGTTGGGTGCATATTGTTGTTGGTAACACGCATTCGGTTCCGCCGCGCATAATTGGCCAAGACCGCACCGACTTCGCGCGGCAGATGAAGTCAGTGCAGCCTACGCTAATTGTGTGTCGCACAATCAACCGAGCGCTCCCAGCGGACGAAGTCGGCGCGTGCTAGGCCAGTTGTGCGCGGTGCAACTGAACATGTGCCCTTGGTTTATTTATTGATTTCCAAATGTTTTTGGCACATTTCTTTTACGTGAATTTACGTATCGAATTCTGGCTATATCGAACTATTTTGCGATCACCATGCTGTACGATATATCGAGGTTTGACTGTACTGTATTTTAGGTGCCAGTCACACTTTATTGGAGAGATTTAGCATACTTTGTGCTGCGATCTGCCGCCACCAGCATGCTAAAACATTATTTTCTAATTTACAAAAGGCTTGGTCAATTTCTTAAGCTTCCTTTGAGCCACGCAGGAAGAGCTGTCCTTCCAAGTGCAGCAACGCCCACAAGGACATCACCTACAATGTCAGCGCCTGTACAGATAAATCTCTAAGTGTTGACGATGCTACACAGAACATCCACGAACCTAAACACAGGCAAGGCAGCATCTATGACGTCATCTTCATCCGAGGTGGCAGCCAGCAGTGTCAGAAACCAGAAACAAAGCTTCAAACCGCGTACATGAACATGCATATCTGATAAAATCTGCATGGCTTCCAGTAGCGAATCGGTTTGACCATCATACATGTTTTTGTGCTTTCCATTCGTGCTAAGGCGTTAGCCTCGGGTGACCACTTTCGAAGATAGTTTTACTTTCGTGAGACTCGGCAATGGACAAGTCAAAGTATGCGACCACAGCGCTCTTGGCACAACGCCAAAAACGCCGTCGGCCGCATATGCGCGACTGGTGACTGGAGCAGCTGCTGCTGAGAGAAAAACACTGAGAGAAAGCGCAATGAGATGGCAAGGAAGGGACAAAGGCACGTGGCAGTAGAGCAGTGTAAAGAGAGGGAAGGTGACGAATGACGAGAGGCCAGCGAATGCAAGGTATAAGGAGGCTAGGAAAGAGGCCAGAAGCCACTTGGAGCTTTCCACACATGGAGGGGTGCTCTCCCCTTCTCGATGGAGGGGACAGCGTCGCGAGGGAGCTGCCAGAAGCTGGCATTTCTCACACGTCTGCCGTTGGGCTTGCGATTTTGCACAGGTCGTCAGATGAGATGGGACGTGCACATTCTTCTCGCATTGTATAATTGAGGTATCTACTGCATCGTCTTTATGCAGAGCTTGCCAGGACTGCACTAATCTGTCGTTTAAACATGGGATGTCACAAAATCGGAAGACATATAACTGGAGTTCCATTGTATAAGTGCAATACTCTTGTTGGTTCGTATGCCCATTTCTTCAGGATAACAAAGAATATGGCGGTTTGTCCTTGCTTGGGAAAAGGAAACTTATTGTATCAAGTTGCAGTGAATATCACCATCACTGTTGGAGGCCTGTTTATAACTATCAACAAACCAGAGCATTCGATCAAGCGAATGGTAGATTGGGCTTCGATGTGCCAACTGACATGGCGCCTCTTGGGACAAAAGCCACCCATGCATGCTGCACTTTAAGCCATCAGAGAATCCAGCACCACGTGAATGCCTCTTTGGTGCTGCTGACACGACTACTAGAAAGCACAGGAATTCTCTACTAAAAGCGACCATTAAGCTTCTTCGCCTCCATGGCTCATCCTTCGATTGCATCCATGTGAGCTAGTCATGCCACATTCACGCAGAGTGTTGCCAACGGGCACTTACTGATTCAAATATAGCGCAGTTTCCTTTTCTACAATACCCACGTGCATGAGTTACCAGTCTTGCTTATCTATTCTTTAGTTTATGTATGTAAATTCCCAATTTTGATTATTTGAAAAAGAAAATATTCCCGACAATCAGCTCAAAGTTTATAGTCAATGTCCAGCCCTAATAGAGACCATTACTACTGCTCACGTTACCACAAACACATCTGCCTCACTGCACGCTCCACCCGATAGAGACCCCGAGGTGAGCCCAAACAATGCTTTTTCACCTGCACGTAGGACAAGCGAAGCAGGCTCGTGTCGAGCATCTCCCGGTGCTCGCGGAGCGTCGAGTGCGCGCTGACCAGCTCCTGTCTGAGGTGCTCAGTGTTAGCAAACATCTGCTGCTGCCGCCGCACCAGCTGCGCCTGGGTTTCGGCCGCACGCCTCAGCTCGGCTGTGGCGCGCACGCTGGACGCACCCAGCTCGGTGATGGTGCGTGCCGCCTCCGCCTGCCATTTACGGCTGCGCAGGAATGCACATATCACCTGCGAAATGCACACATGGTCAAGAATTACACTTCAACACAAGGCAGGTTGCAACAGCAATTGATTGATTCATTCATCTCATCTCAAGGCAACCTTAGGGCTATGACAGGTACCTTACTGGAGGGCTTCAGATTAATTCAGATTAATTTTGACCCACTTGGGGGTTCTTTAGCGCGCATCTAAGCATAACTACACGAGCATTCTCACATTCTGCCCGCACCAAAACCAGACCATGGCTGCTGGGAATCAAACCCATTATTTCATTCTTAGTAGCAGAAACCAGTAGCCATTAAGCCACCGCAGCAGGTGCTGTAACCTTTGCAAGATTACAAAACAAGCCAAAATTTCTATCATTTATAAAAAATCTCAGAGAGTTGGTAGTTATGCACACTAAGGTTGCATGTTTTCGTCTCAGTTGACAGCCACCGTTGGCCAGTCTCATCTACACACGCCAGAAATCTCGACCAGGCACTGCATTGCCTCAGCTCCCTATTGCATGCGAACCTGCAACCAGCCTTTCCGAAAAATCTGCCAAGTTCAAAAAATGCCGTCGATTCCACCTGCCTGCGTGTGAGTGAAGAACTGGGTGTACGAGGTGGCCAGGGGCTTTTCGAGAAATTGGGCCAGAGCTGGGCAGCGCGACAGCGGCTGGGAGTCGAGACACCGAATCGGCGGCTGGCCCATCTTCTCCAGGAAGCAGCTTGTGAAGGCCAGTGCAAGTCGACCCTGCAGCGGCAGTTGAAGAGGATGGCATAACTATTACACCAGTGCTTACTAAACTGTACTGCTACATGAACCCACCCTGCACCCCTAAAATACACTACGTAAATATTGTATTTTCACAATGAAAAACTACTATACCAGTGTATGTTTAATTGGTTTAGTAATAATCTGCAAACCATAGGCATTATGAAGAGGAATGGTTAGCAATGATTCAATATGTTAGTATACAATATCTGCTCGCACAATTCTATAACAAATGTTACAAACAAAAACAATTTCCCCAGCGTAATTTACTCAATGATAGAAGCAGCAATTACTTTTTGTGCAGGGTGGAGATGCACAATCACTGTGATGCATTCATTTATTTGTATCTAACATGTTGTATCATGAATGAATAATAAACTGAAGCAAGCTGCATTTGCAACACATCAGAGTTGTTCACATATCTACACCCTTTGCTTTTTCACTATATGAGCAAAAACCACGCACTTTAGTCTTGGTATTTCAATCAGTGGGTAAAGTACGTCAGCTAGAGAGGGACAAAACAAGTGACGGTTGGCGACAGGTAACCGTGGGTGCAGCAAGATGGTTCCAGTTGCGCAATATTCTGGGGATAAAAGATTCACTGCGAGGTTTGGTTAGACAGTGCTTAACCCCGAACTCCTGCGTCTGCAGCGGATGCCCGCCATCTACTTTGGACACGCCTTGATACAAAGACAATTTGCGAAAGTGTACTTAAAGGCGTGAAATTGATCAGTGATCAAGCTGACGACTATGAAAGATGGATTATGGACAATACATTTTATAAGCCACCATTGCAGTATCTCTATGAAATGGACCTGCATGCTTACATTTACATTTAGTTGATGAAAGGGAAAATTTACATCCATCTGTGTGTAGCACGAAGCCACGAAGGAAAACCACACGGGTTTGTCCGAAACAAAGCTTCGTAGTTGAAGCAAAATGTGTCCTGGTCTTCAACTACGAATCTTTGTTTCTGAAAAGCCCCCATGGCATATTCTTTATGGCTTCGTGCTACATACGAGTTGTCAATTTTCCCTTGGAGGAAATTTCCTCCACTTTGCGGAATTCTGCAGAACTAATTTTGTTTCATACTGACGTTATGCAGTGTGGCAACCCAAGCAGGGGGGGGGTGGGAGAGAAAAAAAATCATGAGCGATTCCACTCTGTGAAGGTTTCACTTTATGACCAGTGAAGCTGTTAAGCACACGCCACAGAGGTGACACAGTATTTTGCACAACGGTACGAACTCATTTACCGTGATTTTTACATACATTGGCGAGGACTACAGGACCACCACACCAAGGAGCGTGAGGAAACCCGACGCGCGTGACGGGACCACCACCACGGGAGGGCGGAAGGAAAGTAGATACGCAAGCGCTTGGAACACCGGTGCGAACGTAGACATTGCCGACACGGGTATCTGTTCTTATCAGCTTAATATGTGATACTGGTTGTATTTAGACCCAAGATATTAAACTTATTTTTGCAAGTTGACGGAGTGCTTGAAGCCTGCTCCACCTCTGCCACGAGTTGGCCCGATGTTGCACAATCTTCGGGATTAGCCCACAGTTTTGTGCACGGAACCCTAGCCATACACAGCTTCACTGTAAAAAGAATGATCTCTTCCAGATAGTCAATTCTAGTCAAGATGCACTTAGAAGACAAACGTCAAGCGCAGCACAGCACTACAGTCAGAACCTGGCTGTAGTGCTGTGCAGCGTGAAACCAGCACCTGTCAACCGCAATGTTGCTTAATGTCACAAACATCAGCCTCAACTGGCACTAGTACGACGCGCCACCCCCATGCGCGCGCACCACTTCCCGGTGCCTGTGCAACACTGTGTGTTTTTCATGGTCAGTATTTGAGCAGTAATACAAAAAATTAAAGTCGAATGAATTATATGTATTATAGTCCCTTTCAAAATATATATATATATATATATGTATATATATATATATATATATATATATATATTGTGCAAATCCCACAAGTACACTGCTAGAATCGATGCTATGCAAAACATTTTACACATAACCGGATGTCTAGCACCATTTGGTGTTCTGCAATGTGTTACCGGATGGTGCAAGATGTCTCTACAGAGCGAGCAATTGCGCATGTGAATGTGTGGGACAACGGCAGGGTGACAGCATGATGAAAATGACGACAGCTTGATGACGACGGCATCGAAAATGGTACGGCTGGTTTACGGAACTCTTGCGATAAAACATCACAACCTGTTCCATTACGACCCCTACTTTGTAAAGTAGTGTACTAGGATATAAGAGTAGTGCGATTCTTTGGCTGCCATTTCACATATATTGAAAAAGAAATTTTTTTTTCAGTAACTTTTGAGTTTTCTAACAAATCTGCCTTCAGCGAAATGTCGCACACCACGCCTAGAGGTCTCGACCTATGGCAGGCAATGCTGCATTATGAACATGACAGTGCTGAACAACTATAGTAGTATTGCATGCAGTGTCATTTTACTTATTAAAAAATCAGCCGTTTATACAGAATAAACTTCTACATGGTCTCTATGCAAAACAAATAGTAATCTCGATACGTTGGCGAGTCTTGGTGCGCTCAAATTTGCAGGCCAGCTGGTTTGCTTTTCTAGACACTGTCAATTTCCTTCATTTAAGCTAATCAGAGCAGGTGTGATGACGCTATTGATAACGGACCTGCAGAACTTAAGACTTCATTTTAGAGAAGCAGCGCCGATTAATTGGGGTTGGTTGTGACAGAGTGGGTAGGAACCACTCAGCTTCTTGATCAATGTGGTCATCCTGAAATGCACGTGTGTGTGTGTCCCTTATATATATTTTTTCACCGCTCACTTTACGGCTGGCCAGCGTGTTGTCCTACTCCTTATTTTACTGTATGCAATAGTGACAAGATCAGTACGTATGACAATCGTTTCCATTCAGCTCCACCACGCTTTCCGTGGCTTCAAAGGAACGATAGGAACCTCCGGTAACGGTTCCCTCACTATTATGTCCATCCACGAAGCGGTGGCCGACGCATGTCTATATTAGATAGAAAAGTTCGAGCAGTTTTCTAGGACCGTGTTGTACGTAGCGCGAGCGCATGCTCGCGAGTATGGCGTCACACGTTTGACACCACGCAGCTTAAGAAAACCCGCGTGAAACTATTCAGCAATGCAAATATTAATCAAGCGGGATGCCAATGTATACCTGCAACTCCTCGGTGAGCTCGTCACAGCCCCGTTCCAGCCGTGCGACCGCTTCACTCCAGCAGGCGCCGTATTCTGGTATCTTCGCCAGCACGGCTTTGTACTGACGTTCGCCTTGTTCTACACCGGCCGGCGCCACGAACTGCGGTAGTCCGACAGGCTCACCCGTGGCCGCGAAGCAGGACACCGCTACTAACCACGCTAGAGAGACGTGCCAAGCCATTTCTATACTCGGTTTTAGCGGCAATTAGCGAGGCAGAAACGATGCTAGAAACAGATACCTCGCCGCCGCCGGTGCCATCCGCGTTCGAAACGGACGCCGGCGAGTGCAAAGAAGTGAATGATAATGATGATGATGATGAAGGGACGGATCGCTACGCCAATCCCCTGTAGTGGGTTGTGCTATAACTACAGGCACCAAACCAAACCAAGCCACTCTGTATTCGGCGTAGCAGCGCAGCTTAGCCGTTTGGACGACATTTTATCGTTTTTCGTGTGACAACGGTTATATGAAACCGAAGGCCGCACAGAAAACTGCGCTGTTTTTTTATTTTATGGGACACGAGCAAGCTTACGCCGACGCTCTACGCGTACTGGACTGTCGGAACTCGTAGCCAAACCGAACGTTGGCCAAACCGGCATTGAGGAGCTGCACGGTTCTTTATTCTATGGCTGCATGCACCGTGCAGAGTACAGAGCATGTTGCTGGTACATATGCTTCCGATATAAATGAAAACATACAAAGGCACCAAGCTCGGATATAGCGAAGTATCTAAAGCGGTTACCGTAATTTTTTTTTTTTCGCGTATAATCCGCATCCATATTACAACATCTCGAAACGGAGTGTGGAATGTGCAACAACACTCAAATCTCTGAAAACAGTCTACATTCGATCGCGACTCGTCCACGTATTATATTTGACTGGCAGCTCCGTTCTCCACTTTTTTGGGAACGTTGACAATCTTATCTTCTTCTGCGCTGTAAGAGATAGAGAAATGAACTTTGTTGAGAAAATATAATCGAGGTTTTCTTTTTTTTTTTAGCGGCCCCCTTCGATGCGGGGCCCTTCCAGCTAGGGCTCCGCTGGCTCTTGCCATCTTCTCGGCTCTCTGTATCAGCTTGAGCTGGTCGTCGAGGGCCGTGGAGCTGGACAGCAGTGCCTCCCACTGCTCCCTCGTGATGTTCGTGACGTGGCGTTCTATGTTGTGTAGAGCACGTGCTCTCTCACGTAATCTGATAGAGGTTTGGTGCGGCCCCGCCGCACGGGCATCCGTTCCTGTAGGCTGTGGGGTGTATGCGATGTAATATATGTGTAGTTTCGTGCGGGTGCCTGTTCGGAGTCTACGCTGCAGCTATGCAGCAGCATCCACCGTATTTAGTTTTCGACGGGGTGGTGCATATCGCAAGCGACTCGCTCTGCGGTATATTGTTCAGCATGACTGACTGCTCGAGGTCGACTGCAGTCTGTTCTTCTGTTACCCGTGATGCCAACGTGGTCCGATATCCAGATGTACTGTTTGGGCAGTGAAGTCCTCGAGTGTCCTCCTTGGGTATTTGGGCTAGGAGTTGTGCAATTAACACGCCTTCCGATTCCTCCCTGCAGACCTGCTGGGAATCCGTGAGAATAGTCAGTCGTTTATTTGCGTGTTGGCAATCGCGAATGGCTAACGCGATATGACAAGCTCTTCGGCTTCCGTGACCGTGCAGGGGCGGGTCGATGCACCTGTGAAAGACTGCCGTCGAGCGCAGCTTCATCGTGATCTGCAGTTCTGGTTCGCCGGCACCGCGTGAATTAACAACATAGCCAGACTGCAACAGGGCAGCCCGAAAAGAGGAAAAAGGGGCGACCACGAAAAAGGCGCTCGGGGGTGGAGTTCCCTTGGAGATAACAAACGACATAGAACTGTGCCTGGAGGTGTGCCTTCACGGCAGCACGGCACATACTGCGGCGAAGGCGCACCTCAAGACCAAATTCGCATATAACCCGCGCTTCATTTTACTGCAAACTTTTAAAGACTTTTGCTGCTCCGTACAGGCACAAAAACTCGGTAATTAAATGCTACACAACTAAACCCAATGCGTACTAATGTCCTTATACCGTCATCCTCTGGAATGTGTGTTCTCATTCAGGTCACTACTTTTATATATATCCTGTAAAAAGCTTACATTTATGCAGTACAGTGCATGCCCACAAGATAAATGTGCCGAAATGCTAACAGCAGCTCACACGAATTCACATTGTGAGACGTTGACGCAGCAACGTCATGAGGACGAAGTTGAGGTTTCATGTTTGTTGAGAAAAGGGTAGTGATGATAGAATGTATTTAATGAGAGAAAGGCAGATCAGGTGCGCTGGGTGAGCTTTCTATTTGGCCTGCTACTCCGTGTATAGAAAATGTAGAAGGAAAGAGGAAGGAAGTGCGGTTGAGAAGCTGTTAGTATATAGAGAGAAGTACGACATATTAGAGACTGGCAAGTTTGTCTAATATTTACCCCATCTCATTCCCACGTCTTCAGTGACAACATTCACGTTTAACGGATATTCCAGATCCAGATTTTCCAATATCTATTGGATATTCCAGATATTCCAATGGATATTCCAGATCCACTGCCAGGACATGGGTATCCTTGAGATGTGTTGAGTACGTATCTGCAGACGTCCCTCCCACGATTGCTTGGCTGCATTTTCCCTGTACTGTTGACATCCCTTGCGTGTTTGAGAGGTACATCATAGGGACATGCTGCGTACATTTTACGAACACGTCCAGGCCTTTTCCACAATGTTTCCTATGTTCTGTCTTTCACACCACACAGTGAGCAACAGATGCAATGGGCAGAGTGCGCACGCATAAAGAACAGGTAGATTAATTGCGTGCACACATTATAAGTACTTTCACATGCGCAGAAATGCAGCACACTTCTTGCTCTTCTAAGCCTGCCGCCAAGCATAAGTGGCTTATTGAACTAACTTCAGGACACTAACTTCTTTTACGCCCCGCACCATCATTAAATGGAAGAGCTTGCCTTCTGATATTGCCACTGAACATGACCCTCTAAAATTTCACAAAATGCTAAACACTGTTAATTAGACGCCTTTTTTTGAGTTTTTCATTTGTTGCAAGGTACTAATAAATACCGGTATTAACACTACAGCCTATGTGGGCACCCATATTTTTGCCATTTGATTGTGCTCTGTGCATAACATTTTTTTAGTATGTTTTATTATTCTTGTATGCTTTGTTTCTTACTAGCTAAACTCTGTTAGCATAACTGTAATCACTTTTATGCATGTACTGCCCCCCCTCCCCACTTTGGTAATACCCTCAACTGAGGGCCTTTAAGAGCACTGTGAATAAATAAATAAAAAATAAATAAATAAACTGAAGTTCTAAAAGTAAATAGCTCAGAAACAGGTTGAATCCACCATCGCACATGTAATAATATTTTCTCTGTGCAGGCTATTTGGTAAGACAGCAGCAGCCATGGTCAGCAAAAGTCAGGAAGGATCGCATGGAAAGCTTCCCTTTAAGAGACATTAGCAGTTGCTATAAACTCTAAACGTGTGTCGTCCGAAATTTCTATTACTATAGTGCTAGGCATGGGTGGCGATGCCACAGGAAAGTCCAAACAAATTGGTTGGCAACTGCATTTGACATTTTTGTTACCATAACATGATATTTTGAGGCGACTACGAACAAAAATTTGCTTCACTGTACAAAAATTGGGTGTTACATTTTCGGCTTTGTTACAGCAGTGGAGTACTCCATTTGGAGTAAAGCTTGGCCAAGCAAAATATTGCATTTACTTTATTATATCCATGTTCAACTTTGATGGCAGGCACGCACAATTATGATGCACGAAATGTAAGGTGGAACTTGGATGCATCAACCGAGTACCGTGTGTTGCAAGATGAGCCTACAAGTGAGAATTTGGTCCCTTTTCAAGCACAAACTAGCGTCTCTACTTGTGCAAAGCACAGGCACGTACCCAGGGGGAGAGCCCGGGGGCCTAGGCCCCCACGAAATTTAGCGGCATACACTGAATGTAAAAGTTTACTTATTTTGCAGCTCTTCTCTTCTGCATCTGGGAAAACTCGAAACCGTCGCACGTGAAGCTGTGTCGATTCAGCCTCTGTTCAGAGCAATCGAAAGTACTGTCATACGCTGGCGGACTACTTGGTGCCGTAACACGTGTGCAGCAGCCATGCGCCCATAGCTTTCCCTTCATTGCCTCGGAAATTTGTCCGCGAGTATAGTGCCATCTAGAAGCTACTTACACAATTTAACTAGCACCCAGGCATAATGCTTATAGAAAAATTTTTTCTAAATTTTTCATCCTCCAAAGTGTGGGCTTGGGCCTTGCACAAGTAAATGTGGCAACTGCTGATAATGTGTGTTCAAAAACAAAGAAGACAAGTAGACTTCTGATCAACAAGCCCATCTTTATGTGCCACCAAAAATGGTTCAATCAAGTCTAGTCAACAAATCCAACAGAACATACATCTAAGTCTGAAAAAATAAAAAGGGTGCCTGTATGCCAGGCAGTTGGCACCATACAGATTTATTCACCGGACACACATGTTCATTAGAAACTTCAAAACCATGGGGCTAACTTTGTGAACAATTTGTAATGTCAAACCAAAAACACTTGCACATCAGCTTCTTGTCAATACTAATGACTATTACATTGGCTAACACAGCTTTATCACATTGGATAGAAATCCTAATGCATATTTTCAAACACTGCATTCACTAAGCCAGTGATTGCAGTGTATCACTATCTCGTGGATACAGCGCAAACATTAACGACTATGAATTTTACATACAAGCCTGCAGTATATAATGGTTTATGTACGAACAAATGTTATCAAGAATTTGTGAAACGTGTACGTTCGTACAGAGAGCTTGCATATATATGTCAAGCTGCTGCTCCAATGGCAGTGCGGACACCAAAGCCAAACACCTTTTTGAAAAGCTGCACGTAAACACGTGTTACTTTTCTCCATATTGAAGCAACTAACACGTCATTAGAACATATAAAGCAGGGCTCATAGCAGCTTTCCTTATTATCTTTTTCTTATTCAGATAGTTGTAACCACTACTCTGGAACTCTCCAAAGGCCACGACTACACTCAGTTCAATTCCCAGTTATAACAAAGATGGAAAATATAACGAGTCACGCATCACAATATTCTAGGCACTCATCAGATGCCATTAAAAGTTTGGCTGCCAATGAAATACTCTTAGTGAGGACCAGATTAAATGTTAACAAACTTTACAGATCACACAACACTGCAAGAGAGCCTCAACACCTAGAAAAAAAAATTTTTTAAAAAGCACGTGTTAACTGCACCACCGACCTGACTTGTCAGCAATTGATGACTGTTCGGCATGGACGGATTTCTTACACTTTGCGCGTATGCAGGCAGCAAGAAATTTGACATGCCAGGAGCAAAAAGTTCTGTCACAATAAATGTCTGTACAGATCTACATACCTACTATGTATGTACAGTACGTACAGGCTTGCACAATGACCGACTGTGCAAGCTGCAACCCGACCCTAAAACAAACTGCTAAGTACTCGCTCCAGACTGGCGTGCATCGTGCATGATTCCGGCGAAGCAAAATGCCTTCGTCCGTGTTACATGGCTTAAATTACGCATCAGTGGACATGGCAAGTGAAACATCCTACGGGCAGGCATGAAAATGTGCACCACAGGATGTCATAGGTGTTCGAATGCCTTATGACAAGGCATGTAGATGAAATGATTCTTGCAACATGACGACGCTCCCGCGTCTGGTGTCGACAACAGCTAACATATGACTGAGGCGCTTGGTGTGCAAAACTGTGCCAATGCTGTAAATCAGTCACATCTTGTGGCCTGTGCTGCGGGAATTACACCGACGTTTGCCTATGCTGCCTTCAGAAGAAGCATCTTTAGTTTCTTGGTGAAGTGTGGTGTACTCTGATAGCACCGTGAAATCAGTACATCACTGCCTAACAGCTTCACTGCCAATCCCATCTTCACAGATAGTAGAAAGATTCTGTCCTCTCATTTGAAAAATGGAGCCTCTAAAATACTTCTGCTGGATGACAGAGAATAAGCAGGCAGGTCTTGCGCCTGTGTAGCTGTGACCGTGACAGCCTCACATTCTCCTCAGGACCTGCTAGATTGTTCATTCAGCCCTAGCAGGCCTCAAGGAGATCTGTCAGAACTGCTAGCGTGAGACCGTCATAGCTTACCAAAACTAAAGGGTCACTAACTTTCCGCAGTCATGCATGTACAGGTGCCTCTGTTGAGATACCCCAAAACCAGTCACCCAAGGCTAAGGTAGCGGCCCTCAGGAGTCTCCCGTAGGTAGTGCAGGCGGCAACTGCTTTGCAGCACTTGAAGACTGCTTCGTACTTGCACCGTCTCGCCGTTTGCTCACCAGCATGAGCACAATCAAAACCGGCAAGTACAGCAAGCTCAGCCGAAACAAGGCACGCGACGTCGCACTGTCGGGTTCGCGGTAGAAGTTCCACGCACGGTACAGCAGGTATGCATTGAGGGGCAGTGAGGTGGCAGCGAAGGTCCACGTAGTCAGTTCACTCAGAGGCGCTGCAACAGTGCACAGTGCTGCGAGGAGGATGCTGTGTCGGAGCGCAGTGCGCCGGCACAGATCCGGGTGGGTCACCGACATCATGCGGTAGCCGGCTCGCGAGTAGTCGGGCCGCAGGTTCCACGAGAGGGCGTTGAAGTGCGGGAACTGCCACGAGTAGAGCATCGCTCCCAGCACGCAGGCACCTGCGCACAGTAACACCAAGATCAGCATCCTCCAGCCGCGCTTCACTTTCGCCAACTGCGACACAATTACAACCAAAGCGTACATGCATGCGTGGGTTATTGCAGAGGTGGGATAGGGATCTTACAGTTGGCATCATGAGTTTACAGACTGCAGAGTTCAAGAAGACATAGGATTTCCTGCCAGTTTGTAACAGTAGCCAGCAAAATCACACACCACCAATTCGTTTGCATGCAAGTGCAGGCTGCAAATCGGAACACACCAAGCTCTGTGGCATGGATCCCAAGATCGATAAACTTTTAAAGCCACCTGCACTTGGACTTGAATAACTGTGAGCTTCATGAAAGTAAGCGTTTGGCAGATAGTGTCGACGGTACAATTAACAATGCAATGTGACCCAAACTGAAAGCAAAGATAAAGAGCAAACAGTAGAGTTTCCTTGTCTGCTGGCACGGCCTCCGCACCACAACATTCTCTTTGGTAATTTCCTTTCACTAAATTCCCATCTAACAGAGCCAGCGCAGTGGCAGCTACTTTGCTACCGCACGCCATGCAGCATGCTTATCACATGGCAATCAATCTCATCGCTTGCTCTTATCACACCACAAACTTGGCTACTATGTAAGATTTTGATACTCACAATTTTATTTCCAGGCTGTACCACAAAGCATGAACTGACATAAATACATGAAAACTCAGCAATGAGCACTTTATTCCTGACGACCAACTATAAATGTCTGCCTGCAGTAAGTGCTTTGCAGTTGACAGATCAGCAACACTCTCTCTCATTCCTTTAAATTCTGGCTGCAGCATGTTTTTGTAGGCAAGGAACAAGGCTATCTGCCATCTGATTGTGTATGCCCTTTCTGTCACAAAAGCATTACATTTGGATTGACACGCCTTGCCTTCTGGCAGCACGCACTGATTAGCTGCGACTGATGGGGAAAACCATTTACCTTGGTCACATGAGCAAACTTGGCAAGACGCTTGGTCATGGTCAACTGCATGAGCATTGCCATTAAGAGAGAGGAAAGAGGCTTTATTGGCAAGGAATGTGTATAAAGTGAGGCTTCACACTTTGATGAGGCAAAGCGAGTTCAGTGAATGCCTTTGCTGGTGGCCATGTTCTGTAGAGACTGACACTAAGCTTTTTTGAGTGACAGCCTGCAAAAGACACTAGCAGTGAGTGATGCTTGCTCTCGTGATATTTATGTTTTTTCATGCACACTGCGACTTCACCGAGATCTTCGTGCCACTGCGTGACTCTTGAGCAGAAGCTGGAAGTCGCATTGTTCATACCTGCCGAAAGCTTTCGGCAGACTAAGTTGACCTCCTTTCCCTTTTTGTGATAAAGAGACAAGGATGGGCGTCACTGAGATGGGATTGCCTGGGCATCTTTTTTACAACTATGTGGACATAAAGAACTAGGATGCTATTGTCAGGAATTTTATGGCACATCCCACTTCAATCAAATTACCAATCATATAAAAATGTTTTGTCATCTCATTCTCTTTTGCTACAATGAGAGTTCACTGCAATACAGTAAGGTTGACAGTAATCTATGACAGTCTCGGGTACCATTTACACTACAGGAGGGGACTTGAACTACTGCAATCTAGAGTTCATCGTACCAGCATCCAAGGTGCCCGTGCAGGCAGCCCATCCCATGAGCGGTGGGATGGCACCCACCACGGATCCCAGCCAGGTGTTGGCTATGGAGCAGCGCTTCAGCGGAGTGTAGGCGCACGTGTACAGCAGCAGGTTCGCGCCACCCAGCATCGCCGTCAGGCCGTTGGCGCCCGCCGACAACAGCCACAGGCCCAGACCCGCCGTGGTTGCCGCAAAGCCCATGGCATGCAGGGGGCTACGGGGACACACCATGCCAGCCGCAGTCAAAACAACGTTTGCAGAGAGTGATCATCACCAATGGCAGATGGACAACATGTATGGTTGTATGGTCATCAACAAAAAGGCATACTACAGGTACTAGTATCAGTACAGTAGAACCTTGTACATACACTTTGAAAAGAAACATACTAGCCAGGAAAACATATGGCCAGAAGGCACTAAAAAATTTGGCAGACTCAGCTGTAGTTGACATCTATGTAATGCAAAGTGCTTTGCAATCAGCAGCATTGCAGCATGAGACACTGACGTGCGCCGATTTGGTGGGGCCCAAGCGGCCCGAGATGAGTGTTTTCATTTTTGCGACTTCGGCAGGCTTGCGTAAGCTTCCTTTCGGCAAGCGTCGTGCGAATTTGCCATGATTCTCCCGATTTAAGAATTTTTGACAGTTGGCAACAAATGCCGACCCTGATAATGAAACGGCACCTGCTTTTTACCACCGGCATCGACCTGCACAGAACCATCAATCGCTATGGATGAGCGTTAGTCGAGTCACATTATGCATGATGCATGCTTTCTTCTGTCGTGAAGGTTGGCCTCATGATGACCCATCTGCCACAAAGATGGAAAAGCCCTTCTATATTAGAGGAAAACTGTAAAGCAAAGCTTAATAAGCAATACACAACTGCCATGAAACACGGGTGCACTGTTAAACTGGGAACCTAATTCTCATTTACTACAACATAAGGGCACTAATTCTTTAGCTTCGGAGGAGAAAAAGCACTTGATTGTATTCAACAGATATTCGACTGATAGAAGAATATTTTCCAGACAAGCACTGAGCTGTCGTCAGTGCAGGCATAGCAATTTGAAGTTCCCTTTACTAAGAGCAGACTGTACTCTATATCTTGATTTCTATGTACCTAAGTTAAATACACCTTGATACATTCTTGTTATGCGATGCCAGGAAATTCCCAAGCATGAACAGCACGGTGTTTTCTTGCCCAAAACTTGTAAGCATTAAATTTTCTGCAAAATCTTCCATTATTTGATATTCGGCATTCTTTTCTTGATTCGATTCGAAACATACTATTTCGTATTCACACATCCCTAGTAATTTATGTGTATACAACTTAGCTTAAAATTCACCCTTAGTGTCCCTTGAACCTTGCCTTCTTACACCAGTTAAAGCTCAAATAAATTTTTCTTTTGCCTGTACTGAATGTGATGGCAATGCAGCTGTATCACTGATGTCGTGCTCAGCAGCTTGTCCATGCAAAGCTGCTACTTTAGTTATAAGAGGTAGCTTTCAAGTACTATCCATGAAATGAAACACAAACAAACTATGGACAGCCAGATTCTTTCATTTCTGCTTTCACCATTTTGTGTGATCTTTTGGCACGATTTCAGCTTGCACACTTAGTTTAGGGCATTGGCTGTCTTTGGCGATCGTGTAAGCGGTGTTGCCAAGCAACACTCTTCTGTTATCACTTGAAAGAGACATTCTACTGTTTGTGTTTCATCTATCTGTGAGATTCTGCAGGACACTGTAGGGCATCACTGCCAGTAAAGAAGGGCTGAAATGGGGGGCATGGTATAATGACACACAGACATTACACTTATGTCCAACAGCTTCCTTCACTTCATTTCCCATGAGGGAGCACCACAGTCTACGCAAACAATTAATGCAATCAAAGTTTTCATAAGGGAGCTGCTGTGCAACCTTTTCTAGAGTTGTTTTAGGTTGATGCCTCACTCATATGTTTGCCACGATTCTTGCAGACGATACAGGCTTTCCGCCACGCTATGTGGTTTTACATGAAAGGAAACTACCCCTGTGAGCCAAATGCTAGCAATGCCTTCCAAGGAATCCATATAGACTCTATTCGTAGCACTATACTGCAGTCCAATGGATGGGCGACAACATGACCTCCCAGCCCCTCCTTCCATACTTCTGAGCAAACAGTCGTTTGGTCATCCTGCTTGTTACCGCTTATGACAGTACAGAACGTACCTGAGGAATCCGCGCACCAGGACTCGGTTCTTTGTCCGGTTCATCTGGGAGTCATACGGCACCTCCAGGAACTGGGCCAGACAGACAAGGCAATAATGCATTGCGCACTGTTGTGACAACGCAATGCACAATGTTGCACTGTGACATCATGGCGCGGAAGCAGAACATTGTGGTGTTTTGGTACTTGCTCTGGCTCGCTACGTTGGTCCGCATAACGAGTAAGAGCAAGGCAGGTAACCGAGCAAGCCAGAGCGAGTGCCAAAACATTGTAACCTTCTGCTCCCATGTGACTACCTTTTACACTGTGATGTCACGACACATACACCTAGTACTGTATTGGGAAACAAAACCA
The DNA here is from genome assembly GCF_050947875.1 of Dermacentor variabilis. Lineage (NCBI taxonomy): Eukaryota > Metazoa > Arthropoda > Arachnida > Ixodida > Ixodidae > Dermacentor > Dermacentor variabilis. The sequence goes on from NC_134575.1 coordinate 61,681,746, forward strand.
AAACGAGTTTGTAGAAAAGACATAAATAGTAAATTATTAAGTATCCTCAGATGCTTGGCAGAATTTTGTACGTGTATTTCTTTCTTTCTTCTTCTTTTTTTCTTTTGCTTGCCAGAACGCTTTCTCCAGATGAATACACCAAGAACAAAAGGATGCTCTCGGCCCCACAACACACCTGGTTAATGGCATTTGCAGCGCACGACGTGAGCGTTGTTCCAGCCACAGTGAAGAGCACAACCCAGGGGTCAAGAGCTCCGGGAGCCATGGCGTAACCAGCGAGTGTCGTTGTCACTACCAGACCTGCACAGAGGGTGAGCTCAGGCATTTTCACAGGAAATAGCCAAGTTTGCCACACTCGGTGTCAGTCTTGTCTCTAGACTCTCACCCCTTTGCCACAATGAGAAATGTGGCACAGCATAGGGCTTTTACCTTGCGGCTTGTGCAAGGCCTTCATCTTTAGTAAGGGTGTTAAAGGGCACTGAACCAGCCCTCGGGCTTGGTGAAATAACATATTCTGTGGGTAGCGTATGCTGTTGTGAACATCTCAGCCAACTTTTGCTGTCGTACGCGGTGCATGGAGCTCACAAGTGGAGCGCAAAACACCTTTCTCTCAAATGCTCTCTTTTCACACAGAAGCCTGCTCCTCACTCTCTTTTGAAAGCTTTATTTCGTAATAAAGCGAATTCACATACGCAGCTGCTACTGGTAGCTGCGGTCAGCCATGCAGCGTAGATACCGCAGCCACCGAGTCGCAGTGCTAAGTGCACTGCGACTCGCTGAGGACAACAATGTGTGGCTTATGTTTAGCGCGTGGTAGGCACCAAAATTGGAATTCGTGGCGTCTACGTTAACATCCAAAGTGAAATTTGAACTGTGTGCCACGGTGACATTTACAAGGCACAGCGTAGTGGGCACACCCCACTCTGCCGTAGCTTTCGTAGTGCAAGGCACTGAAGAAGGTACGGGAGCACAGCGGAGGCCGTGTCTGATTGCCAATAACTTTGCTTCTGCTGAACGCACTGAAGTACTTTTTCCGGCAAAGTATTTCTGATACGACCTATTTTCACTTCAAACGCCTTTCTCTGCTTCGACAAAAAGTGGTTTAGGGCCCCTTTAAGGTAGATCAAAGTGCAGAGCAATGATCACTGCCATTTGCTGTGCCACAAGGCAGTCACGGCACTGTGAGGGCAGGGCAGCAAAAAATTGGTAATGAGATGATTGAATGAATGATTAACTCATGATTTTCTGCTCGAAAGTGTAAATGAGCACAGAGAGAAAAAAGCTCAGGAGAGCTTTACACGATGACAGCACGATGACAGGGGGAGCCAGAATAGGCAGCAGGAACGTTTCTTTATCGGCGCGTGTCCTGGCACAACAATGCAACTATTTATAACGCGACAAAACAGCCTGCATTCGTGTGCATCCTGTCATCGGGCAAAACCACCAGAAGAGGGGAGCTATGCAAGGGGGCATGGCTATGATTATGAGTGGTGAAGCCCTGTCCACTTGGCAGCGCATGCTCAGAAGCATCCCAGCTTGCACCAGTAGGTGGCGGTGCCAAGGGTCTCGGAAACACACCGCTTCCACGCTCTAATCTGACGCGCTGGGGGCTGTACTTGCTATATGCATAACCGCTGAGATCTGTGTCCTCCCTCCCTTCTGACCTGCGTGAAGTATCACCACCCCAAGCCATCTCACTTTTCATGTCAGTCTCAACGGAGCTTTTGCAACCAGCCGGCCTCCCCTACCTGTGAGCCGAATCTTGCTCAGTGCCATGTAGTAGTGGGGCAGTCGTGCAGGGTCCAGGTGTCGCCGGTGCCACTCCTCGCCAGGCTCGATGGGTGCTTGCTGGACTGGTGGGGGGAGCACGATGTCCGTGCCGTGGCTGAACGCGGAGTCTGGGACGCTCATCAGGCGGCCTGCCCTGGCCACGAACAGCACCGGAGGCTCCGCGCAGGCGATGGGAGCAAGCTCTTCTCCGGCCTTAGCTTCTTCCATGGCCACCTTAGGCACTGTTGTGCTCGCTTGTCGAACCTACAGTGCCAAGCCACCAGTGACATTGTTATTGCAGAGGGCAGAAAGACCAAAAAACAGAGAGACAGCAGTGTGCATCAAAGCAGTGGATTTAAGCCTGCCGTTTCCACCACATTGCTCAGTTTGCTTACATTGTGCGGTCGGTAGACACTGCGCAGGTACCGAATGCTGCCCCTGGTTTTCAGCTGGGTCCGGGCCAGGCTTGGCAACGACAGCATGGCTAGGCCCGACATGCATTTGCCGTCACCTGCAAGCGCCATTTTTCAAAGCACATCTGTATCTTGCGAGCGAAGTACAAGATCACACGGGCTGCCTCAATTACAATCACTTCAACGTGCACTGATGGAGAGATCCCTCCCCCGATGTTTTAAATTGCTCTTCTGGTACCTCAACAGCACCTTATGCTCTTTCTTCTAAAGTCTATGGAGCCAGTGACGTTCCTTGCTGGTGCATCAAGCAGCAGCAGCATCTTCAGAAGAGTAACCACAATTTGAGGTACAGTGGGCTGCTCACAGATGAAAATGGTGCAGCAAACTTATTGGGGATAAGGCAGAGTGGGCCCTGAGCACCACATGATGCCACGTGTAGGGGCAGGTGGCAACGCCGTGGGTGCACTGCACAGGTACAAGGAGCGCCATTAGAGCTGCCTCCACTGTGCCGTCAGCTGTGCCTGGTTTATCATCTCAACTGATACTAAATATTGCTTTATTTCCCTGGTAGACCTCAGGAAGCTTGCATCACTAAAATTATGTTAGAATATCATTAAAATAAAAATAACTATTTTATATTTGATCCACCATGCAAGGCTCCCATCCCAGTCTACTTTTATTGTAAATTTTTTTCATTATTCGAATTCCCCACATATTTGTCGGTAAATATTTTTTGTATGTGATCCACCATTCCATGGCGCCCCAGTCTACCTTTATAGCAAATTTTCACTTTTTAAATGCCCGACATGTTTACTTCAGTGCTCCTTCCTTTTGACATACACAAATGCAAAAAGTCAAGAGTTGAAGTTACAATTCAGACCTTCAGCCGACAAAATAAGAAATATGGGTATGTTTGTCAACAGCGTAACATCCAGTACCGCACATGCCTGCCAAATTTTGATCATGTCACAGCCTGAGATTGTGCTACAGAACTGGGAGCACTGGAAATGTACTTGTCAAGGGATCACACATGCTCAGAACATGCAAAAAAATCACTTTATTCACACGTTGAATGTCTTTCGGAGCTGAACTGACTGAAATGATCTATTTTTGGCCATTATCAAACAGTGGCAGCTTTCTCCTTGTAGTTGGATAACAAGTAGATAGTACAGTTGGTCGAAATTTAACTTTTTCACCAAAGTTCAGCCAACGCGACCTGTCAAAAGGACCGATTATCATCTAATCGTCAGCAATGAATGAGACATCGCGGACTCGTCTACGCACCAGGTCCAGATGGGTAAAACTAGGTGTAAAACCAGCGTGTTTTAAAGAAGGCCAGATAACACGAAAACCGAGACACCAGTAACATACAAAAGCTATGCGTTTGACGTATGGCAGGCGATTTCAATCGGTGATCGACTCTGGGCCGGGTCTGTAGACTTGGATCGCACACAGGTGCGATTAAGAAGTGCTTTAAAATGACCGCACGATGTACCTGGTGCACGATTACCGGCTAGTTCGTGCCGCATGACCCGTTATTTCATGCAAAGGTCAGCTGGCAAGGTCAGAAAGTACATCGCAGACGACCTGGCATACTGAACTGACCGTTGCGCGGCAGCTGCGTTAGCATTATTGCCGCAATTTGGTCCTGTGCGTTAAAATGCCATGCTGCTTGAGTCCCATCGAAGAATTGTAACACATATTCCGAGCGAATGCACGGGCAATGCACGACTGCAGTGGCGTCCGCGCGTCACACCGAGCGTATGAAACGAATCAAGCCCGTCAAACACTCTCCTAGTTGGCGCTGCGCTTCGCGAACTTTTCTAGGCAGTTCAGGCTTTATCCAAAAGAAGAAAATGAATTACCGGTGACCGTGACCACGCTGCCGCATTGTCGAAAGAATAAAATAAATATCTGCAGACGTCGGCCATGACAAACTTCAGGTGACAGCGATGATGATAGTGATAAAAGCGTAATCTTAAATGTCATTTATTGAAGTAGTTATCGTTATGTCTTATTTGGAAGAGTTTCACATAACCAGAGATATTTGAAAAGTAAAGTCAAGTTATGTTATTTGCGGAAAATATTATCCCGTGATGCCGATTCACAACTTGTCAAGTTAAGTTATGCTAAAGCACAAGAACAATATTTTTCAATATCTTTATTATGACTACCCTGTTAATTTGTTAATTATTTAGGAAATTGTATTTTCTTTTTATTATTTCTTTTGTTTCGGTTTCGATTTTAGATAGTGCGCTCAAACAAAATTGGTGGCGATCGTGCCGGTTTCAGTGTTTTCTCAGAAAATAATGGCACGTTCTTGTACGTTACTGGTTGCTCTCCCAGTCAGTTGCAATATCCGCCAGCTGTGCATGGCGGTGATCCAGCTGTAGCACATGCACACACAGGCGCGGTACAAGGGTCGAGATCGCGCAAGCGTCTCGCTTTCTGAACGTCCATCCCGCCTCCTGCGTCAATACCGAGTACGCGGTGTTCAGTTAGCGTGCCTTCCTCGTCGCGCTGACACGACCTCCGATGAAAGCGCGGCTCGGCGAGTTTTTCACGTGCTGGCCGCTTCTCTTCAATACTCATCAACATTTTTTGTCTCTCCAGAGCGTAAGAACAGCAACAGCTGGAAAGAAGGTCTTCGCGAGTTTGCCACGTGCATACCCAAACTTTAGGGGGGTGGGAGGGGGATCAGGACATCCACCCCTGGAGGCGCACATGTGGATACACGCACACACATTTCTATCCTATCTACATACAAGTGTGGAGAAATCATTGTCGATAATAAATGTGTCCAGGCAACCTGCAACTGGGAGGGGTCTCCATGCGCTATGCTTGCAAAGCCGTGGGGAAAATAAGTTATGGAAAACATTTTGTTACTGAAGACATGGCCAAATTACATATAGGCAGCTATGGCTCGCAAGAATGACAATGAAAACATCTGCAGCCAAAATAAACCTGAAATCTACAAGTTTACGTGCCTCAATCCATCATATCCCACCAGCATGCTTAATCAAGTGTGTTTCACCAACTAATGCCTGTGCTGCTTCACTAGGGGAAGATGAGAGATAAAAGGTGGCTTATTGGGTGTATTTCTGCTTCATTTACCCTCATTCGTTCTCAGCACTCCACAAGACATGTTACATCCACACATACTGAGCACTTCCAATTGATTTACTAGATACTTGGAAGATACCACAGTAAAGCCTTTAAATAATTATGAACACTGCAAGCTCTCCCATGAACTGCTGCATGCACATGGTTGTTAAGCTGCGTAAATATGCAGAGACATTCCTATGGATGCAGACCTTGGTGAGAAGCAATTGTCTTATTGCTCTAGAACCCACATACACAAGAATCTTCGTAAGCAAAATGGTAAATAGCTTTATTTGTCAAAAAATACATAAGACAACAATAACTCTTAATTCCACGTAAAAATTTAGACACCATTGCACACAACAGTGATATGTAAAATATTGTTAGAGAGGCTAGAAGTTCTATTCCAGCCTCTATAATATCATTCATGATTGCACAGTAATGAGGGACAACGTGGGTCAGACCTCACTTTGCGTAACAAGACATCAGAAGTCTGGTAGCCGACAGTAAAATACGGACGCCTGCATGAGCATAAAACGTCTTTTGTCTTGCGCACATTAAACAGCATGCATTTGTTACGTACTTCACGTACTACAGCCAAAGTTCAGTATGTAAAGTGCTAAAAAGGACGAAGGCACAGATACATCTAGACAGAGCAGTATGCACTCTGCACTTGCATCAAAGTTACAAAAAGCTCCTTTCTTGAGATGCATTTGTAAGATATATCAAATTTCATTGCTGAAGTCAGGTACTGCACCTACAGTGTATAAAAACATAACAACAGGCAAAAAAAGGTAGCAAGTGCACTTGAACTTATGTTGCGAGATCACAGCCTTAAAGCACTGGGCATTATATTCTTCGATGTAGATTAAGTTACGTCTATTTAAGCAGTAAGGCATGCCTACAGACTGGGATACATGGCGCAAAAAATGACACAGGGACAAGCAGAACACAGGACAAGCGCCTTGTCCCTGTGTCATTTTTGCGCTATGTATCCCAGTCTGTATGTATCCCACCAACACGCCCAAACTTCTTCCCTGCTAAGGCATGCCACCTGGAGACGGCTATCATGGACTGGGTTCCAGATTCTGGTGCCTGTAATATTGGTTGATTGTTTCCACAACTGAACGGAGGGCTGCTACATATTCCCCACAGTCAGCGTACAGCTGTTTTGTGTAGTCAGGGTGGGATGCGTCCTTCGGGCTAGGCGCCAGGTCGCGCTTGAAGGTCTTCATCGAAGGCATCACTAGGATGGCAAAGGCAAAGATTTTCTGCACGAGCACATTGTGGTACCGCCTCAATGTCCCGTAGTAAGCCTTGGTGGCGCAGTCGGACAGGTTGTCGTTGCCACTGTGGATCTCAGACAGGAAGCTCAGGATGAACTCGAGAGCTCTCTTTAGCCAAAGGAGGGCTTCGATGGCTCGGCCACTGGTTGCGTTCCTGCCTTCGTCAACTTCCTTTTGCAGCATCGCCATCAACCGGGCAAAGCTGTCCTTGTCCGTGCTGTATTTTTCGTCGAGCTTGTCGATGTTGCCCTGGATGTCGGCCTTGATGGGACCAAAGACTCTTCCCCCGAGGACGTTGAACACCGGAAGCACGGACCGGCAGCATGCCAGGAACTCGGCAGTTTCGATGTTGGACTCGTTCGGTTCTTTGATTTGGACGAAGCTACACTCCATAGTAGAGAAGAAAGTATGGACTTCGCGGGCGGCGGTGACGTCGTCATTGGGTGAGGACTGGACGAGTGAGGATGCAGGAGAGCCCTCGTCCGCTTTCAGCTCCGACGTCATGATCACTTCGCGGTGACGTACGGCGACGCTGTATGCCGCTGTTCCACCTGCACAAAAGAGCGCCCACATCTTATTCTCAGACAGCTAGCAATGTTTTGCTTGCTAACATTGTTACAGCAACGGATAAATGTTTTTCGGTCTAAATGCAGCTATTACGAGAGTTTCGACTAGGGCTGGTTGGTGCGGATTTATTGGCAACAGGATGCAGATATACATGAACACACCTTAAGTTTACTGTGTACTGTTTCCATTATCCTTTAGGTCGTTGACTCTGCCTGTCGATTAGGCCGCGCGTCTCAACTGGCTATCCGTGATCCGAATCACGCTTTAAACGATCAAACGGCAGTTTCTTCTATCCTCATGACCGACATGACAACCGCACAGAAAATGCAAGTTCGCATGCCGTGTAATAAGCCTCCTCGCAATTTACTTCCACATCCCAGCACACACCGCAATATGCCACTGTCGACAATGGTCACGAAATATCGGCTATCAAAAGGGCGCAGCTACGTAACGTAGGACTCACCTCATAAAGTTTATCGCCTACGACTGCTACGACGAGGTGTACTCACAGGATAGGTGTACTCCGATACTACACGCCCATTGCCTCCGAGACCACTGCAGCCATAGTTACGAACTGAAAAAATGAATCTGCCATTTTGAGTGGACTATGTTTAATTGCGCGGTTGGTTTTAACCGCTCTGCAGGCAGAGCCACGGCAAGGGAGCCGAACAAGCCCGCGCTTTAGCATACGCCAAAGGGTGAAGGCGAAAGTCTGCACGCTCAAGAGAAATTAATTAAATTACCTGACATTGTCATTCGAATGCGTTGTTACTTCTTATTACTTGTTTTCTTCCATTAGAGGTCATGAGTTCGAGTGCTTTAATTGACGCTACCTTCATCATCATCATCATCAGCCTGGTTACGCCCACTGCAGGGCAAAGGCCTCTCCCATACTTCTCTCCAACAACCCCAGTCATCTACTAATTGTGGCCATGTTGTCCCTGCAAACTTCTTAATCTCATCCGCCCACCTAACTTTCTGCCGCCCCCTGCTACGCTTCCCTTCCCTTGGAATCCAGTCCGTAACCCTTAATGACCATCGCTTATCTTCCCTCCTCATTAAGTGTCCTGCCCATGCCCATTTCTTTTTCTTGATTTCAACTATGATGTGATTTACTAGCGTTTGTTCCCTCACCCAATCTGCTCTTTTCTTATCCCTTAACATTACACTCATCATTCTTCTTTCCATAGCCCATTGCGCCGTCCTCAATTTAAGTAGAACCCTTTCCGTAAGCCTCCAGGTTTCTGCCCCGTACGTGAGTACTGGTAAGACGCAGCTGTTATAAACTTTTCTCTTGAGGGATAATGGTAACTTGCTGTTCATGATCTGAAAATGCCTGCCAAACGCACCCCAGCCCATTCTTATTCTTCTGATTATTTCAGCCTCATGATCCGGATCCGCAGTCACTACCTGTCCTAAGTAGATGTATTCCCTTACCACTTCCAGTACCTCACTACCTATCGTAAACTGCTGTTCTCTTCCGAGATTGTTAAACATTACTTTAGTTTTGACGCTACCTTAATTAAACCAAATGTCGTAGGTTCGACTCCTACCATAGGTCGTGGGTTCAAGTGTCTTAATTAACCTTATATTAATTAACTGTACCTTAGTTAACTTTGCCTTAACACCAAAGGTCGCTGGTTTGACTCCCGCATAAGCTCGAGGGTTCGACCACCACCGGGTTCGAGTGCCCAAATTAACTCCATCTTAATTAACTTCGGTATTTTTTTGGGGGGGGGGGGCATGATGAGCTGCATAGGAGCCAGCTGTTGAATAAGACGACGACGAACGCGAGAGCAATAGCATGCAATGGACCGAGGGGCAGTATATGGGAACGCTGGCATGATGAGCAGCGTCGGAGCCAGCTGTGCAAGAAGACAACGAACGCGGGAGCAATAGTATGCAATGGCGCGAGGGGCAGTATGGGTACGCTGGCATTATGTGCGGCATTGGAGCCTGCTGTGAAAGACCAGGACGACGAATGTGCGAGCAATGGCACTAGCGCATCTCTGTGCAAGGCGAGTTCACATTATTTTCTGAACCGCACGCCGCATTTTCAAGGCCACCATCTGATGAGGCATTTAAGGCTTTCACCTTAATATAAACTACTTGCATAGCTTCTGGGAACCAAACATCTCAGCAAATCTCGATTCTTACTCCATGATTCCGGCACAAAAGATTATGTACGTGTTGGGCCGCCACTGTGCAAAGGGACTGGCTTCACGGAGCGTTTGCTTGCCAAAGCTAGCTGCGTGACGTAATGCTCTCTAACTTTTTCCTTTCTCTGTGGTAAATGCAGACTGGCTCTATAGGTGGTGTCCAAATCCATGACCCATAAAGCAACGCCTTTTGGATTTAAAAGGACACTCTTAAGGGCTATGCTTTCGCAGGCTGAATGTGCCAGATGCAATTGCGGGAGCCAAAAATATGTCGTAGATGCCTGTTTTAGACAATGCCTCTTGCGAAAAATTGATTCCTGGAAAAACAATAGAACACAATAAAGAGACGAGCATGGCGTTACAATTACGAGAGGATAATTCCTCTCAGCATAGCGTCTGTGCCGTTTATTGGCTCTCTCTAGCTTACCGAAATGAATCTAAAAGGCAATTTATTAGAAGCGGAGCACAAATTGACACAGAGGAAGGAAACAGGAAGGAAGGACTCATCCTCTCCTTCCTCTCTGTGTTGCTAATTTGTGCTCTTCTAATAGCTCTGCATCACCAACTAGTTCAACAAGAAGTACTCCTACGATTCAAACGCTATGCTTTTGCTGGCTACATGAACCGAAGAAACATTGCAAGTGCTGGAAACGTGTCATGTATGCCATGTTTCATATGTTACTTGTATAGTGTGGTCAAGTTGCAGTTTCGTATAAATTTACCACACGGCCGGCTTTTTCTTTCCCCATAAATATTCAATCCATAGACACTTACCGATCCACCTGTTGTGTGGAACGATGCACAAATAGTCAGATGCCAATATGCTGTTGCAGTTGCTGCCACAACAAAGCAAACCGGTCATCACGACAGTTGCCCTGCCACAAGTCATAACTATGGATCCGTACATATGACACTTTTATTTGACAAGATTTCAACTTCACAACTAAAGCTGCCACATGCGACAGGATGTTGCATAAGTTGCTCGTGCAACCACTGGCACACTATAAAGCTGAATACAAAGGCACAGCTCCACCACAGTTTGTACATATATGTACATTTAGATGCATAATAAACCTTTACTGCAATAATCTTATATAACAGAACACTTTCACACAAAACTACCGTACATCACTTCACACAACATGCTGCCTTCATTAAGGACAAAACATAAAAGAACAGAAATGAATTTGTGCATATTACCACTCTATCTTAGATTCGCCTGACTCTAAGAGCTGCAAAAGCAAAGACAGCCTGCAGAAACAAAATCTAGCTACCACAGCTAGCACGGGAAGTTTGGCTACTAAACTGCCCCCTATGCTTAAATTTTTGCTATGCTGCTCCAATGCAGTTTACATTACATCAGCAGCAACAGCACAGCATTAGTGGCCTTTACATCAAAGGAGCAGTGGATTTCAACAGAACCAAATGCACTTGTGCCATGTTATGCCATGGTGTGGCCTATCTACAAGAATCTATCAACAGCAATATGCACATTTAGCCCAAGCTGCAGGCTATGTCGATGACCTGCTGTCACATTCTGCCACCACTTTCAAGCATAGATACTCCTAATGATAGGAAGAAATCAGACGTAGAGCAAGAACAGTGACACACTATAATCTTCAGGCAAGATGATGTAATAAATGATGCTGCAAACAAGACCAGACTTGTTCACTGACTCGCTGTGGCACAGCGCGAATTAAATGAGTGGAACTACCAGACACAGTGGCAGGAACACTTCTGAGAACCAACACCAGATCAGAGACGAGGCACTTGATGCCCATGCATTTGGAAACAATGACCTGCTTGCAAAACTCTACAATGTGAAGGAATGGCAAAGTCTGGGTGGGCTCTCAAAGAATGAGTAACTCTGACCAGAAACTTGGAATTACTGAAAAAAATATAAATGCTAAAATGCCTAAGAATTCAATGAAGAGAGGTGACAAAGCAGACAATGATTCAGAGCAGGCATAGAACAAATGCCGAGTGCCTGTGCGGAAGTTGCAAGCTACAAATAAGTGTTCTCTTGCAGGTCAAAGCACAAATTCTAAAAGAATGGACATACAGTCGAGTTATATATTTGTTCATGCTGAAACAGCTTGCATGAGACAAGGACTGCTTCTTGTAGTCTGGTTCACACGTGCTGCTTCAGCATTTTATGCATACACTAACATGGGCATTTTACAAGATGTGCAGTGCCCATAGGCGGTCAGTGCTGCAACACTACAATAACTAGAAAAACATAATGTTAATGAACTTAATACATGAGCCCAATGTTGCAAATAGCCAATGCACTGGACACAATTTGTGATGTCAGATAAAGCAGGCACTTCACATACGTGGTGGTTCAACTGGCCACTTTAAGCACCAAGCAAAGCAATGGGTACTACGTGCTGGAAGTGTTGGCAAACAGTACGTTAGAAATGAAACAAAGAAAAATGTGCATCTAAGCTAGTTGCCGCTTGAAGATGATGATGATAGCACCATGACACACAGAGCACTGAAGCCCAGTGGACAATTCAACATATAATTTCATTTCTATTGAACCAGTGGCTGGCTAATCCCTGCCACGGATATTTAAAACATGGGATCTCCAGAAAACTGGTGCGACATCCCTAACAGCTACAAGTCGGGCTATCCACTGTTGTCCTTTCTATATCTTCCGCAGTGAAAACAGCATAGCCAAACTGACAGGAAAGAAAGGCAGAATCATAGCATGGAGTAAAAATCGTTTTGGCTTAATTATGGAATGTGCTTGGCCACGACAATGGACAGAATGGTCAGTGCACAAACATAGTAGTGTTGCCAGTTGACTACCGGCTTTCGATCGTACGGCTCACTATTCTCTCAACTAGGATCTGAAACTCGTCTCTGGTCTCTAAAATGAAGCGCACGACCCTTTCTCTACGCATACTAGCATGGTTTAATGTCTAATATCACGCAAGCCATGTAACTGAGGTAACACTTATATAGTACTGCACATGAAGTTTTCTACAAATACTGGAAAAAATTAGACAAAATTTTCTACAAAAAAATTACTAGATGGACGTCTGGCACTGCGATTGTTCAGCTACTACAGGAAGGATGAATAGTATATGGATTTGTCTTGTCTTCGCGCTTGGTGCGTCAGACATTCTTGTGGTGTTGTTTACTGTGCTTATCTTCCTAAATTTTCACGCAATGATATTTTTCTATATGCATGGAGGGAACACGTTGTTGAAGCCAGGACAAAATCTAGGCAAATCCATCTACTACCCAATTCCCAAGCTGGCTGAACCGTCATACTTGCAGTTCCCACAGGCAATAGCACCAGAGTTGCCTATGTAAATTTTTACACACAACACTATGCTACTCAACAAACGTATGGGGCTAAAGCATATGTGCAGGGCTGCACACAAGTCTATGCTTAACAGATCTCTGCCTAACGCATGCCTGTCACTATTGTTCAAGATTGCTCAAATGTCAAGGTTAAAATTGATGCACACTGTGTCAGCATAGTGTATAAGTATCCTACCAGTGCTTGCTCAGGTTGCACAAGCATACTGTATAATAAAGTCACTTAAGTTCTAAGCAAGGAGCCAAGCTCTTGCAGTGTCTCGATTTCATTTGAAATCGAGAGGAGCAAAGGTCATGCTACCTTGAGCAGAGGACACCTTATGCTTGATCGTCACCAATGCTTTTAGTTAGTGTCGGAAACAATGTCTGGATGGCAGAAATTTCACATGGAACAGTCAGTGTCCCTGATGATCCAGGCAGATGAACCTGCCTGAAAGAAACTGCTGGCACACTTTGAATAATTCTTTGGATGCTGACAGTGTCTACATCTACTGTCTCTAAAGAGAAAAAGAATCTAGTGTCATTAAAAAGAAAAAGGATGTGCTCATACCAATGCTATCACAAACTGCACAAAAGACCCAAAAGCATACAGCTTTCACCAGTGCCTCCATTGTACGTACACAAAAAAAATGTTGGGTGGCTTATAAACCAAGCAGCATATTCTGTAGAGGATGAAAGATGGCACCTTATAAATGCATTCAAATAGAATATAAACTCTGCATTCATAGCATTCATTTAAACATGGAGAAGTCATATGCTTGCTGGGGAAATGTTTTTGAAGCTACTTTATATGTTTTGAGCTCTCTATGCGCTTTCATGCAAAGTGAAAAATGCTGGCAGAGAAGCTGCATCGTCCATTTCAAACAGCATGTTGCCTTTATTTGCTGTCAATGCCTGACAACACTGATAAACATTGCACTGATAAAATTGTTGATAAATGCTACTTCTTCCGCAACTCGCTTTTCGTGATATCGAGTTTCAAATGGGAGCACGCCAGAGAGCTTTGAATTCCGCAAACTTGAAAGCTGCAAGCAGAAGGCCCTGAAGTTGGTCCAACGTTAAGAGTGCCAGTTATGTCAGCACGGAAGTCAGTGATTGGGCCAAATGGCAACAAGTCGTTTTACCTAACTACATGCACCATTACAAAAAGTGCGCCTACCCAGTGACCAGGTGAACTGACTAGCAACTCACTTTCTCTCATGGAATCTGACTATACCAGGGAATGTGCCCTGCGTTTAAATTATTACAAACACGCACACAGGTGCCTCGTGCCGACACACGCCCACACACTAACACTTCCAGTCGCTGCACTGTGTGCAGTCTGCCTTTCATTGTCTATGCTCAGTTTTGGCACACTGTCTCGCTGCATGAGTCTTCAGCTCCTGGTCCTTGTCGTGGGCTGACCTATTGATCCACGCACGAAGGGCACAAGGGACTCGAAAGCTCAAGATTTCTGGACAGGTGGCTCGAGCCCATTCTCAGTGTAGAAATTGTTGAGCGTGTCAAGCACTTCCTGCAGAGCTTGCAGGTACGCTCTGCTGTCGGAAAACAGCTGCTTCCGGTAGTCCGGGTGCTCAAAGTCCTCAGACGAAGGAGCCATGGCCTCTATGAATGGCTCCAGCTCGGGCATGGCTCGCAGCGCTACGGCAAAGATGCTCCGTACCACCCAGCCATGGTGGCACTTGAGGGTGGCACCGTACGCCACTGAGGCACAGTCTGTGAGGACGGGGTTCCCCGACTGAATCTGCTCCAAGAATGCATGGATGAATGCCAGTGCACGAGACAGCCACAGGAGTGCATCTGTCGCGGAGTTGCGGGCGGTGTTAGTGGCTGAATCGACCTCCTGCTGCACCATGTCGAGGAGCATGTTGAAGCGAGACGGGTCCGAGTCGTACCTGGACTGCAGCTTGCCGATGTTGCCCTGGATGTCCATCTTGACTGGGACAAATGCCGTTGAGCCGAGGACATCAAATACAGCCAGGATGGAACGGCAGCTGTTGAGGAACTGTTCTGTTGGAATGCCAGTGCCTAGAGCAATGTCGATGAAGCTGTGCTCCATCACGGAGAAGAAGGTGCGTGGCCGACCCAGATGACCCGAAAGGCTCCCATTGACCACTGGACTAGGCTGGTCTGTCGAGGTAAGGATGACCCTGTCAGCGGCAGATGAAGACTCTGTATGGTCTGACCCTTCTGCACTGCCTGGCAATGGCACACAATCAGCAGGCGGCGTCACATGGTTGGTGGCAGCAGAAGACTGAGATGAGGTTGTTGTGCAACCGGGTGACGTCGCACTGGACTGAACAGGCCCAGAACTGCACGGTACCCCATCGGTGCTTTGGTCGGTTCGCTGACCTCGCTGCCTGGCACTGTCCAGTGTGGACATTGTGGAAGAGGCAGCTCCAGATGTAGCAGAGGATGAGGACACAGAGCTGGACTTCCGCCGGCGCCGAGAGGAAGGATGAGCGCTCTGCAGGGACTTTGGGACCACTGGTGCGATGGGCGGTGGAGCCTCGTGTGGGAGGGCCGAGTCTCGAACTTCCTGGTGTGGCAGCTCATATGTGAAGTTTGCATCAGCTAGGCGCATGCAATCTTCCAGTGTGGTGATGAAGGTGTCACAGGTAGCCTGCAGCAAGTCAGCTGCTTCGCCTGCCTTGGCAGCCTCCTCTTCGCTTCCGCTCTGTGAGGTCTTGATGGTGTGCACCTGAAACAGGATTGCATATATCAAGCACTCTGCGCTCCATACTGAAACAAATAAAAATGACAACAAACAACCATGAACAAGGTTAGTGTTGTAGAGTGTAGTGTACATAACTCAAGCAGTCATAGTATGTGCTTACTAGTGCCAGATGTTGCAATCGTGCTGCAGAAATACCAAACTCATTTTTGTGAGCATTCTGTGTAACGTCAACAGTAACCTACGTTTTCATTGGGACATTGGCCGTGTCAGTAGTGATAAAAACATCTCTATAGGCTGTGTAGGCTACCTAAAAGGAATGATCATCATATACTGTACATGTGCTTGCTGTATGCACCACAGATTCGCTCGCTCTCGAAAAAGAGTTGGCCACTAACAGCTTGTATGCTAAAAAGTGAGATGTGTATTTAGCATTGTAGAGTTTTAGGATCCTGTATACTCAGATTCATACCTTTACCATATGATGAGAGAGAGGGATGACCATAGTATCCATACTCTGCGGTGACTTGAAATGGAAGGCTGCAGCAATGATGTTTAGATGCTATAGCACTGAGATCTCGTGTATGTGTGCCATGCTAATGATTTTGTGCACCTTTGTCTTGGTTCACACCATCACCTCATTTTATTAACATTCGATACACCCTCTTACACATTGTTTTATTATCATCAGCTGCAGCCACAGGTTGGCAAAACAAGTGAAACTAACTCAGACTCACTCAAAGAAGGTATTTCTCGCTTGGGGCCTCACTCAGACTAATAGAAATCTTACTCTGCTGGGCTCACTTGAACTCGCGCTCTACAAAATTCTAATTAGGTGGGCTCACTTGGACTTGCTCGCAGGTCTGAGTGAGTGGACTCGAGTCTGCCAGCCTATCACTGCATCAGCTTATTTATGACCACTGTAAGACAAAGGCCTCTGCTAGTGATCTCCCATTACTACCGTCTTGTGTCGGAAGGTACCATCCTATGCCAGCCGATTTCCTTATTTCCTCTGCTTTTGTAGCACAAGACAACATAATGGCAATGGAGAGATAGGACCAACCAAGGCATTATGCGAGTTTCTGTTACACCTTTGTACTTGTTTGTTTCATGTGTTACCAACGCAGAATCAATGATCATGCGTTACCAACCTGGCCAAACAAATACACTTTCTCCTTAATTCTGCCTCAACTCCACTTCTTAATCTTAATTAGAACGTAAGCTACCTGCACTTTTAATATACTGCAAGCTGTCTAATATAATCTTTATTATTTTATTAAATCTCTCTTAATCCCCTTCTGTTAGTCTTAAACTTCGTTTGCACTCTCAGGCCTAGAGATTTTTGTGGCATAAAACAATTTTCTTTCAAATCAGTGAAAGGACATTTTATCAGTGTCTGCTCTGCTTCCTTTGTTGTTGCAGCTTCTTTCTCGAATCTGCACCATTGAGGCTCGAGCAATGCACACCTAATGCATATGCAGAATGCGTGATTATGTTCGCTGCCATCATGAAATGGGGATGCCGTTTTCAGTGACTGTGTTGAAAAATCACTGAGCAGAAACCATTAGATTGGAATAGCTTATAGTGGATCAGCCAAGATATACTGCCGGAACACTCGTTGGTCAATCAATACAAGATGTGCAGGTGCTGTAACATGTGGACAGGTCAGAGAGCACTCGGCAGGTAGTCTTCAGCCTCAATATGCAACCACAAGAGACAAGCTGGTGTATTCATCTTTCCTGCGCCTAAGGTTTTGCCATCAGTTGTGCTGTGGCCAGCATCTCACAAAGTGTCGCCCATGCTTCAAAGTGCTTTTTTTCTTAACTAGCATTCACATGCTGGAGTTCCAGCACAGCACATCTTGTTAAACAGAGGCATGTTACTTGTAGTGTGTGTGGAACACCACTTCGCATCCTCTTTCGCTGCTTCAGGTGAACTGCGGCTGGTCAGGAGAGCGTGTCTCTAGGACATGACACTGATTCTGCAAGTAAAGCAGAGTGTCCGTATGATTGCTTTTGCAATTAATAAAACGAGCTCGATGTGTCACCATTTCTGGGTGACAATTCTTTCGTTGCGTACCTGCTGCATGAGGAGGTCGCAGTAGAGCCGCAGCTCGGCCTTCTTGGCCCGCAGGCTGCCCTCGGGGTCACCTCCGCCTCCTCCGAGCCGGGGTGGCTGTGCTGCATGGCTACCGGCTGCCGCTGTAGCTGCTTTGGAACTGCCCAGCGCCACAAGCCACTGCTGCCGCTCGGACGGTGTGGGCGCCCGCAGGTAGAAGTGCTGCTCCGACGGAATCACCAGATCCAGCCGCCGGTTGTCCGTTGGGTGCACCACGATCTCACATGCTGAAATCTTTACCGAGCCCTTGCAGCCCTGATTCACCTGGTGTGGAGAAGGGGGGGGGGGGAATGGTGAATATTATTGCACGTCTCACTCGCAGAACCAGATCATGGGATTGGCGTAGCCATATGCCTGGCACACTATTCTTGATGATTATAGGCAGATGGAGAAATATGAGAAGTACGACTAACCATGAGAGAAGAGTAAAAATTTAAAAGAACATGCTTACAAAACGCACAGATATGCAAACTGTATAAGCCTCTACAAGGCATGTCTATTATTAGGGTGAGAGATGAATACATATGAAAAGCATGACTGATGAAGCGAAAGTTAGTAAAAATTTCACAAGAAAAGGAAACGTAAACTGGACGCTACAGGGAGTTTAAGGCCAGTGGCACACTGCAATAATAATAATAATATTTGGGGTTTTACGTGCCAAAACCACTTTCTGATTATGAGGCACGCCGTAGTGGAGGACTCCGGAAATTTTGACCACCTGGGGTTCTTTAACGTGCACCTAAATCTAAGCACACGGGTGTTTTCGCATTTTGCCCCCATCGAAATGCGGCTGCCGTGGCCGAGATTCGATCCCGCGACCTCGTGCTCAGCAGCCCAACACCATAGCCACTGAGCAACCACGGCGGGTTGGCACACTGCATAGTCAAAAGAAAAGCAGTGCTATCACAAGGCCCAATACATTTTTGGGTTCAAGGAGTACATTGTGATGAAGGTCTAAAAGAACTCCAAGACAGTCCTTGAGACTGTCAAGCACCTACAAAATATACGAGCCAAGTCCTCAAATACACTGCATGAGCAACACCTTGACTGACTGACTGACTGGTTTTGACATCCCAAAGCAGAGGTAACAAGAAATCTCATAGTGGAGGGCTCCAGATTATACTTGATGACCTCGGACTTTCTTTAACATACTGCCAAAGCTTGGTATGCGAGTGCCCTTTGCATCTTGCCCTATACAAACACAACTACAGTGGCCAGGAATTAAATCCACAACCTCATCACTCAATGCAGAATTCGAATTTTTGTTGTTGCTATAGGTGTACAAACATTTATACATCTCTTATACATAAGGAAGTTCCACAGCCAGTGGCTGTATGGGGACCTCCTGTAATGTTAAACATATGAGAAGTATTAAATTGCAACAACAAAACAAATTAACATGTAACAAGGCAAAGCATAACAATAAAAAAACGTGTCTCTATAACAAGCAGCGGTGGACATGTTAAAAAAAAATAGAAGCCAGATATCAAAGCAACAATGCAAGACAAATGATACAACAGTTTAATTTATAAAAATAATAATATTACTTTATAAAAGTAATAATATTACAGGAGACAGAAAAAAAACACACGCAAGCAAAAACAGCTTCATTAGTTCTCACTCTATCCTTAAATATTTCTTCAAAGGCATCTTAAGCGAGTCAGTACACCGAGACGGTTTTACTGAAGGTCATATTTTGTCCCAAAATGAAATAGGTTAAAAGAGAACTGTTTAGCACAGTCAGGTACTTTTGGCGAAGGAAGCAAACTTTGTATTGTTATAATTGTCCAGATATGCTGCTGAGTATAATATAACAGGAACTTTATTATGGAGAAACTTGAACTAAAGTATGCCAACATTTTAATCAACTAGGTGGTCAACAGTGAGAATATTATTGTCACGAAGAACTGGTTTGCTATTAGTACGCAATGTGCCACATGTAAGCAACTTATAGGTCATATTGCAAAGTTTGCAACAACATTAGGTATGCGCTTTATGTATTTTCCCAGTAGAATGTACTTCAATTAATATAAGTTAATAAAGGAGTCACAGAGATGGATAGGCATAGATTGATTAAAAGAAAGGCGAGCTGTAATGATGTGCCTGCCATATACTATATTCTTTTCTATCCTATTTGATGTGACTGCGATACTTCAAATTACAATCAATTCAATTAGTTTATTTCTGAAGTGCCCATATTCAATTATGAGCCTCGGTAAAGGTGCACTTGTGAATTGACAAAGAAGGAAAAAAGAAAATGAAGCACGAAATCTGAACAAACGGTATACAACAACAACAACAACGACAATAAAATTTTGATTAAGGACAAAAATAGAAATCAGTCAAACAGCACACATGGGTGTTAGAAATGCGAAGATCATCACACAAGGTATTTTGTTGGCTTAAAACATGCATTATAGCATTAGCGGTTGAAGTTGATTTAACCTGACATTGACATTGACAGGAGAAGTGATTTTGGACTAACTTATATGAAATAATTAATCACAATATTTCCACCTCATTTGCAGGAGCTTAGTGTAAAACATGCGCGATATATGCTCATAGTCATACCAAACCTGTCTTGCAGGACATCAATCATACAAGATTCAAGTCCAGCAGCTACAAATGTGCAGCACTGTCGTCTCCAATTAAACGTGATCTAAATGAGATACACAGAATATGAATTGGTTGCCTTCGGTGGGAGCTGAATACTACAAAGTTGAGATTAAACTGTAACCTGTTTTTTACAGCTGTGACTTGGTATGTTTACCAGGTATGTGTTTAATTTAGCAACTGATGACTCGAGAGATTTATCAGTGGTCTTTATGGCAGTATCACCCACATATATACATATAGAAGCATACACATAGAAGAGGCTAGACAGTGTGGTAAATTATTTATGCGTATTAACAATAATGGTGTGCCCAGAACAGAGCCCTGGAGATATGGGTGCTTTCTGCATTCTTTATATGAAATTTAGTGCAGTAGCCCTAAAGGAGCAGAAGTGGTGGCGAGATTTCACGGGGAAAATAATAAAGTCATTACAATGGTCACTTACAGTTCTACTGCCTGCACGAGCTGTTTCAGCAGCAAAAAAAATGTGGAAGAGTGATTTATCAACTTGGAGTTTGCCAACAGAGTATCCTGTTCAGCAATTATAAGCAGATCAGCCACATTTTGATGGATGTAGAATGCAAGAACGCTCATCCACCACATTTTGGGAGAATGTTAAAGCGCCCCATAAGTGTGGTGGTTCTCCTACCTCTTGTGTTATTTGGGAACATTAAACCCCGATTAATAAAAAAAGGAAAATCTTTGCTGGTGTGAAAGGGAGCAGCAAACAATGAAAGAGAGATAAAAACAAAGAATAACATTGCAGGTTTGTCGAATGTAACAAGCAGTAACAGCACCAACTGCTATATTTTACCCACAGGAGGCTCAGGCCCTTCTGTGCAATGTTAGCTGCAGAAATATTAGGAGACATATGGGAATAATCATCTCCAAGAAGCTATGGCTTTTGCTCGCTCCCATTCTCTATACTGCATATAACTAACTCTGCACTGCTGGCGTCAATTAAATGACATGATCTCAATGCTGCTTGATGGCCATGTCATAGATTGCAATGCACTTTGACATGCCTCCTTAACAAACCACTGCTTAGTTTGCACTGATGTCATGGTAACGCAGCCTTAATATTCAGGAGGGAATGCACTGGCATTGAGATCGGCTGAGGTACCTTCTTTCTGAAAATCTTTAAGCAGACTTTGTTAATGTGATCAGCATTCTTTGGAACTTCACCAAGTTTGCGGTATGTTTTTGTCGGTGCGTTTGTCCACGCCAAACTGTTTTCCCACCAAGATGAGTCACTGGGTAGTACATGGTCTAATAGGCTTCTGTGCTGATGCAACAGAGTTCAGAACCAACCGACAGAGCAACTTGGAGTACTGGGGTATGTGCCACTCTTCAATGAACCTCTTTGATGCCAACGTGGGTCACTGCTGGTTGAGTCCACGAGCAGCAGTGTGAGCTCGAAGAGGAAGATGACTGTCCATGTTAATGCGATTAGCATTACACATCATCACATTCATCTGTTGTGCGCCAGAAGTAATCGACAAGGTTTTGCTCAGTTGTGCTAAGTATATATACTTAGGCCAAACTGGCCACTGCCACAAGCAGCAGTGGGAGCTCGATGAGGAAGGAGACTCTGCCACACGCCTCAGACATGATGCCCGTCAGCGATGGTAATATGGCGTGTCACAGCATTGCTTCAATGCTAACTGCATTACCGTCGACATTCATCGCGAGACGGGTTCTCACATAATTTTTTTTAGTGGTCGTGACTTGATCATAGGACCGCTATATACGAAGGAGCTGCTATAACAGCATATGGGGAACTGGTGCTGGTCAGGGAGTGCTATGGCAGTTCGAGTGTGTAATTAGAACACGCTGCCGCCGTATGGTACACAGGCCATGAAAATGGTACAATATTTAAAACGACAACAGACATGTGCCTGTACCAACTTTTGCTTTAGCCCGATACGCCCAGCTATTGTCTGTCCATGGCCGTGCACGTTACGAAGAGCGCATGCGCTGTTATGTTCTAGCACGCTGGTGCCCAGTCAGCTCAGGAGCTGGACACGTGTGCCTTAACATGAGTGGTGAAGTCACCAATGCAAAATACCAATATGTGCTATTCAAAAGCGTTTCCTCAACTCAATAGTCTGTGTTACGGCACTGCTGTTGACACATGAAGTTTCAGCACTAGTTGGCCATACTAACAATATACAATGACCTGAGGCAACACCTCGGATACAGCCTGGAAAGCCCCTAAAACAGATATCGGTGTAAGACCTACACTTATGTCAAGCCGTGACAAGCAAAAGCAAAGGTGATAGTGGAGATCAACCTGCCAAGGTGGGATGGAGGCTTATCAGTGACAACAACGGCTTATCTTTCTAGCAGGGCAACTCTCACATCTGCAAAGAGCAAGCTCTGAATGTTTCCACATACAGGGAAACAGTGTTTCCTGTAAACATGTTTTCACAACTAGTTTCTAATGGAAATTAATAGAAGCGATAGAAGCGACGGCAAACATGTTTTTCTTTTGGAACTGGTTGTGACATCCACTAACCGGATTTCTTATTTCCTGCATCGCGTTCCTCCCCAATTGTAGGCGCTAGCTCGCTGACCAGTTCTATACTGGCTGTTTCTCAAAGGCGCAGCTATGCATGATTGGAAACGCTTCTTTCTTCGCGCAATAGCTAAGCCAGCGCTTGATAAACATCTCTCGTTTCTATGACTACGAGGCTCACACGTGTTGGGCGACCAAGCACTCGTTGCAATGCGCCACAGCACTCGCACGGCGTCTAAACAAATTTCATTTCCTGCCAACATGCCAGTTTCGAAGTGCGCTAAAAAGAACATTCAGCACCTTACGCCACGTTCTTTCACAAAGCGCGAGCAAGCGCGCTATGCGTTCCAGTCACAGTTTGTTAACGGTGCTAACTAACATGTCTAAATTTCCGAGTAGCCAAATCGGCGTCAAGCAACGTTACGATCCACATCTGTCGAGTGCTACGATGTTGACATATGTTTGGCGATTAAGTTTTGCATTTTCAATGAAAGGACACCGCAACTCAAGCAAAATGGTGCCGTAGGAGCACTCGATGCTGCGCTAACGGCGAAATTTGAGAGACGACCGGCACGACGCTCAAGAAAGAGGGGAACGAAACAAATACAACCAGCTTCTCTGGATGCGCGAATTAGAATCACGCTGGCCAGCAGCGTCGCTTTAGAAGTGGTGCCGCCTCATGCAGCCGGCTGAAGGGGCGGCGTAACGCTGACAGATGACAGGGCACTACGGCCACGGATGCGTCACAGAGCTAAGCGTTTGACAGCGAAACAGCGCGGCTTTGGTTTCCGGCGCTCTGCCGACGGTCGCGCAAGGAGACCCACCTCGTCCTGGGACTTGTAGTACGTCAGGATACCCTTGTCCAGGATGAACCATCGAGGCTGCCAACCGTTCCAGTAATTGGTCCACTTCCACAGCACACCTTCCATGGCCGTGTTCCTTGTAATGCGAGCGGAGGGAAGCGGCAATTTCTTCGAAACGGCGCCGAAAGAACGCCGCGACGCGCGAGCGCAGCCGACAGATCACGGGTCAGCCATGTTTCTGTTGGTGGAGAGAGGGAAAGCGGCCGCCGATTTGCGCGCCGCCAGCGTGGACAGTTTCGCACGTGCGAGGAGCAGGCGTGAGAAAGCATGAGCAGGGAGTGGGGCACGGGTTCTTTATTCTATGAGCAGGCGGCGAAACCGAAAGGAAAAGAAAAAACTCGATTTGCAAGTACTACGCGCTCGTCTCCTCCTGTGTTTTAGGCTGATGGCAAAAATAGCGATCGTATTGGGGCCGGCACTCATTTCTCTTTTGTTTATATAGTCGGCGTGCGGCATGCTTTGCGGACCGCGTAACCCTAGGATAGGCCGAGTTGAGCCTCCGTTGCCTGCGTGTAGCACATTGTAGCACTTGCATGGTTTCACTAATGAACTCTACAGTTTCTCTCGTTTCATCGTTGGCTGAAATTCCTTCCTCAACAAATTTCGCAGTTAATTTTTTTAAAGCACCCGTCGATGGCAACTCTTATATATATGCTTCCACATCATGGGGAAGTTTAATTCGCAGTATTATGTTTGTCGATAAAGTTTTGCACTGTCAGTGAAAGGACACCGCAACTCAAGCAAAACCGGGCCGTAGGAGCACTCGATGCTGCGCTATCGGCGAAATTTGAGACACGACCGACACGCTCAAGAAAGAGGGGAACGAAACAAATATAACCAGCTTCTCTGGATGCGCGAATTAGAATCACGCTGCCGGGATCGCGCGAGCTAGCAGCGTCACTTTAGAAGGGGTGCCGCCTCATGCAGCCGGCCGAAGGGGCGGCGTAACGTTGACAAATGACAGGGCACTAAGGCCACGGATGCGTCACTGAGCTAAGCGTTTCACAGCGAAACAGCGCTGTCATACGTGTTTTCAGCGTGCTTTC
Source organism: Dermacentor variabilis (assembly GCF_050947875.1). Classification (NCBI taxonomy): domain Eukaryota; kingdom Metazoa; phylum Arthropoda; class Arachnida; order Ixodida; family Ixodidae; genus Dermacentor; species Dermacentor variabilis. Next base: position 61,706,208 of record NC_134575.1, read on the forward strand.
TGGTATTAATTTGCTTCATACAAAGCACTTTGCGGCATGTAGATTGATTCCCGTCTCGCCTCGTTTCGGTCTTCTTCAACACTAATAATATTAATGACAGTAATAACGCAGATACCCCACCAACGGCAAGCATCGATGTCACACGAAGCATTTTGTAGATAGCTGCATAGCTGTGCTAAAGCCGCTTCGTCAGCTTACAGCGGTGGTAGTACGGAGGGGCTTTAAGCTATGCCCATAGGTGTGCCGCTGATCTCTACTAGCTACGTACGTTTTGTAGTCACACTTCAACAGACTACTGCGCGTTTTGAAGAAGACCCAGTAAAAAAAAAAAAGTGCTCAAGCCATTTGACGAATTGGATGTGTTTACAAGTGTGTTTTAAGACACACGTAAAAAAAAAAATCCAACAGGCCCAATTAATTTTCTGAACGTACTTGTCTCTCAATTACTCGTTTGGACCAACACAAAAAGTAAAGAGGAAGAAAATAAACCTAGATAGGCCCTATAATCTTGATACTGAATATGTGTCACGGGGCGTCCCGATGTGGCCCGGCACCCCGATTGTTCCTTAAAGGGACACTAAAGCGAAACAATAAATCTGTTTAGACTAATGAAGCATTGTTTGAAAATCCTGCAGGCAGTCATTTAAAAAATAGTTTGATTATTAGATGAGAAAATGAAGGTCCAAGTATCAGTATTTGAATTTCGCGCCTGAAACCCTAGCGCCGGTACGTCAGTGTGACGTCAGGGATTCCAAAGTATGTTTTGGCATTTGGGCCGCGTTGGCTGAATAATGGTTCCCGAAACTTGCCATGTTTAATATTTGGTTCCTTTAGAACACAATGTAGTCAATCTGTAACGCGATATGCAATTAGTAGGCCTTGGAAGATGCCATAAAAATCCAAGACGTCACAGCCCCCAGGTGCAGGAACATAAGTAGGCGTCGCAACCCGTATTTCGTTCTTGCGCTTTTTCTGACTTACCAAACGTCTTATCTTTGTAAGAGTGGTGTTTTTGGTGTTGTAGAACGGTAATTTACTGATGGAGAAGAAATCATTTTTCACTTTAGTGTCCCTTTAATTAAGGGCTAAGGACAGGACAGAGCAGCTAATGATAGGACAGCAGTTAATGACAGCTGCTGTCCTTAGCTGCTCTTAAGCAGCTAAGGACGGGACAGAGCGCTTTTTCTCTGTCCTGTCCCAACTTTATTTCCGTTAGTCTGGTTAGCGCTATATAGTAACCATGTCTCAACCTTGCGCGGGGCAGTTCTAATTCTGTAACTTGTCTAATTATTTGATTGCGATTAATGGGGGGATGTGGCATGGTAAAAAACAGGAAAGTAGGTATTGTCGTAGACCTATATATGCATTTCCCCGAGTCAGGGCACCTGACAGCGACCACCCTTGTTCAACTTCTTGGCACAACTGGAACACTGCTTCATGAGCCATCTCAAGATAAAGCTACCTGCTCGTGAATAGTGAAGGTTCACCTTGGTTTCTTTAGGCTACCTGAAGGTCGCCACCCTTTTTCGACTTCTTGGCACATCCAGCACACTGCTTCATGATCCATCTGAGCGTGAAGCTACCTGCTCGTGAATAGTGAAAGTTCACCTTGGTTTCTTTAGGTTACCTGAAGGTCGCCACCCTTGTTCGACTTCTTGGCACAACTGGAACACTGCTTCATGAGCCATCTGAACATAAAGCTACCTGCTCGTGAATAGTGAAGGTTCACCTTGGTTTCTTTAGGTTACCTGAAGGTCGCCACCCTTGTTCGACTTCCTGGCACAGCCAGTACACTGCTTCATGAGCCATCTGAGCGTGAAGCTACCTGCTCGTGAATAGTGAAAGTTCACCTTGGTTTCTTTAGGCTACCTGAAGGTCGCCACCCTTTTTCGACTTCTTGGCACATCCAGCACACTGCTTCATGATCCATCCGAGCGTGAAGCTACCTGCTCGTGAATAGTGAAAGTTCACCTTGGTTTCTTTAGGTTACCTGAAGGTCGCCACCCTTGTTCGACTTCTTGGCACAACTGGAACACTGCTTCATGAGCCATCTCAACATAAAGCTACCTGCTCGTGAATAGTGAAGGTTCACCTTGGTTTCTTTAGGCTACCTGAAGGTCGCCACCCTTTTTCGACTTCTTGGCACATCCAGCACACTGCTTCATGATCCATCTGAGCATGAAGCTACCTGCTCGTGAATAGTGAAAGTTCACCTTGGTTTCTTTAGGTTACCTGAAGGTCGCCACCCTTGTTCGACTTCTTGGCACAACTGGAACACTGCTTCATGAGCCATCTCAACATAAAGCTACCTGCTCGTGAATAGTGAAGGTTCACCTTGGTTTCTTTAGGTTACCTGAAGGTCGCCACCCTTGTTCGACTTCTTGGCACAGCCAGTACACTGCTTCATGAGCCATCTGAGCGTGAAGCTACCTGCTCGTGAATAGTGAAAGTTCACCTTGGTTTCTTTAGGCTACCTGAAGGTCGCCACCCTTTTTCGACTTCTTGGCACATCCAGCACACTGCTTCATGATCCATCTGAGCGTGAAGCTACCTGCTCGTGAATAGTGAAAGTTCACCTTGGTTTCTTTAGGTTACCTGAAGGTCGCCACCCTTGTTCGACTTCTTGGCACAGCCAGTACACTGCTTCATGAGCCATCTGAGCGTGAAGCTACCTGCTCGTGAATAGTGAAAGTTCACCTTGGTTTCTTTAGGTTACCTGAAGGTCGCCACCCTTGTTCGACTTCTTGGCACAGCCAGTACACTGCTTCATGAGCCATCTGAGCGTGAAGCTACCTGCTCGTGAATAGTGAAAGTTCACCTTGGTTTCTTTAGGCTACCTGAAGGTCGCCACCCTTTTTCGACTTCTTGGCACATCCAGCACACTGCTTCATGATCCATCTGAGCGTGAAGCTACCTGCTCGTGAATAGTGAAAGTTCACCTTGGTTTCTTTAGGTTACCTGAAGGTCGCCACCCTTGTTCGACTTCTTGGCACAGCCAGTACACTGCTTCATGATCCATCAGAGCGTGAAGCTACCTGCTCGTGAATAGTGAAAGTTCACCTTGGTTTCTTTAGGTTACCTGAAGGTCGCCACCCTTGTTCGACTTCTTGGCACAGCCAGTACACTGCTTCATGAGCCATCTGAGCGTGAAGCTACCTGCTCGTGAATAGTGAAAGTTCACCTTGGTTTCTTTAGGTTACCTGAAGGTCGCCACCCTTGTTCGACTTCTTGGCACAGCCAGTACACTGCTTCATGATCCATCTGAGCGTGAAGCTACCTGCTCGTGAATAGTGAAAGTTCACCTTGGTTTCTTTAGGTTACCTGAAGGTCGCCACCCTTGTTCGACTTCTTGGCACAGCCAGTACACTGCTTCATGATCCATCTGAGCGTGAAGCTACCTGCTCGTGAATAGTGAAAGTTCACCTTGGTTTCTTTAGGTTACCTGAAGGTCGCCACCCTTGTTCGACTTCTTGGCACAGCCAGTACACTGCTTCATGATCCATCTGAGCGTGAAGCTACCTGGTCGTGAATAGTGAAAGTTCACCTTGGTTTCTTTAGGTTACCTGAAGGTCGCCACCCTTGTTCGACTTCTTGGCACAGCCAGTACACTGCTTCATGATCCATCTGAGCGTGAAGCTACCTGCTCGTGAATAGTGAAAGTTCACCTTGGTTTCTTTAGGTTACCTGAAGGTCGCCACCCTTGTTCGACTTCTTGGCACAGCCAGTACACTGCTTCATGATCCATCTGAGCGTGAAGCTACCTGCTCGTGAATAGTGAAAGTTCACCTTGGTTTCTTTAGGTTACCTGAAGGTCGCCACCCTCGTTCGACTTCTTGGCACAACCAGTACACTGCTTCATAAGCCATCTGAGCGTGAAGCTACCTGCTCGTGAATAGTGAAAGTTCACCTTGGTTTCTTTAGGTTACCTGAAGGTCGCCACCCTTGTTCGACTTCTTGGCACAGCCAGTACACTGCTTCATGATCCATCTGAGCGTGAAGCTACCTGCTCGTGAATAGTGAAAGTTCACCTTGGTTTCTTTAGGTTACCTGAAGGTCGCCACCCTTGTTCGACTTCTTGGCACAGCCAGTACACTGCTTCATGATCCATCTGAGCGTGAAGCTACCGGCTCGTGAATAGTGAAAGTTCACCTTGGTTTCTTTAGGTTACCTGAAGGTCGCCACCCTTGTTCGACTTCTTGGCACAGCCAGTACACTGCTTCATGATCCATCTGAGCGTGAAGCTACCTGCTCGTGAATAGTGAAAGTTCACCTTGGTTTCTTTAGGTTACCTGAAGGTCGCCACCCTTGTTCGACTTCTTGGCACAGCCAGTACACTGCTTCATGATCCATCTGAGCGTGAAGCTACCTGCTCGTGAATAGTGAAAGTTCACCTTGGTTTCTTTAGGTTACCTGAAGGTCGCCACCCTTGTTCGACTTCTTGGCACAGCCAGTACACTGCTTCATGATCCATCTGAGCGTGAAGCTACCTGCTCGTGAATAGTGAAAGTTCACCTTGGTTTCCTTAGTTTACCTGAAGGTCGCCACCCTTGTTCGACTTCTTGGCACAGCCAGCACACTGCTTCATGAGCCATCTGAACGTGAAGGTACTTGCTTGTGAATAGTGAAGGTTCACCTTGATTTGTTTAGGTTACCAGTGAATTTTCATTCGTTTAGTTGCGCCTTATGAGGGCTGTGTCATACCAGAGACACATATGCATTTTCCCCACATTCGTAGGCAAGTAGGTGCGAAACCATGAAATCTATTGTGCCGTGACCTTGCTGTATACTCCTTTGTGGATTTCAATTTCAACTACTGCAGCTGATTTTATCTATGCTTTCCTTGGCTTCTCTTTTTCTGTTGGCTTTGATTAACAAATAAAGTGGATGGGAAAACGGCGCCACTGTAGCTCTATTGGTAAGAGCGTCGCACGCCTAATGCGAAACTATGGGTTCGTGTCCTTCCTGTGACCAGTTGTTTCTTCATCCACTTTCATTTCCATTAATTCATAATTTGATTAATTATTAAGTACCAACAGTTTCCCCTATGTTGTCTTTGGTGTCTTTGTTCGTTGGCTTCTTATAATACGATTAAAAATACATTGGTCTCCCCAGTTCCCTTTCTTCTCGTTCACTCACTCACTCACACACAAACACGCATATATATATATATATATATATATATATGAGCGCGTGAGTGAGTGCGCCTACAGCGTTACCACTATCAATGGCGCCAAAGCGGTGGCAAGCTGCGCCACCACCAGGTCGCCATGTCAAACTTGACGCAAACGTTGACAATGCTAATGGTATGTGCAACTTCATGCTTTTATAACTTATTTCGGCAAATATACAATCGACCTACTTAAATGACATATGGAGAAGAAGAATGCGTAAGTAAGTTCACTATAAATATATACTAGCTTTTTTGGAAATCTTACTCGAGTAGTTTCTCAGTAGCCAGAGAATCTCAGCGAGGCCAGAAGCTTGGGCTGGCGAAGCCAGACCGCCACAAGGCATACTTACCTGGTGCCGAGATTACCATGATCAGCCAGGTGGTGTCTCCAGGGCGAGGCGCGGTCATTGCACTGCGCTTGTGCTGACCCCTGCCACTTCGCCAGCTGGTCTGAGGTTCCCTATGTGGGAACCATCGTATAGCTTTTGATTTTCCCGTTCGGTTGATATCCATGTCGGCATGGTTGGTATTTACCCATGGCCTGGCTAAAGTTACGTGATGTCATGTGACCCTTTTCCACGTGGTCTGAAGTACGCGAAGTGCGTACCATCGCAGACCTTGTTCGAAGCGCGATCGTTTGATATCCATGTCAGTATATAATGGGAATCATGCATGGGCTAACGCAAGATAGGTGAAGTCACGTGACACCTTTTCCCGCGTGGTTTCACGTTAACTACATGTACACCACCGCATAGCTTTTGATTATCCCGCTCGTTTGGTATCCATGTCGGCATGGTTGGCAATTAATCATGGTCTGGCGAAAGTTACGTGATGTCACGTGACTCTTTTCCACGTGGTCTGAAGTAGGGGAAGGGCCTACCATCGCAGAATTTGTTCGAACCCGGATCGTTTCATATGCACGTCAGCATGGTTGGGGATCACGCATGGGCCAGCGAAAGATACGTGAGGTCATGGGACAGGGTCTCCTACGTGATTTGACGTTCGCTACCTGTGTACCATCGCATAGCTCTTGCGATTCCCGTTCCTTTGGCACCCACCTCACTGTGTTCGTGAATCACATGTGAGCTTCCGAAAGTTACGCAAGGTCACGTGACATCTTTGACCAGGTGGTCTAGCGTACCCTTCGTGAGTACTATCACAGAACTCCATCGAAGCCCGATCGTTTGATGTCCATGTCAATATGGATGAGAATAAGGAATATGCTGGCGAATGTTACGTGAGATCTCGTAACACTTTCTTCCATGTGATCTCAGATGCGTTACGTCGTTATAAACGCAGAGATTGTTCGAAGCTCGTTCACTTGATATCCATGTCAATGGGCCCTGTAGAAAACAAAATGATGAGAAGTCACGTGATGCTCTTTTCAGCCTGTTTTTATTAAGCTTACGAATCAACAGTTTGTTGCTGGATGGCCCTTTGTTTCAATGCATGTCAGCAAAGACATCAAGTAACTACGTTTTGTATGACCTGTTCACGGCAGTTTTACAATGTCCATATCAGTGCAATATTTCGATGATATATCGCGCGGGAAACGCATTTCTGTAGTCCCACGATAATGCTCTTCAAGAAAGCTCTTCACTTATGTTTGGCCGTCGTAAAATTTTGTCATTGTTTTTAACTGCAATAACATCTCCGCAAATGCATCTTTGCTTCGGATTAAATTCACTGGCGTTAGTATAAAAATACGTGGCGCGTAGAATAAGTTATTTGGCGCTGGGATTAAGCAGGCTGGCGCTTCGAGTAATATAGCTGGCGCTCGGAATAATTTCAGGGTGAAAACCTGTAGTACTATTTTTGAGAGCACAGCGATTCGGAAAGTTAAATTTCAAAAAGGAAAGGTAAGGAGGTTAAGGAGACAGGATATCCGGCTCGCACGAGCAGTTGCAAAAATAACTACAAATCTAGCAGAGAGGTAATTTGGCCACAAGTACAGATGAACAAATACCAGGGTATACGAATATCCGGCTACTAGTAACCAAATAACCAACCGTATAACCGATCACTACGGTTATCCGGTTTTCAAATTCGAATAACCGGTAAATCGAATAACCGCATAACCGGTTTTTCCGCAAAACCGGTTTGATGTTGCTACACTAGGGGATCCCATCGCCGCCGAATTTTTCAGGGCTTACATGGCAACGGCTCCCCCCCCCCCTTCCAAGATCGCCCTCGAAAACGAGGAGGCACCGAAGCAACATTCCAGTTCTTTTAGAAACCAAACGAACGCACGTTCCCAAAGTGACGTGTCCTCCACAGTGATGGCAGCACAACCACGAGAAAACCTTCGCTCGTATCAAAATGCCTAGCAAGCACGATTGGACCAGGTTACAAAGCCTGAAACATGGCAAGCGAATACCTCCTCTTCGAACTGACAAAGAAAGGTCAAGTTGAAAAGATCGCTGAACTCACAAGTATCGGTGACACTAACGTAACAATCTGTCCACATCTCTTGCTCAACACAAGCAGGGGAGTAACATTGAAAGAGGAGTTCTTGAACCTCAGTCACGAAGAGCCCCTTGAGAGTGCAGAGAATAAGACTCCGGTGAAATCAACAACAGATTCCCACAAAACACGTAATACTCACATTTAATAACAGTACTATGCCCAGTTCACTCGACGCAGGATACTTGAAGATCCATGTCCGATCGTACATACCGAGCCCGAGGTGGTACTACAGGTGCCAGAGGACAATAATAATAATAATAATAATAATAATAATAATAATAATAATAATAATAATAATAATAATAATAATAATAATAATAATAATAATAATAATAATAATAATAATAATAATCATAATAACAATAATAATAATAATAATAATCAGCCTGGTTACGCCCACTGCAGGGCAAAGGCCTCTCCCATACTTCAACAACCCCGGTCATGTACTAATTGTGGCCATGTCGTCCCTGCAAACTTCTTAATCTCATCCGCCCACCTAACTTCCTGCCGCCCCCTGCTACGCTTCCCTTCCCTTGGAATCCAGTCCGTAACCCTTAATGACCATCGGTTATCTTCCCTCCTCATTACATGTCCTGCCCATGCCCCCATTTATTTTTCTTGATTTCAACTAAGATGTCATTAACTCGCGTTTGTTCCCTCACCCAACCTGCTCTTTTCTTATCCCTTAACGTTACACCTATCATTCTTTCCATAGCTCGTTGCGTCGTCCTCAATTTGAGTAGAACCCTTTTCGTAAGCCTCCAGGTTTCTGCCAATCATGCAAGACAATCACGAAGAGGAAAAGAAACGTGTGCGAAGTGTGATGCCAACGACCATCCATCTGACAACTGCAATTCTCCTGCACAATTTGTCAATTGCAAGGGCCATCCTCCAACTTATTCACGGAGCTGCCCTTGATGGAAAAGAGAAAGATAAATATTCGCAATCACCGTAAAAGAAAAAAATCTCATGAAGCGAGGAAAAGGCTAGGGCACTTACCTCAAGTAAGCTATGCCAGTGCAGCGTGGCTGGGGACAGCGCCGCACCGGTTTCTGGAATCTACAGGGTTTCCTATCTTGTCCAACCCCAGCAGACCAGATAGGAAAGGCCCAACAGGCCGTCAAATGGTCCACGCGGAGTAGACTGTGTACCAGACCTCCGTTGCGCATGAGCTTATGAGTCACAGCGTGTCGTGCGAGTGCGCCCCTTGTTCGCGAACGCACACTGTGGGAGTACTGTGGGGGAGTACTGTGGTGACGCATAACGGCGCGTTGGGGAAGTGCCAAAAGGGCATGCACATGGAACGATTCTTGTTCGAAATAATTGCAGCTAATAAATGGTCAGTTGTTGTTTGCGATGCGTGATGCTCACTCGCCTTGCTCTGCCATGAAGCGCGTTCCAACAAAGTCACAAATCTCAATGCCCTTTTCCGCAGAAGTACAATAGGTTCTACATATGAAACGTACGTGTCACCTCAGCATGCAATACAGTAAGATAGATGGCTATAGAATAGCCATCTATACAGTACTAGCAAGCAGCAGCAACAGCAGCAGCAGCAGCAGCAGCAGCAGCAGCAGCAGCAGCAGCAGCAGCAGCAGCAGCAGCAGCAGCAGCAGCAGAAACCAATAATCTTCCCACCAAGGAAGCGTGTATAAGTCAGTGATGCGTCAAAATTACACAGCACACTGCACGACATGCTGCACGCAGCGTGTAGACAACGGAAAAGGGCCTGCCAACCTCAAGTAAAAGTCGGGGCCTCCTTACTAATCGTCTGCAGAGGCGCTAAAACTGCTTCCAAACTATTCTAAAATTTCCTTCTTACGTCGGCAGCTGCAACTGACGTTTAAGTTTTGTGGATAGACTAACGCTTATATCTTGCATAAGTGCGCAAGTTCGCACATTTCCTGCCTCTAAATACCCGCCTGTTGTCGACCTTATACAGCACTCGTTATTGCATCGGTTGGTACGATAAGCTGGCTGATCTTTGTGAGTGCGCTTTCTTTCGTAACATTTTTCTAAAGGCAAGCTTTATTCGCGAGTTCTCTTCGTCAATTCCGTCACAGTTTTTGCCACCACCGATCGATGTTGTGCGAGCTTTGCTATTGCGGCCGTGGGGCTGATGATGCTGCTACAGTAGATGAATTTTTCTTCTCGCATTGCCGTTCGGGATACACATACAGACACCTTCCATAACACAGAGACACCACGAGACCGGTCTGACGCTGTAATACGCAGTAGATAAAGTAAGGTGTTCTGGACTGACTAGTCGCTAAAGAGGCTATCGCTCTCCCCTGAAAAACAAACAAAAAACAAACAAAACCAACTAAACACGCCTTTGAGCTATCCGCATCAAGGGCAGCTGCCTATATTACTGTCTTAAACATCCAACAACGAGTGGCCATAGAGCCTATAACTTTGCGGCCATTCGATAAGTCTCTACGGAAAGTTCTGGCCCGTGCAGACTTTCCCTACATGTGTAATTAAATGCCCAGTACGATAATCAGCGCACAGTGCTGTGGTGGCGACATAGCTCATCCCAGCGCAGTCCCTCGAGTATGGTTGTCTGCAGTGCACGAGTCCGGTCGATGCGAGCGCTAAGGACGTGTTAGGTAAGTTGGACACGACACAAGAAAATCATGCACGTAATCTCATGTAATTCGGACACCACATTTCTAAAAAATCGTATCCTTAATATCCCCCAACCTAGTTTATTGTCGTGGGGAAGTTAAAAAAGAATTCGTACATCTTGTGCCTGATATAGTCTTCATGCTGTATAATTTCGTAAGGAAGCAGGCTCACTTTTCGGGGTAATAACTGTTAATGGGCATCACCCATCACCTATAGAGCTTTATACGAAAGCTAGTTGCTGTGAGTCTCTATTTCTGACCTCCGCGTCTGAAGAAGAAGTCGTAGCTCTCATTAATTCCCTTAAAAATAAATGTTCACCAGGTGATGACGATATGGGTACGGTGCCAGTAAAAGCCGCTATCAGAAGCATTAGTTCACCTTTAACGCATATATGCAACAGAATGCTCCTGACTGATATATTCCCCGATAAGATGAAATCAGCTCGAGTTACAGTAATCTACAAGGGAGGTGACAAAAATGATATGGACAACTATCGCCCTATCTCGATATTGCCACTGTTTTCCAAAATCGCAGAACGTGTGGTATATAAAAGATTACAAAACTTGCTAGGTAAAAAAAAAACATAATATGTAAAGAACAGTGTGGATTCCAGGCTGGTAAATCCACGCAGACTGTTCTACTGGGCATAAAAGATCGCCTTCTTTCTAACTTCGAACAAAAGCTTTTCACCATCGGAATATTTCTAGACCTTCGAAAAGCTTTTGATTCAATTAAACACGATATCTTACTACTAAAGCTAGAAAAATATGGAATTCGCGGTATTTCACACAAATTGTTGGAAAGATTGGAACCCAGTCTCCAAAAGCAGCATCAGTTTTCGCACTTGTGACGGGGGAGGGGGGGGGAAGGGTGATACCTAGGTTCAACGTTATTCGGGCCCTGGGCATGTTTGTCGAATTCAACGGCGGGAACGGAACGGCTCTCCGCAAGATCATCGCAAAGACGGACAACGCTTTCCGCCTGGTTCGCAGAATTGCAAACCGTCACCGAGGCATGAAGGAAAACAATATCCTCAGGCTGCTCAATGCCTTCGTACTATGTCATCTCAAGTACACGATTTCTATGCATAACTGGCTCAGAGCGGAGCGAGACAAGCTCAACGCTCTCATCCGCAAAGTAGACAAGAGGGCTCTCGGGCTACCCATTAGGACCCATACCGCGGATCGCCTCAAGCTGGGATTGCAGAACAACTCACTCGCCTGAGCACCACAGCGGCAGGTAAACGCATCCTCGAAGAGCTGGGTTACTACTCTGCGGGATTCCCAATAGTCAGTACCTCGATCCCTAGGTGCATTCGAGACAAGTTCAAAGTGGACCCTGTGCCCCGAAACGTCCATTCCGTCCACAACGAGGGCAGACGCAAGGCCAGAGCATCAGCCATCCTCAGACAGATCAAGCAACGAGACATTAGAGCAAGCTTCGTCGACGCCGCGGAGTACAGCGATGGGAAGACCTTTGTGGTCGTTGTGGTCGACTCCAGCGGCAAGATTTCCAATAGCGCCTCCATTCGCACTTCAGACCCCGGTGTCGCCGAGCAAGCCGTCATCGCCCTCGCCCTAATAGGCGGTCGTGGGTCCGGGATATATACCGATTCCAAAACGGCAGTCAGGGCTAACAGAAGGGTTGCGTCGCCAAGCAAACTGCTCGTCTTCTTAGCAGCTTGAGTCCATATGCTCTCACGCATCATTCTATCCACTGGTTTCCCGCTCACGTAGTGTCGGTCGAGGGTGCTCCCCCGAAACTCAATGAGTCTGCTGACGAGGCTGCGCGTGACCTCACCGACAGCGCTTCCTCTGCAAGAAGCGTCGACTCTCCTCTTCCCTACAGCCACAGGGACGCTCCCGCTACTCACAACGAGATTATTGAATTCTTCTACCTGTCTAGAAGGGTCTCTCCACCCCTTACCCCAAGTTGAACAGGGCGCAAGCCGTTTCGCTTAGACTTCTACAGACCAGCACATATCCGTGTCTTTCCGTTCTCCACGAGCCTTACCCCGACGTGTATCCCGACGACGCCTGCCCGTCCTGCGGGCACACCTCCCCTCTACTGCACATGCTCTGGTTGAGCGGGTCGACATACCCCAAGTTCATCAAGGAGGAGTGGGACTCGCTTCTGCGTAACCCCGCTCTAGAAAAGCAAATCCTGGCTGTACGACGTGCCCGCGACCGGGCCGGTGGGCTAGATCTGCCGGTCCCGACGTGGAACTAGCCGGGTGCTTGACGAGTTCGCATCCTCGCCGGACTTGCATTACAGTTTCTTCGCACACACACTCACGTAGACGCCCCAGCAGGGTGTTCTTAACTTGTTCTCGAACTTCTTTGTCAGCCTCCAAGTTTCTGGCCCAGATCTTAGCACCGGTAGAATGCAAAAATTGTACACCTTCATTTTCAATGATAGTGCTAAGGTGCCAGTCAGGATCTAGCAATGTCTGCCGTATGCCCTCCAACCCATTTTTTTTCTTCTGTAAATTTCTTGTCACTATCAAGGTCCCCTGTGAGTAATTTACCTAGCTAAACGTACACCTTAACAGACTCTAGAGGTTGATTGATGATCCTGAACTCGTGTTCCCTTGCCAGGCTATTGAACATTACCTTTGTCTTCTACATATTAATCGAACCCCACTCTTACACTTTCTATATTGAGGTCCTCAATCATTTGTTGTAATTCGTCCTCAGCGATATTGAACAGGACAATATTATCATTAAACCGGAGGTCGCTGAGATATTCGCCGCTGAGCCTCACTCCTAAGCCTTCCCAGTTTAACAGCTTGAATACTTCTTCCAAGTCCGCAAGCAAGCAAGCAAGCAAGCAAGCGAGCGAGCAAGCGACCGAACGAGCAAGCAATCAATCTGACCAATGCTTTTCGCGTTGGACAGATTGTCTCCTTGCGTGACCCCTTTCCTGATGGGTAACTTCTTACTTTCCTTGTGGAGAACCGAGGTAGCTGTTTAATTATTGTAGATATTTCCCAAAATATTCACGTATGCCTTTTGTACACCCTGATTACGCAATGCCTCTATGACTGCTGGTATCTAGACTGAATCAAGTGCCTTTTCATAATATATTAAAGCGATTTAGAGAGGCTGATTGTACTGTGCAGGTTTCTCGATTATCTGATTGATGACATATATATATATATATATATGTGTGTGTGTGTGTGTGTGTGTGATCTATCGTAGTGACACGTGTACTTGTATATCTTTATCGGGCGACCACGTATTATCACCACAGCGGAGGACGCGCCTGCATGTGTCGGAAGTTTCTCGAAATAATAGTATAATAATATTTGGGGTTTTACGTGCCAAAACCACTTTCTGATTATGAGGCACGCCGTAGTGGAGGACTCCGGAAATTTCGACCACCTGGGGTTCTTTAACGTGCACCTAAATCTAAGCACACGGGTGTTTTCGCATTTCGCCTCCATCGAAATGCGGCCGCCGTGGCCGGGATTCGATCCCGCGACCTCGTGCTCAGCAGCCCAACACCATAGCCACTGAGCAACCACGGCGGGTGAAGTTTCTCGAAAGTTACCAATGGTCCTATCCGCTGTCTGTTTTAACCGAACCTTGTGTTATCTGATTTCATCGCGTGACGCAAATGGTGTAGAACTTTGCCGAAAACACGCGGGTCCCAGCGATTAGGCTGGAACGTTCGACGACTGTTGTATAAAAGCCGACGCGCTTAACCCGCTGATCAGATTTAGACGATTGCCGACTGTGTTCGCCGTTGTCGCCGTTCTTTAAGTGTAGCCCGTTTTTGTGGGCACAAGTTCGCCCAATAAAAGTTTCATTTTTCACCGTATTGCTGTGTTCTTTATACGTCACTACCATGTGGCAGTAGATTATCCCTTCCTCAAGCCAGCCTGTTCTCTTGGTTGACCGAAGTCAAGTGTTACCCTCCTTCTATTGGAAATTATATTCTTGAATATTCTTTACAATACTGAAAGCAAGCAAATGGGCGTATAATTTTTCAATTCTTTAATGTCTGCCTTTTTGTGGATAAGTATAATGTTGATATGTTGATGTTGGGGCAACCTATGGAACCACGATATTTTCTCCATCTTTAATTAAATCGAATGTTATTCTATCGTCATCGGCCGCTTTACCGGGGTCATGTCTTGCAAGGCCTTTCTAACTTCATCGTTAGATATAGAAGGAGCCTCTGTATCCTGCTCATTACTACTTCGAATGAAGGTGTAACGCCCAAGGAAAGAGGAACGCACGATAGCTACAAATACATTCCTTATAACTATAAGGCGCACTACGTAGAAGGCAAAAGGAGTCGAAACACCAACGCTAAAGCTTGTGTCAGAGACATGTTTTTATGTGATGAAAGCTTCGCACGAAGTCAACTCCACGACGAGGCATGCCCACTTTCCGGTCGATGCGACAACTAAAATTACCTAAATAAGTATGTTAGAAGCCGTGTATATCCAAGTGTTATATATTTTTTGAACGGTAACGACATGACGCTATCAACAGCAGGCAAAGTTAACAAGAAATCGATATTTGGACTACACAAAGACGTTTCGAGTAATTAGTGTTGTGAACATAATGCTTTCGTATCGAAGCATCTAATTCTTACCAACACATTTTGAAAGGACGTCGTTTCCTTTCTCAAGGAACATTAATTCTAGAACCAAGACAAAGTTAAAGCCAGGTTCAGCAATAAATTGGAATTTCAATTTTCTGCTTCAAAGTATGCAATTTCATGCGATTAAAGAAAGAAAGACGGTGGCAGAAATTTATCTTTCAAGTTCCTGATGGTTTAAGTCAGTAGTACAAATGGATTTGGCAGAAAAGAAGTGCATCAGCCAAAAAGAAAAGAAAAGGAAGGAAAGTTTGCCGCTTAACACACAGTTCGGGAGCTCCAGCTCTCAATTGGTACATAGCTTGCAGTTACTCTGGGCACAAAAAATACACATGCCGTACGTAGAGGACGCACTTCGGACTGATTATTTAAAGGCGCAAAGAACATACCGTAATTTCCAGTCTATAAGACACGTCTTTTTTTTTCTACAAATATCGGCAGTGCGCTTTATACAAACATACATATATACATGCATAGCCCTAGAAAAATGCGTTAAGTACCTTCAGAATGCTGACGCATTAATACATTCTGAGGTTTTATATGGGAAGATCAGGACATGAATATGAGGCCCGCCGTGGTGGAGGACTCCGGATAAATTTTGACCACCTGGGATTCTTTAACGTACACATAATCGATGGCACACAGATGTTTAATTGCGTTAGGATTCTTAGTGTACTTCACGCACTTTTCGGGGGTATGTTATTATGTATGTGCAGGGTCCTGAATATTTGTCAGCGCGTGTTCAAAAAAAGATTTTGCGCTTACCACTACACTGTTCTTGCTCAAATTTTGCAGAACGGTCGCATTTTGGGGTCGTCTTTGTTTAGTATAACACTTGGCACAGTTAATTGTCTGGTTTCTAAGAAAAAGTGAAAATTTGCCTGCACTTATGGGGATGGGAGCTGCTGCTGCGACGGCGCAAGCGTAAACTTGTGTCGCCACCCGTCGTCATTTGTAGAAAGCAGCATTTCAGCGAGAACAATCATCTGCTCCAAAGCGGGCAACCCACTGCAGACCTCCCTGATACACTGCTTTCTACAAATGACGGCAGGTGGCGAAACAAGTCTGTGCCAGGCTGAGAAGTAAATGGGCTGGGAGAGATTTGAGGTATCTCTAAAGGAAAAACCATGATTCACAGCGGAGGAAAAGAACTAGGAAGTTTGCCAGCAAGTATGCTGCCTTTAGTGTGGGCAACACAGCAACAAAGAACGTCAAGCGGGAAGTCAGAGAGGCTGAAATAATCTCATGGGTGGCGGCAATGGAAAAGAAACCTGCCATTAGTAACTACCCACGAAACACGCAAGCAGCTATTTGATGTCTAAAAGATGTCTTGAACGGCTAATTAAAAAGCCTAGTAGCTGTCTTGATCAAGACATTTTGTAGCCATGGACGTCTAGAAGTACTTCAGTAAGCCCTGCTAACGTTACGCTAAAAGTTGGCTAATGGACAGCTTGACAAGAACAACTGAAGAGTTTTATTAGACATTCCCTCAAATTTTTGCGGCAGCTGTTCCAGTAACACGACGTTTGCCCACAGTTACAATTTATTTTAAACGAGGCATGGACATCAGAAAAAAAAGTTTATATTGTCGGATAGAGTGATGCAGAGGTAGTTTTTCCAGATGTGAACCATGGGAATAGTGTAGTACAGCCTCATTTGTCAATTAGCACTTTTTAATTTGACCAATCAATTGAATGCCACCTGTCAGAATTATTTTGCAAATAAAACAAGATCTTTATCGTATGCTATCATGCCAATGTTCGCCCATTGACCTAAACAAGAACATCTCTGCATGAAACACGTCATTATTGACAAAATTAACTTCGTCCTGCTGGGTCTCCACCAAATTGAAATAGTTTCTAGCAAAGAAAAATTTTGTCAGTGATGCTGCAGTTCAGGCAAAAATTACATCCTTGTTTCAGCTACAGGGGGCACAATAGCCTTACACCAGTATACGAAACAGAACACTGTGCTGCAATGAGTTAAGAAATAAAGGATAGTACACATCTGGAAAAACACTCTGCGAACCACTATAACTAGCAATATAAATATATTTTTTCTGATGTCCATGCTTCATTTAAAAGTAAATTGTAACTTACTTTCTGGGTGCCTCTTGTAAGGTAGCGCCACATGCTTGCACAGCATCGCGCAGAAATAATGGCGAGTTCTTCAGCATACCATCCATTATTGAATTCCTTGTATGTTGCATGTTACAAGAACTGAAAGATAAATCATAATATGCTGTTATTTTTTTTTTCATAAACTGTATGATGAGCTTTTCATGCATAAAAGGTGATTGCAAGCGAAAATGCAGCAATGCATCAACTTCACACCATGTCACATACTCATACTTTATTACCTAATAAATTAGAAAAGATGCAGAAAGTGTAATTAACAAGAGTGACAAATAGCAGCAAAGGTGATCATGGATAAATCTTGAAGATGATTGCCGCCGCTGCCAGAGTAGGCCAGCCTTCGTAGGAGAGCAACTGGCTGCCCACAAAAGCTTGCTGTCACAGGCCAGGCGTGACGGTTCTTGTAGACATAGGAAAGCAATACCTGCACAGAACAGGAAAAAAAGGGCAAGGGAAGAAATGGGAATGTTGAAATTGGAACTTCAATTAGCAATATGTGCTAAGTAAGAAGTTTGGCTCACATTAAAAATAAATTTAAGCACTCCCATTTCTCTTAAATTACAGGTATCTTAAGGTATGTATGCGATGATGTTTAAAATGACTAGTATATTTCCTATCATAAGAAGCCAACAAACACTGACATCAAGGACAACATAGGGGAAATTACTTGTGCTTAATAAATTAAATAAAGAAACGATAAATTAATGGAAATTAAAGTGGATGAAAAAAACACCTTGCCGCAGGTGGGAACTGAACCCACAACCTTCGCATTTTGCGTGCTATGCTCTACCAATTGAGCTACAGCGGCGTCATTTTCCCATCCACTTTCTTGGGTATTTATGTGTCCTAGTCGAACGCTGGGAGTGTTAGCCAGCGCCACAACTCAGAGACCTTGTTCCTGGCATATAGTCATTAAGTTGCATAGCAGAGTCAAAGTCAGCCTTTAATTTATTGTATGGTGTTTTGGTGGCTAAAAAGCCACTTATCAACCTGTCAAACAAGTCTGAGAAGCTTCCTGCAAAATATAATCAGTTTAAAACAATAATTCACTCTGCA
Organism: Dermacentor variabilis; assembly: GCF_050947875.1. Lineage (NCBI taxonomy): Eukaryota > Metazoa > Arthropoda > Arachnida > Ixodida > Ixodidae > Dermacentor > Dermacentor variabilis. The sequence goes on from NC_134575.1 coordinate 61,724,274, forward strand.
GGTAAATGATGTACTAACTTAATTAAAGAGTTAAATAGCGTTTTATATTGTTGAACTAAAAGCAAGTTTGGCATTTTGCACTGCCTAGCTGTTGCCTTTCTTTCAAACTTAAACATGACACAGTACAGAGTAAGCAGGTAGCATGCAAAGGAGGACTGGTGATAAAGTAGTGTTCCAAAGCAACAATCCTAGCTGGATCAATCACTTTGTTGATATATTTTCATGTGACCCTAACTGGCTTCGGGCAACACCTCACACAAATGACGCAACACCTTGGATGATGCGTCATACAAAGTTGAATGTATCTCATGATGTGATCAAACAATAACATTGCCCACTGACTTGGAAGTGTTAGCATGCTGTTTGCGTGAGAAAGTGCAAAGTGATTCGTATAGGTGGCAAATTCATCAATGTATCTATAGCCTCAGGTAATTCTGAGCATCTATGCTGACTTGCAACTGAGAAGCCACTGCACACAAAAAGGTGTATTCAAGTAATGGTCCATGCAGAATAATTGCCCACCTAGTGAAAAGGCAAATGTGGCAGGCTAATGGGCCAGGGCAAATAGATTGACAAATTCTGATAACACCTCCAATGATATTATTGAAATAGGTGATAAAAAACAGCACAGGTAAAATTGCAGTTATGACAAAATTTTAAAAGCACCTCTGCAAACTGCTGGAACCCTCAGCATCATGCCTGTTCTACACGCACATATGTTGCAGCGCAATCTATATCTCAGACGCAGGTACCTCCACAGATTACTTTGTGATCTCCTCACAATAAGGTTAAAAAACAGTCTGGCACAAGCTACTTGATGTGATTCATTTTGCAAGCGCCAGCCAAGTGCTGATGGTGGTAGAGCGAAATTGAAGTTTGTCCTTGTATGGAAGCCTTGGCCCATGTTTTATCAATTCTAGCGGCAAAGCACACCTTTTACAGCACACATAAATTTTAAATTAGACTGCTTGCTGATGCTGTACAGTAAGTTCCTGTAAAGAAACTAAATCACACAGAAAACATTTAGAATACCAAACTAATCAAATACTGGCTTGAATACATTTGTGCATTAGGGAAGCAAGGTGTAATGTACACTGTTGTAGAAAATTTTTACTCATGTATGGAATACTTCTATGACACAGCAGAGTTAATTTGTGAGTTCTTACATAGCAATGACTACCTACAGGTAAATTTTGTAAGGCTTAGGGAAACTAATTATTAGTAGAACTGTGTATGTACACTGGCACTGAGAAATTGGTTATAATAGTGGCAGCTTATAATGGACCAGTGCAAAAAAATGGCCATTTGTGAGACACCAACTAGCTATTTTACCACGAAGCGCTCCCTGGCCTTAACTTATACAAAAAGCACTGGGAGGACCAGAGAGGGTGCAGTACATTGGCTTACACTGATCATGATGAGGTCCCGTCATCCAGCTAGTGCCAAGGTACAAGAAGGATGTCCAGCCGTCTATAGAGTGAAAGGGACAAAATAAGATAGCATCAAGTCAGTTGAAAGGCAAATTTGCAATTACAAATAAGGTGACCCGGTCACAGTCATTCATTAATAAATGCCAAGCTGTCGTGATTTCACTCCCAGATGAAGCACCTACTAGGTTAAAGGTTTTGCTGCTTATTTAGAACAAAACACAAGTGAAATTTGTACATCAGCAGACGATTTAATTTGGAATTGTATAGATGAAGTCAACACTGCAGTTATATTTTTTGTTTTGCTATAAAGTGGGAACGCTACAAACTGCATAGTCACTGACACACACGCGCGCACACGCAAGAACAAAAGGACACAAAATAGTGCGAGTTCAGTCTGGTTCAGCATTACAGCCAGCGCGTCGTCTTCGAATGCACTCCTTTCGGTTGGCTCGTGCTACGTTAACCACAGGCTAACAAGCAGGGCAAAGTTCTGACTGTTGTTGCGGAAGTCGTGGAGCGCGGTAATGCTGAACACAAGCAGAACCCTCGTATAAAAGTAATGACGAAAACTCGCAGGGCAGAAGAGCCCATATATCAAGAATCGACGCGGGTAACACCTAAATATGTTCACATTGTTGACGAAAAACGAAGTGCAATGTATTTAACTTACCGGAAAAAGTGTTATCCGAACGTGCGACGTACAAAGACGCACCGAGACACGAAGGCGGCGAACGCAGATCCCGCCATTGTGGTAGTAAGCCGTCAGCGAAAACACGCAATACAGCCGATGTCACGAAGCACTGATGCAAAACACACGGCACACAGCATCAGCACAGCTAAATGACTCCAGTTAATATCCAGTATAAATGTACAGAACGGCTTAGAATGACGCACAACTGGATAACGAACCCACGACCGAGACATAGCGGACGGCAATGGCCGTTTTTTCAAACTTCCTGCCTCCCAGTGTCTCCAGCACAGAATGAGATGTCCGACAAATTTGGATTGTGCCGCCGAAGTGATCGCAGCGCGGTGGCTCTGTGACACCGCTGTGCAACACCGGCGTTTCGCTCCTGCTGCTGTAAATACCTGCTGTGCGAGCATAGAATGGTTTCCAGGCGTCGTGTGCGCGCCTTGTATGGAAAACAATAACGCGCCCTTGATTGTTGAAGTTCTGGTGTGAAATTATTTAATATTAAAGCCAATTAACTTATGTTGCTTCCAACAAGTTCGATTTGTCTGTGGCGTCTTTTATTCGCTAACGCCGACGGCCGACGGTAACCGCACATTTAACACGTCGTTTGGCATTTTATGCACTTTTAGACAAAAAGATCTAGAAAAGTTCTTGAGTTAGACATTCTGAATGCGTTTACCAAAACAGACTCTAGTGACACCAGTAGTGAGTTTTGCCGCAGATAGAATATATACTAGCATATTCCAAGTGCTGAGGTTATGTTTAGAAAAAATTCTATTTTCAGTCTTATCATAGACCCAGACGTCTATAGCCGTTTGTAGCCGTTTCAAGAAGTTTTTAAGAGGTTCTGTGTTTCGTGGGTACTTAAGAGTAAAAAACGAAATCAGGAAAGAAACAATTTATGATAACTCAAAGGGAAGCTCATTACTTTTCGAAACGAGATCGGGACGCCTTAGAACACGCACCTATACAGCGAGATATAAGAAGGAAGAAGAAGCATGTGCTTGCTGCGGTGTCCCATCGTGGGTAGGAGCCACACGTGCCACAGGCTACAACAACAACAACATGGATGGAGTAACTTTATAGAAAGGTCCTGCGAGCTACGGGGCGCAAGGTCCCATAGAGCGGGCTACTCCCACGTTGGGACCGGGAGTTGTAACTCCCTGGCCGCATCGTGGGCTCGCTGGACGGCCCAGAGCTGCTCCGCCAGGTCCGTGCTGCGTAATGCGTCTTGTAGCCTGGCGGAGTCTTGATCCTTGTTTGCGTGGGTCCGACCACACGGCCAGAGCAAGTGATGTACGTCTAGTGTTCTATGGCAATTTTCGCAATATGATGTTTTGTATAGGTCAGGCATGTAGTGGTGGAGTCTGTTCTGCGTGGGGTACGTGTTTGTTTGAAGCATTCTGAACGTCAGGGCTTGAGGCCTGGTGAGCTTATTGTGAGGTGTGCTGTATATTCTGCGGTCTAGGTAAAAGTGCTTTATGATCTCGTTATATGTGGAGGGAGGGTCCCGATTCTCGCTGGGATGGTCACGACCAGAATAGGGGGCGTCGCGGAAGGTTAGGTCTCGCGCGCTCCTGTGAGCTATCTCATTGAGATTGCGAGGGGCGTCCTCGATCTCTCCGAGGTGTGCCGGGAACCAGCAGATGGTGTGATGCTGCAGCGTTGCGGATCTATTGATTATTTGTAGTGCTTGTCTTGCAACTGCTCCTCTCTGAAAGGCTTTGACGGCCGAGCGTGAATCGCTGTAGACGTGGGTGGTAGTCGGGTCTGTGAGCGCGAGTGCAATGGCAACCTGTTCTGCTATCTCGGACTTGTGGGTCTTGACTGTGAGAGCGTTTCTCACTTGACCTTGCTTATTGATCGTGGTGGCAACGAAGGCTTTCCTGGTTGGGTACTGTGCCGCGTCAACGAAACAGGCTAGGATCTTCTTATCACGTATTTCGCGCAGGATGAACGATCCGCGTGCCAGCCTTCTGGGTTGATGGTGCGCCGGGTTCATGTTCCGCGGCAGTGGGCGAACCGTGTAAAAGTTGCGTATGTCCGTCGGAACGCTTTGATGTAGATTCTCGATTACTGTGGTGTCATGACCTAGTTTGGCTAAGATGTCTCTACCCGGTTTGGTTCCAGAGAGTCTTGTCCATTGAGCCCGTTCTTGAGCTTCGGCGATTTCTTCAAGTGTGTTGTGTACCCCCAGTTGCAGCAGGAGCTCTGTCTCGGTGTTCTTGGGGATTCCCAGCGCTAGTTTGACTAGCTTCCTCAGTTGTACGTTGAGTTTGTCCTTCTCCGCTACCTTCCATCTGTGCATGGCCGCCTCGTAAGTGAAGTGGCATAGCGCAAAGGCGTGTGTTAGCTTGAGAAGATTTTCTTCCTTAAGGCCATGTTGTCTGTTGGCTACGCGTCGTATGAGGTTCAATGCATTATTCGACTTTGTCACGATCTTCTCCACTGTAGCGGCGTTAGAGCCGTTGCTCTCAATGAACATCCCAAGGACTCTGATTTTGCTGACGTGTGGAATGGTTCCTCCGTCTTTTGTTCTGAGAGTAATGACGTGTGTGTCTCTGATTGCGTTCTTTGGTTTGGGACCGTTCCTCGATGGTTTGTAGACGAGGAGCTCCGACTTCGCAGGCGAACATCGCAGGCCGGTGGGAGCGAGGTATTCCTCGATCACGTCTATCGCTTCCTGCAGAGCGCTTTCAATTGATCCCAGGCTACCTCCGGGGACCCAGAGTGTCACGTCATCGGCGTATATCGTGTATTTGACGTTCTCGAGTTGATCCAGTTTCTTGCCTAGGCCAGCTAGCGCAAGGTTAAAAAGCGTCGGAGAGATGACAGAACCTTGCGGGGTGCCCCTGCCTCCGAGTTTGTATTTCTGGGACTTGATTTCTCCTAGACGGAGGGTGGCCGTTCTGTCGCTCAGGAACGATTTTGTATAAACGTAGAGTCTCGTGCCGAGGTCGAGGTTGGAGATCGTGTCGAGTATGTAGTCGTGTGATAAATTATCGAATGCCTTTTCGAGGTCTAGCCCTAGGATTACTCTCGCGTCTCTCGTGTCTGCGTCAATGATCTGATGCTTGAGGAGCTTCATAGCGTCTTGGGTGGATAGCCCGGGTCTAAAGCTGATCATTGCTGCGGGGTAGACATCTCTATCTTCGAGATGTTTCGAGAGCCTGTTTAGGACCGCGTGAAGACATCTGCCCAGCGGTCGATTTAGGCACCGCTGGCCTCCATGAAGCGCTTGGGTTCAACAAGAGCAGGGGAAAAGTAAGCATGTCCGCAATAGGGATTAGTAAAAGGCGATTGGAGGATTGGTGGAAGAAAAGTAGGGAAACGACAAAAAACGGAGACGTACAAGAGCAAAGTTCGCAGTATGGGGTCAGAAAATGTGGTTTTGGGAGTTCATAGCGGTTTTTTTCTTCTTTATTCTTTATTAACTTGGGTAGGACATTAGGAAGTACAATATCAAGAGCTTGGTGGCGCAACCCACCGCCCCGTTCCGAAGGGGACGCTCATAACATACATACATACATACATACATACATACATACATACATACATACATACATACATACATACATACATACATACATACATACATACATACATACATACATACATACATACATACATACATACATACATACATACATACATACATACATGCATACATACGTGGCCGCGTTTTCAGACGCACTTTTCGCTTAGACGAAAACAGTTTCTCATTCTTGTGTTAAAAACAGGTGAACAATTGTGACAAGTGTTGTACAAGATGAAGTTGACGCCAAACTGCGATCGTTGTGCCAAATTTGAGCAAGAACGGTGCAGCGGCGAGCGCAAAATCTTTTTTTTGAGCACGCGAAGCCAAATATTCAAGACCCTGTATGTATGCTTGTATAGCCGCTTTACCGCCTGCCTGGGTTACTGGGTGGTCGGTGGTCAGATGGGTCGCGCATCGCGCTGCTGTGCTGAAGTAACAGGGTTCGAAACCAACAATCGGACGAACTTGTGCTGCTGTGTATGCGGTAATGTGTACATACATGCAGTTCTTCAACGAACCTCTTTCGCGCTGACATGGGTCGCTGTAGATGCGGGGCTCGGTAGGTCGCGCGTTTCGAAGAAGCTCTTCGACATCGACTTGAAGCACTGGACATGCGCCACTCAGTCTTTGCTGGTCTTCAGTGGCCTTGATAGTCTTCAATAGTCTTTGATGCCAACTTGGGTCATTGGGGATATGCTAGTAGGCGAAGGTGTCCCGCTTTTTAATGAACGTCTGTGACGCCAACTTGTGTAACTAAGTATCTGTCACTGGAAATGTGCCTGTTTAGAATGACGAAAAAGTTCCCTACAATTTATCCGATGCTAAGCGGAATCGAAGTCCCGTCACGAGGGTGCCTCAAGGACAGCGACCCGACTAAAGATCAGTCTGCGCCACAAATCGACTAGGCATGTGTCAATTTCAATGAGCGTCTTTTACTGCAACGTTATAGTGAGCTGCGTCATGAATGCACCGGGTATGTGCCTCCCTCCAATGAATTTCTCAACTTGGGTCACTGAGTGTGTGCCTGTAATTGTACGGCAAGTGAGGAAACAATTCTCAGCGTACGAAGGCGCCCGTGCAGCACGCTTCTGGTATCGGAGGCCACGCGCGGATTTTTCGCCAGTGCCACTAGATGGCGCACCATGTTCAACAACAACAACAAAAAAGACACGTGAGAGGAGCCCGGTTGCCTCATGACGCTTTGTCAGCGTTCGCACGCACCGGCGATCCATGAATCTCGGGGGTCATGTACAGGCTTTGTTGCAGCGGGGCTAGGTGGCGCCGAGTGTTTTTTAGGAAAGCACGCAAGAGGAATCACGCTGCAGTACGCGCCTCGTACATAACTCATTTCGACGGTGGCAATGCCTGTAGTCGCTACATTGGTGCAATGCTAGAGCATTGCCGTTGACAGACATGGTCAGATGGGTTCTGCCATAATTTTTTTTATTTATTTCGTTCGCACGCATAAGAGGAGTCATCGAGAAGAGGAAAACAGCTAGGTGGTAACTGCCACCAGGAGGGGCACAATGTGTGCTGGCTCTAGAAGAGAAAAGGCACAGAGAAAAAATAGAGAGGGAAGAATGGGCGAGAGTGTAGCAGGGAGACAGAATAGTGAAAAGTGGAATAATACATGCTTGCTAGTCACACACTCATCGGGCGGCACATGGCAAATGGTCCGACAAATGGTCCCCAATTAAGCGCAATAATTATAGCAAACTGAGAGGTTATAATCGGGAGTCTACGTTTGTAACCTATCAAAAAATGATAGAAGGGCACTGTGTGTTTGACCGCGTTTGCAATGCATGACCAAGAGGAAATATAACGGAAATTACCTTTACTTCCATATGATTGCAAAATGGCAACAACGTTCTTAACCGTCATACACGAAAGCTTCCTCTAAACTGATTCCCACAGCGCGTGGGACTCGCAGTTTTTTTTTACTCTTTAAGTATGAGCTATTCAGTAAGATAACAGGAGCATCTAGGAGAGCTCCAAACCGCGGGGGGAAGTCCCGGAGGATTTGCAAAGAAAACTTTGCTTTAAAAGAGGCAGTAAAACGTGGTAACCATTCGACAACTACCCTTCCAACACTGCAGATGACCTAAGGAAACATGCACAAATTGCACCTGTTCAAATCGGACAAACAATCAGCTGCATGTCTCACTTAGCAACACGTGTTTTAGCAGCTGGTCGTGGACTCATGCGTAGAACGTGTGCAACCTATTTTTTTGAACTTAGAACACAAACTCATGATAGTATTTTGCACGTGGAAGTACTGGCGAGTACAGCCAATCCAAATCGAAATTTGTAAAACCGAGTTCATTACAAAAAAAATAATGAACCGCAATATTGTAGCAGATGAAATCCATACCATAAACAATTGACTTTAGTGGTGAATGTTTTATATTTAATAGTTACTGCTCAAAGAATGTACTCTAGGCCCGAAGCACCTTTAGCACTGCCCAAACAAAAACAGTATGCCTGCTTTACTACTTCACTAGCACACAGGCCTAGAGCTCGATGGTTTCTACGGAAGAGACTACATAGCGTCTAGGCAACACCTAGATTGCTCTAACGTGCGCCGTGCGGATCTCGTAGTTTTGACAGAAAACGCTCGATTACGTCTTCGGAGAGCAGCCAGCGTGAGCAGAGGCATGCCACTCCCCAACTGTGCGCTTCAAGTTGTCACAGCTTGCATGGTCACTATGGCGTCTCGTAATGGCTTTCTTCCAGCCAAAGCGGAGGTCGATCAGGCGTGGATGCGGAGCTCCCCGAAGGCGATGTTGGCTGTGTGCCCTCCGTGGAAAGAACACCTCGGCGCAAAGCACCAAGAGAGAGAGGCTGCAGCCGACGACGTAGACAGCGGCGTAGTCGGTGAACGGGATGTCGAACGTAACGAAGGTACTGTTACTACGACGTAGAAAGGAATTTCTTAAAACCTTGTCCATGAGTCCCGACTCTTCCAGCGCCAACATTAGACGTCGGTGTTGGTACCTGCAATAAGTAAACGAACATGTGCGCACAAGAAAAGTGGATCCGCTGCAATACATGCCTCATACATACACCCCGTTTTCACCGTGGAAATGCATCGTGTCGCAATATTGATTCAATGCTAACGCTTTACCGGCGACAGTGATCGTGAGATGAATTGTGCTGCAATTTTTTTTCTATTTGAACAAATGTGTGACGTGTTATCAAAACGCGCCACGCTCACTGTTTTGATAATCCTAAATAGAGCGCCGTCTATTTTGGACGATAAGAAATTTGTCAGAAGCAGATACCCATTGAGATGGCGCGGATTAGACGTCAAGGTGTCACCGCCACCCGCATTTCGTTTTTGTGTCTTTTCGGGCTTATCAAGCCTCATCTTCGTGCACGTGCAGCTTTTTTGGTATTGTAGAAAGGATACTTGCCTACTATTACGTAACTTACATTTATTTCTAGTGCCATTTTAGAAGTCTGGCGTAAGCGATGCATTAAAATTGTTCACTGCAAATAATGTTCCTTCTCAGTTGCAAAAAGTATTACATAAATACCAGCACTACACAGGACTTGCACTTTACGCTGAAATTTTGTGCAAGTCACAAACGATTTAGCCAGTGTTTACGCCACAGCGGCTTTAGGTAAACTTACGCGGCAAGTTCACAAAGCTCAGCCGAGACACGATAGGTGGATACATAGCACTATTAAAAATAATGTTGACGGGAGACAATGTTGCAAAGAGAAGATTAATACGACCGGGGCCAAGTGCGTACTAGTGCATAAATGTGCCACAATGTGCTGAGGACCTATTTATACGTGGAATAGTGAGAACATGTGCAACATGATCGCTCATGCGCAATCATCATTTTGTTTCCCCTAATCCATTCAGCAATGAAGACGCATTCCATGGTCAACAACCGAGAAACGACATTGCAAGGTTAATGCGTCGAAAGTGTGGCTTGGTAAATCAGTTGCTACAGAAGAATAATTCGATTCTTTACGTCAGTGCTAGGGTGCCAATTTTGGTGTCACTAATAGGAGTGGCAAGATTGACAAAGAGCTATAACAAGCAGTTTTGTACGAAAGCTTGAGTGGGTTACCAGCACAGGAATCGGGAAGGTGGTTACAGCGGAACAGAGACCTCAGAACGAACGAATGAATCTGTATGACCTGTTTCTGCAGCTTGTAACCATGAATTTGAATTTGTGGTCATTGTGAGACAGAATTTAAACAAGCAGAGCTAGCAAGACCTCCCTCAGGTTGAGATTAGCATTGTATATCTTCTGAAAAGTGTATAGTAAAGCTCTCTTCTATTTTCATGAGTTGCTCGGAAGTCTGAGTTGAAAGGTATTGCAATGGATAGCTAAATGACCTTTGTATCTGACAGGTAATGTGAATGATAGGCATATCCGACCTGCAAACATATATATAATAGTAATTTATGCTATTTAGGTTAACTCGTTCAGCAGTGACGATGAGAGGGGGGAGGGGGACTTATGCTGACATAGGGACATTTCCCAGAACACCGGCGACCTCAGTTCTCGGACAACCACGTGCACTTGTAGCTTATTTCGCGATAAATGCCTACGAAGTATTTATCATGGCGACATGCAACAAGCGTTTTGTGTACGGGGATTATACTGGTTATACATTAATATATAAAATGCAAGAGCCCAGAAACATACACTGAAACGTTCGCGATCAACTTACTTGAGAGCAAATCTTCTGTGGATCGGAAAGTAGTACAGGGATGTCATCAGCTCGTCTTCACCAATTACGAGTCCCCAGGACAAACCGTTATCGTAGAGAAATGGCCGACAGTAGTGTATGAAAGCGTGGGTTCCCCTCTGGGCTTTGGGTAAGCACTCAGTCCAGTTGTGAGAGGGTAGGCATTCCCTGCCGCATTTCTTGTTCGCGCCATGTACCGATTTCATGTAAGACAGTGTAAGACTGAATTGCTCCGTAATATTTGCCACTGCAGTGCGCATACAAGGCCGCAAGGTGCCAGCATCGAGCTGAGCGGTGAGCTCCGCAGTCTGCCTTACTTCAGGCGAGTACGGTGGAACGCTCCGAGACGCGGTAATTTCTGTTTGGGTGAACTGGATCAAGAAAAACATACCAAACAGCCAAGCAGCAATCGTTATCCTTACAGCCGCTGATGTCGACTTAGATGTCTGGGGGGCACACCGACCAACGTATGACGCTACGAAGAAGACTGTCCAGGATAAAACACTCGGCCTTTGTTTTTGGCACTGACGAGCTCGGACGTGAAGCACCAGAAGGAACGCTGTTGCCATGGGCACTAGCATCAGGGATATTGCAAAGAAAGACAGCCAGGTGGAAGCGAACGAAGGGATAACGGGCCTACCTCGACTTGTGAGGAAGCAGATAGATGTTATTGGAACCGTAGCGTAAGCATAATACGAACCGGGTGTTGCCACATTTGAGGGCACCATAAGAAAATTAGCGCGTCTCTCCAGCAGCAGCGAATCACTCTCGCCATGGTTGCACCTTTCGATCAGAGTGTTGTTGAGGTATCTGTAAGTTTGCTTGATGAAGTCGAAGACCAGACCGGCATTTCGAAAGCAATGTTCATCACTGAAGTCAGTACTGGCAAAAGTAATGCGCTCGTGCTTGGGGTACGTTTTTGAGCCTAGCATATGCTCCGCGAAGTGTGGGTTGACAGCAGATGGGCTTACTCGGCGTTCCTCGCAGGAACTGTAGCCATCGAGAGGTGCGTTTATTTCGGTCTCGGTGATGGTCACCACCTGACACAGGTGTCCTGAGAAGCTTTCAAGTACGTGTGCGTGTTTTCGTGTCGGAAATATCAATTGAACGTTGGGGTGGTACTTCTCGAACCATGCGATATCTGTTCTGGTTATTCGCGACGAGCGAGGCTTCAGGATGGGCACAATAACGAACCCAGGTCTTGGAAAACCGTCGCCGTTTTGCGCAACGAAGGCCGTAAGATTAGCGATGCAGCTGCTCTTCTCCAAGCAGTTCCATAAAGTCAGAGCAATGGTAGTATTTCTCATGAAAATGCCCAGCTGTTCGGTGTCCTCGCGAAATCCAAGCATAGCAACCGGAGTTGACCGATCTGAGACAGCTTTTAAGAAGTCAAAAGCGAGGGGATTGATCTGTGGTGGGACATTTTCACGGCCGAAGACAGACAGCGTAACAAAATTGGAATAAGCGATAATCACAAATATATACATTTTGCACTTTAGTTAAACGTCTCAAGGTATTACTAATTACTCAGTTGGAATCTCATAATCATCGATAAGAACATGTCGATATTTATGATTATATACGCACTACAACGTTAATTGTGGAGCTCACAGCCGTTTTCCTTTGGCATCACCATCAGAAAAATACACATTCAACAGGAATTCCTTTTCCGCGCTTTGTGTGCAAACAGAACGACTGAATACTCAGTACTAAATGTAGTGGAGCTACTTTATCCGTTTCTCACTAAAGATATTACGTTTGTCTTAAAAAGAACGATGCGTGAGTTCTCAGAGATGCTGGATGAAAGCACTGTTTTGCAAGTGTTCACGTTACAAATGTCTACTGCACTCACGTCACAAATGCCACTTGGCTAAACACGTAGCAGATATATGGGAAGCCAAGATCGGTGGGGGTGTCAATGTTTTAGCTTTCTTGGAGCATAATGAATCTTTCTTTCTTGAAAGTCGCGACCTGCTGATGCACAATATCAGCACTCTACCTAAATAACAATTGGGAAAAGCTTAGCTTCGTTTTCGTCGATGCTTGGGACAAATATTGAAGCATAAATAAAGGACAATCGTGATTTTATGTCACTGGCTAGGCTCCTGTGCCGAGGTTACTAGTGGGACGCGGCCGCTAAATGCGATAACGATGTATGAACAAACGGGCTAATATACGACACTAGAGTAGGCCCTGGAGAAACACCTTACTGCTTTAGTCAAGCAACAATGCCTGTTGTCACGTCACCGATTATATTTGTATGTGAAATACCGAACAAAGACGCACAGCTATTGTCCTCAAGCCTGATAAGGATGTAGGTAAACAATACACGAATCTCGTCCCCAATTCAGGTTAGCTTACATATTACTTAAATGTGAAAGGAAGAGGGAATAACTGCCCAGCACGAAGCTTTAGCTCGCCGTGAACACCGCGTTCCTGAGCCCAGAAGGGTCCACGCTTCGTCGTGCAGAAGTGCACTTAAATCTGGGCCGAGCGCCAGGAGTCTGAAGAATGAGCCTCTGAGCTGTACCGTAGTTGCTTCTGCTTTCTTGTAACCGGTCTACAGGTGAGTTAGATTCACTGACGCTTTGAAGGTTAACTATTACGTATCAACGCAATCCACACTAATTAACAGTTTTCCCCCCGGAAAGTGAGCCTGCTTTCTAACAAAATTATATAGCATGAAGACTATATCAGGGAGGAGATGTACGAATTCTTTTTTTTTAACTTCCATGCGACGTTAAACTAGGTTGGGGGCTATTAGGGATACGATTCTTTAGAAATGTGGCGTCCGAATTACATGAGATTACGTGCATGATTTTTTTTGTGTCGTGTTCAACTTACCTAACACGTCCATATCGCACGAATCGACCTCACTCGTGCACTGCAGATAACCACACTCGAGGGACTGCGCTGGGATGAGCGATGGCGCCACCACAGCAATGTGCGCTTATTATCGGGCTGGGCCTTTAATTACATATGTAGGGAGAGTCTGCAGTATGGCCAGAACTTTCCGTAGAAACTCATCGTATGGCCGCGAAATTATAGGCTCTACGGTAACTCATAGTTGGATGTTTTAAGACAGTAATATAGACAGCTGCCCTTGATGTGGATAGCTCGAAGCCATGTTTAGTATTTTTTTTGCAGGAGAAAGAGAGTTTCTTTAGCTACTAAGCAGTCCAGAACACCTTACTATATCTACTGCGTATTACAGCATTTGACGGGTCTTGTGGTGTCTCTGTATTATGGAACGTGCATGTATGTGTATCCCGAACAGCAATCAGAGAAGAAAAATTCATCTACTGTAGCAGCATCATTAGGCTCACGGCCAGAATAGCACAGTACGCACAACATCCATCGGTGGCGGCAAAAAACTGTGGCGGAATCGACAAAGGCAACTCATGAATAAAGCTTGGCTTTAGAAAAATCTTACGAAAGAAAGCGCACTCACAAAGATCAGCCAGCTTATCGTGCCAGCTGATGCAAAAACGAGCGCTGCGTAAAGTCGACAACAGGCTGGTATTAAGAGTCGGAAAATGTCCGAACTTGCGACCTTACGCGAGATGTAAGCGTTAATCGATCCATAAAACTTAAACGGCCGTTGCAGCTGATGACGTAATAAGGAAATATTAGATTAGAATGGAACAATTTCAGCGTCTCGGAGGCGATTGACAGGGAGGCCTCGACTTTTACTCCAGGTTAGCAGGCCCTTTTCCGTTGTCGACCTGCTCTGACAGGCTATCTGAATGCGTGCAGTGTAGTTTTATCGCATCACTGACTTAGACACGCTTTCTTGCTGGGAAGATTATTGGTTTCTGCGGCTGCTGGTGCTTGCTAGTACTGGATAGATGGCTGTTCCATAGCTATCTAACTGTATTGCATCTTGAGGTGACACGTATGTTTCATATGTATAACCTATTGTACTTCTGTGGAAAAGGGCGTTGCGATTTATGACTGTTGGAACGCGCTTCTTGGCAGAGCAAGGCGAGTGAACATCATGCTTCCTAAACAACGACTGAACATTTATTAGCTGCAATTCTCTCGAACGAGGATCGTTCCATGCGCATACCCTTTTGGCACTACCCGCAAAGCGCCGTAATGCGTCGCAGGGCCTCATTGACATGGATATCAAATGAACGAGCTTCGAACAATCTCTGCGATTATAACCCCGTAACGTATCTGAGATCACATGGAAGAAAGTGTTACGAGATCTCACGTCACATTCGCCAGCTTATTCCTGATTCTCATCCTTATTGACATGGATATCAAACGATCGGGCTTCGATGGAGCTCTGGGATAGTACCCAGGAAGGGTACGCTAGACGACGTGGTGAAGGATGTCACGTGACCTTGTGTAACTTTCGGAAACCCACATGTGATTCACAAACACAGTGAGATGGGTGTCAAAGCAACGGAAATCGCAAGATCTGTGCGATGGTACACACGTAGCGAACGTCAAATCACGTGGGAGACGCTTTCCTGTGACCTCACGTATATTTCGCTAGCCCATACGTGATTGCTAATCGTACTGACGGGGATATCAAACGATCGGGCTTCGAACAAGGTCTGCGATGGTACGCACTTCATTTATTTCCGACTACGTAGAATAGAGTCACGTGATATCACGTAACTTTAGCCAGACCATGGATAGTTGCCAACCATTCCGACATAAATATCAAACGAACGGGAAAATCAAAAACTATGCGGTGGTGTACACGTACCTAACGTGAAACCACGCGGGAAAAGGTGTCATGTGACTTCACGTATCTTGCGTAAGCCCATGCATGATTCCCATTATATACTGACATGGATATCAAACGATCGCGCTTCGAACAAGGTCTGCGATGGTACGCACTTCGCGTACTTCAGACCACGTGGAAAAGAGTCACATGACATCACGTAACTTTAGCCAGGCCATGGGTAAATACCAACCATGTCGACGTGAATATCAAACGAACGGAAAAATCAAAAGCTATGCGGTGGTGTACACGTAGTTAACGACAAAGCACCCAGGAAAAAGTGTCACGTGACTTCACCTACCTTGCGTTAGCCCATACATGATTCCCATTATATACTGACATGGATATCAAACGATATCCATGTACGCTGGCAGTTCGAACCAGATTGAGCATCGGAAAGGATTCGGCAGGGAAGACGATATGATGTAAAAGCAAATATAAGAAGTTTAATGCATCATTACGGGTGAGCGAACGTTCTGCGTGCGTGGTCCTGCACGCCTGGACAGAGAACATCTGCTCGTGGCGTTTCGCTTACCTTCTTGTACGCTATACCATACCGGTAACGTCACTCTCTCTTGCTCCTTCGTAGAGGGCCTTGTCAGCACCATGGTCAGCCCACACATTAATATTATTAGTATTATTAGGTATGGAAACGTACAACCAGACGAAAGAAACAGGGAAGGAGCAAGCTGACAACTGCGACCGAGAGGGGCACAAAGCCTGCCTACTCTTTCGGGAGGAGGGAATGAAAAGAAAAGTGGAGAAGTAGATAGCAAACAAATGACAGGGACACGGAAAACACTGAGGAATACGGAGAAAAAGCACTCGCTGGCCAACCAGCACAGCAGAATTCCAAGCGATACCACTTACTGGCGTAGAGGGAGAGAACGCGGGAGAAAGGAGGGTGGGATTTGATCTGGTGCATAATCCCGTCGCACACCACAACGGACAAGTCTTTTCATGTTGGGGAGCGTGACGATGAGGCACGTCGTCTCAGGCGCTTGGCGTACGTTCCCATCATAGCCGCTCACAGTGAACCGTAACAGCATGCGGACTAAACGCACGGAAATTAAACAGCCAGTGCGTCTTTTTCCACCCAACACCACGGAAACAGAGGTGAGAATCGCGTCACGTGACTTCACGTAACTCTGCATTGAACTGTCTGCTGAACCGATTGACGTAGATTTTACGGCGACAGGAATTTACGTTGAATGTCATGTGATACTGATAGATGCAAAGCTTGACATATTTTTACTTTTCTCGCACACACAGTGCAAGCCTGAAATACTTGCATATTCTCGCTTCTGTAGTTGCTCTCCACACATTAACGATGCTATCGAATTATTGTTATGGACTCGTTGCGGGGAGCGCTGGGCTGCTTTGTGCGTTATCGCCGCACAAAATGGACATCGTACAACCAGACGAAAGAAACAGGGAAGGAGCAAGCTGACAACTGCGACCGAGAGGGGCACAAAGCAATCGACGAGCAAGAGGCATACGCGCCTTCCCGAACGCGGGGCGAGCAGAAGCACGACTAGGCGTAATAGATAATAACGATCATTTCTATATATATCTTTAAATATTCGCCATTTGACTTCGGCTCGAACAAGTTTAGTGCCAGCTTTCACAGGAAGTGGCCACTCGACGGAACGGAATATTTGAACAGAATAAAATCGGCGAGAATTATCTTGGTATTATTTCTCTACTTGAAAAAAAAAAACGCAATGCTTGAGCGCGTGTTGCGTTGTCCCATATATTTCCTATTTTTTTCTAAGATTTCAGTTCGTCAGTTTTAGCTATATGCGCACTTCGCGATGCACTGAGTTGCACAAATAACAAGAATGCGTCATATCGCAGTACGATACGCACATCAAAAGGATACAAGTCAGAGAAGCTTCTCACCGCATCAGTGCGCTTTCTCGTGATTTTTCGAGATTTCTGCACAGCACATGCAGCTCATTTGGGGCAACTTGCTCAGTTAATCAAAGCGCGCGCAAAAAAGAAAAGACAGACATAGTGCCATTGACGCAGCAATCACCCTGGCAGGCACCACCGAGCTTTAGCAAACATGTTTACCTAACATGTCTATATCAAATTATTATCGCTTGCCACGACTTCCTGAGCTTCCTAACAGCTTCATTTCCCAACAACGAAAACCTATTGCTGGGTTGAGGGTGACGTTTTCGAAGTGGCAGAAAAAAAATTAATAAATTTTGTTACCACGCAATGCATTCGCGTAGTTTGCAAACATTTATCCTGAAGATCCTGACTCAGCGTGCAGTAATTACGCACAATGTAGCACAGCATCCGGATGATACGAGACCGTTACAAGAATTCGATAGCATTGCTAATATGTGAACAGCAATTACCGAAACCAGAATATGCAAGTATTGCAGTCGTCCTGTGCGTATGCGGGGAAAGAAAAAAAGAACTTATGGCAAGCATCACCAATTCATGTCTTTTATCCGTACTACATAACTTTCCCGGTAAATTCCGCTAGTCGTGATATCCACGGCAATCGATTCAGCAGTTAATCATGTTCCATGCAAATTTACGTGAAGTCACGTGACGCGCGTTTCACCGCCGTTCTCGTGGCGTTGCGTGGCAAAATTCACACTGGCTGTTCGATTCCCATTCGTTTAGTATACGTACCAGTACGTCTGTGAATCACCCAATGACTGGAGAAAGCCCCGTGAGGTCACATAACAGTGCTTCTCGCGTGGTCTGACGTAACATTCGTGGGAATCATCGCTTAGCCTCTTGGGCCAGTTCGTATGCTATCCGTGTCGATATGGTTGAGAAGCATCAATGGGCCTGCGAAAGTAATGTGAGGTGAAGTGATACCCTTCACCACCTGCTCTGAGGTTCGCTACGTGGGCAACTCCGCACAGCTTCCTCGATTCCAGATCATTCGATATCCATGTCGGAGTGGTTGCAAATTACCCATGGTCCGGCTGAACTTACGTGATGCCACGTGACTTTATTACACGTAGTCTGAAGTACGTGAAGTGTGTACGACCGCAGAACTTGTTTGAAGCCCGATCGTTTGATATTTATGTCAGTATGGTGGGAATTATGCATGGGCTGGCGAAATATACGTGTGAACACGTGACACAGTAAGACAAGTGATTCGATTGTAGCTACGTGGGTACCATCATACAGCTCATGCGATTTCCGTTCTTTTGGTACCCATCTCACTGCGTTTGTGAATTACATGTGGGCTTCCGAAAGTTACGCAAGGTCACGTGACCACGTGACCTTGAGTTACTTGCACTATATATATTACAGGGTGTTTCAGCGAACAATTTCAAAAATCGTTAAAGGTTGCCTGTTGCAGATATCCGAATTCTAGTTCATGAGCTGGTCTACTCGAATCGGCGGGCAATACTTACACAATAAATTGAGATGCAAAATCGACTAAATAATAAAAATTCGCGTATTAAGCTATTAACTAAGTAAATTGTGGCCGATATTGCTGTTTACAAATTACAGCCGTGGAGTTTCCAAGGCGGATCCACTTAGAACGAATTCGCGGGACGGCACCAGTTTCGAGCCACAATAGTCCCGAACTTTGTGAAGAAATGCATTGTCATTCCAGTTAGTTGTGTGCTTCAGTGCATGAAACAGTGGATCCGCCTTGCGAAGTCCACTGCTAGATATTCTACATTGCAATATGGGTCATAAGATAACTAGCTAAAATTTGAATGAGTGAATTCTTGATAATTAGTCAAATTTGGATTTTAGTTTTTTGTGCAAGTAGTGTCCGCCGCTTCGATAGACCAGCTCAGAAACTAGAATTGAGCTATATATATATATATATATATATATATATATATATATATATATATATATATATATATATATATATATATATATATATATATATATAAATAACACTGGATATATTAGACACGGTTACCCTTTGCTGCCGGGAAATTCGGAAGTGACAAGAAGTGTAGACGGGAAAGATGAAAAGACCAGAGAGAAAGACGATTAGAGAGAGGAGGACAGGAAAAGGCGACTGTCGATTTCCCACAGGTGGGTCAATCTGGAGGTGCCGTCTATGTGAAGCAGAGGCCAAAGAGGTGTGCTGCCTCCGCCGGGGGGCCTTAAAGGTCCGAGCACCCGTCATCCGCTTCAACCTCCAGGATACCCATTTCTCCAGACACGGCTAAGCCACGCCCGGCTCCACGCGGGAGGGCCCATCCCTCATGTTCTCGGGTACGTGGTGTCGCAACACACCAAACGCCTGCGGACGCAGACACCCCTGCAGGGTGTTCTTAACTTGCTCTCGAAGTTCGTTGTCAACCTCCAAGTTTCCGCCCCGTATGTTGGCACCGGTAGAATGCAAATATTGTACACCTTTATTTTCAATTATAGTGGTAAGCTCCCAGTCAGGATCTGGCACTGTCTGCCGTATGCACTCCAACCCATTTTTATTCTTCTGTAACTTTCCTTCTCGTGATGAGGGTCCCCTGTGAGTAATTTACCTAGATTAAAGTACTCCTTAATAGTCTCTAAAGGTTGATTGAAGATTCTGAACTCTTATTGCTTTGCCAGGCTATCGAACATTAGCGTTGTTCTTCTGCATAATAATCTAACCCAACTCTTACACTTTCTCTATTAAGGTCCTCGATCATTTGTTGTAATTCGTCCTCAGTGATGTTAAACAAGACAATATTATCAGTAAAGAGGAGGTTGCTGAGATATTCGCCGTTGATCCCGAATCCTAAGCCTTCTCAGTTTAACAGCTTGAATACTTCTTCCAAATTCGCAAGCAAGCAAGTGAGCGAGCGAGCGAGCAAGCAATCAATCTGTCGAATGCTTTTCCCATTGGATAGATTGTGTCTACTTGTCTGACCCCTTTCTTTATAGGTAACTTCTTACTTTTCTTGTGGAGAACCGAGGTAGCTGCGGAATCTTTGTAGACATTTCCCAAAATATTCTCGTATGCCTCCTGTACTCCTTAATTACGCAATGCATCTATGACTGCTGGTATCTAGACTGAATCAAATGCCTTTTCATGATCTATGAAAGCGATATAGATGGGTTGATTGTACTATGCAGGTTTCTCGATTACCTGATTGATGACATGTATGTGATCCATAGTAGTGACACGTGTACTTGTATATCTCTATCGGGCGAGCACGTTTTATCGCACAGCGCAGGACACGCCTGCATGTATCGGACGTTTCTAGAAATTTATCGATGCTTACATCCGCTTTCTGTGTTTACCGAACCTTGTGTTATCTGATTTCATCGCGTGACGCGAATGGCGCCGAACTTTGAGGAAAACACGTGGGTCCCAGCGATTAGTCTTTAGCATTAGACGACTGATGCATCAAAGACGCGGCGCGCTTGACCCGCTGTTCAGATTTTGACAATCGCCGACTATGTTCGCCGTTGTCGCCGTTCTTTAAGTGTAGCCTGTTTTTGTGGGCACAGGTTCGCCCAATAAATGTTGGTTTCGTCTTTCACAATATTACTACTGTGTTCTTTATACGTCACTACCACGTGACATCTGGTGGAGGTGCTTCACGTTCATGTACCGGACGCCCTCGTCAAGCTGTGATCTAAGCTCGGACCGCAAAGACAACACCAACGTCGTCCCGGAACATCGAGCAAGCTACCGGCTAAAGCAGCTGCCCCCGGAACAAGGACTTCTACCAGAGACGGCCAAGAAGATCGTGGTCAGGACAGCTCCAATGGCAGCTGCAGCGTCCTCAATAGTTCTGCATCAGCGCAGAGAGCCACCGACGTTCGGCGGTTCCACATTCTAGGACCCGGAGAGCTGGCTGGAGATGTATGAGAGGGTCGCTACGTTTAACAGCTGGGACAGAGAATGCTCGACGTCAACAACCGGAAATAAGTTGATAGTCGTGGCGACGGACTACCTCTCCCGCTTCGCTGAAACGAAAGCTCTGCCGAAAGGTAGCGCAGCTGAAGTGGCGAAATTTTTCGTCCAGAACATCCTGATGCGACATGGCGCCCCAGAGGTCCTCATCACCGACAGAGGAAAGGCCTTTACAGCGGAGCTCGCCAAACCCATTCTGCAGTACAGTCAGACAAGGCACAGGAGGACAACTGCCGACCACCCACAGACGAATGGTCTTACGGAGCGCCTGAATAAGACCCTCGCCGACATGCTAGCAATGTACGTCGACGTCGAGCACAAGACATGGCACGTGGTACTGCCGTACCTAATCTTTGCTTACAACACGGCGGTACAAGAAAAAAAACTAAGATCACGCTATTCAGGCTGATTTACGGCAGGAACCCGACGACGACTCTTGACGCGCTGCTGCCGCATGTCACCGACTACGATAATCTTGACGTCGCCACCTATCTCCAGCGCGGCGAGGAAGCCTGACAGCTCGGGCGCCTACGGATCAAGAACCAGCGGTGTACCGACAGCCGAGACTTCAACCTCCGGCGATGTTACGTCGAGTAAAAGCCCGGCGACCGTGTTTGTGTTTGGACCCCGATACGCCAACTAACACTCAGTGAGAAACTATTGCGACGCTATGTCGGACCCTACAAGGTCGTCCGACGTATTGGCGCACTGGACTATGAGGTGGTGGCAGACGGCATTTCACGTTCACAGCGGCGCCGCGCACGATCTGAAGTGGTCGGCGTGGTGCGTATTAAGCCCTTTTACGCACTCTGACGAACATCCATATTTTGTTGTTTCTCTACTAGGGGTGTGTTTATTACTCTCGCTTGTTTGAAGCATCGGGTCGATGCTTTTGAAGAGGGTGGTACTGACACGTGTACTTGTATAGAAGTACTCGTAGAAGTACTTGATAAAGCGACCACGCTTTATCACACAGCGCAGGACGCACCTGCAGGTATCGGAAGTTTCTCGAAAGCTATTGATGGTTCTATCCGCTGTCTGTTTTTACCTTCAGAATGCTGACGCATTAATACATTCTCGAATTTTACATGCAAGATCAGGACATGATTTTGAGGCACACTGTGCTGGAGGACTCCGGATTAATTTTGACCACCTGGGATTCTTTGACGTGCATTCAATGCATATGGTACACAGGCGTTTAATTTCGTTAGGATTCTTAGCGTACTTCACGCGCTTTCCAGGGCTATGTTTTTATGTATGTACAGGGTCCTGAATATTTGGTTGCGCGCGTGTTCAAAAAAATATTTTGCGCTCTCCGCAGCACTATTCTTGCTCAAATTTTGCAGAACGGTCGCATTTTGGCGGTTTTTTTTATTCAAAGAAAGAGTTAAGAAGAGCGGAGGTGCGAGCTGGAGAGGGACAAACAGCCTTTGAATGGCTATGACGGGATGAAGTGTGATGCGCAGGCGTGATGTTGGTCTGATGAAGCAGTGTGATAAAATTTGTAAAACAGGCACAGTCTTGCTGTTTTGCGGCGCTGCTCGAGGGTTGGAAGGTTCAGAGATGACTTAAGTTTAGTAACGCTAGTGTGATAAGAGTAGTCAGAATGAACAAACCTTGCTGCACGATTCTGTATGGATTCTAGTGCTGTTGCCAGGTTATATTGGTGTGGTTCCCACACTGAGCATGTGTGTTCCAGTTTGGGTCGAGCGATTGTTAAATATGCGAGTAGTTTTACTGAGGGCGGAACAAGACGTAGATTACGGCACAGGTAGCATAGTACACGATTGGCATCATTGCTAATGTTGCAAAAATACGAGGACCAACTGAGGCTATTGGACAAGTTAATGCCTAGGTACTTATATGAAGTCACAGCACATATTTCTGAACCGGCGATAATGTAATTAGCTGAAATAAATGGTTGGCGACGATGGAAAGTAAGTAGCGACGTTTTTTTGACGTTGAGGGACATTAGCCAATTATTACACCAAGTTTCAATGACGTTAAGGTCGGACTGGCGAGCGCGAGAATCAGCGTCGTTAATAATATGACGTTATATTACAGAATCATCAGCAAATAAACTAATTTTGGAAGAACAATCTATCGGTAAGTCGTTAATGTATATTAAGAAGAGTAGTGGCCCCCGGACTGTGCCTTGTGGCACGCCGGAGATAACGGATGATAAGATACACGAGCATTGGTTAGCGTAAACGAACTGTTGACGGTTAGTCAGAAAGTTGCGTATTCATTGGAGAACACAAGGGTTAAGATTAAGACATTATAGTTTTAGGAAGAGCCAGTCATGAGGAACCTTGTCGAAAGCCTTTTGTAAATCTAGGAAGAGGGCATCTATGGGTATGTTTTGATCAAGATGCGAGCTGATGTCATTAACGAATAGAGCTAGTTGAGTATCGCAGGACATGCCTTTCTGAAAACCGTGTTGATTAGGATTTAAAAAATTAGCGGATGTTAGGTAGTTTACAATATGAGAATAAATTATATGCTCCATTAGTTTAGAACAAACACTGATGAGGGAAATTGGACGGTAATTGTGGCACGATGACGATGATACTTTTTTTGGTATTGGAATTATCTTACCTATTTTCCAGTCTTGGGGCACCACTCCAGATGATAATGATTGCTGAAAGAGGTGGCATAAAATACGCGAGAGATGCGCACAGTGTTCTTAAGAATTTTGGAATTGATTCCATCGATGCCGGCTGAGGATGTTAATATGAGGGATTCAATTAGTTTGGTGATACCATGTGGTTCGATTGTTATGTCTGGCATCGTTGTGTTGTTGAGGTAAGGACAGTCTGGGAGGTCAGTGTTAAGTTCAGAAGTGAACACGGAAGAGAAGACAGAGTTTAGTACTTCAGATACTTGATGGGCTGGAACACGGTTATTGTCGTTATCATATAATAATTATGGTTTACGCTTACTTGGGTTAATGCATTTCCAGAATTGTTTGGGATTGTTTTGCAGCATGTTAGGGAGTGTAGTTGAGTAGAAGGTTCGTTTAGCTGTTGCGGTCATGTATCTGCTTGTATGCTTGTATCTAGCCGTTTTACGACCTGCCTGGGTTACTGGGTGGTAGGTGGTCGAATGGGTAGTGCATCGGGCTGCTGTGCTGAAGTAACAGTGTTCGAAACTAACAATCGGACGAACTTGTGTTACTGAGTATGCGGTAATGTGTAGATACATGCAGTTCCTCATCGAACCTCTTTGGCGCCGACATGAGTGGCTGTAGATGCGGGGTTCGGTAGGTAACACCGTTCGAAGGAGCTCTTGAACATCGACTTGGAGCACGGGTCATGCGCCACTCAGTCTTTGCTGGTCGTCAGTGGTCTTGATGGTCTTTGGTGACAACTTGGGTCACTGGGCATGTGCTTCTAGGTGAAGGTGCCCCGCTCTTTAATGAACGTCTCTGACGCCAACTTGTGTAACTAAGTATCCGTCAATGGGAATGTGCCTCTTTAGGATGATGACAAGAATCCCTAAAGCTTTCCCGATGCTGAGCGGAATCGAAGCCACGTCATGGGGGTGCCTCAAGGACAGCGACCCGACACATTCGTAGCCTGCCCCACAAATCTACTAGGTATGTGCCTATTCTCAATCAGCGCCTTTCCTGGCAACGCTATAGTGAGCTGCGTCATGAACGCACCGGGTATGTGGCCCCCTTCAGTGAATCTCCCAACTTGAATCACTGAGCGTGTGCCAGTGAGTGTACGGCAAGTGAGGAAACAATTCTCAGCGTATGAAGGCACCAGTGCGCCATGCTTCTAGTCTCGGAGGCCACGGGTGGTTTTCTAGCGAATGCCACTCGATGGCGCAGCATGTTCAACAAAACAAAAAGCAGGAGAGAAGAGCCCGGTTGCCGCATGACGCATTTGTCAGCGTTCGCACGCACCAGTGGGCCATGAATCTCGGCGGCCATGCACATGCTTTGTGGCAGCGGAGCTAGATGGCGCCGAACGTTTTTCAGGAGAGCACGGAAGAGAGAGAGAAAACAAGTTGGCAGTGGCTTAGCTCGGCTATGCCAGGATATACGTAGCGAAAGCTAAGGCATAGCATGGTTACACTCGGTTAATCTTGATTGCCATTACAGGTTAGTCTGGTTATCTATTTTGCGGTGTTTAGCCAGTCGTTCGGGGCGCTGCTCGTCTGTTTCCTAGGCGATTCGTTTTCTCTTCATCTCGTTCCGATGTTGATTCCAGGCCTCCTCCTGCTTATCAGAATTGTCGCCGTCCATACTCCCACCTCAACTGTGGTTGCGGTGCACGCGAGCACTCATTTTCAATCCTCCGACATGTTATCAGGCATGCGACGCCGCTGGCGGAGCGAGCGGAGGGGAACGCAACGACGAGGCACGCGGTGTGACTTTGGAGCACAGCCACGGCGAAATCGGAAGTTCGCGGCCAGTAAAGTTCGCTTTAAAATCCGCGGCGAGGCGCGCGTTGTGACGTCATGTGCCTCCTCGGAGCACCGCCACGGTGAAATCGCAAGTTCGAGGCCAGTAAAGCTTTCGCTTTAAAACATTTATTTGTCATGAGATTGGGCGACTTCCTCGCAGGGTGGAGCCCTTAGCTCAGGGCCCCATTGGCTCGCGCCACTCTGCGTCCCTGCCGGATCAGCCGTCGCTGCTCTTGCGGGTCTGAGCTGGTCAGCACAGTCTCCCAGGAGGAAGGTGAAGGAATAAGGAACTACCCGGAGGGTGTGGGCACTCCCAGGTGCAATGGAATCCCGCTGCAGTACATGCCTCACACATAACTCATTTCGACGGTGTCAGTGCGTTTAATCGCTACATTGGTGCAATGCTAAAACATTGCCGTCGGCAGACATGGTAAGACGGGTCCTGCCACAATTTTTAAAAATTTATTTCGTTTGCACGCATACGAGGAGTCACAGAGAAGATGTAAACAGCTAGGGAGTAACTGCCAACAGGAGCGGCACAATGTGTGCTGGTTCTAGAAGAGAAAAGGCACAGAGAAAAAAATACAGAGCGAAGAATGGGCGAGAGTGTGATAGGGAGACAGAATAACGAAAAAAGGGATAATACATGCATGCTAGTCACACACTCAAAGGGCGGCACATGGCAACTAGTACGACAAATGCTCCACAATTAAGCGCGAAAATTATAGCAACATGAGAGGCTATAAACGGGTATCTAGGTTTGTCACCAATCAAAAATTGTTGAAGGGCACTATACACACCAGCTTCCGTATGTCAGCTGCCCGCGCATTGTCGTGGTACGCCGAACGTTAACACAAGTGCATTATATTTTTGCACCACCAAGTATTGGTGATAACAGCAAATCAAACCGGAAATTTGTAAAACCGAGTTCATTACAAAAATAAGCAACCGCAATATTCCAGCAGGTGAAATCCACATCATAAGCAATTGACTTTAGTGGTGGATGTTCTATTTTTATTCGTTACTGTTGAAGGAATGTTACTAGGTACGAAACACCTTGAGCACTGCCATGAAAAAAAAGCATGCCTGCTTTACTACTTCACCAGCACACACGTCAAGAGCACGATGACTTCTACGGAAGAGACTACATAGCGTCTAGGCAACAGCTGCATTATTTTAACGCGCGCAGCGCGTATTCCATACTTTTTACAGAAAACGCTCGATTACGACTTCGGAGAGCAGCCAACGTGAGCAGAGGCATGCCGCTCCACAACTGCGCGCTTCAAGTTGTCACGTTTGCATGGTCACTATGACGTCTCGGAATGGCTTTCTTCCAGCCAAAGCGGAGGTCGATCAGGCGGGGATGCGGAGGTCCCCGAAGGCGGTGCTGACTCTGTGCCCTCCGTGGAAACAACACCTCGGCGCAAAGCACCAAGAGAGAGAGGCTGCAGCCGACGATGTAGACAGCGGCGTAGTCGGTGAACGGGATGTCGAACGTAGCGGGGCTACTGTTACTACGACGTTGAAAGGAATTTCTTAAAACCTTGTCCATGAGTCCCGACTCTTCCAGCGCCAACATTAGCCGTCGGTGTTGGTACCTGCAATAAGTAAACGAACATGTGCGCACAAGAAAAGTGGATCCGCTGCAATACATGCCTCATACATACACCCCGTTTTCACCGTGGAAATGCATCGCTACGCTATATTGATTCAATGCTAACGCTTTACCGGCCACGGTCATCGTGAGATGAATTATGCTGCAATTTTTTTCTAATGAAATATTACCTCACAATAAATGTTATCAAAACTCGCCATGTTAAGTGTTTTGATAATCCTAAATAGAGCGCAGTCTATATTGGAGGATAAGAAATTCGTCAGAAGTTGACACCCATTGAGATTGCGCGGATTGGACGTCAAGGTGTCACCGCTACCGGCATTTCGTTTTTTTTTTCTCTTTTCAGGCTTATCAAGCCTTATCTTCATGCACGAGCAGGTTTTTTGATATTGTAGAAAGGATACTTGCTTACTAGTACATGACTTACATTTATTTCTAGTGCCATTTTTAAACGCTGACGTAAACGATGCATCAGATGAGGATAGCAATAGGGGCTTGTTGGTACGGCATATCTTATTTTGTTATAGCGCAAGCTTGACAAGGACTCGACAAGAGGGGAATCGCGAAGATGTGTTTCAGCGAAGCACTGGAAAAATCATGCCAACACCGAATGCATGATAGCTTCGCACGGCAAGCGTCGCGTTTAAGCCACGAGCTTGTGTCAGTCGCAGAAGGACTTCTTAAGGAGGCGTAGCAAAGCAGTTCGGAGCAGGTGCACGTTTCGAGCACTGACATGAACAAAAGAAAGGTGGCCGTCACCCCCTACATACACGGGTTCTCCCATAGAATAAAGAAGATTGCTGGAAGGAGCGGCATCAACGTTGTATTTTCGGCACCTAATAAATTGGTCAGCCTCTGTAAAAACACAAGGCCAGAAAGAATAGCAATTAGCGCACGCGAAAAAGAACATAAAAACAAATTCATTGATTGCATCGCTGGGGTGGTGTACCGTATTCCTCTCGGGTGTGGACGATCCTACATTGGTCAAACAGGAAGATGCATAAATGACAGGCTATAGGAGAACACAGTAACAAAGTTAACAACTTGGCCGCTGACGGCTTTTTGCCATCCATTGTCAGAGATGCAAATGGAAACCAAGATTTAAAGAAACAGTCATCACGAGTAGAAGCAAGTGTGAAATGACGCGCTTGATAATAGAAGCCAGACACATATCAACATTCGGCGACGCATGCGTCAGTAAACCTTCCGTTACATTATCCTCAAAAGAGCTCAATTATCTTTGTTCGAGTTGAACGTGTACATGTCTTTGAATATGTGAGTCAAGAAACTGCCTACGTGTGGTTTCCAGTTTATGTTTTTTGTTCATTTTTCCAAAATTTTACACGTGCTGTATGACGGTTCGAGGGTGTATATATAGCGACGAGAACGAGGAATAACTCTGTTGCTGAAAGTTAGCGCTTTGTGTGTCAGTTGTGCCTTCTGTTGTTCTTGTCAAGCTTGCGCTATAACAAAATAAGAGATGCATCAGATTCGTTCACGGCAAAGAACGTTCTTTGTTAGTTGTAAAAAATATTACATAAATACGAGCACTACACTGGAGTTGCACCTTACGCTGCAATTTTGTGCATGTCACAAACGATTTAGCCATTGTTCAGGCCACAGTGGCTTAGGTAAACTTACGTAGCTAGTTCACAAAGCTCAGCCAAGAGACTACAAGTGGATACCTCGCACTATTAAAAATGATGTTGACGTGAGACAATGTTGCAATGACGATGAGCAAATAGAGAACAAGACGAAAACAGCAGCTCCTGCTTTCACCTCGTTCTCGTTTTGCTCATCGTCTTCAATTTCCATATCCCGCCTTCCCCGCGTTTTCCCTGAATGTTGCAAAGAGAAGCTTAAGACGGCCAGCGCCCGGAGAGTGGTTACTAATTTTCGTGCAAGTGTGTAAATGTGCCACAATATGCCGAGGTCCTGTTTATACATGGAAGAATGAGAACATATGCATCACGATCGCTCATATGCAATCATCATTTTGTTTCCCCGCATCCATTCATCTATGACGAGGCATTGCGTAGTCAACAGACGAGAAACGGCATTGCAAGGCAAATGCTCCGGAAGGGTGGTTTGCTAAAGCAGTTGCTAAAGGAGAATAACTCGGTTGTTTACATCAGTGCTATCGTGCCAATTTCGGTATCACTGATAGGAGTGGCAAGATTGACAAAGAGTTAGAACTAGCAGTTTTGAATGAAAGCGTGGCGGATTAGCAGCGCTGGAAGCGGGGAGGTGGTTACAGCGGAACACAGACCTCAGAACGAATGTATGAAGCTATATGGCCTGTTTCTGCAGCTTGTAACCATGAATTTGTATTTGTGGCCACTGCAAGATAGCATTTAGATAGCACTCCCTCAGGTTGGGATTAGCATGGTATGGCTTCTGATAAGTTTATAGTAAAGCTCTCTTCTATTTTCATGAGTACTCGGAAGGCGGAGTTGAAATGTATTGCTATGGATACCTAAATGACATTTGTATCTGAGAGGTAATGTGAATGATAGGCATATCTGACCAGCAGCCACATTTATAGTACTAACTTACGCTTTTTAGGTTAGCCTGAAATACTTTTCAAGAGTGACGAGGAGGGGTGGGGTGGGAGGACTTATGCTGACATAGAGACATTTCCCACATCACCGGAGACCTCACTTCTTGGACAATCACGCACATTTGCAGCTTATTTCGCGAGAAATGCCTAACACGGCTTGAGTCTTTATTATGGCGAAACGCAACAAGCGTTTTGTGCACAGCGATTATACTGTTTTTACATGACTCAATAAAATGTAAGAGCTAAGAAACACACACTGAAACGTTCGCCATCAACTTACTTGAGAGCAAATCTTCTGTGCATAGGAAAATAGTGCAGGTATGTCATCAGGCGGTCTTCGCCAATTACGAGTCCCCAGGACAAACCGTTATCGTAGAGAAAAGTCCGGCAGTAGTGTATAAAAGCGTGGGTTCCGCTCTGAGCTCCGGGTAAGCATTCAGTCCAGTTTTGAAGGACCAGGCATTCGCTGCCGCATTTCTTGTTCGCGTCATGTACCGATTTCATGAAAGACATTGTACGTCTGAATTGCTCAACAACATTCGCCAATGCAGTGCACATACAAGGCCGCATGGTGCCAGCATCGAGCCGAGCGGTGAGCTCCGCAGTCTGCCTTACTTCAGGCGAGTACGGTGGAACGCTCCGAGACGCGGTAATTTCTGTTTGGGTGAACTGGATCAAGAAAAACATGCCAAACAGCCAAGCAGCAATCGTTATCCTTACAGCCGCTGATGTCGACTTAAATGTCTGGGGGGCACACCGACCAACGTATGACGCTACGAAGAAGACTGTCCAGGATAAAACATTCGGCCTTTGTTTTTGGCACTGACGAGCTCGGACGTGAAGCACCAGAAGGAACGCTGTTGCTATGGGCACTAGCATCAGGGATATTGCAAAGAAAGAGAGCCAGGTGGAAGCGAAGGAAGGGATAACGGGCCTACCTCGACTTGTGAGGAAGCAGATCGATGCTACCGGAACCGTAGCGTAAGCATAATACGAACCGGGTGTTGCCACATCTGAGGGCACCATAAGAAAATTAGCGCGTCTCTCCAGCAGCAGCGAATCAGTCTCGCCATGGTTGCACCTTTCGATCAGAGTGTTGTTGAGGTCTCTGTAGGTTTGCTTGGTGATGGCGGGGATCTGACCTGCACTTCGAAAGCACCGTTTATCATTGTCGTCCATAATGGCGAAAGTAATGCGCTCGTGCTTTGGGTACCTTTTTGAGTTTATTATATGCTCCGTGAGGTGTGGGTCGCCAGCAGATGGGCTTACTCGGCGTTCCTGGCAGGAACTGTAGCCATCGAGAGGTGCGTTTATTTCGGTCTCGGTGATAGTCACCACCTGACACAGGTGTCCGGAGAAGCTTTCAAGTACGTGTGCGTGTTTTCGTGTCGGAAATATCCATTGAATGTTGGGGTGGTACTTCTCGAACCATGCGATGTCTGTTCTGGTTATTCGCGACGAGCGAGGCTTCAGGATGGGCACAATAACGAACCCAGGTCTTGGAAAACCGTCGCCGTTTTGCGCAACGAAGGCCGTAAGATTAGCGATGCAGCTGCTCTTCTCCAAGCAGTTCCATAAAGTCAAAGCAACGGTAGTATTTCTCATGAAAATGCCCAGCTGTTTAGTGTCCTCGCGAAATCCAAGCATGGCAACCGGAGTCGACCGATCTGAGACAGCTTTTAAGAAGTCAAAAGCGAGGGGATTGATCTGTGGTGGGACATTTTCATGGCCGAAGACATGCAGCGTAACAAAATTGGAATAAACGATAATCACAAATATATACATTTTGCACTTCAGTTAAACGTCTCAAAGTATTACTAATTACTCAGTTGGAATCTCATAATCATCGATAAGAACATGCCGACTTCTATGAATATATACGCACTACAACGTTAATTGTGAAGCTCACAGCCGTTTTCCTTTGGCATCACCATCAGAAAAATACACATTCAACAGGAATTCCTTTTCCGCGCTTTGTGTGTAAACAGAGCGACTGAATACTCAGTACTAAATGTAGTGGAGCTACTTTTTTCGTTTCTCACTAAAGATATTACGTTTCTCTTAAACAGAACGATGCGTGAGTTCTCGGAGATGCCTGGATGAAAGCACTATTTTGCAAGTGTTCACGTTACAAATGTCTATTGCACTCACGTCACAAATGCCACTTGGCTAAACACGCAGCAGCTCTATGGAAAGCCAAGATCGGCGAAAGTGTCAATGTTTTAGCGTTCTTGGAGCATAATGAATCTTCCTTTCTTGAAAGTCGCGACCTGCTGATGCACAATATCAGCACTCTACCTAAATAACAATTGGGAAAAGCTTAGCTTTGTTTTCGTCGATGCTTGGGACAAATATTGAACCATAAATAAAGGACAATCGTGATTCTATGTCACTGGCTGGGCTCCTGTGCCGAGGTTCCTAGTGGGACGCTGCCGCTAAATGCGATAACGAAGTATGAACAAACGGGCTAATATACGACACTAGAGTAGGCCCTGGAGAAACATCTTACTGCTTTAGTCAAGCAACGATGCCTGTTGTCACGTCACAGATTATATTTGTATGTGAAATACCGAACAAAGACGCACAGCTATTGTCCTCAAGCCTGATAAGGATGTAGGTAAACAATACGCGAATCTCGTCCACAATTCAGGTTAGCTTACATATAACTTAAATGTGAAAGGACGAAGGAAGAACTACTAAGCACGAAGCTTTAGCTTGCCGTGAACAACACTGCATTTCTGAGCCCAGAGGGGTCCACGCTTCGTCGTGTAGAAGTGCACTTGAATCTGAGCCGTGCGCTATGAGTCTGAAGAATGAGCCTCTGAGCTGTGCCATGGTTGCTTCTGCTTTCTTGTAACCGGTATACAGGAGAGTTAGATTCGCTCCTGCTTTGAAGGCTAACTATTACGTATAAACGCAATCCACACTAATTAACGGTTCTCCCCCCCCCCCCCCCCCCCCGAAAAGTGAGCCTGCTTCCTCAAATAATTATATAGTATGAACACTATATCAGGCACAAGATGTACGAATTCTTTATTTTTTAATTTCCACACTACAATAATCTAGGTTGGGGGCTATTAAGGATACAATTCGTTAGAAATGTGGCGTCCGAATTACATGAGATTACGTGCATGATTTTTTTGTGTCGTGTCCAACTTACCTAACACGTCCATAGCGCGCGAATCGACTGGATTCGCACACTGCAGATAACCACACTCGAGGGACGGCGCTGGGATAAGCGATGTAACCACCGCAGCACTTTGCACTAATTATAGTGCGGATCGTTTAATTACATATGTAGGGAAAGTCTGCACGGGACAGAACTTTCCGTAGAAACTCATATTATGGCTGCAAAATTATAGGCTCTACGGCCACTCGTTGCAGGATGACTTAAGACAGTGATATAGGCAGCTGCCCTTGATGCGGATATCCGAAAGCCGTGTTTAATTTTTTTTTGTAGGAGAGGGAAAGTTTCCTTAGCAACTCAGTCCGGAACACCTTACTTTATCGACTGCGCATTAGAGCAAGAGACTGGTCTCGTGGTGTCTCTGTATTATGGAAGGTGCCTGCATGTGTATCCCAAATGGCAATGCGAGAAGAAAAATTCATCTACTGTAACAGCGTCATTAGGCCCAGAGCCGCAATAGTAAAGCACGCACAAACTCGATTAGTGGCGGCAAAAACTATGGTGGAATTGACAAAGGCAACTCACGAATAAAGCTTGACTTTATAAAAAATCTTACGAAAGAAAGCCCACTCACAACGATCAGTCAGCTTGTCGTGCCTGCTGATGCAAATACGAGCGCTGTATATGGTCGACAACAGGCGGGTATTTAGAGGCAGAAAATGTGCGAACTTGCACACTTGCGAAAGATGTAAGCGTTAGTCGAGCCAGAATACTTAAACGGCCGTTGCAGCTGCCGACGTAAGAATGAAATGTTAGACTAGTTTGGAAAAGTTTTAGTGCCTCTGCAGGCGATTGACAGGGAGGCCTCGGCTTTTACTTGAGGTTGGCAGGCCGTTTTTCGTTGTCGGAATTCTCTGACAGGCTATCTGAATGTGTGAAGTGTAGTTTTAACGCATCACTTACTTAGACACGCTTCCTTGCTGGGAAGATTATTGGTTTCTGCTGCTGCTGGTACTTGCTAGTACTGGATACATGGGTATTCCATAGACATTTATCCTACTGTATTGCATCTTGAGGTGTCACGTACGTTTCATATGTAGAAACTATTGTACTTCTGCAGAAAAGGGCATTGCGATTTATGACTTTGGTGGAACGCGCTTCTCGGCAGAGCAAGGCGAGTGAACATCACGCATACCGAACAACAACTGAACATTTATTAGCTGCGATTCTCTCGAAGATAACTAGGATCATTCCATGCGCAAGCGGTTTTGGAACTACCCCCAAAGCACCGTTATGCGTCGCCACAGAACTCGCTCCCTAGTGTGTGCGCACGAAGAATGGGCGCACTCATACGACACGCTATGGTTCATAAGTTAATGGGCAACGGAGGTCTTGTGCACCGTCGGCTCCGCGTGAACCTTTTGACGGCCTGTTGGACCTTTCCTATTTGGTCTGCTGGGGGCCCTTGTGGTGATGGAGCTCGAGGTGCTGCAGGTGCTTCGTTGTCGCAGTCCACGTGTGCTGGTTTTACGCGGTCGAGCGAAACCACGTCGCGACGGCCACCTCTGTCGATCGTAATGTGCTTGCTTATCTCCGCGTTTCACCACTTTGAACGGCCCATCATACGGGCGTCCGAGTGGACGATGTGCAGCTTCGTGCCTCACAAACACGTGAGAGCAAAAGTAGAGATCACGGTGCAAGTGAACAAAGCGTGCTGCTGGCGGACGCGGAGGGACAGCGCGTAGCTTGATCATTATGTCCCGCAGTCGCAGGGCGTAATCAGTGTTCACCTGGGCGTTGGCGTCTTTAGTGTCAGCGAAAAACTCCCCTAGGAAGACGAAGTATTGTTCCGTACACCAGTTGCGCCGAGCAGCACCTCGTGTCTGCTTTCAGAGCCGTCCTAATTCCCAACAGAAAAAAAGGCAGTGCTTGCAGCGAACTGTGACTCGCAGTTGCCGTCAGGATAGTCTTAAGCTGCCGGTCGGACCTTTCCACTATACCGTGCTGATGGGATGGCAAGCAGTTGCTATGATGTGGGAGTTTCCCAGGAGGCGTGTGATGTTCGCGAATAGGACGCTTTCGAATTGTGTTCCGTGACCCGTAGCCACCGTTGATGGTATTCCGAACCGGGCTGCCCAGTGGTAGATAAAAGCGCGGGAACAGTAGCAGCAGCGATGTCTGGAACGGGGACGGCCTCCGGCCACCGCGTGAAGCGATCGATGCAAGTTAGCAAACAGCTTTGCCGCGTGAAGCGATCGATGCAAGTTAGCAAACAGCTTTGCTAAACGGGCAATGGTCCCACATTGTCGACATGCACATGGGAAAATCCAGCGTCCGACACAGGGAAGGACCTCAAGGGGGCCACAGCATGTCGCTGCGCTTTGGAGAGCTGGCATGCGAGGCACTCTCGTGTACCACGTCGGACATCCCGGTTTATTCCCGGCCACACGAGCCTCGCTGTGCACAGCCGTTGAGTGGCTCGAATCCCTAGACGCGACAGGCTTTGCAGCAAGTCATTAATTTTGCGGCGAACATCAGTGGGCACGAACGGTCTGGCCCTGCCTGTGGACATGTCGCAGCATAAGGATCTTGTGGGTTCAGTCAATTATTGTAGCTTCAAGGCGGTGGCTGTTGACTTCAGTAGGTTATTCAACTCGCTGTCACTGCGTTGAGCCATCGTTAGTGTGGTGAAGTCAACGCCGCCCGGCAGATTGACGGAATTCACTGGGCGGCGCGAAAGGGCGTCTGCAACAGCATTGTCCGCCCCGCTGACATGGTGTACATGCGTCGTGAATTCTGCGATGTACGACATCTGACAGAGAGAGAGAGAAAACTTTATTTGGTTCTTTGCAGCATTTAGCGTCTCGAGGTCTCCGTCGTCTTCTTGGGCGCCGGCGACTTGGAGCCTCTTCCGGCAAGGGTGGGCCCCTATTCCAGGGCTCCACTGAGCCTAGCTACCTCACCAGCGTGCTGCACTAAGGCCCTTTGGGCCGTGAGCTCGCAGCTGGTACGCCGACTCTCCCATTGCTCCGCACTCGGGTTATTGTGTTGGTGGCATGAGTGATTGTGTTTACATTCCTATGTGACATGATAGAGTGTGGGTGTGGCCCCGCACCATGGGCAGCTGTCTCTGTATTGAGTTGGGTACATTTTGTTTAGGATGTATAAATTTGGGAAGGAGTTTGTCTGCAATCTGTGCCAACTCGTTGCTTCCTCCTTCGTTAGAGCTTTGTGCGGTGGGGGATATTTGGCTCCCGTCCCTCTGTGTAAGTTTAAGATTTCTGGGTATCCTCCTTCACAAGCGTGTGGGTGATACTCCGGGGTGGTCTCTCGAGCTAGGATGCCTGCCCTTTCGTTACCCTCTATGCCTGCGTGGGCCGGAATATTAACTTGTGCGTAACGTTCCTCTCGGCGAAGTTGGCTCCGCCAAGAATTCTGATGGCAGCTTTGCTAATCCTGCCCCTCGTGTAATTTCTGCACGCTTCCTTCGAGTCTGTTAAGATGTTTAAAGGCCTGCCTGTCCTATATCCTTCTGCTGCCGCCAGCGCCACGGCAATTCCTTCGGCCTCCGCTGTTTCGGCTGCCTTTGCCGCCGCACATGTGATCAGATTCCCGTCGCCGTCCACCACCACCGCCGTGGCCGTGCGCTTCCCTTCTCGCGGGTACGTGGCAGCATCCGGGTATACCGCATTGTCTAGTCGCGCTAGTGTCTTTTCCACGTATTCGGCTTGCGCCTGCCTTCTGCTCTCGTGGAGATTGGGGTCCATGTTCTTAGGTACTGGCCTAACGCTTATTGTTTTTTTAGGCAGTCGGGCACGTCTATGTATCTATCTACGTGTCCGCTCGTGTCCCGTCCCAGCCTAGTCAGGAGCGCTCTTCCTGCAGTGACGGAACTTCCGTGCCACGTATGCACCAGTATGTGAGTTTATCGCACGCAATGTGTAGGTCAGCGGCTTGTGGTCTGTGTGTTCAAAGAATCCTCGCCCTTCTATATAGTGGCGGAAATGCCGCATAGCAGCGTATATGGCCAGGAGTTCCCTACGAAAGGTGCTGTACCGTCGTTCGGACTGGCTAAATTTTCTGGAGAAAAAGGAAATCGGTCGCCACATTCTCAACTTCTGCTGCAATGCGGCTCCGATAGCTGCATCGGAGGTGTCCGCCATTGCGCAATGAGGAACACTCGGCTGTGGGTATGCGAGCAGAGCGGCGTTAGCGACAGCCTCCTTAATCTGCTGAAATGCCTGTATGGCTTGGTAGTACCACTGAATG
Source organism: Dermacentor variabilis (assembly GCF_050947875.1). Classification (NCBI taxonomy): domain Eukaryota; kingdom Metazoa; phylum Arthropoda; class Arachnida; order Ixodida; family Ixodidae; genus Dermacentor; species Dermacentor variabilis. The sequence goes on from NC_134575.1 coordinate 61,761,222, forward strand.
GCATTTGCACTAGTTCCTGCTGCCGCGAGTAGATTGTGGAGAGGGTGAAGAATGCTGGCGCAATTCGGGACAAAGCTACGGTAGAAGTTTGCGAGTCCCAGGAACTCTCGAAGCTGGCGGATGTTTTTCGGCTGTGGAAATCGTCGTACTGCTTCGACCTTTTCCAAGCGTGGCTTTACTCCCGCGCCTGAAATGTTGTAGCCCAAAAAGGACAGCGGCGGTAACCCAAGCACGCACTTTGCCGTATTGAAAACAAGCCGCCGCTCTGTCAGTCGCTGCAGCATGCAGCGTAGAGGGCGTAGATGCCTCTCGTGCTCTTCGGGAGTGCGGTAGCAATCAGCAGGTTATCCAGATATACGTTGCAAAAGTCGAGGCCTCGGAAAACGCCATCCATGAATGGTTGAAAAGTTTAGCCTGCATTCCGTAAGCCGAAAGGCATCCGAAGAAATTCTAACATTCAAAATGGCGTTGTTATTGCGGTCTTGGGAACATCCTCTAGTGCTAAGGGTATCTGATCATACGCTCGTACCAGATCTATTTTTGAGAATATGTTAGCACCCTGCAGGCAGGAGGCCATGTCGTGAACGTACGACAATGCGTAACGGTCCGGTACGGTCACCCGGTTCAGTGCTCAATAGATAGTCCCCACAAGGGTACCAATTGCTGTCCGTTGATTTGGGGATTATGTGAAGAGGTGACGCATATGGGCTCGACAAAGCACGTACTAGCCCGAGTTCCATGACGTGGGCAAATACCTGTCGTGCTAGCCCCAGCTTCTCGGGTGAAAATTAAGGCACCGTGGCCGCGCGTAGGCCGCTGGGCCTGTGGTTTCGATGTGACGCTGAACCCTGTGCTTCACTTCGGCGAATACCTGTGGCTGTCGCGTCAGCTCGGGGAACTCTTGTATTATGGCAGCGAAGTACGCTTCTCCGGACGGACCTAGCAAGGTCGGGCTGAGAGGAGCATGCCAACACGGCTTGCTTTGTACCGCTCCACGACAAACAGGATCCTGAAGCCGCTTGTCGCGGACGTCGACCAACAGGCCGAAGTATTGCGGAAAGTCGGTGCCTAATATGGCGAACTTGATTGATTGATTGATGTATGGGGTTTTATGGCGCAAGGTCCAGATGTGGTCAAGGAGCGCCATACACATGGTGACCGGTTTTCAATGAATTGTTCGTGGAATGGGTAAATGTACTTCGAATGGTGGATGTGGCATGGCTGTAAATATGCCTAAGATCAGTCGCTCTGGATTGCGTAATATATATAAGTATTAGAACAATGACAATGTCCAGGGATGTGAACTATGGCACTGTCATGTTACGTGCGGATGATATAACAGAACATGTAGTGAACGCAGCACTGATGCCTTAATAGGGCCCTTGAATGCAAGGGCCTAGAGACACGTGCTATGCTCAATGCAATGAACGCAGCAGCAGCCTTTGGTAAGAAGGTGTACTACGTAACATTTGGTCGGATAACGTGCAATGTAAAAAATGGAATTTAGATAATTTAAAACTTATTTCGTGTCGAATAATGGATTTGAGCCGAGAAATTGTGCTGGATGTAACGGGATATGGTGTTGATACGCCAAAGGAAAGTGCTTTTTCCTCTCGCATTCTGTTTCCCTACATTCCACAAGGACGTGGATGACCGTCACTCTTTTAACACATCTACCACATGTAGGAGGTTCATCACCAGTCAGTAAGAAGTTGTGTGTACTGTACGTGTGCCCTTTTCTTAATCGAGAGAACGCGGAATCGGTTTCTCGCAATATTATTATAGATGGGGAGGTGCTTAAATGTGGCCTGATTAAGTGAAGTTTATTCGAGGTTTGGAGGTCCCACAAGCATTGGCGGCAATAATCTCGTAATTTTTTGCTAATAAAAGGTCTCAAATTTATGGCGGGGACAGCTATGGAAGAGTTGAAATCTTTTCTTGCTGTGGATGTGGCGATTTCGTTAGCGAGCACATTACGCTCAATGCCTCGGTGTCCTAGCACCCAGCATATAATGACACGTTGATTACATGCATAAACAGCGCACAAGAGTGTATAAAGATGATTAATTACAATATTTTTGTGCTTCTTTAGCGATACTAAAGCCTTAACAGCGCTCAGAGAGTCGGTATATATAATTGACTTTCTTAGCTTTGTTTTATGTGTTTCACAGCCGATAATAATGCATAGGCCTCAGCCGTAAAGAAACTTGTCTGCGCATGCAAGATGCCAGAGTCCGAAAAGGACGGACCAACTGCCGCATAAGAGACGCCGGATTGTGACTTAGATGCATCGCTGTAAAACTCCGGGCAGCAGTACTTCGACCGAAGTTCAAGGAAGTGCATTCGAATGTGTATCTCAGGAGCACACTTACTGACTTCGGTATATGACATGTCACATTCCGGGAGCTACCACTGCCACGATGGTGACAGCTTCGCCGGAAGCATTAGATGGTGTTCTACAAGTGAGACACACATTTGTTCACTAAGATTCTTTACATGGAGCGAGAAGGGATGCCTGGCTGTAGGCCGATTATTAAAAAAGCATGGCACAGGACGCATCCTTTGCAGTTGTGTAACAAGGATGTTCCGGATTCAAGTTTACTTTCAGATAATATTTAAAGCTGGGATATGACCTCTGTAGACGGAGTGACCACTCGTTTGATTCTACATAGAGACTTTCTACAGGGCTTGTCCCGGAAGCACCGGTCGCTAGACAGATACGTAGGTGGTGTACAGGGTCTAGGATATTTAGCGCACTCGACGTTGCGGAATGATAGATTATAGCATTATAGTCAAGACGAGAACGGACAAGGCTCCTGTACAAGTTCAGGAGACGTTTCCGATCACTGCGCCATGTTGTGCGAGACAGAATTTTTAAAATATTCATCGTCTTCAACCACATTGCCTTCAGATGGTTAAGTAGGGGGATGAGAGTAAGCTTAGAGTCTAGAATTATTCCCAGGAATTTGTGTTCACTGCTCACAGATAGTTCCTCTCGATTGATGGTGAGTTTTGTCACTAGTGTGATCACTCTTTTGTTTGAAAAGAGTATACACGTACTTTTGTGGCAATTTATTTTGAAGCGATTTGCGTCCGCCCATTTAGATAATTTGTTGAATGTAAGCGGTATCTGTCGTTCACAGATCGCAATGTTACGCGATCTAAAGTCTCTATGTACGTCATCGACATACACAGAATAAAACATTGTCCGTGGTATCACTGTATACAGGGAGTTTATTTTTACAATAAACAGTGCGCAACCAACCGCCGCGATTGCTCAGTGGCTATGGTGTTAGACTGCTGAGCACGAGGTCGCGGGATCTAATCCCGGCCACGACGGCCGCATTTCGATGGGGGCGAAATGCGAAAACACTCCTGTACTTAGATTTAGGTGCACGTTAAAGAACCCCAGATGGTTGAAATTTCCGGAGTCCTCCACTACGGCGTGCCTCATAATCAGAAAGTGGTTATGGCACGTAAAACCCCATAATTTCATTTAATTTTTAACAGTGCGCAACTAAGCACACCCCCTTGCGGCACCCCAGTCTCCTGGGTGAATGTTCTAGATACAGCTTTGCTCACTCTCACACGAAATGTGTGTTTGGATAAGTAGCTTTTGACTGGGTTTCACATATTTCCTCGGACTCCCATCGCAGAAAGATCTCGCAAAATCCCGAAGCACCATGTCGTATCGTATGCTATCTCTAAATCTAGAAATACCGAAAGTAAAAACTGCTTACGTTTAAACGCATCTCTGATGTTTGCCTCCATGCCAACGAGGTGGTCTATTGTCGATCTACCTTCTCAGAACCCACACTGGAAGGGGTAGTCTTGTGCTATTTTCTAGAAAAAAGATTAAACGCCGGTTTATCATTTTTTTTCATACAGCCTGCACAGACAGCTGGTTAGTGCTATTAACCTGTATCTGCTGGCTAAGGACGGGTCTTTGCCTTGTTTAAGTATCGGGATGACAATGACTTCTTTCCACGAGGACGGAATATATCCAGCCGCCCACATGGCATTGAAAATAGATAGGAGCGTTTTAAGCGCTTTAGGGTGCAGGTATCTAATAATTCCATACATAATACGATCGCCACCTGGCGCCGAATTTTTGTAACAAGCGAGAACGCCTTAAGTTCAGCTAAGCTAAATGAACGATTGTAAACCTCATTCGATGAGTCTTTGCGATTAAAGGGCTGTCTCTCTGCACGTTCTTTTAACTTCACCAAAGATTCTGTATAGTGCGATGCACTTGAAACATATTCAAAGTATTCACTTAGACAATCAGCCTGATCTTCCTGGCTATCACCTTGGGTACTTACTAAGGGTAGAGGATGCGTCTGCCGGCCTACTGATTTATTCACCCTATTCCAGACTTTCGTCTCGTCTGTATAGGAAGTTATACCAGAGATGTAAGTCTCCCAACTTTCCCTTTTAGCACGTCGACGTGTTCTTCAACAGTGAGCCTTTATTTGTTTAAAACTAATAAGGTCTTCGGCACTTGGAAATTCGCGAAGTCGTCCCCAAGTTTTGTTTTGGTTTTTCCGTGTTTTTTACATTCTTCATTCCACCATGGAATGCGACGCTTATTCGACAGTCTATCAGTTGCACGAGTGCATTTTCTCGCAGCCTCAATTATAAAGCCTGTAATATATGCTACAGCATCGTCTATATTGAGAGAATCGATTTCACCCCGGATTATATATGTTAGTTCTCGGAAAAGTTCTCAGTTAGTGGATTCACTCTTCCACCGGGTAGCATGCGGCAAGCATCCATCTTGTTTTGTTAAGTTTAACATTACTGGGAAGTGATCGCTCCCCAAAGGGGTTCATCAGAATGGACCACTCAAAGTACGGCATTAGTGTACTCGACACCATGCTTAAAAAGCGTGGTACGTCGGCTCTTTTTTTATTAAGTAAACATGCTCCTGAGGAAAAAAGAAAGCTTTCAATTTGGCGACCTCTCGCATCGTAACGAGAGTCTCCCCACAAAGTATTATGTGCGTTTTAATCGCCGACAACTATGTATGGTGCGGGAAGTTCATCTATGCAATTTTGAAATTCCGTTTTAGTAAGTTGATAATTTGGAGGGATGTATACAGAGATGATAGTGAAACAACTCGTGAAACAACACCCCTCGGATAGCAACTGCCTCTAGGGGCGTACGAAGTTTTAATTCCCGGCAAGCAACACCTCTGTCTACAATGATTGCAACACCACCGGATGACACGAGAGTGTCATCGCGGTCTTTATGAAAAATAGCATATTGTCTAAGGAAATTTGTTTGCGTATGTTTGAGGTGTGTTTCTTGAACACACAGCACCTTTGTAGTATACCTGTGAAGGAGTTCTTTGTTGTCGTCAAGATTGTGCAGGAGACCTCGGACATTCCAGTGTATTATTTGGTGTGCATGTTGAATGTGGTTTATGTGCTGTGTGTTTAAGAAAGAGTTAGTTCACAGAGTCCTTTCGGGGCACCGTGATGCGGAGTTTTTCTTTTTTGGAGCTATTGCGAGAATCTCGCCGCTCCTTAGGCGCTAGCGGCGCCGTCAGGCTGGTTGTGTCCATCGCCTCTTCCGAGGAGCTGGACAGGCGCTCTTGCGAGTGCTGCGTTCTAGATGAAGGCCTCGTCCGCGTAGACGAAATCTTTCAGACCACCATCCCAGAGGCAGATGGCCTCTGCTGCTGGGGCGGCGGAGCAGCGCTAGCTGGAGCCATCGGGGGGGAGGGGAGGTGGCGTGACTGTCGCTTCACTGGGTGTGGGTCGGACAGCCGCCGGAGGCCATTGTGGCGCGGCCCCCTGACGCGCCATATCGGCAAAGCTGCTCTTGGGCAGTGTGAGATACGGACCCTTTTCCTGGAATCACTAGAGTTCCCTAGACAACATCGAATCACCATTGCACCCAATTAAGGTGGGCAGAAGCCGTCTAACACGTTCCCGGACCTGTCATACAAGTAGGCAGCCTCCACCACGTGCGCCGCACGTGAAGCTATTGTCCCACTGCTTGGCTCTTCCCGAAAGTGCAACGGGAGCCTGGCGCGATTCCAGCTAATCTGGGTCCCAAGCGAAGTTGTTTTGCAGTTCTAAAAGGTAGCTCCAAAACAACCCGTCTCCCCCCGCTGAGCGCTTGCAAACCCGGAGGCAACGCCATGGCAAGTTACCGCTTCGACAGTAGAGCCCATGGAGCGACCCCCTGAGCCGAATGTGACTGCACTCGCACGGGCGCCTACCATTGAAGGAAAATGACGACACCTGAGCGAGCTCGACGATTGGCCGAAAATGAGGACACCTGAGCGGGCTCGACGATTGGCCGAAAATGACGTGACCCCGAGACACCGAAGGGGTTAAAAGCCAGAGACAGGGAACAGACAGCAGCATTCCTTCATTCATCTCTTTCGGGCTTCTTGCCACGGGCCACGATGTCCGATCTGCTGCCGGCCATGAATGACTTTATGACTGTTAATTACTTCATGTTTATACTGTAAATAATCTAAGTAAACCTTCCTTTTCATCTCCACTTCCTCCTCAACTTCGGCCAACTCCCGCACTCGGCAAGATCGGCAAGATCCAATAACTGGGGCACAGCGGTGGCATTGTCCTCCAGATCCAATAACTGGTAGCAGTGGTGGGATGAACCTTCGTCCAAGGAAGTCCTAAGGAAGTGGGAACAGCGAAGAGAAAGAGCCTTCGACCCAGAGAGTCCTGACTAATCCTGAACTGCGAAGAAGAAAAAGCCTTCGTCCAAAGAAGTCCTAAGGAACTGGGAACAGCGAAGAAGAAAGAGCCTTCGACCCAGGGAGTCCTGAGGTACCCGGAACAGCGAAGAAGAGCCTTCGTCCAAAGAAGTCCTGAGGAACAGGGAACAGCGAAGAAGAAAGAGTCTTCAACCCAGGGAGTCCTGAGGAACTGGGAACAGCGGACCGATGAACCAGATGGCGTGGTGCTGAATCCGTAAGTGAGCGCGTGGTTTTTCTTTCCTTTTTATACGCCAGACATCAAATGTTGCGTGTTTATTTTGATAGTTCTATTAATCGGGAATTTGTTGCGTATTGTGTGTTTGCACAAATTATTTAAGGAACACAGTTCTAACCACCAGTAGGGGCTGCTGCCATGGATATTAGACGGTTGCCGAGGTCATACTTGTTGTTGTGCGACGTTTTTTGAGTTGAGGCGGACGAACGGATGAAAAAGCCAGCTATCCTAAAGGCAATTAGAGATAGTGGCAATGATTATGAAAAGGTTCAGATTGCTTGGGAGGTGATACAAGAAACACGGGAGCCTGGGCGTCAAGAATGTGAGCATGAACGTGAGCGTCAAGAACGTTAGAGTGAGCGTAAGCGTCAAGAATGTGAGAATGAACGGGAGCGTGAGCATCAAGAACTTGAGAGTGAATGTGAGCGTCAAGAACTTGAGCATGAGCGTGAGCAAAAGCACGAGAAGGAGTTTAGCAGCACATTCATAAGGGAACGGAAAGGGCTAGCTGCTAACGATGCTTAGTGGCAACAGAGGCCGTTAAAGACCGTAGTTAGAGCTGAGGTGCTGTGCCAACATAGCACTGTAGAGGCAGCTAGGCCAGCTGTGAATGAATTGGCACAGTCACCGCGCGTGTGCGTCGCTTTTGATGTTAACGAGGTCGTTAACGAAGTACATAGTATTTCGTTAACGATCGTCCTTCGTCTGTTGATCTGACCCGACAGACGCGAGCACCAATGTTGAGTCAGATCTGCGTGCCGAAGGGAACTGTCAGTTGGACGATGCAGTTGAGGGCAGTAGGCAGGATTGCAAGGTGCGTAGCTCAAGGGAAGACCACTACATGGTTCAGGGATCGATGCAGCTGCCCGCCAGTCTAGGTAGCCGAGAGAAGGATGACTTAGTTATGAATCATCCGGACTGTGCGTGTGAGACAGCGATCGAGACTGATGAGTTGTGTGTCGATGCACAGCGTGAGCAGCAGCGAAATGCAGTATAGGGCAGTTCGCAAGAGTGCGAGTTGCATAGCTCGAGTAAAGACTGCTGCATTGTTCCAGAGTCGGTTGAGCTGTCCGCCAGTCGAGGCAAACAGAGAGTTGATTTAAAGGAAAATCACTCAGACTGTGCGTGTAGGAGAGCGATCCGGGCCGACGACATGTATACCGGCCAGCTTGAAGCGCGAGAAGGCGGCATGAAAGGGAGTTCGAGGAAAAAGAGCCGTAGAAGGAAGCGCCGTAAAGATCGCAATGCGGTGAATAATGTAGCGCAGCCAAAGACGGCGACAGCCACAAAAAGGCAGAGCGCGAAGAAAAGAAAGGTGCGGTTGTCGCTGACGATGTGTGCATATCAAGCACGTTCGAGCAACCGGTCAAAAAGGAACCGAGAAGCATGTTCTGCGCGGACTTGGACAAAAGGCACGGGACAGTTATGTTCCTCGTCATTGTGTCGTTCTTTTCGGAGTGCAGTATGTAGTGCGAAGAAGCGCAAGGTGGCAAGAGGAGACGAGGGGATAGGGAATCTCGACGTGGTCAGTCGAGTTGATGATGAAAGCCTTGCGCCAGGACGCAAATTGGCAGGAGACTATAACGACTTGAAGGAGCTGATAGTGTGTCAGCCCTTTTGTTGTTCCTGGATAACCAGACTAGCTTTCGAACCGCGACCCCCTCGAGTACGGCTCAAAAGGATGAATCCGTCGTACACGCTTCGAACGGGAGACTAAGACAGCTTCCGTAGAAGTAAAGTGTGTTGTGTTTTTTTTTTTTGAGCATATGAAGATTTTCGCGATTTAAGACTAAAGTTTATTTTAATATGTAAGGTAGGAGCTTTGTTTATGTTTTCGTTTGAGAAGCTCCGAGATTTAAGAGATGCGTTTTATGTAAACCTTTAGTTTCGCGAAGTGTTAATTAATGTGTAGGTTGGCTTTTTTGAGAGTAAACTGAAGCGCCAAGGTTATCGGTGAGAGGCCTAGGTAACGCGCGTGTCTATTAGTTAATCTTCTTTATTTTTAGAAGTGTTTTCAAAGTTTCTAAGGTTAAGCGCGTAGGTTTCCAGTAAGTGCATAATTTGCACTGAGAAGCGTTCCTAGTTCCATTGGCGCATGTCCTGTGCGGACGGAAGGAAGCAGAATGTTTATGACTGGATCGCTCGTATGTGTTGAGGACGGCCGCGCTCTTACTTCTCTAGTAACCATGCGTGAAACTAGTTATTAGAAGACTCATTTTTAAAGGCTTCTGCGGAGTGCGTAAGTTACGCAACTTTAGTTATTCGTTTAAGTTACGTGTCCTGTATGGACTAGAGGGAGAAACGTGGGTAGGCGTTATGAAACGTTAGCTTACGACGCAAATAAGCGTTCTGAATAGGGACCACAAAGCTAGCGCGATTGTGATTACGTACCTGTAGAGTTGATCAGGCTGTTCAGTGGCACCAGTACGTGCCATAATTACGCCACTGTGTTAGGGTAAGAACACTCTGTTCGTGAAGTTAGGCTGCTTAAGTTATGTTCGGTTGTTTTCATTAATTGTTTAACGTTCTCCCCTTTGTTTTACTACGATAATATCACTCTGGCCTTGTCGGCATTCGAGGAGATATGGAAAGCAGTTTAGAAAGGTGTTTAGAACTGCTTTATCAAAATTGTGGGGAAACAAACAGGGTTCATTTTGACCTAGTAATAACCTGGCGAGTCAGGGGTGAAGAGCCTGCGCTTACACGTGGTGCAGCGCTATTTTGTTTCGTTTGCTTTACGTACGTTCTCCAGGGCCCGGGATTCCGAAGTTCGTCCCACGAGGCTCGTCACCAGCACCCTACATGTTCTATCAGCGTTCCTAATGGCCAGCGAATTGAGTTCACCGGCCATTCCGGACTTCCGGGGCGAGGAGGAGCTGCTAGACAAGGACCCATTTCGTGGCATCACTCGAGTTTGCCAGACCACATCTAATCGCCGTCGCACCCAATTAAGGTGCGCAGAAGCGCGTCTAACACGTTCCCGGACCGGTCAAACAAGTTGGCGAACCCCCACCCGAGGCGCCACATGTTCAGACAAGTTGGCGGCCCCCACCTCGTGCGCCGCACGTGGAGCTATTGTCCCACTGCATGACTCTTCCCGAAAGTGCAACGGGAGCCTGGCACGGTTCAGCTGGGTCCCGAATGAAGTTGTTTTGCAGCTCTGAAAGGTCGCTCGAAAACAGCCCGTCTCCCCCCGCTGAGCGCTTGCAAACCCGGAGGCAACGCCATGACAAGTCACTCCTCGGACAGTGGATCTTATGGAGCGACTTCCTGAGCCCAATGTGACTGCACTCGCACGGGCGCCTACCATTGGAGTAAAGTGACGACACCTGAGCGGGCTCGACGATTGGCGGAAAGTGACGGGACCCCGGGACACCGAAGGGGTTAAAAGCCAGAGACAGAGAGCAGAGAGGAGCATTCCTTCATTCATCTCTTTCAGGCACGACCGTGAGCATGCGGCATGCTCGCCATCACAGTTGACACAGTGTGGAGCGCTTTCGCAATTTTCAGAGGCATGATCTCCGCCACTACATTTAGCACATGTCTGGCGGCCTCGGCAGTTCTGGGAACTGTGGCCGAAACGCTGGAATTGCCGGTGAGCAAAAGTGCTTCGTCGTCGCACTGGCTCTCTGGATGTTCCCACCCTATCTCTACCTGAACCACGTTTTGTTGTCACAGACCAGAGCCATGTCGGCTAGTCATCATTCCTAATTAATTCTTCGGACCCTCTCGGCTGCTGGGCACCCCGGCTACAAGGAAATGACACCCAAATGGTATACAAGTTTTTTCTGCTAGCACAGACGGGGATGCCCTTTTCTGGCTTCCCCTACCATCTGAAGCTGCGTCTGCCTCGTCCAATTGCCACGCTGTCCCGAAGCTCAAATATTGATTCTCAGCCTTCAAGGAAGTGAAAGGATTCATGCATTGCTACCATTCTTGACCTGCTCTCCACTTCTTTTATTGTCGCGTCTTCCCGCGCACTCCACCGTCGAACCTCTCCTATTGCAGCCGAAGACAACGTGCTGTACCACGGCAACTATATGCCTGAAGGTCCCAAGTGGCTTCTAGTTGTACCCCGTCCCACTAGCTTTTGATGAAGACCCAGGTAAGCAGCCCCTACATATTTCTGGCGCCCTGCTTGCTCCTGACAGTGACGCCGCCACCGTCGTCTGAAGCTTCTCACAGCTGGCAATATACCGCGGCTGCTTTCTTTCAGCCGCGCGTGATAGTGCCTTCATGGTTGCAACAAAAAGGAGTGGACACTACATAGTGTTGTCAGAACTGAACAGACTGCAACATCAAACCTTGGATGAAGTTCGTTTCGTGCACATTAAATGTTGTGCATTATATTCCTTTCTTCTTCGACTTTCTTATAGGGCGAACAGGACTATGCTTGAACATCAGGTTAAAAGAGCGCCTTAGTTTATCGAAGGGTTCTGTGCATTGACACATTCCCGTGCATTTCCGTGACTGCAGGCGTCATCCTTTCTTTGATAGCACTACGGCGCAGCCCAAACAACGCAAGAAACTGTCAGGTGATATAATGAAGGCTTACCACACAAGAATGAAGGGCTGAGGTTGTGTTAGCCAGCCATACATTTCACTGCAAGGAAGCAAAGTTGCTTTATTAGATCTCTCGACTGAGGTCTAATAATATGGACATGTGTGACGGCCACTGCATGACGACTACGCAGTGACGACAGCGGCATGACAACGGCCGCATGATCCCGATGGAATGATGGTGGCATGATTACATCAGCGTGATGACAACGAAATGACCATGACAGAATGGGGATGACGGCTTCACGACGGCAGCAAGATGACAAATAAATGACACACAGTCATCAAGACACAATGAAGACGGTGGAATGACGACGGCATCATCACAACGAAATAACAATGACAACGGAAAGAAGGTGATGGAATTAATGTGACGGCGTGTTTGCGGTAAAGGTCATACACACGCACGTACTTAGCCTGCCACTCGGGCCGCCTCCACTGATATTTTGCGGAGCCGGTTTTCAACAAGCCCTGTACCTGACAATCGTGTAAGAGAGCACCTTCGTGTATATATATATCCACGGATATGTCGACCTATATATGCGGACTGACCCAGCAACACACAGCAGCAAGCACATAGCAGAAGTAGCAGCAGCCATGCCGAACACGTGAGGGAAGACACAGAAAGTGTCGCTTTAAAAATCAATACCCTCCATTATCCAGCTGATCAATGTGAACGGCAGCTCTACGAAACGCTGGAATGATTCGGCATACGCAGAGCATAATATTTACTGCCATGCCACCCTTTACGAGCTTAGGTCGTCGCTCTCAAGAGAAGAACTTTTACAAGCTTCAATTCAGCCATCCTTTACGACATTGCGTGCCAGCTCTGATTCAGGAGTGAAAGAACCGGAAGACACAAGTAGCATCAAAGTTTCTCTAATGGAACATTGGCTCGCGATCTTCCGACCGGCAAACCGCATAAGTGCTTTTCACTGCGACTGATTATCCTAGAAGGCATTTCGGCACTGGCGCTATCACTTCATGGGGAGCGCACCTTAAGTCTCGCCTGTGCAGAGTATCCTATCACTGCGCAGGCGAAAGGGGCAATCAATACATGAATATGATCTGAATACATCAATACGTGTCGAAGAGAGAAGAGACATGCTATCAGCTAAGAAAGTAGGTGTTCTACACATTCTATCCCTTATCAGCATTTCTGAGCAACTAAGTCCGTTGGCATTCGATGTGTTACAGGTGCTCGCGAGTACGTCATCTTCCGTTGCTGTGATTTGTTCGTCCGAACATTCCGCCTTGTTCCGCAACTTGAGCGCGGCATCTTCTCTCTCAATCACGGCGTGGGATATCTTTGGAAGGAATGATTCTTTCGAACATTTTTCCAGGTACGTAAAGCAGGGCGACACCGCTTTTCCGAGGCCAGGTGTAGTATTGGTGTCCTTGCAAGAGGTGCGCTCTTTAAAAGCTCTTAGACCGACGGTGGCCTCCTTCGAGAGGCACCACTCGAATATTCAATGGATTTTTGCTGAGCATCAGCACGAACAAGTTATGAAGGCATTCTCGGGTCATTTGTGTCAAGTGACCAGCGTGACTGAGGACGAAATCAACGTGCCACTTGACGGCTACAGGTCTTGCGAAGAGCGGCGCGTGTTCACGGTCGCCCAAGACGCTGTCCTCGCAGAACGCATTCCACGCGCTGGAACGTATCCCAAGCACGGTCGCGTAATTTTCGGGGTTATGGATCAGAAAAGTACCCAGTGCATGCGAAACGACAGTTTCATTCAGCTCATGTGGCAGGTATACGCCGCCTTCAACTCCAGTCTGGTCGAGCTGTGCAACCGTGGCGAGACCGACTCTCTTCTCCTTGACCGACGCGTGGATTTCGTCATGGCGACTACAAGGCGCGTGCCGCCGAGTTCATATTACGGCTACGTCATGCCACCTAGATCTTCATTCTGCTTCCTTTCTCGGGGAGCAACTCCGCTGCGCCCGTCATTCGTGTCCACGTGGATGTCCTTTCTTCAGATCTCCCTAGTATTGCTTCCTCTGGCCTCGGTGATCCTCCTGCTAGTCACCGCGCGGGCTCGCTTGTGCTCCGTCGGGACTAGCGATAATGCAGGCCTGATGATGTTTTTCGTGAGCACTTACCTTGGCCGGAGCCCAGAGGCATTGGTCAAGTCCAAGTCAGCGGTTCTGAGCGTGTCTGTCATCTTCTGGATGTTCGCCATGTTAATTCTGCAGCAGTACACGCAGACGGAGATCACCGCGTCGCGAAGCGTTCCGGCCCTTTCGCCCGGAATGAAAAGTGTGACTGAGTTTATGGCTCGGCTTGACTCTGGGCGTATACTTCCGTGCGTCCACTTTATCACTTCCGACATTATCGACAAGTTAGGCAGCAACGGAAGGCGCTTGAAGTCGCTGCGTCACGCGCTAAAGAAGTGCGGGGACAAATGCGTGACCCACAATTTTGGCGACTGCTTTCCCCTCGCTGAAAAAGGCACGCACGCCCTCGTGGCAGAATGCAGCACTGTACAGGCGAGGAGCCGTTTCGGGTCCTGGCTCGTGGCCAGTGACGAAGTCCTCGTCTCATTCCTCATGTGCCATCCGACGCACACAAGATTTCCCCGGAGGTAAGTGGATCAGCTGTAAATTTTCTTTGGCAGAAAAAGAAAGAAAAGGAAGAAAAAGGTACCTAACACGCATTTCGACATTCATTTATTGCAGACGCAGGCAGCAGATGCGATTGTGCTAACAAAAAAGAAAACACACATAAAGAACAGGCAGGCCAAACTCTAGCTCACAACCGCGTAAAGCGGAGCACTTGTGATTAGCTCATGACCCACGTCTTGTGTGTGTATATGAGGTGTGGTTTTCGAGGTCGAAATAGTAGTATTAAAGAGCAGCATCTTGTACGAAGAGAGAATTATAGACAGTCTAGATACACATATCTTTTACGATCAGTACATCGGAGTTATGTTATTTGTTTAAGTTTTCAATGGCGTCCATAGTATCTCGTTGCACTCGTGGTGTTTCCGATACGTTGGTTTCTGCTACTACACTCTAAAAACACTTGCACCCTTTGGGGTGTACATTTTCCACAAAACAACAATCGTCATCTGTCCTGCCCGCATTTCCTTTCTTTAACGGTGCGAGCCCGGTACTTCCAAGTCACGAATGACATGCGAGTTATCAGCTTGACAGAGCATTCTAGACAGTGAAGTAACGAGCGCAGCGTTTTCAAAAAAGGAAATACAAGCAATACAGATGACGACCATTGTTGTGTGGCAGATTTACACCCCAAAGGGTGCAGCTGTTTTTAGAGTGTACGGCGACTGCGGATCGATACGCGCCAAGTGTTTCAACGCGCTGGCTTGCACTCTAAGAAAAGTTTGCATCCCTTTGGGGTGTATGTTTGCCGTACAACAATAATCGTCATCTGTCTTGCCCGCTTTTCCTTGAAAACGCTGCGCTCGCTACTTTCCTGTAGAGAATGCTCTGTCATGCTAATAACGCGCATCCCGTTCGTGATTTGGAAGTACCGGGCTCGCAGCGTTAAAGAAAGGAAATGCAGGCAAGACAGATGACGACTGTCGTTGTGTGGCAAATGTACACCCCAAAGGGTGCAAGTGTTTTTAGAGTGTGCCCGGGAGAAAGGGTTTTCTATGCCGCTTGCCGACGCATGCGTCCAGGGCGTAATGATTTCAATATCAGGCTTATATTAAACTATGGGGTTTCACGTGCCAAAACCACTTTCTGATTATGAGGCACGCCGTAGTGGAGGACTCCGGAAATTTCGAATATCCTGCTCATGTGTCAGAGGTCCTGTTTCAAATCCTGCCATCGAACAACGTTATTAATGTTTAGTTAATTTTAATACCACCGTAGTTTGTTGAAAACAATGAGCTTGCGAAGTCACAAAGTCATTTGAAGCCAGAAAGATCATGTTTAGGCGAATCCATGTACCAGCCATCATTACCATGCTGACTGAATCGCCCTGCTTGCAGCTACCGTAGACACCAGCGCCACAGTTCCCTGTAGAAAATTACTGCATGAAGACATGCTCGAAACGGTAAACTCGTGAACTACTACTTAGCTGCACCAGTACTAGATGGCGCCACTATCTCGTTTGACGTTAGAGGCCCGACACGTAAAAGAAGGTACCTCAAACTGGGCAAGAAAGCTGTGCTTTAAGAATTAACAGGGTACAGTCGATTTCGCCACCAATTTCAAAAAGTTTGCAGCCAGCAATTTTATAGAAAATGTGATGTTCTTGCAAAAGAAAGCATCATGACACAATTTTGATATGACTACTAAAGATCAGTTCTACTCAGATTGCTTCGCTTGATAGCTTCGCTTCCCTTCGCTGATTGCTTCGCTTCCCTTGAAATATACAGGCGTCTCAAACAAAACCATCCGTGATTACAACAGGGGAGACTATGGCAATATTAACAAAGAACTTGATACTTTTCTTTCTGGCACCTTTTTAGCTTCGTTTTCTGCTCGGTCAGTCAACGAAAACTGGCTTCTGTTTAAAGAAAAGCTGTGTGCTTTAGTGGAAACGTATATCCCCCAAATAAGAATAACAGGCGATAGACAGAACCCTTGGTTCACCAAGCACCTTCGACGGCTCAGAAACAAGAAGAAAAGGCTATACGCAACTGCAAAGCGTACAAACTCACCCGTGGTATGGGATAAATATAGCTCATTTTTGAAAGTTTACTGTTCATCTTTAAAAGAGGCTAAAGAAAAATACTTCTCTCAAGATCTACCTTCACTACTTAAAAACAACCCCCGAAAATTCTGGCAGGTGATTTCACCCAATCGTGGCTCACATCACATTTCACTAAGTGATGGGAATCAAGCTCCAATCAGTGACAAGGAATGCCCAGTCGTCTTTAATGAATTTTTTTCATCCATATTCACAGTAGAAGACCATTCTAATCTGCCGGAAGTCACTGATCTAGATTACCAGTACATGCAATCCATCGATATAACAGAGGATGGTATCACAGGTCTCATAAATAACCTTAAGTTGACTACTTCTTCGGGTGTCGATAATATTAACTCAAAAATTTTAAAGAATACAGTCACGTTATCTAGCAAATTTTTATGCAATATTTTCCGCCAGTCGTTGTCATCAGGCCAGCTTCCCTTAGACTGGAAAATTGCAAAAGTGATACCAGTCCACAAAAATGGTAGCAAGAATTCCCCAGAAAACTATCGGCCGATATCATTGACAAGTATTTGCTGCAAAATGCTTGAACATATCATTGCATCTCACATATATCATCATTTGGAATCAAATAATTTTTTCTTTATTAACCAACATGGGTTTAGGAAAGGTTTGTCATGTGAGACGCAGTTACTAGAATTCACTACAGACTTGCATTTTAACATGGACCATAATCTTCAAACAGATTGCTTTTTTCTCGACTTCTCCAAAGCCTTCGACCGTGTGGCTCACTGCCGTTTAATTTCCAAATTATCCGTTCTCAAATTAGACTGCTTGACGCTCTCCTGGATTCGTAACTTCCTAACAAATCGTCAGCAATTTACAGTCGTTAATAATTTTACGTCACCCCTTGCATATGTCAGTTCCGGTGTACCGCAGGGTAGCGTACTAGGGCCCTTGCTTTTTCTTATTTACATTAATGATCTGCCCAATAACATCTCATCCTGCATGCGTGTTTTCGCCGATGATTGTATATTATATCGACCAATTCGCAGCCTTGATGACCATCACATTCTTCAAGAGGACCTTCATCTCGTTACCAAATGGTGTGAAGACTGGCAAATGAAACTTAACTCATCTAAATGCCAAATAATGACATTCACGCGAAAAACATCAACTCATAGGTTTTCCTATTATCTGAACTCAAATATAATATCTCAGGCATCAGCATATAAATATCTAGGCGTAAATCTTACACCGAGCCTTTCCTGGGCCTTTCACATTGCAACCATATGCGCAAACGCTTCCAAATCTCTTGGGTATATTCGCCGCAACTTGCGTAATAGCCCGTCTAACATCCGTAAATTAGCATTCGTATCATTTGTACGCCCTCAGCTCGAGTTCGCGTCCCCTATATGGTCTCCCTACCATGAATACCTAATCCACATGATAGAAGCCATCCAAAACCGAGCTAGTCGATTTATTTCCCGAAATTACAGCTACCAGTCAAGCATTACTCAAATAAAACTCGACCTTTCCCTTCAATCACTGAGTAGCCGACGTGACATAGCACTCCTGTCCTTGCTCCATAGATATGTTCACCAAATCAAGCCACCAAACTTGCCACTGGAACGCGCGTCTTGCACATCACGACGACTTTATAATGATTTAAGTCTCACTCGCATTTATGGCAACACTAACGCATTTAACTTCTCGGCTTTACCACGAGCGATTCGGTTATGGAATTCGCTTCCTAATAGCACTGTCGCTCAAATGAGCAATGATAAATTTAGACAACTACTGATCCTACAGTCTTCATCATAACAAATATCTTCATCTGTACATATGTCATGTCATATAATACGTGACTTTCTTTTTCTTCTTATTGTGGTTTCAATTTTGTTTGCTTTATGTACTCGCGCTATGTACGTTATTTTGCGCAAGTGTTACATCGCCTTTTATGTTAGGGTGAAATGTACTTTTCATTCCTTTCCCGATAACTCTTTGTATTGATTTAGCGTCTTTTTAACACTGTTTTGGAAGCATGTGATCATTACAAACATTTTTGACTCTCACATTTTTTAGCGCTCATATATCTGTTTTCTCTTGTCATTTGTTCAATGACGCCCCCCTTACTCAATGCTCCCCTTGGGGCCTGTAAGGTACTTTGAAAAAAAAAATAATATTTGCTCAGAAATGTCTAGGATAAAATCTTGCCGCTGGTTTGTGTTATTTCAGTAAGGCGTTCGACTACCCATATTCCTATGTTCTTTAAAAAAAAAGATTAGGCAACTAAGGTACGCACGGGTGGCCCCTCACACTTATTATTTTGAGATTTCAGTTTGTATTTACAGGCGATGAAACGTTGGGTAACTTCTTTTTTTTTTTGCTGGGGTTCCTAAACTGAACACGTATGAATATTTCGCACGTCGGTGAGTTTCGCGGCGTGCCTTCTTTGGCTCACACTTTGTGCACTGCTTAATTCTCGCACTGCTTTTGTGAGCGTAAGATTAGGGCTTCACTGCTCAGGGCATTCCTGCAGCAAGCACAGCGCAATAGCATAGCCCAATAACAAGCTTGCGGCTAGGTCCACAAGTGCGGCATTTTAGTACCAGAGCCGGAAGCTCAATGAACGTCAAATAACTCACATGCTATGAAAGAGCACTGTGCTAGGTGAGGCAGCGACAGCTTGAGGATAGAACGAGCGGGCTTCGTGTGTTTCTACAGTGCTGGTGCGCTGCCGTGAAAATATACAATAGCAATGTTGCCGATCACTTTAATATGAACCGGTGGCGCTCCTAGGTGATTTTCCCGCTCGTGAAGACCTGTTTCTATACGTTTGCTAAGCTGTCTTAAGCTTTTATTGAATAAATGTCAACAATATGTGCTCATTTGCATGCTTTCAAATGCGTTACCTTTTAGCAGTAATTAAAATACGATTTTTGTAAACATCGCATTGCAATCCCGAACGTTTGCAATTTTTACTCGCCCTGACAAAAACTTTAATGCCAAATGTGTGCCGTGACAACCCGCCAGGTGCTTTTTTATTTTATCGAATATATTTTGACCGCTAAGATGCCCAATATTCCTAAAGTATATCAAACAGGAGTGCTATCAAATGTGTTCACATAACAGAATAGTTGTGGTTAGTACGCTAATTGACATTTCCCCAATTCTCGTGTGGGAGCTAGCTTTACCTTCGCACGCAAGCTTAAACGAAGTTTCAAGTTGAAACGAAGCTGGCGAGGTCAAAATACAAAACAATTTTTCTTTTTCGCAAGGGAGGGGATGCTGTTGCATTAGTTGTAAGAACAAGAGGAAATACACACACACACACAAACAAAGACAGACAGACACATACATATACATATATACATATATATACAGAAGAAGGATTAATATGTCAAGCAAAATTTATTTTTCGGTAGCCGTAGCGTGCGGCCATATAACGTAAAATATTCTATTCTGTGTTTATTCCAATTTTCTGACGTAAAATTAAAGAAAAGACAACGATGCAAGCATTGGGCAGTGGCCCGCCGCCTTGTTCGAAAAGCCCAATCAATTGTTTTCCATGGTCACTTTTGTTAGCTTTGAAAGAAAATCTCATTGCCTACTTTGACGGGTTTTTAAGGCGAAAGCCTTATTTCGCTGTTTCAAGGTCGCGTTGTGAGGTACAGAAAATCGGAGCGCTCGTGCCACTGCTCGCGCGTTCGTATTCTTCCACATCGATACCGCTAATCATGCCAAAAACGCACAGTTTTCTAATATAGAGTTAATTAAGGCACTCGAACCCACGACTTTTGGCGGGAGTCGAACTCAAGACTTTTGGTGCTATGAAGGGCGAAGTCGATTAAGGCGTAGTTAATTAATATAGAGTTAATTAAGGTCCTCGAATCTACCGCCTTTGGTGGGACTGGAACCCACGACCTTTCGCGTTAAGTGGGCGAAATTCATTAAGGCACAGTTAATCAAGAAAGCTTTAATTAATGCACTCGTACCGACGACCTTTAGTGGGAGAAAGCAAGTAATAAGAAGTAACAACACATTCGAATGGGAATGTCAACTAATTTCATGGATGTCTCTGAACTCGCAGACTTCCGCCTGCACACACTTTGGCGTGTGCTAAAGTGACTATGTGTGTTTCTGTCTAGAGGCCCGAAACGCGCTGAAGTGGGGAAGGTTTCAGTCCCTCCCGGCTAGTGCAGTGAAAGTGTATAAGCGGATGAGGGAGGTGGTGCCGGCATCTGCGATTGGTCCGTTTCCCGTTGCTTAGCGTGTGATGACTGATCGAAAGTTGCAACGGCTTGCAACAGAAGGTTAAAAATTCAACTAAACCGGACCCTCAGCGAACAGTAGTTAAAAGAGCGATGCCGTGTGCGTGCCGAAAGGGTTCGAGAATGTTATATTGCCACGTGAAAATATTTTTTCACGCAAGAAATTCCCTCTCCCCTGCAACTTTGGGTAGCGAGTGCAACCATGGTTTATACGGAGCAGTCTCCATTTATTTCTAAAAAAAAGTTCAGTTTTGATTGGCATATTTTTTAACCCTATTGCACACACGTCATTTTGACGTGCTGAGTCTTTACAGTATTGTGATCCCGCGCTCCAGACAGGAGCAGTAGGCGCAGCCCGAAAGATTTTGACCAATGACGTAGGGCTAATGGAGAAAAAGACGTAAAATTCTAAGTGATAATTTTTCTTTTTTCGTCTAATCATGCATAATGAAAGTGTGCATTCATATGAGATGAGGAATTTTCGCTGCTTTCGTGACGTCGTGTGAGAGACCCCCATAGTGTGGGTGGGCCGAAAAAGTTCTGGCTAATCATGAAGGACATGTGGAGAAATGAAGTAAAAACAGATTGGAATAGCCTTACGTTATGACGCCCCTGTCCTGTTCCGACAGGATTAAAATATGTACTGCCCGCAAATCGCTCTGCAATTACTACTCGGAGCTGTCAAGGATAACGAACTTTTCCATGTACATAAAAAATTTTGGCATCGCAATATAACGTTGTCGAGCCCTTCTGGCACGCATACGATAACTACTAGTCGCTGAGGATCCTATCTAGCTGCATTTTACACATTCCGTTGCGCGCCGCTGCAATGTTCGACCAAGCACTGCAAGATAAGTAAGGAGAAGTCGCAACAGTCACAAAGACGCCACCGGCCTCCTAATCCAGTTATCTACGTTCACTGCGCTAGCTCGGACGCACCGAAGCCTCTCCACTTCTACGCACTCTTCGCTTCTTGTCAATCAATTAGGTAAGATAAACATGTCAGAGTAGGCGATTCTATTTGCTTTCAAAGCAAATTTACCTCCTATAAACGAGTAGAGCGTTTAATTGGGCTGTTTAAGCAACGCTGCGTGTCTCCGCCCGATGCTTGCATCCGCAGTTGCGTAAGCTTGACGTAAGGAGAGTGGAATAAAATCACAATGAAATAGTTTTACGCTATACTGCTACAGTTTCATTTTGTAATGTTATAACCAAGATGATCGATAGCACTTAGCGACAAGTCAACAGATGACACTTGACATGTTTAAATGTCTCATTTTGTTCCTGAAAGTATTTAGGGAAAATGTATAAGTTTACAATAATAAACATACGCAAATACAGAGAGTACTTATCAGCAAATAATAATAATAATTATGGGGTTTTACGTGCCAAAACCACTTTCTGATTATGAGGCACGCCGTAGTGGAGGACTCCGGAAATTTTGACCACCTGGGGTTCTTTAACGTGCGCCTAAATCTAAGTACACGAGTGTTTTCGCATTTCGCCCCCATCGAAATGTGGCCGCCGTGGCCGGGATTCGATCCCGCGACCTAGTGCTCGGCAGCCCAACACCATAGCCACTGAGCAACCACGGCGGGTGATCAGCAAATAAAATACCCACAAAAGCGTGCATCCCAGTTGGGAAGGAGGTGCACAACATCACACTTTTGCTTCCATTGCGTTGCCCCATTGATCTGAAAAGTACGGTACCGAGCAACGTCATTTTACAGTGGAACAGTTGCTCATTGAGCCTCAGAGCACAGTGGCAAAAACACCACATGAATGCTCATTTTGGAGATTATTTTCACCTGCACAGTCCTCCTGCAGTTTTGGCTAAAATCGGTAGTGTTAGGATAAATGATTATAGTTCGTAGGAGGAAGGACAATTTTTCGTTCAGCCGTACTTCCCTACGACGAAGTGGCCACAGATTTCTCTGAAATCTACGTATACAGTGTCGGTATTCATGACCCCTTTCCTCGACTGTGTATCTGAAGTGCTGTTAGAAATACTTGACCCGCCTTACTCCTCCCGCCTTCCCCCTGTTATTTTAGAGGACGATATGGTGCACTTTTTCACGTTGTACTCACTGAAGCATTGTAAGTCTGTAATATTGAATGACCACTGACACTAAAGTTGGAATCCATTTGAGATGTTTGTGTGGTTTAATTTCCCCGCATACGCAGGTACCTATTACCGAATAGTAAGAACAAACGATGCCTTGAGCATATTTTAACGTGGCTCTAAAGCCTTCACGAGTGCCTCATTTTAAAGTGCAGCACCACGCCACTTCATCAACACTATGACGCGTTTGTTGGCTCTTTGTTCGTACTGCCAAACCCACGAATATTGTAGATGTCTGAAATTGAGTACTCGCGTTAAACATGACGGGACGCTGTTTCCTCGCCTCCATATCGGTCTGATCATTAGCTCACATCTTAAGAAACACATGGTATAACCCGGTGACCGATTCGGAGTCCGACTTGTACTAACTACCGCATTCAATCAATTTCCTTTTTCCTAAAAGATGCTGCTTTGGTTTGGGCCCCATACGAACAACGAAATGGCTCAGATTGCGTGAGATCCGCTAGATATTTTTAATTATTCGTCAAATTGGAACACTTTTGGTGTCCTTCGGTGATGATCAGACGCATACAAACTCTTCAAGCGGAAAAATAAATAAATAAATACACATTTTCGCTAATATTGGTTCTTTAAACATGCAGAAATTATTAAGCGCTTTCAATTATTCCAGTACCCAAAGAACTCTAGTACTTGCGTAACAGCTATTTCTTCTCGAATGCTCTTTATTTTTTCGCTCATATTGGTTGTTTACTTGATGATCATTGCAGGCACCAGCAGCGACGACTCCTTCGTGCCCTTCATGAGTCGGGCCTCTACAATAAATACCTGACGAAGGAAGTTCCTCCACCCATCAGTGGCGACCTAGCTTCTTTCGACATTCCGTTCACCGAGTATGCCGTAGTGTACGTCCTGGGATGTTGCCTCTCAATCATCGCGTTCGTCGCTGAGGTTCTTTGGGAACAATGCGGCCATGAAAGGCGTCGCCTAGTTCCTCAGCGTCGCAAATGGCTGCAATGGCGCACGGATGGTACGGATGGTTTGCCCAGCGTAAACACCCTGTCTGATCCTCTGACTGAAGTGTCGGTGAAATAAATATCGATGTCATTGTATTCAACATATTACTTGTCCTCAATGAGTCTATTTTAGTGCTCCTTTAGCGCTAAGACACATATCAGCAATCTCTAACTATGCTTGACCTGAACCAAGGCAATACTATACGTCCAAGGTTTACCATTTCATTACTCGATGAGTACCTTGCATCTATCTATCTATCTATCTATCTATCTATCTATCTATCTATCTATCTATCTATCTATCTATCTATCTATCTATCTATCTATCTATCTATCTATCTATCTATCTATCTATCTATCTATCTATCTATCTATCTATCTATCTATCTATCTATCTATCTATCTATCTATCTATCTATCTATCTATCTATCTATCTATCTATCTATCTATCTATCTATCTATCTATCTATCTATCTATCTATCTATCTATCTATCTATCTATCTATCTATCTATCTATCTATCTATCTATCTATCTATCTATCTATCTATCTATCTATCTATCTATCTATCTATCTATCTATCTATCTATCTATCTATCTATCTATCTATCTATCTATCTATCTATCTATCTATCTATCTATCTATCTATCTATCTATCTATCTATCTATCTATCTATCTATCTATCTATCTATCTATCTATCTATCTATCTATCTATCTATCTATCTATCTATCTATCTATCTATCTATCTATCTATCTATCTATGTTCCCAGTAACCCAAGTTGTCTACTAGGTTGGACTATTAGTTGCCATTTTCTGGAGGACCATTACGAGCATTATGTGCTGGCCTTGGTGAGCAGACAACATGGGTCATAGGGTAGGTTCTTCCGGCTGCTGTCTTACCAATGGACAGCTTGGCTAACTGGGCACGGTACCACTGGATATCAGCACGAACAGACAACTTCCACTCTATTATCACTTTAAAATAAAGATCTTAACATCTCTGCCCATAATGAATTTTCCCTCGCCAAGTTGCACAAGCGTCACCACTTGGACGCCTATAGCATTAACATAGATAATCATCCTCAAAGGATGCGTGCGTTCTGCATGATATTTTTTCTCTTGCGTCAGCATACATTGGGTCACTGTGATGTGTCAAGTGCGCGAGTGCCGTGATTGGAGTGGGTCAGCCATGCGAAGGCGACGATGAGACGCTGCGGCGGTGGCACGAGCGTGCCGAAGAAAGAATTCGAACAGTAACAACAGCTAGCGAGAAAAAGGAGGAGGGAGAAGAAGTCGGGGCGACGTGGAACAACAAGCCTGCGTGGAGGAAGGTGCTCGCAAGTGCTCCAGGCGCAGGAGTGAAGTCGTCAGGCGTCATGCCCGTGTTTCGTGCCTTCTACTGGACCAGGGAGACCTTCCAGGGGCCTGTCACCGCGTTCTCACGAACCGCGTTCTCATGATCGCACGCAGGAAGATGCCGAGCGACGTGGGGAAAATGAAGTCCATGCATCGGGAGCAGAGGTGAAGCCATTTGACTTGGTGTCCGGAGTCGAGACCTCTAACGCGCCAAGGCCACCTGCCCTTGTTCTCAACGTCGCAACCGAACTTAGGCTGCATCACTGGATTCCTGCTGTTCGCTTGAGGGTGACCAGGATTTTTCTTCAACAGTGCCTGTCTTCAGCAAGGCTTCTATGCTCCGACGGCTGCCTACTTCGCCACCTCGAGTTCATCTCGCATCTCCACTGCAGGCCATCAAACTGTAGGCCCTTTCTGACTTTGCCACTTTCTTTGAAAACTTAATTTTCTTTGTGTTTGTTTGATTAGTTTTTAGAGTTAATCTTCCTTTCTTTGCTGGATGTTCTTTAATAAATGGCTTGCAGTGTGATAATGAACGACTTCGTCACTTTATGCGCTGACGCAGTGCCTCCGCTAGGATTAATTAATTGAAAGAACCTCATCACAGTTACTTCGTAGACAAATGGTAGGCTTGGGGGAACGAAATAATTGGTTCTAATCAAATGCCATTCCTTTTCTAGCTATTCCATTCCTTTTCTAGGGTACTCCACTCAAATCGTCACCGAGATGGGCCAATCGCTAACGGTGGATCATGAAAAAGGAATAGAATCTAGCTGGAGAAATTGGTACGGCTCAATTCATCGCATCATTATGAACTGGAACAGTGTGCTTCCATGTTGTTTTGTCATGTTGTAAGGCCGATGCGAGTCCGTGTAGAAGCTCGAGGTCGGGCAGCAGTTTAGTCAGTTGACCTTTAAAAAAGTCTCGGTGCTCGGGCAGTTCGCGAAGTGCGATGGAAGGTAGCGTTGGTACCGCAGTGCAAACTGTAGATGCAGCACTTTAGTATTGCGCTCTGCAATGGATTTACGTGGTTAGAATGCAAATGCGCAGAAGTCAGATTCCAGAGGTGCGCCATGCCCGAATTATTCCTCAGTGCTCACCATGAACGAAGAAGGTGGCTCAGTAACGTTATTCCCATGCGGAAAATGTCGCTGAGGACCAATTCGAAAAGGCCAACGTTCAAGAGCATTTATTTGACAATTCTCCTCCCCTCAAATGGTAATAAAAGGTTGGCGAGGCATCGGCGCATACGCATGGAGACAGGTTGTAGCGAGCTCATAACGACGGCGTCCTCAAGGTATGCAATGAAAGTGCCTACTGTCCACTTCCACCGATGTTACTCTCCAGTGGGAAGGGGGGGATGCCCACCCTCAGATATTAGGCAGAAAAAAATGCAAGGCAGTGGTTTTCATCGAAGTGGTGAGTGCACTAAGTTTGATCCTTCTCTATAGTTGAACGAGGCAACGCAATAGAAACAGGGACAAAGGGAACTCAGTGCTCTTTACCGAAATCAAGAATTCGTTGCCTGGCATCCACGCCGTAAATGCCGTAGCCCAAAGATAAACTTTGCAATGTAATCTCTCTTTTTTTACCTCAATTACCACTTAGCTTTATATATAGAATTTCTTTTTCACGAAAACCTCGGAAGCGTTAGTTCAACATCAAAGCATTTTTTCGGGCTCGCTTATACATTACCCCTATCAATTTTCTAGCCTTGTGGTGTCCTCGTCTTGCTTGTGTGTGTTGTTTTTCGGAACAAAATCATTTCAGTATGCAAGATCACTAACTAGCCCAGCAGTTAACTCTTCTTCAATACGGAGCACTGCGGACTCCACAATGCCTTTTACACGTTCGAAGAGTCACAGCACCTATTTTTAGATCCATTGTACGTGGAGTGCCATCTGGTACCGTGTGTCTCATGGTGGGTCGTGCTTAAAGATGTTAGAAAAGCGTTGTATTGGAACAGCGCAGCTGTTCTTCTGTTTGTTCTATTTTTTTTCGTGGTCGTCGTAGGAACGACTACTCCCAGGCAAAACTCTCAAGATGTACGAAGCAGAACATCATAATCACCATGATCAGCCTATTTATTTCTCTGCAGGACAAAGGCCTCTTTGAACGATCTACAATTACCTGCGTCTTTTGCCACATGAGGCCATATTATACCTAAAATTTTTAATGTCATCCCTACACCTACTTCTGTGGCATCCTAAATGCGATTCTTGTGTCTTGGCCCCCGCTATTCGAACGCCGGTTGTCTGCCCTATGGATTACATGTATTATTTTGACTTAATGCCAACTAGACCGTCGGCTACATCTGTTTGTTCCGTAACCTATGTTTGATCTTAACGTTGCGCCTATCAAGATCGGCTCCAATCACACGCGTGACTTCGCTACACTAAATATAATGTTCAAATCAGTTGCCATTCGGTGTTGACTCGCTTGGGGTCCGTGAGGAGTCAGATTGTGGCAGAAGAAAGGCGGTTGCCGCTATGCAGCCGAAAGAGAAAGAGAAAGTGATTTAGCTAGTCGTAAACTTGCGCTTGTATTTGGTACAAGGTGTTTGTATTGCTGTTTGTTTTTGATACACATTCTTGAGAAGTGACTGTGGACCGGTTGTGCTCTGGTCCAGTAAACTCCTTAGAAATTTCAACAGAGCCCCAGCATGCGATTTTGGTGCTATTATTACCTTTAATTTTCTTGAACAGTGCCACTCCATCCAACGAATCGCGACCACCGTCTTCAAGAAGACGATGCTAGAGCGATTTCGCGACACCTTGACCCACCTACCGAGGACTGAGAGTTACAGCGCGTTGTCATGTGGCCCGTTAATAAGCACTGTCTGAATTCAATTGTTGTTGGCACTCGACCTCTCCTCGCTCAGGTCAGGACGGGTCTGATAACTGCCGACATGGTCAATCATCTTCAACCTTTTGCATGCTCTGACTGCACATGAACGTTCACCTATTTACCAAACTGTAGCAGTCTTGCGGAAACTCGAACGACTGGAATCTATTTAGAGCGTCCCTCTGCCATCGTATTTGTCGAACTACCGACGTATCTAGTATGCACAAGTCGAAGCCTAGTTAGGTCTCCGTCGCATCAACAGAGAGATTATGGTGTTCGTGTGCCCGACTTCAGCTTTGTCCGCTTATGTGACGAAACACATCCCATACGGCCACGGCCTGATGAGTAGCAGGCAAAATTGTGAACCGAGCAGCCGACAGCACCATCTTGGCAACTATAGCTGCGTCCTCGCTAGCTAAGCCGTCAAGTCACTGCCTGAGCTTTTCGCTTGTGACCACGTTACTGCGGTTTTTCCGCGTGCCAGTCATCGCCACCCCGTTTCGAGCCTGGTCCATACATAAGTGCTCCAAAGTGCTCGCATAAGTTTACATTTGTTACATAAGTGCTTCTGGTAATGCAAGTGCGGCGTCTCGACTCAAGTAGGGCTAGAGTGTCTTCGGCGACGCTGCTCGTCAGTGCCCGTCAAGCTTCCAGGCGCAAAACTAGCGGACAAGAACTGTCGGCGGTAATGGGCACGGACCTCACAGACAGACGTCTCT
This sequence comes from Dermacentor variabilis, assembly GCF_050947875.1. NCBI lineage: Eukaryota > Metazoa > Arthropoda > Arachnida > Ixodida > Ixodidae > Dermacentor > Dermacentor variabilis. Next base: position 61,789,677 of record NC_134575.1, read on the forward strand.
TTTATGTAGCGAAGAAAGTCACCAGTCACTTTGCAGATACGGCAGCGGAGCTCAATGCTCTGCCCTTAAAGAATACCTATTTTACCAGTGCTAGCATATGGGGCAGAAACTTGGAGACTGACAAAGACGCTTGAGAACAAGTTAAGGACTGTGAAAAGAGTGATGGAACGAAGATTGCTGGGCATAACGTTAAGAGACAGAAAGAGAGCGGTTTGGATCAGAGAGCAAACGGGTATAGACGATATTCTAACTGACATCAAGAGGAAGAAGTGGAGCTGGGCGGGTCATGCAGTGCGCCGGTTGGATTACCGTTGGACCATTATGGTTACAGAATGGGTATGAAGAGAAGGAAAACGCAATCGAGGGCGAGAAAAGACTAGGTGGAGCGATGAAATTAGGAAATTCGCAGGCGCTAGTTGGAATCGGTTGGCGCAGGATAGGGGTAATTGGAGATCGCAGGGAGAGGCCTTCGTTCTGCAGTGGACATAAAACAGGCTGATGAGGATGTTGATGACGATGATGATAATACCCTTAAAGGATCGTCGTTTTCAATAGCCAGCCATTATACTCCTCGAGGTAAGTAAATCGACGATTTCCCCAACGGCCAACACTCTTCAACTCTGAATATTGGAGAGCGAACCATAGAGGATCTGAAGTAAGCGGTCTAGCCCTCAGTACTATAGAGGTCACACTTTGGTTTCGCACGGGCACGATGTACATGCAAATGACGACACAGCGGGGACCCTCGTACTGTCATCGACGCGGTTGCGACGGTAATAAAGCGAACCTTACTTTGCCTATTTTTTCCAGTTGTGTGGGTTCTGGTTGCGTGTGTCTTGCCGAATTGATACAAGTCCCTTACATCCTTCCACACTACCAACTGGGCCGCTACCGACAGCGAAATTAAACATTACACGCTACACTACCCAGTGACTACTAACCGCTGCCGTGTGCTTTCCTTTCGCGTGACGGTGCCGATGTGACGATCTGGCCTCGATGTGACACGAGGGCCCCATAGATGTCAGTTTGCTGCCGTGGCTTTCACTTTCTTGCGGCATGGTGCAGCCCGAAAAAATGTAGCAGTCGACAACGGCAGCCGAATGTGGAGGTTGATTTGGTAAACAACCATTACCGACACTATTCTAAAGCGGGAATTTGTGACGCATACAAGATAATCAACGTCCCGGTCGTAGAAGCCGGTGCTTTGATTATGCAAGAGATTTAGGATGTTAGATATGCGCAGGTAACGTACGACTAAAGTAGGACCTACTGAGCCTTGTGTAGGTTGCACTCTCACGTGGTACTTTTCTCGAGGTCTTGTACGTGCCTCACAAACGCGAACCACTTTAGATTCAAGCATCGAAACGGTGCCAGCGACGAGACCCTACGGAACGGGATGGCCTACAGATCAAGCACAAACCGAGCACGCGCCTCGACCGAGCCATCAATAACGGGGATCGGAGCTCTTGAAAACAAGACGTGTCTAACCTCCCGTTCAGTGCACATACTCCCAGTATCCCAGTATCGAAACTTATCACGTGATACTCAACACAAGCAGCGTCGCCGTGCCGGAGATGCGGTGTCACTGGTTGTTAGAGCGTTACTGGAAGCGTCGGTGCAGCAGGCGAGCTGGCGTGGTCTTTTAAAGGAACAAAACTGACGCACATCCCGCAGTCGGTCCGGTGAAGCTGTCTCCGCCGCATGAAACAGAGGCCGAGAACATCCCCTCAGTGTTGCGCAAGGCGTGTCGTGCAATACAATCGTTAAAGCCAGTGATAACGCGGTTGAGGAAAGGATACAGACTTTAGAGGTTAGGTCTGGTATTTCGCGACGAATGTGCCGTTAATCACCATTGTGCCGGTTCCATGACAATAAAAGGATCAAAAGACTCGAGAAGGTGCGAGACACCGTTGTGCATCGCCTCAAATCATGGCACAACTGCCGCGCAACAACGCGATATAGTGGCTGTAGAACTGGCATATAAGATCACGAAGACTGACATTTCAGGTATACGAAACGTGTATCGGATCAGACCTAAGAAGTTCAATCTGCCTTTCTGTCGTATTGAAACAGTCGTCGCACCGACAAAGAAACATCTGCGTCAGTGAGTGACAATTCCATAACCACTGCACTACAGCCGTCTTTTCAACTCCATGAGCATTCTACGTCTGCACGGCTCCTCTAACGCATTTAAGAAGTCATTCCTGCCTCTTGCAATTGAAGAATGGAATTCATTACTAGACCCTATTGTAATACAACGCGATCCATATAAGTTCCGGCAGTTGCTGACATCCTATTTCAAAACATGGTGTGAAAATTCTTGCCTGCTTCTGTTTGCCTCTGTTTACTTTACTGTTGCTATTTTTACACTTGTTAATGCTTATTTAAAGGGTTTTTGTACTTTTTCTTCTATATATAGCCTGCTGTTCACTGATTGTGACAATGTTTGACAGTGACCTACGTTGTTGTGTTCAGTGTTCCGCCCCCCCCCCCCTCCTTATGTAATGCCCCTTCCAGGGGTCTTTACGGACCAATAAATGATGATGATGATGATTCACTAGCGTTAAATTCCATTGCATTTATGTTACTTTGCATTAGCCTTTGCCTAAGGTTCGCATGTCATTGCCGCATGTTTGTTTTCTGGAAACAAACACACAGGGAGCAGCGAGTCACCTTGCACGTTTTATTTTCACAGCCGGCACGTATAGTGTAAAGCTTACTATCCAAGAGAGAAGAGAAATGTTTTGTGGATTTTGGTTCGTTCATTGACAGCCGGAAGAAAATAGATTTCTATTCTCTACAGATCGCCGAACGCCATGTCGGCGGGGATGGCAACGTCAGCCATCGCTCGTGGAGGCGAAGGCAGTGAATGACACGAGCTTCAAGTCCTCGTCTTCTTCTCGACCGTACATGTAGTTGAAAAGGTACGATTACGCTGAAAAGTCAAACGAACGTGTCGGAGAGTGTAATTTCGCTCGCGCTGTATTTGCGCATTTCTTTGTGTCCGGGCAGGCAAACCTCATCCCAGCTGATCGGGGAGTGGCTGGTCTCTTGGGTAGCGAATCACCGAAGCGGCCAGCTTTTTCGCAGCCTCGAAAAGGCTATGGTTCATCGATTTACTGCCGCCGGTAGTTCGGTAGCGGCCAGGCGTAGGAGACACGGTGTCATTGGCATCGCTCTTCCTGGCCTCGGGTGCTCGGTAGTGCACCTCTGCGTAAAATGCAGATGTCCAAGTTAGCCGATTTTTTACGGAGTTGGTTGAACGCCGTGTTTCAATGATGCGTCCCAATTCTGAAGCTCGGCTTCCAAGTCTGGGTTTCATTTTCTGGCACCACGGAGACCAACCTGAGGTGGTTAGTTAGACGACGTGCCACCTCGATCGACAAAGTGCAACTGTGCTCCAGTGCGTCACCACATATAGCCCGCTAAAATTCGTAATGAAGCGTGGAACTCCGACGGATAACTTCCTGAAGGTCGTTTTGCCTATTCGTTTGCTTGTTTTACCACGATTTGCTTATAATACGTCAAATTATATTTCATTGTTGTGCTAGAAGGTGCGCTGTAGATCCCGTCCTGGGCTCTGGCGCTCTTCACTCGCCTGAGCACAGCCTGAACGCTAACCTGAACATTTAACGTCGGCTAACAGATATGTCTTAAGAACACTGATCTGTAAATAGAATGGTGACTGATATTTTCTGGATTCTTTAATTTACATTTTTTTAGCCATTCGATATGTGCCAGGGGGGGTGTGATCGTTCTCGGTCTATTCTCCTCAGGAATGGGTATGTACCACTGCGACACAAAAGTCAGAGTACGCGTCGTGTCGGAATACGTCTACAGAATGCGTGTTATACTTTTCTGTGCGTAAAATGTCACCATCATTCTTTCCTAAACGATCATCACACTTCGCATTCCTCCTTGTGGCATCGTCCTGTATTCGTCTCACATAGTGAATCTGCCTGATTTGGATCTGGCATTTGGGCATAACTTGTGAATGAAGCTGTGCATTACCATAAACATTACATGACAATTGACCTTTGAGCTGAATAAACATACGCATTCCTATAGATTAATTGTGCCACAAGATTTACCTAAACAAAATGTACGCTTTTCCATTAGCTGTAAATCATTTCATTAGCCGCTTTATAAAGCTTCGCTTCGCATAGATTCCACCGTGTGCGTTGGACCTGCACATATCTTTTTTTAATCATTCTTCTGTGTCATATCGGGTCCTGATAGCACATGAATAAACAAACAAGGACGACAGAAAAAGCACCCACGCTCAACATACAGCTTCCGCATGGTGCCAAACCGTCCGGCTGGAATATTCCATTGCCACTGTACAAACAACGTAACGGATCTATTGGACGTGCCGGTAGAATATTCCTATGAAAATTTTCAATAAGAAAATGTAAGACTGTTTAAGGCGCGGCAACAGGCACTGAACTCAGGCGCCTGGAGTTTTTTTTTTATTTCTTTCAGGATGTTGCTTGCACAGATTGCTACTTACGAACTGCCGGCCGCTATAGTGACACTGTTACGCCAAAGTGCTGACGGCGCCAAGCGATGACCGCACCGTGCCACTGGGAAAGTGCAGTGGTCGGCCAGCTACGCCTAAACCGTGCAAACTTAGTTCAACAGCCTTTCACCTACTTTTAAACTGCCTACTGCCGCGCTCTATTCTTTGCCTTCAGTGTACTTTAGACTTCGTGATGTGTCGTCCACTTCTTTGGGCCCTCTTCCTTTCTTCCTATCTTCCCTTCCTACCTTTCTATATCCTCTTTTCTGATGAGCAAGGCAGGTACTGGTGCCTCTTTTCGTCACGGTTGCCAGCCGTTCCGCGCTCATTTTACTATCTGCGTGTGCATTATATAATGAAAAGAAGGCGCACTTTTACCGATAGTCACGACACCGAGGGCTACCATGATGGCGAGGGTGGCCAAGGCAGCAACGGTGAGAAAACCGATGCAAGCGCAGCAAGACGTCCAGCTGCCCTTGTCCCTGCACAACCAATGGGGAATGCGATTCGAAAATCAATTATATATGTTGGCACGATAAAGAGGGCTAGGGAAAATAAATTGACGGTGGTGGCCACATGGGGAAATCGGACTACGATGCGTGGACGAGAAAAAAAAATCACCCTCTTAATGATAAAATTAAATTCGGCTGTTTTACGTGGTGCCAAAACCACGACCTGATTGCGAGGCACGCCGTATAGTGGGAGGCTCCTGATTAATTTTAACCAGCTGGGGATCTCGATAACAGGTGCTGTCACTGCACGGAACACGGGCGTTTCTTTGTATTTTGCCCCCAATCGAAACGTGTATTTGATCCCACGACCTCGCGCTTACAGCAGCGCAGCGCCATGGACGTCAGACTCTGGAGTTTTGCAAGACGCGTAGCGCCACCTGCCGGTGCGAAGAGGCATAATTGAGTAGTGCGAAGCCCGACTCCCTTGCTAAGTTGTCTATGCAGCTAGCGACGGCGAAACAACGATTAACTATATTTTGGTCCGTATTGCCAGTGCTTTGCGCATTTAACACCCAGACAGAGAGCTATGAATTTCTACGCTAGTCGGACGCGCCGCCGAACTGCCATTAAGCGCTTGCTGGCTCACTCTTCAGACTGATGGCGGGAACGACGGCAACCACGATAGCTCCACGCGCTACGAAGAAACGCCGCAATCGACGCTACTGTTGTGTTGTAAATTGCCATGAAAGTGAAGGACGGAATAACAACGTTCAGTTTTGCCGATTTCCATCGCGATCGTATGAAGGGGAAAGGCGAGAGCCCTGGATACGGGCCGTTCAACCTGTTGGGTAATCGGATTACTTGCATTCCCCACAACACAGCGGCTCGCATGAGAATGTGCGACAGTCTTGTTCTTCTATAATTGTGTGGCGTAGCCCTGATGGAGGACCATGGTGACCAAGCGAAAACCTAAAAATTTGCAGCCGCCACTTCGTTGGTAACAGAAAAAACAACGTTGCGAACCATCCTGCTTATGTGCCATCGATATCTCCACCTTTTAACAGACGTCCGCCTCCGCTTGACTCTACGAGTGGAACGGAGAGATTTGGCAGGTCAGCTTAACCAAACATTTTGGTTCGTTTATGAATTCAAAATCCTGTTCTAGAGCATCATTGTATCGCGAGCTCATTTCTACATTCGGTATTTTGCATGTCCTGCGCCGACACAACAAGTACGCTTCGCAATGTGCTGAGCCTGCTCGACTGCGTTTTTCAAATGTGAGCAATAAAGTTGCTGTAGGGGCACTGGATGAGTAATTGCGAAGTAACGCACATGTGTAAAGAAAAAAATGTCGCGTTTATTTACATTTATTTGTGCGCGCTTGTTGCTAGAAGCGTCTGCGAAAAGTTCAAATTAGGGTACTGAGCGATGCTGCAGCTCCTGCGAGAAATAAAGAAGCAGCACGTAGGCACTGCAGGAAGCTTACTTTCGTTATGATCGCACGCTGTTTGCTGCCTTGGAAAAAGTTTTCTATTTGCTGCCCTGGAAAAGGCTATGAAAGGATTTACTCTTTGTAAATAATTGCGAGACAAAACATAAAGATAAAATACATAAAGATATAGCAGATACTTAAGTCTTGTGTTCAGGACAAATTCAATATGAACCAATTTGAAATGCTTAGATTTTTATGCTGATATGCCTATAACCTGATGATCTCTGTACTTGCGAGTTGCAGCACGCCAAAATAACACTTGAGAATTTATTTTATATTGTACACGTACTTCGCCCTGCTGAGCTTCCGTCCCGAAGCGTGAATTGGCGGAAGAAGCTTTCCAGGTCCTTGATTTTTAGGAAACCGTGCCTCAACACAAACGAAAGAGAAGGGTCCATTGTGGCTTATGCACCTTCGCTTGCGAACAGCTCTCCTTGCACTACTCAGTTCGCGCCAAGGCTCCGATGGGGGTTCTGGTTACGGATTTTTTCGCAGCGCCGCCTGGGCAGAGTCTGAGGTCTATAGCCCCAACCTCACCACGGTGGGCAGTCTCTTATTAGAGAGTTTTCGATTAGGGAACGCGAGGGGCTTGCGTACGAAAGAACTAGAGACCACGGTACTGCACATGCGCAGACCCCTACATCTGGGTCTGCGCATGCGCAGTACTGTCGCACCTAGTTCTTGCGTACGCAAGCCGCTCGCGTCCCCTAAACCCTAAACTAAAGCTCTCCATTAACAGGGCTCGTACTGTGCGCGCACACACACAAATAAACAAGCTTACACATTCCACTGCAAATCATTCGTCAGAAAACAGTACGAACGCAGTACGCACACACGTCTAGAAAAACTATCCCCAACGCAGTGCAGCGCGTTGGCAATGAAAACCTTCGAAAGATGCGGCTCCGTAAATGGTACAAACCCCTTTCAAAGCCAGAATGAAGAGTCTAATACATAATTTAAAAAATTAAAATTGTGACCACTGCTTTCATCAGGGGTAGCCGAAGGTTGGCAGACGCGTGTGCTCTCAGTTTTAGCAACATATAGTCAGTCTTAGCGATTTAGCGACTAAATTGATAGCTATTTTGTCGATATAGTATCACCCTTTAGTAGGCGCAGGAAAAGAACAGTTTCAGCAGTTGGTTTATGGATTTACTTGGGGGACGAGCTACGTGGGGCGTACATGGAAAGATTCGGGTGGTTTTGCGTGCGAAAACCGCGATCTGACTGCGACGCATGCCGTATAGTGGGAGGCTCCGTATTATTTTTGACTACCTGCGGATGTTTAAAGCGCACTCAATTGTCATGATGACAGAATCAATCGCAATTTTATTAAATATATTACGAGTGAGATTAAATTCTCGCCGGCATTGAAAGGGGTTTGTACCAATTACAGAGCCGCATACCTCGTATAACACTGGCGAGCTCGCTCAGGCCAACTGTGACATGCGAGCGCGCGTGTCAGTCACTCGGCGTCGCGCCACGAAACAAGAAAAAGCATGGTGGCTTTTGACAAGACCTCAAAGACACGTAGAAGTCATTCTGACTGCCCGTGGAAAGAGCTTTTGCATCTTCGGCTTTTGACAAGACCTCAAAGACACGCAGAACTAATCATGACTTCCTGTGGAAAGAGCTTCTGCAGCTTACTGCGCCACGTTTCCAGTTTTTCTTTGCTTATTTCGTGTAATGCTTTGTGTTTTCTTATTTTCTTGAGATACGCTTATAGTTTGATCTTTTTTGTGTGCTTATTTTATTGCAATCTGACTTTTCAAAGAAATTCGCTAACTTCGCTGTGCGCGTAGCAAACGCCGCGCTGATCGGGAAAAAAAGAGTGCGTCCCCCTAATTTTATTGCTGGTCCCAGTTTTCATGCCGTCTCATCAATCAGAAGCATCCCGTTCTTTAGAGAGAACGATGGGCGGCATGTTTTTTATAATTAACCATCAGTCTGAGAGCATAATGCGTCGCAGCCGACCTTAACGTAGGGAAATATTATGATGGCCACACGTCATTCCATTCGCTAACATAACGATCTTTTCTTCTTGACTGTTTTTTAAAAACCTTTTCAGACAAATGACTTTATTCGCTATGCGCGCGAAAAGACGCGGAGATCACAGAATTTGTGAGGAGGTTTTAGAGACGCGCACGACAATGTTTTTAGCACTAGCGCATTCGTTTGTGCGCGCGGGAGCACATTCAGTTTGTTTATTTTCTCGTTTAGAATCAAGCCGTAGTAGACAAATTATTGAAACAAGAAAAGTAACAAATGCAAAAAAAAAAACCTACGCTGAGAAAATCTCCCCGAAACAATATCGGTCACTTTTTAATATATAGTGATTGTAAACCTTGAAGCTAGACGTCACCGCTAAGTTAAGAGATGGTTGTTTTCGTAACAAAGGCGGAGAGCCGAAAATGAAATCTACTACGTTTCTTTCTGAATAGTACAAGAGCAGCGTCGGTATGCAAGTTTTGTCTGCACCTTGGCGCCAACAACAGTATTACAGCCTGCGAAATACTATTACTCGGCTGTGCTTAGAATTTCAGGTAACGAGTGCGCTGAAGTAAGATCAGTTCTTTCGGAGTGGCACCCTCGACAAAATGTTTATCGCTGTGTGGGTGCGTTGAGATATAAAGCTTCCTTCTATAGGTTTGAGTTAGTTGATAGCGACAGCAACGTCAGAACAGCAATTCCTTACAGGCTAAGTAGTAACCATACAAATGAGTCGTACTTACGGTGACCCCACTGCAAAAAATAAAACGGAGGCGCTCTTTTATGCACTGCACATCAAGACAAGCCAACCACGCTTTTAATCTGCTGCTCTTTGTCGCTGGCGTCGAGAGCATGCATCGTGCGCAAGTGTGTTAGCAGCCAAGATAAACTCAATGAAATCAATCAATCAATCAATCAATCAATCAATCAATCAATCAATCAATCAATCAATCAATCAATCAATCAATCAATCAATCAATCAATTTATTTCTTTCAAAGAGCGAATCAATAAATGACCGCAACAAAGAATTTCTCATAATTTGGAAGGCTACTTTGATACATTTGCTCCTGCATTATCAACGTCCGAACATGCTAATGCTTGTAAGTCAAGGCTTTAACTCCGCGGAGGCCCTCGCAACAAGAACCCTTGTTACAGCGCTGCCAACGGAGTGGCGAGTTCGACAACGCCTGACACATACTCTAGCATGAGGTTCTAACCATTGTTATTTGAGAAAAAAAATATTACCATGAAATGGACCGTACGGACAGAGCGTGAGGTCGCGAAGCTGTAGCGGCCCCCAAGTAGTCAAGCTTTCAAAAGAAACTTGCAAAAATGGTTTCTGTACTAGCAATTGTGGAACCACCTTCAACGTTTCTATTAGTAGGGTAGGTGGCACTGCCACCAATCAGCATGTACATATTGAAACTGCAGGGACGTTCATACTATGAAGACTTTGAAAGTATGCAGGTACTTTTCCCTTGCACGGGGTGTTGGGGTCAAGTTCACATTGCAGTTCATGTCCTAATGCGGTTTGCGGAATGAAGCGCAGATTATTTGTCATAAACGCGTTCCTAGTGACAATGACGGACCAATCACGAATAATTCCTGCGAACAAGAAAAACATTGTGAATGCGGTCGCATTATTCTTTTTTTCATTTTGTACAGACCATGTTTGCTGCACATGCCCATTTACAGACATAGCAGATTGAAAAATACTAACGGTCACGGGCTCTATCGATCCATTTGTGCGATCCGCCACGACGTGCGTAAATTTTCCAGCGGGTAGGGAGGTAGTTTCATATGTTAAAAAATTACTATTATTTCAGTTTGATACCTTTAGGGTTCTTGCTACTACGGCTTGGATACTAGTCAGCATGAACGTTTGAACAATATTTAGGTGTTCGCCTTGATAGCCTCTTCTACTGCCTTTTGACTCCCTAAGAGTCCTATCAGGAGTCACTCACGCGATAAAGAAAACTTTCCAGTAGGGAAATTTCACATGCCCCCAGCGGGGATTACCAGTAGTGCTAAGCATCTGCATTTTCTTCGCTGTCACTTCAAATTATATGAGCTTACCCTTTTATACACCGAGACAAACTTTACGAGATTTATAAACATTCAATGCCATTCGTAGAAATGGCGAGAAAGCGAGTACTCACTCATGGCCATCAGGAAGCTTTCACAAATCCGCTGCACTTCGCAGTTTGTTGCGATGCTCCTGTTGGACCTTTCGAATGATGATGTTGGTTCTTTGATGGAAGGCACGTACCCATGACCGTTACTATTGAAGCATCGCGCAACGATATAACTGCCAACACTGTCAAACAAATAAAAACGTAGGATAAACGCGGATTAACAACAAAAATCACGAAATGCGTGATAACTAATTTGTGACAACACGAATCGCAGCAGCGAGGTAGTTGATACCAATGTAACCCGAAATTAATCAAGTAAGAACTCCAATTCAATTTTTCGTTGTCATTTTGCGGTTGTCTAGAGTGACTGTGACAACAAAATTGTCGAGCGCCACAACAGTCGGCCGTGAATGAAAGAACCACTCACTCACAATTTATTTTTAACTTCTGGAGTATTGGGTGTCAAAACCGCAATCTGATTCGGAGGCGCTTCGTAGTCGTGAACTAACATGTCGTTCAGCTGAGGCTCTTTAACCTAGACTGCTTTGGCGTAAAGGCACCAATCGTAATGCAGCCGCCTCATACGGTATTGAACCCCCGACCTCGCACTGCCAAGCTCAACGCCGTTGCCAGCGAGCTAGCTCGGCGGGTTCTCCTTCACTATATTGCCGGATTAGTAACATATTATCAATAAGACCTTGGCAGTACAATGTCTCCTGGTCTCGGCTTGAGTTGAAGTCGACGAAAAAATGAAAGAGTTTCGGTCCCACCCTTGTTCCCGCGCATGTGCCACTGACCTGAACGTAGTGCTGGCCCTCGAATTCGAAGCGATTTAGTTCGACAGTAAGCTAGAGCAAGGGTTATACAAACCCCGGCTCGTTGGCCGGGTCCGTGGAGGCGTCTCGACCGGCTGTACTTCAGGTGATAGCCGATCCACGGGCTGGCCGTTTTTCTCCACGCAAAAAATCTCCTCTTCGCCTCCACCTGACAGCGGGGCTTCTCTGGAAAACATTGAGTTACTGCGCTTCTTTCTGGAACCTCACGCGTCCACCATGTGAGGTGCGTGTGACGCTCCAATTCGCTAGGGTGAATAGATAAGAGCGCCGCGAGAAGCGGTACTAACGAGGCATCCTACGATTGTCCGGTGTTGGCCACCACGTCACAATTTCGGTTCACACAACCCCAATTGCAAGTTCGCCCACCCCAACTTCAATTTCGCCGGTCTCAAACTTTCAGTTAGCCCACCCACAAATTTAAGTCGGCCCACTCCTAGTATAAGCTTCCCCATTTATTTTCTATGAAGCCCTATGTATTCACATGGGTACTTACCAAAGTACTCTGGTAATTTCTTTTGTTGGTTTAAATTGCTTCTAATCGCTTATGAAGTTAGAAATCATCTACATTTACACTATTATGGCGATTAAATGTCTTCGAAAATTGCGAATTTTTGTGCAGCTCCGTCACTTTTCGCGTGACGGAGCTGACGTATTCGCCAAGGGATGCTCAAGTATAAACTGAAGCTAATCGTTAAACGATTTCATGCTCACAAAAAACAAATGTAGTATCATATATTACTGTAACTAAATTGCCTGATCGCAAGTAAAACAGCTATTATGTAAGATAAACAAATATTTTTTTCAGCAATTCATGATCGGGGAACCAAAAACGCACTCGAGTGCAGCACCTATTCCGCGGCCGCCTATATGCTGCACCGCCCCCCCCCCCCCCCCCCTCATTTTCCTACGGAAATGTGGCCGCCAGTGGCTTTAGTCGCTCCCGCAAGCGACCGCGGTGGCGGCCACTCCAGAATTTTTACCTCCTTGACTCCACTACTGGAAAAGCTGGCGCTGCCGTCGGCGTGACGTGGTATGATGAGAACAGAGAAAGTATTTAGGCTACCATTATTAGGCGATCAATGTGCCAGCGCCATTTGTGAAGAGCTCTATGTGTGGCTACGCGAGTAGCGACACATCGATTGTCGTGGAACGCTTAATGACTCTGGCAACTTACTCTTCAAAAAAATCCATTTACAAGCTGTAACTTAAGCTTGTGTTATAGCATAGCATGCGAAGTCTCAATCAAGACTCACACAAAGCACAAACTCCAAGTGCACTAAGCTTTCCGTGACGAAACATTAGCCTCTTATCCCCCGATTGATAAACAACGTAAGTGTTTTCTATGACGTCTCCTTCTGGATAAGTAATTGAAGGCCAGCTTGGCACTGACGCTGACACTACATGAGGAACACATTTCCTCTCTCATGTACACGCAATGTTTCTTAGCCCTGTAGGTAAATGCCACAACAGGGGTGATGCCTGACAGTTTCGGGAAAAAAGGAAGCAGGCTGTCGGTAAAGAATCGAAGCGCTCTGTGCGTCTTATTTGTTACAACTGTTCCGGTACAGCTATAAGTCCCTTTCGCGATCGACGCGTTTCCCGTCAGAGCGGGTTCATTATCTCCCGTGGCCATGGGCGGCCGGCAGGGGGTCAAAGGGGTGTGGCTGTTCCCCCCCCCCAACCCCCCTGGAATTTCGCATATTTTTTATGCACTAGCAAAACGTTCCACAGCTTGATTATCACTCTAAGGTCCCGCATATCCGTACGAAACGCCGTTTCGGATTGCGAGGCCATTTTGCACGTTATGCACTATGACCAACCTTTCCGGTCATGTCACGCCAGGGAAAGAAAGAATGCCTGTGCTGGCTGTTGAAGAAAGCGAATAATTGTGAGATAAAAAATTAAAGATATTTACGCAGCCTTACTGCGAGAACTTCAGTTTTGGCATAAATTTCCGCCTACATTAAGGAAAAAATCTCCACTGCTACGCTTAGTAGGGAGAGTGTAACAACCTCCCACGGCGTCACATCTCCTTGTAAACTTTTCTTGTCGAAATGTCGACCACTCCACCACCCAAGTCTTCAAACCAGATATATAAATCCGCCCCTCAAAAGCTCATACTGCACTGAAAGTCAGGGAGGCCAGAAGTGTCCTCATGTGGGCCACTTCAATGGGACTAACATAGAACCACATAATTGTTTTTATCCCAGGTAAGTGAAACCGAAAAGAAGTTTGTTGCATGGTTATCCATCTAAATAGAATTGTTAATGAAATATGTTTTTTTTATTACCCAAATAGCTTAATACATAACATTGTATGGGTTGCTTCGTTTTCTGTGTATGAGAACAAGAGTCAAGCGCTTCAGTCGAACGTAAACAAAGTAAACAGCCAGAAAGCCGCCCAGTGATCAGCCGTGTTGATGGCCAGCCGATCGGATGTAACCGGTCAGTTGGGCCACAGGACACCTCGCGTGGGGAGAGGATAATCGGCCGGGTCAACACGTCAACACCACACATTGAAGACTATGACGAAGTTCTGTGAAGTCAAACGCCAACCGGCGCCATACCTCAAACTTTGAAGTCCGTAGCGAAGTTCTGTTCCTTGATTCAGAGAACGCCGTTCGCGCACCATTTACACACTGGCGCGAGCTGCCAGAAGCTCCATCCGTCAATCCCATGGGTGTGGACGGTCTGCACATTTCTCTTATGGACGCACACGTGGATTTTCGGCCGGCTGCGCAAAGTATAATCCTAACGCGCGAATCTTGGAAAGTAAGCCCCTGCACGAGTGCGCGTCTCTGTGTGTTTTAGTGGGATTCGGTGTCTTCAAGGGCCCGGCTGTCAACGGAGCTGAAAACGCCCAGGACAGCGGACGAGGGAGCGACGAGTGGCAAGCAGTGTGTGTGCAGTTGCTCGACAGTACGGCGGTGCGAGCGAGATCGAGTGAGACGCATGAAGTCGTGGGCGTGTATTTTATCCCGTATATAAGCTTTCCTTGTAAATAAAGCCCTTTTGTGTTTTCAACGTGTGGGCTTAATTGTCCTTCCAATTAATGTGCGTATATTTTGTAACGCTATCAACCACGAGAAACTCTGTATCAAGCTTCGCCTTGCATGGTCTCAAGTGGTGCGCTTCCGACGCTTAAAGGGCCCCTCATCAGGCCTGGCCATTTTGAGCTGACAAGCGCAGCGCATACATTGCGCGATAATGATCGTGTCTGCAAAGTATTACATCGCTATGCGGCGGGGGAAAACCTTAAATTTCAACATGAACACCGTTTTCCCTTCTCGCGGCAGCTGCGCTCCAAGCCTACGTACACGTGCTTGCACTGTGACGTCGGTCGTGGTGACAGGTGACTTCGAGAATCATTCAATGCAACATTTGTTATTCGTGTAATGTGTTGCTTGAATGAACGAACTAAAGCTTAGCGTAATAATAAAATAGACAAACCGAATGTCTGCGTGTTTGTGTTTTACTTCGCAACGCAGCAAGAAAGATGTGCTTCCGTTTCGACTGCTAGTTATCACCTCGTGTAGTCGCGAGTGCAGACACCGAAACTAGGCCATTTTCTACCGGGTCCCAGTTCGGGATCGTGCTCTGCGATCCATTTGTGGCTGGTGTAGCACTGGCTTATTCCGCTAGTCAGGTGTCCGCGCGAACAGTGTGTAAAATGGTGCGCTGCGCGAATGAGAAAATCGCAACAGCCTGCGCGCGACGCCGTCAGCGGAAGTGCGCCGCGCCGCAAAACAAGCCAGGACAAAAAAAAAAAAAGGAAGGCAGGGCCCCTGACGTACGCGTCACGCGATCATCGAGGTCCGGTATGGGGAGAACGCAGGGAAGGAATTTCGCTTGCGGAGGCTAGACGGTGGCCAGACTTCTGCGGCAGAACGCTCCTTAGAGGACACATAACGACTTCGAGCGTACAACCGAAATTTGCTATGGGGCCTAGCGAGGGGCCGTTTAATCGTCAGCGGATGTCCGACGGAAGGTTATCCAGATGCCCGGCCAAATATTCTAGTGTGACATGTGACAACGTTGCAGCACTTGACCAGAGTCGTGCAAACTGTCATCGGCGGACAGTAGCTGACGTCGTCGATTCCGTGGAAGGCACTCCAACAACAGTGAGCTACTGTGACGTTGTATGCCATCGACTCTCTTTCTCTTTGCTTTGGATTAAATTTTGATGACAATAGCAAGAAAGCAAATAACTTCTCTCCAGAATATGACTTTGGAGAATTTCAACACAAATTTTGGTGCTTTGAGTATTCATTTCATTTTCGAACGCCCTGTAATGCATCGACAAACAAGATATCGGTGAGCTATCTAGGCACATCAAACATCTTCGCTGTGGAGCATTACTATCGTTAGTAAATCTCAGCGCGCGTTAGATTTGCTGAGAGAAAATCTATTGAGTTTCGAATTGTAATAGAACTTCTTTTAAGGTCACACGATAGACACGTGTCAAAAACTCAGTGCCCTTCCACTCTGAAGAAGGATAGCCAGCAAAGCTGTGTATGTAGGCCCCTTAATGGCGAACTGCACCTCCGTCGCGGGTCGGCCCGGCATTGCAATGTCTTCGGGATCGGCCCACGTATGAGGAGTGCTTACCTCCTGCTTCACATCCGCCGCAGGTCGGCCCGGCATTGCCCTATCTTCGGTATCGGCGCACGTATGGGGAGCGCTTAAAAGGCCCCTAAAACGGCTCGGAAAAACTTTGTAGACGCGCAGGGTACAGCTAAAGTTAATCATTCGCTCCCCAATTTGTGTGAAACATCTCATATTAAGAGACCTACGGACGATTATAAGTTACCCTCCTCCATAGTCATGCATTTTCTCCTCAACTCGTTCGCCGAGTGACTGGGGCTAAGCTCCGCCTACATTGGCTCTGCGTCATGATGGCACGTCGTGTCGTCGACTTCCAGTTCTCTAGGAGCGAGCGCGCGACGCCTTTCCAAGCTCTCCGCCAGCTGCTTCGCAGTCGACTCCAAGCGAGAGCTATCGAAGCAGCGTGTGTTGCGAGCATTCTGTCGCAGAGCCGAACGTGTCTGGTATTCCGGTAACCACAGGCGAGCTGTGCGCTTCGACAGATGGCTGAAGGCATAAACTCAAGCTGATGAAGGGACTTTAGCGTTGACATGCGGACACAGAAGAAGAAGAAGCATCGAAGAACATGGAGAAATATCGGCTCCTGCTTTCGACATCGGTTTTGACCCGTTAATCAGAGTGTACCCTCGGTTCGGTTACATCAATCGACGCTTAGCATCGAGAGGATCACGGCGACACCAGGATTTCTACGGTGGGTCGACTATTCGCATCTTAAGAGACTTATTTGAGCCGCCACCATCGCTGCCGCGCTAGGCCAGGTGCTGCCTGAGTGTGGCAGTTGGAGGCTAGTCAGACGTGCGAGTCATGATGGAAGGGGAGGAACTACCTCCCGACGAGTTCACCGAAGAGTACGGATGGCAGGCAGCAGTTTCTAGGCAAATTTCGACCAGATCCGCTGTTAGCGGCAATTCAGTCGGAGCTAGGCGTCATATGGCTACGTCGCCTAGAACATACGATAACGGCAGTCGAATCAAGTACAGAGTCGCCAGGGCGTCCCGAATGTCATACTTACCGAAAGATCACTTTAAAATCATACTCCGACCACGCGGCGGACTCAATATTAGCAAGATTGGCTCCACCAAGATAAGTAAAACCATCGTTGAAGCAGCTGGTCTAAGCTCGGACCACATTGCATCAGACACCATATGCCCGAACGTCAACCAAAACATAATTGTAGCGAGTACGCCTCAACGAGAGAATGCTGAGAAATATGTGAGAATAAGGTCAATTAACCTGGATGGATGCAGCTTCGAGATTAATGCATATGAGGCTGCACCTCACCACACGTGCAAGGGAGTGATAAGGAACATTGACTTAGCATATGGCCCGGCGGAGCTGGTGAAGAACATAGTCAACTCAAGAAACCCTTTGGCTCTCGCCGTTAAAAGAATCAAGAATACCGGTACGGTGATCATCGCCTTTGATGGACACAAGGTTCCGAATTTCGTCAGATACGGCCCGCTCTTTGTAAGGTGCTCACTATAGAGGAAACAAGTCGACGTATGCTACGCTTGCGGTCGGCTCGGTCACAAAGCTGACGTGTGTCCGTCTCCGCAAGAGAGAATATGCCGAGGCTGTGGTGCAGTGAATCCGACTGACGAATATCAGTGCAAACCCAGGTGTGAACTGTTTGCGGGCCCACACCCAACGGCGGACAAAATGTGTAAGCAGCGCTATACAACTCCATACGTGGTCAGAAAACGGAGAAACGAAAGAACACTAGCAACCAACGTCAACAAGGACAATAACGACCCGCGGCCAAGATGAAGGTCCCGCGGCAGGTCCAGGCCCCACAGTCGCTCGCGCTCCAGGGGAAGAAGCGTGTCCAGATCCCGACCCAGATCCTGATCCCAATCCAGGGCGCATCCGATTCAAGAGATCGGAGTCAGCGGGCTGCATCAAAACCCGGGGAAGGAAGCAACGGATCCACGTGGGCTGACAAAGTCAAGGGAACGGCCATAACGGACAAGATGCCTCCTTACCCGGACACAAATAAAACAAGGCTTATCTGGGCCAACGACGCGCGTACTGATCAGGTAAGTGCCATGCTTTGTGACCCACCCCCAGAGCAAAGTAAGGATCGTTAAATAGACTCGAGAAAGAGAATGCAGAACTAAAGGAAATGAATCAGAACATGATTAGAGAGATGACGGCAATAAGGAAACTCTTAAGCGAGGCTAAACAAGCAGAAAACAAAGATAACACTAATACACGCAAAGAAGCCCCCGTCCCCGCGTCTGCTGGTGAAGGATCCATGTCAGCCAAGCGTAGGGCTGTTGAAATTAAGCTCAAGAACACAGAAACACAGATGGAAGAAGTCAAACAAGCGCTGGCGTCCTTTAAAGACAGCATGCAGATGCTTATGGACAGTGTCTCACAGTTGACAATGAATGTAGGCCAAATACAGACGGCACTGAATGACCCTAAGGAGGGTCATTCAGTATCATTCACTTAACAGCCTCCGAAATCCGGAGGGTGTTAAGTGAACTAAATCCAAAAACAGCCCCTGGTCTTTATAGAGTAACAAATAGATCACTTAGCAATCTCGATGAGCCATCAATTGAATCGCTGACAGACCTCATCAATGAAGCATGGATCTCAGACGAAGTCCCAGAAGAATGGAAAACTTCACAAGTTATACTAATACCGAAACCGGGTAAACCTCCAAGCTTGGACAACTTAAGGCCAATATCACTTACATCATGTGTGGGGAAGGTCGCTCAACACGCAATCCTTAAGAGGCTAAAGGAACACATAGAGGACAGTAATATATACACTCACAACATGCTGGGTTTTAGGTCCGCACTTTCCACGCAGGATGCCATGAAGCAAATTAAACAACACATACTCGACGGATATTCTAGAAATACTAAGGCCATACTGGGATTAGACTTGGAAAAAGCGTTCGACAGCATCAAGCATGAGTACATCCTCAAAATGATAGAAGACATTGGACTCGGGTTGAGGATGTTTAAATACATCAAATCCTTTGTCGATCGAAGCACACACAGCGAAGATAAAGGTCGGAGATAAACTCGGAAGTGGTTCAGCTCGGAGATCGAGGAACCCCCCAAGGATCGGTGATCTCTCCCGTCCTTTTCAACCTGTGCATGATTGGTCTGTCTAGAAAGCTGGGCAACATTAAGGGCATTGACCATACCATTTATGCTGATGATCTCACTGTATGGTGTGCTGGTGGCAGTGAAGGGCAGGTACAGGACGTACTGACTGAAGCGATCAAGACGGTGGAAGAATACCTGAGACCCACTGGACTCAGGTGCTCCCCACATAAATCGGAGTTGCTACATTATAGACGTGAAAAAGGGGGCAGACCTAAGGGCTGGAAACCTCTATCTGAAACCAATATACACCTACATACAGAAAATAGTGCCAATATACCCAGAGTCAACGTGATCAGGGTACTAGGCTTTTTCATTGATGCAAGCGGTGGAAACCATACGGAGGTCAAGAAAATCACTCTTAAAACGGATAACGCGTGCAGGATGATCAGACGTCTGGCAGGGAGACACAAGGGCATGAAAGAAGATAACCTCATCAGGTTAATCAAGTCTTTCGTGCTCTGTCATATTTCATGCGCCGCTGCCAGGTGCAACTGGACGCATGTTAAACTCAATAAGCTTGGCGCAGCGATCAAGAAGGTTGTTAAAAGCGCATTGGAGCTCCCAATTCGCACCCGCACTGCAAAATTGCTCAAGTTAGGAATACACAACACGACCATGGAGATCGCGGAGGCTCAAGAAACATCACAAATATCAACACTATCTACAACCAGCACGGGAAGATCAATCCTGGACAAGATCATGATCAACCCCATTACAGATCCAGCACAGTACACTAAAGTCAATCAAGAATTCGCAGACAACATAACTGTCGCACCGCTACCCAGGCATATGCACCCAAAACAACATCAACAGGAGAGTTGCACGAGCCAGGACGTTAATCAAGAAAATGGATAAAGGGGGCAGAGGAGCCTGCTTTGTTGATTCGGCTGCCTACAAGGATCGAACTAAGTTCGCGGCGGCAGTAGTGGATCATCAGGGCAATTTCACCAACTGCGCCACGGTCTACACTAGCAAACCTGAAGTCGCTGAACAAGTTGCCATTACATTGGCACTAACAGACGATAGATTCACAGAAATTTATAGCGACTCGAAAACAGCTACTCGAGCTTTCAATAAGGGAATAATTGCCCCACAGGCTGCGAAAATAATTAACAAAAGGCAAACAAATGTTACACGTTACATTTATTGGTTCTCGGCGCACCTTGGTTCACTTGATGGTATTCCTGTCAATCCAAATGAATCGGCCAACAGCGTCGCCCGCGACCTTATAGACCGGGCCGCTTTTACATATGGTTTTGATTCTGCTGAATTGCAGAAATTACAGAGAGATACGCTCATTACATACAATGAAATTACAAAACATTAATACATGGGAAGGAGGGAGTTTCCACCCCCTCACTGTAGGCTAAACAGAGCACAAGCAGTTACACTTAGGCAGTTGCAAACAGTCTTATTATTCGCCTGCACAAATAAAGGAATGGCATGACATTGCAGACATGAATATTATTAGCAAAGCATGCAAAAAGGAGATATGCACGCTTGAACATCTGCTCTGGGAGTGTGGGTCGCTCGACCCCGGCATTTCCCGGAATCGGTCTTTAGGAATGATCAGATCTCCAGATCGTATCCCTCAAGTCCTGGCTGTCGAGTACGCCCGTGATAGGGCTAGGATGCTTGACCTCCCGGTCTCAACATGGGACTAGCCAGGCAGGTGGCAACACCTTGTACAGGACAAGGATAAAGTTTTTTCCTCCTCCTCCTCCTCCGTTGACATGCGTGAGCGGCCTCATCGGTCTGCACGGGTCAGCCCCTTGTTGGCGCAGAGCTTAACCATCCAAACAAAGCGCTAATATTGCTCTAACCAAGTGTAAAACATTTTAAACTTTTACAAAAACAACGTGCTTATGATTACACTCCTGCGAAGGATTACACCAGCAGCAAAGAAGAATACATTTCGTTACTGCTACTGTGTATGGTTGAGCTAGCTCTCTGCCACCAGGTGGCGGCACCGTGCAGACCATTCACATTTGTGCTTCTGCTCATCCCCCTAAATGACACGCAAGGAGACACGGCCAGGCCCTGTCCCCTTGCGCTTGCGTTTACCCAAATACCGGACTCGCGAAACGCTATTGCGATAGTAATCCTCCGGTGTAAAGTGACGGCTGCAAACGCGAGAATTCTGGCGCCGATCGGATAGCGGCAGTCCGATGCGCTGCAGCCAGTCCGCTCGTCTGCTGCTTTGCAGAGGGACATGATATCGCAGCTTGACATATTGCCACTCGCTACGTTTGCAGTCCACAACGCAACGAAGTCGAATCATGGTGCTCGCGAAAAGACTGAGACCGACTGTGACCGCGGAGCTCTCGTCAAAATGGAGCGCGTTGTAAGACAAGCAGGTGACGCTTGCTATGTGTCGGAAGTGCTTAAGTGTAGCGAGAACTTGTTCTTGTGCTTTCTCTTCCTGTTACTTTATTTTTATATAAAGAAAAATAACTAACATTTCAACTATTACGAGCATCATTTGTTCGCCATAAAGGTGGAAAAATTATCGATGACACGCCCTGGGTAGCCAATCGGATAGCTCGCCCTAATGACGTCATATGAGTGATTTACGTCATTTGCAAAGGGGCGGTTGAAAATTCTGCCGAATAGTGTGGTGCGATCAGCAGCGATGTACATTTTTAAAACTTTATAATAAATTACACTCTTTACGCGGAGCCCTTAGATGCGTCAAATAATGATCAGAAGGACCTATTCTAACGACTCAGTACGTTTGTACAATATCGTCAAAATCGTTTCAGGGTCCTTTTAAAGCCTGCGGCACCTCCGCCGGGGGTCGGCCCGGCATTGCTCTATCTTCAGGATCGGCGCATGTATGGGGACTGCTTAACGCCTGCGTCACCTCCGCCGCGGGTCGGCCCGGCTTTGCACTATCTTCGGGATCGGCCCACGTATGCGCAGTGTTGTGTCTTCGCACGGACACGATACTAGGGAACTAGCCATTACCAGTTTCGCTGTAGAAATAAACATTGTTTGCATTTTAGGTACCTTTATCAGATTACCAACCGGAGCCTATTACCAACATGCACACAGCCAGCCCTGCTGCCCGCCTTCCCCTCTTCTAAAGAAACAAACATATTTTTGCTGTGTTTTAGTTAGTGACAGTGCGCGAAGCCAGTGTCGTAGATAAGGGGAGCGGTGCGGCGAAGGCAACTTAACATCGAGAGCGAATGGGTGGGCGCAAGAAGCCGAAGACGAAGAAGCGACGCGCGTGATAACTTACGCGCCGTCAAAACAAAATAATAAGAAGAAAGGAACCATTAAGGGCCGTACACGATGGGTGACGTAGAAGAAAGAGAAGAAAGAGGAGGAGGGAGAGGATTAGGATTCCAGGCACTACACATACCTTTCGAGGTCTAGCAATAAAAAAGCCATGTTTTAATTTCTTCGATCTCGCAAAGCTATATCGGCCCCCGTCAACGTCGAATCTGTCGTTCTATCAACAAAACACTTATCATAATCACTTGAGAAAATTGCTCAAGGACTTGCGCGGTGTTTCAAACATAAATTGCCGATAGGACTAAAGAAACCTTGCTTGGTAAACGACTTTGTAACAGTAACAGCGACAGAGCTTAACGGCATTATTAGTTCGTTACCGACGTCAGCCCCCGGTCCAGATGAAATTACAACAGGAATACTAAAAGTTTTATTTGATTATGCGCCTCAGGACCTCCTAAACATAATAAATTTCTCTCTCAAGAATTCATGTGTTCCAAGAGAGTGGAGAGTAGCTCAAATTATCCCACTATTAAAGAAAAGATCATCTGGACTTCACTTAGAAAACTTAAGACCAATTTCTCTTACCTCCAATGTCGTCAATTAATAGAAAGGGTTCTTCACGGTCGTATAACAAATTTTATGTAGGATGATACCCTTCTCAGTCCTTGTCAGACTGGATTTCGTCCCGGCCACTCCATATGGTGCGCCCATGTAGATTTAGAGAGCCGCATTTAACTTGCTCGCCGCAAACGAGAGTACGCAGCTTCGGTGACGCTAGATGCATCAAAAGCATACGCCTCTGTAGAAAATTGTATTCTATTCGATAAGCTTCAATCTACGAATTTCTCAAAATATATAACAACTTGGATCTATGAATTTATAAGGGATAGCGAGTTTTATCGTTACCAACACCGTATTTCGACGTCTAAACACAAGCAGACAAGAGGTGTACCACAGGGTTCCGTTCTTTCCCCTATATTATTTAACATTGTGCTAAGCACAATTCCTTTGCCTCCGGAAGTACATGTTGATGGTTATGCGGACGATATCGCATTTCTTACATGCGCAAGTAATATACATTCACTACAACAGTCGTTGCAAAATTACTTAGGAATGCTGGAGACATGGTTAGAGGGGCTATGTATGTCATTAAATATTAGCAATAGTACGGTCTTAGTATTCCCATTAACTTCATAGGTACATATGTCTTTACAATACTGACAGGAAATCATTCCTCAAGTTGACGAAGTACCTTGGTATTATTTACGATGGCAAACTCCCCTGGCGCAGTCACATTGAACATATTAAAAGAAAGGCAGAACGAGCCGTAGCTGTGCTCCGCCGGCTCAGCTACCGTCGCTCTGGACTACGCAGGGATATCTTACTGATGATTTATAAAATGTATGTTCGGCCCATATTAAAATTCGGCTGCATAGTATTTTCTGGTGGCCCCGTCTACAAAATTAAACCTTTCACACTTTAAGAAAGAGAAGCTCTACGGTCATGCCTCGGGCTACCTAGATTTGTTGCCAACGCTGTTCTATATTAGGAAGTTCATATACCCACCCTAGATTGCACATTCCGCATGCGTACAGTTTAGACATTTTAAAAAATTTATGACTTTTAAAAAGACGTATGCAATATGCATTTATCGCTGAACCTTCTGGGTTTTTTCAAGCATCCTGGTCGAGATTCTACAGTCCTCAGATAATATTTGTGCAAGCACAGTTACAAAAATTGTATTTGTCCATACGCCAAGTTTGCCATTCAAATAATGCCTTATCAGACCTCAAAACTGAGTTCGAGGACATATTTCCAAATCATGCTAAACTATTACCAAAACGAGATTTAATAAATATCTTCCACGGCCACCTGCACCAGCTGACCACTGACAATGTAATAGCTACTGACGCTTCTGTGTACAATGAGAAGGCAGGAGTGGGGATCTTCTCTGAATCTCTTCAGTGGTCTTATTCCCATCGCCATCCCGACTTCACACCTATATTTCAACCAGAATTATTAGTGATTATATTAGCATTATGAAAAGTCCTCCAAAATGACCCATAAGCTGTTATTGTGACCGACTCGCTATCTGTATGTACAGCACTAACTCCATCTTTAAATTCAAGAATTCAAAGAACATTTCGTTCGATGGTACCTCCGTACTTACCGAAAGTATGTTTGCTTTGGGTACCGGCATCATGGGTTGCACTTAAATGAAATGGCTGATTCACTCGCACGAGCATCCCTCAACGGCCCTATCCTATCTATTTTGCCGACATCAGCTTATGTCACCGCGGCTAGGTACAGAAATTTCGCTATATCTCAAAACTCTGCAATGTACATGCTAACACCGTCTTCTGAATTCCACCATCTTGGCTTCCCATGGAATAATAATTGGTGTCCTTCAAGGCAATTGGAAGTTTCCTCTACAAAATTGAGGTGTCGTATACCTCCCCTAAATTTTTACTTACACAGGTCTGGTCTCGCAGTGTCCCCTCTATGTTCTTTTTGCAGTGCACCTGAAACTATCGAACATTATTTTCTCTCGTGCCGCCGCTTTCTAAGACAAAGAAAACTATCAGCCTACTCATTTACCAAACTTGGGCTATCGATAACCTCGCCAACCGTTGTTTCTTTTGGGGGGACTTCACTGGGATCCAGCTAACAGGGATGTTTTCGTGCAGTTTACAATTTTAATAGAGAAATAGAAAGAGTACCTTGCTGAATTTCTAAAAAATTCTCAATAATTTCTATTATTTCATTTCTTTAAGTTAACTCATTTCATCAAAATTCTCAACAATTTTCCATTACACTTCTAAATTACAGTTCTATCGTCCCACGCTCCACTATTCAAACATAGTTTCGCTTTACTTCTAAGCATACGGAAAACCGCCTGCTTCTTGACCAATCCCCTGTAGTTGGTACGCGCCACGGTTGAGGACATAAGACAAGACGGCGTGGTGGTGTTCGGACCTAAGTGAGCGCCGAAGAAGTCAGCGTCCACCGGGAGCGGGAGTAAGCCGTCAGGCCATGGGCCCAAACTTCCAGACTCCTACCGGCAGAACCAGGACTGCCCAACCCCCGGAGCTAGGACAAGGTCCCACCGCGTGACTGGAGTGAGCTGTCGGTCCACGGGCTCGAGCTTCTAGATTTTTCACAGGCAGAGCCTTGAACTGCCTGACCTCCTGAGGCAGTATGAGGTCCCATCGCGTGACAACCTGGGGTTCGCTCAAGGAGTGACCAGCGCCTTCCGTCGACGACAACTCGGCGCTCTTCACCTGCGCGACCATGTGTCAGAACTGTTCGTGAGCCGCACCCCGCTCTCAGTCTACTGTCCCTGTGTATTCGGACACACCTAACAACCACAGGATTAGAACAGCGGTGACTTTGATAAATGAGAACGGCGCTTGTAATAAGCAGTGTAGAGTGCTCTTTATCCTTTCGTTTTTTTTCTATCCCTTGTTTACGTGTGCTTTCTTTCCACTTCCTGTATGTAAATATACATTCTTCTTTCACTTCTTAAATCAAACGCTCTCATCCTTCACTTGAATAGAAAACATGGATAGCGATATTATTTTAAGTCGCCTTCCTTACACCAACCATGACAATGCTCTGTCCTCTGCCGCAACCATAATTATTTTTTTTTCTAAAAGGCAAAATCACTGATGAAGCAACATCACTAAACACTTTCATACCACACACCCATGAAATGAGTGGGAGAGGGTAAAGAAAAAAAAGAGAATAACACACACACACAAAAAGGAACGTGGGAGTGTCACGGTCGTTCAAGCGGGCCGATTGGCCGGAGAAACCTCAGTAGCGCCTCCACCGCCTTCTGGTGTGACGGTGATGAAGTGCAGGGTAGCAAACTGGATATCTCATTAAACACTTTCATACCACATACCCATGAAACGAGTGGGAGAGGGTAAAGGAAAAAAAGAGAATAACACACACACACAAAAAGGAACGTGGGAGTGTCACAGTCGTTCAAGCGGGTCGATTGGCCGGAGAAACCTCAGTAGCGCCTCCACCGCCTTCTGGTGTGACGGCGATGAAGTGCAGGGTAGCAAACTGGATATCTATGCTCCGGTTAACCTCCTTGCCTTTCTCATCTCTTTTATCTCTCTCTCTCTCTCTCTCTCTTTCATACCACATATACAACATGGAATCCCCTCCGTAGGTGTGCCTGCTTCGTTATTTCACAATCTACACGCAAGGCAGCGCGATCATTTCCGATGTCGGAGGCATACGAAAACAAAGTTCACAATAGGGGTTCAGCAACCTTGGCTATGGTAATTCTTTTTCTTTTTCTTCCTTTTCGTTTTTTAACATAGGTAGGGCTTTAGGGAATAAAATAACAAGAGCTTGGTGGCACAACCCACCACCCCTTTCCTAAGGGGACGCTCATAACATCCACCCATCCATCCATCGGATGCAGCTTGAGTTTCGGTCGTGCTCGTCTAGAGCATGCACAAGCAATTGCGACCTAATTCGAGAAGCATCACTCGAATAATCGTTGGACTAGAAGCGCTAAAAATATGTAATGCTGGTTTCTTGTTTTTAACCCCTTCGGACGTGAATCATGGTGGCTTCGATAGAAGTGTCAAACTTCGACAACTTTATTCCCATGCTCCGGACACTCTATTGCAAGAAAGACAAGGTGATAGGACGTTGTTTGGCGCAAGTTCTAACCAGTCCGCATTATTACACAATATCCAAATCCGTATTTATTGTGTAGTCAGTCACGTTGCGTTGTTGCATAAAACGAGTTATGTCATCATCTCGAAGTACACGAACAAGTTCATTATTGGCTGCAAGAAATATGAGGAAGGACAAATTAATCTTTCGCCATTGCTGCTGGAAGGATTGCATTCAGTGGCGATGCTTTCAGGTTGAATAATTTAAAAAAAATTCTCGAGTTTTACGTCCCAAAACCCACCATAGGATTATGAAGCTCGCCGTAGTGGGGGACTTCAGATTAATGTACACCCGCTGGGGTTCCCTAATGTGCACCAAATGAACGATACGCCGGCGTTCTTTTGCTGTTTTGACGCCATCGATATGCGGCCTCTGCGGCAGGGATTCGATCCCGCGCCCTTTCATTTAGTGGCGAAACGCCATATAGCAACTACGCCACCATGGCTGGTGGCTCAATACATGCGTTTACTGTCCAAGACGTTACGTTTTCGTGGGACGTAGCTTCATATGTGAGGCAAAAACCGGCAAAGTCTGTCGGCTCGTTGCTAGATCCAGTGCTGAGTTTCTCTAGAATACAGTAGCTAGCTGGGCGAGTCAGTACATCTTCAAAACTATTAAACACAGCTCGCACTAAAAGAAAAAACTGACGAAGAATAGACAAACACGAACGCTCGTGTTTCCTCCCGCCTCCCTTGACCCCAGCAAGGACTTTGAATAAAAGCTTTCTCTGTCTCTCTCTCTGTCTACGCACGCCGTCGTGTCGTATGGTAGAGCCCAACCTTGGACGATTTACCCCGCGGAGACGTAGGGAGCCCACAACTGAACGCTTGCAAACATTTAGTATAGTATAAACAAAGTATGGCATAACAAATCTCTCCATTTCAGATGCTGTAAAACATACGCTTTATACCAATTACGACAATTGTTGTTTATGCAGGGTTATGAATTTGTAAGGTTTCTCAATATTGAGTCACTTTTGTGAACAACGTGAGGCCGAAAACCAAGATTCTTCCTGCAGTCGGCAGGATCGGAAGCCTTTTCAGTTACCTTCAACGCATCGTAATCAAATTGGTTGAGACAGTTGTCTGCGTTTCGCGTGTACTTAAATATCGAAATCGCAGTTTTTCTTTCAATCAATATTTTCCCTATGCTCTTGTAATTTTAATGCGAAGAATTTGCATATGATGCTGTTAGAAAAGCTATGCGATGTAATTTTCAATTTCTAGTTCACCTAAACAATCAAGTTCCCGCTTAAAAATCTTGCCAAATAATAAAAAAGAAATTTTAAACTGGACCTGATAATGTTTATATTATCCGAAGAGTACGATAATATATGCAGTAACTCATTATTAAAACTTACTATAAAACTTAATTTCTTCGTTGTGTGAAGAGTGTGAAGTTATGAGATAACTTGGAAGTTTCAAGTTAGCGAATCTATACTACCTATGCAGTAAGAGTTCATTTAAGGTGAGTCACGTGACCATACGATAACTTGTGGGTCCTCGGTCTTCTGGGCACGAAGTCCACGTCACCCACGGCAGAGTCCGAAGCTCCACCCCCTTCAGCTGCTAGAAGCGCAGCTACTAGCTACAGCCGCTATAGCTACAGCCGATGCACCACGGGTGTGCATCGGCTGTCACGCTCGCCACTCTGGCCAGCTGCTCCTGCTCTCAGACTGCATAGATGGCTGAAAAAAAAATACTGTGAGCGTTGTTTATACGTCGTGAGCCAAAACAGCCAGGGATACGGAGCACTGCCAAAATTAAACGAAAGAAGAAAAGAACCAACTTTAGCTCTCAAACGCGCGAAGAAGAAGCCATTATGCTATAATACTGCGCACCGCGATAACTGCCCTTAAGAGGAAGCTTCAGCTCGGAGCAAACCGCGTTGCCACCTATTCAGATGCGTGTGAAACGGACAAACCTTTTTTTTAGTAGACAAACTCTGGACAGACCTGAGTGAAATTTGTTGCATGTTACAGAGAAAAAAATAGATTCTAGTCATTTCACAAGCGGAATATTGATTTAGGGTTTGGAAGGTTTTACATGAATTGCCCGAAAATTGGGATGGTTAAATAAAAAAAAAAGAAGCACAATGTTTACAAACTCGTTATTATGCACCAAAAGCATATAATGCAGTTCTGTAAACTGCGCGCGTTTGAGTTCTTAAAGTGAATAAATTTCATAAAATAATATAAAGCTTAGTTGAATTTGTTACAATGTTTACTTGGGTTTTGCAACAGTGCCCCTCACATATTAATGATGTATTTCCGAGGAAAGTGTACTGCAATGATTTTTTTTCCGTTTTGATATAGATGCACATTTAGATGCAGTTTACAGAATTGTGGTACGGTTCTTCATTGCCGAGTTACAGAGTTGGAAACGTGAAAGATTAGTTTCCCCAGTTTTGGGCAATTTTTATGTATCTGTAATAAAACGTTGACGGCCTAACTTCCTAACTTAAGATTTAGCGTTCCACAGTCACTAGAATTTCACTTTTTCTTTTCGTTACATCGTTACTTGACCCCATTCAGCTAGCGATGCAAAACTGTGTTATCCTATGGCGCGATCGGCAGCACACGTTCGATCAATTCACTCGCAGTCAGCGGCTACGGAAACCGGCTTGAGGCTTCACTGAGCGTAGAGCTCAATGCTACCAGAGCAAATATTGACGTACTACGCGAGGCTCTGAAATAAGGTTCTCGCGGTGAAGCCTTCGTTAAACCGAAGTATTGCTTGGCGTGAAGACATTCGTAAATTTGCAGGCAATTTGACAGAGTCGCCTGGCGGAAGACAGGAGTCATTCTATATCGTTTGCAGGTGCCTCCGTCCCGAAGTACACATGACATAAGCTGATCAATAGTCATCGACACTTAGAAATATGACCATACTTTACTATTTCATGATACAAGCTATCACCGTTTACCTACTGCGATCGTTTACAAAGTTTGACTTTCAATGAGGTGTGTTCAAAGTTAATTTTGCATTTTATTATATCTCTAGAACTAAAACATTCTCGTGGTTTCTGCAAGTTTAGCAGAAATTGTTCATAACTTCTACGGAATACTTACTTTTCTAAACTGCTGCAGTTATCAGGCGTTGTCTTGTTTTTTTGGTTCGATGAAGGAGGACGACGACGAAGTGATTTTATAGTTGAGCGCTTAATTTCTATTCCCATAGGTCTGGTTTGGCACCTTCTCCTAAATGTTTCTACTGCAATGAACCCGAAACTATCGATCATTTCATTATAGAGTGCCGTAGGTTCAACGGGCATAGAAAAAGACTTCTAGAAGGTCCCTTCTGCCAACTTGGATTAGCCATTACGCAACCTATCATTCTGTCTCCGGAGGCGTCGGTACTAGGACACTGTAATAGGAACGTATGTGATGCCATATATAATTTTGTAATGGAAACAAGGAGACTTCCAAGCTAATTTGACTGTTTTATTTTCTACAACAAGAAACCAAAATTATTAACTTCTAATTATAAGAAACTATAGCATGAAAATTATTATTAACGATTACAATTCATTTATTATCTCATTTTCAATAGGTATTTATTCTTTTTCGACCCACTGCAACCCTATTCATGGCCAATCCCCCGTAGTGGGTTGTGCTATATCTACAGGCACCAAACCAAACCACACAAAGCTGGCACTGTTGTCTCCGCATTTTCGCTTCATCATCATCATCATCATCAGCCTGGTTACGCCCACTGCAGGGCAAAGGCCTCTCTCATACTTCTCCAACAACCCCGGTCATGTACTAATTGTGGCCATGCCGTCCCTGCAAACTTCTTAATCTCATCCGCCCACCTAACTTTCTGCCGCCCCCTGCTACGCTTCCCTTGGGATCCAGTCCGTAACCCTTAATGACCATCGGTTATCTTCCCTCCTCATTACATGTCCTGCCCATGCCCATTTCTTTTTCTTGATTTCAACTAAGATGTTATTAACTCGCGTTTGTTCCCTCACCCAATCTGCTCTTTTCTTATCCCTTAACGTTACACCTATCATTCTTCTTTCCATAGCTCGTTGTGTCGTCCTCAATTTGAGTAGAACCCTTTTAGTAAGCCTCCAGGTTTCTGCCCCGTAGGTGAGTACTGGTAAGACACACCTATTATATACTTTTCTCTTGAGGGATAATGGCAACCTGCTGTTCATGATTTGGGAATGCCTGCCAAACGCACCCCAGCCCATTCTTATTCTTCTGATTATTTCCGTCTCATGATCCGGATCCGCCGTCACTACCTGCCCTAAGTAGATGTATTCCCTTACGACTTCCAGTGCCTCGCTGCCTATTGTAAATTGCTGTTCTCTCCCGAGACTGGTAAGCATTACTTTAGTTTTCTGCAGATAAATTTTTAGACCCACTCTTCTGCTTTGCCTCTCCAGGTCAGTGAGCATGCATTGCAATTGGTCCCCTGAGTTACTAAGCAAGGCAATATCATCAGCGAATCGCAAGTTACTAAGGTATTCTCCATTAACTTTTATCCCCAATTCTTCCCAATCCAGGTCTCTGAATACCTCCTGTAAACACGCTGTGAATAGCATTGGAGATATCGTATCTCCCTGCCTGACGCCTTTCTTTATTGGGATTTTGTTGCTTGCTTTATGGAGGACTACGGTGGCTGTGGAGCCGCTATAGATATCTTCCAGTATTTTTACATATGGCTCATCTACACCCTGATTCCGTAATGCCTCCGTGACTGCCTAGGTTTCGACTGAATCAAACGCTTTCTCGTAATCAATGAAAGCTATATATAAGGGTTGGTTATATTCTGCACATTTCTCTATCACTTGATTGATAGTGTGAATATGGTCTATTGTTGAGTAGCCTTTACGGAATCCTGCCTGGTCCTTTGGTTGACAGAAGTCTAAGGTGTTCCTGATTCTATTTGCAATTACCTTAGTAAATACTTTGTAGGCAACGGACAGTAAGCTGATCGGTCTATAATTTTTCAAGTCTTTGGCGTCCCCTTTCTTATGGATTAGGATTATGTTAGCGTTCTTCCAAGATTCCGGTACGCTCGAGGTCATGAGGCATTGCGCATACAGGGTGGCCAGTTTCTCTAGAACAATCTGTCCACCATCCTTCAACAAATCTGCTGTTACCTGATCGTCCCCGGCTGCCTTCCCCCTTTGCATATCTCCTAAGGCTTTCTTTACTTCTTCCGGCGTTACCTTCGGGATTTCGAATTCCTCTAGACTATTTTCTCTTCCATTATCGTCGTGGATGCCACTGGTACTGTATAAATCTCTATAGAACTCCTCAGTCACTTGAACTATCTCATCCATATTAGTAATGATATTGCCGGCTTTGTCTCTTAACGCATACATCTGATTCTTGCCAATTCCGAGTTTCTTCTTCACTGTTTTTAGGCTTCCTCCGTTCCTGAGAGCATGTTCAATTCTATCCATATTATACTTCCTTATGTCAGCTGTCTTACGCTTGTTGATTAACTTCGAAAGTTCTGCAAGTTCTATTCTAGCTGTAGGGTTAGATGCTTTCATACATTGGCGTTTCTTGATCAGATCTTTCGTCTCCTGCGATAGTTTGCTGGTATCCTGCCTAACGGAGTTACCACCGACTTCCATTGCACACTCCTTAATGATGCCCACAAGATTGTCGTTTATTGCTCCAACACTAAGGTCCTCTTCCTGAGTTAAAGCTGAATACCTGTTCTGTAGCTTGATCTGGAATTCCTCTATTTTCCCTCTTACCGCTAACTCATTGATCGGCTTCTTATGTACCAGTTTATTGCGTTCCCTCCTCAGGTGTAGGCTAATTCGAGTTCTTACCATCCTGTGGTTACTGCAGCGCACCTTGCCGAGCACGTCCACATCTTGTATGATGCCAGGGTTAGCGCAGAGTATGAAGTCTATTTCATTTCTAGTCTCGCCGTTCGGGCTCCTCCACGTACACTTTCGGCTATCCCGCTTGCGGAAGAAGGTATTCATTATCCTCATATTATTCTGTTCCGCAAACTCTACTAATAACTCTCCCCTGCTATTCCTAGTGCCTATGCCATATTCACCCACTGCCTTGTCTCCAGCCTGCTTCTTGCCTACCTTGGCATTAAAGTCGCCCATTAGTATAGTGTATTTAGTTTTCACTCTGCCCATCGCCGATTCCACGTCTTCATAGAAGCTTTCGACTTCCCGGTCATCATGACTGGATGTAGGGGCGTAGACCTGTACAAGCTTCATTTTGTACCTCTTATTAAGTTTCACAACAAGACCTGCCACCCTCTCGTTAATGCTATAGAATTCCTGTATGTTACCAGCTATATTCTTATTAACCAGGAATCCGACTCCTAGTTCTCTTCTCTCCGCTAAGCCCCGGTAGCACAGGACGTGCCCGCTATTTAGCACTGTATATGCTTCTTTTGGCCTCCTAACTTCACTGAGCCCTATTATATCCCATTTACTGCCCTCTAATTCCTCCAATAGCACTGCTAGACTCGCCTCACTAGATAACGTTCTAGCGTTAAACGTTGCCAGGTTCATATTCCAATGGCGGCCTGCCCGGAGCCAGTGATTCTTAGCACCCTCTGCTGCGTCGCAGGTCTGACCGCCGCCGTGGTCAGTTGCTTCGCAGCTGCTGGGGACTGAGGGCCGGGGTTTGGTTGTTGTGTTCATAGGAGGTTGTGGCCAAGTACTGCACCAGGGTGGCCAATCCTGCTCTGGTGAGGGAGTGCGTTACCGGTTCTGGTCACCGGGATCAGGCCACACTCCAGGCCTGTTTGTGCAATTTTATCAACACGCGGATTTTTTTTTAATCCGGTGGAAAATTGCCGGCACCGGGATTCGAACCACGGACCTCTTGCACGCGAGGCGGGTGTTCTACCTCTACGCCACCGCTGCACTTCCTTTCGCTGCGCTTCGTTTATTAGCAAATTCTCAGAGCTGCCGCTCCCTCGTTGCAGCAAAGGACGAATAAACTTCCGAGCACTCTCCTGGCCCGTTGCCGTCCGGTTGGCCTACGACCAGGAAAAGTGGAAGCGAGTCAAGCGACACAGACACCGAAGCCACCGAGTTTTACTCGGACAGCTCTCACTACTCGGAAGACGACTTCAAGTTTGTCATGAGCCGAAAGGCAAAAAGAAGACTGCTGCGGGCGTCATCGCCGGCAATTTTTTGGACCGTGAAGGATTTGCCCCGCCGCTGGCCGCACACTGTTCTCTTCTTGCCCGTGGACCCTACGACCAATTTGCGGCTCCTGAATAGGCACGTTCTTTCTTTGTTATTCGAGGGCATCGCACCGAATGAAATTAAAGACGTGAGAATAAACTCACGGAAGAATATCCGGGCTGTTGGTGTTTTACATCGTAGCGCACTATAAAGTCTTCGGAATGTCACGGTAATGGACAAAATAAACGTGCAATCAGTGGTCCGTACAGGCGGTAAAGGTACTTTTGGCGTCATTTATTACGTCATCGTTCGCATTCCGGCCGACGACTTGCCAATATTAATAAAGCCAACAACAGAAGGAACTTTCATCACGCATTTCACCAGACTCGGAAACACACGCTGCGTGACGCTTTTGTTTGAGGGAGACTGCCTTCACTCTCACGTCAAATATGGCCATGTACGCCATGGAGTTCGACCTTAGATACCGAAGCCCCTGCAAAGTCGCCAGCGCTTCAAGATTGCTCATGTAAAAAGCGTCTGTGGGAACAATGCTGTGTGTTCGCGGTGTGCTGAATCCCATTCAGAAGACGCCTGCCGCGCGACTGTCCTGAAGTGCCCTAATTGCCGTGGTTCCCACGAAACCTCATCGACGGACTGCCCGAGGGTCCGGAAGGAGTTCGCGGTTCTAAAACGCATGTCTTGGGATCATTCCACACACAGCGAGGCTGCAGCTACATTTAGGCGGCGACGGTATCGCCACCGAAGAGGGCAACGAAACGTCGCAACAAGCACCACGCAGTCTTACGCCAATGCGGCTGCTACAAAGACGCGGAGCGCCACCACGAAAGATAGCGCGATAACGAAGAAACAGGTAAGACTCGATCATCCTGCAAACTGGCGCGCACTTCCAAGCGCACAACCTTCCACGAAGACACCTCAGACACGGCCTACATCGACACCCTCACAAACCGCTGATGCAACGACATCTGATGAACGCCAGGTTGTAATAATGTTGCGGTCACTTTTGAATGCTATGCGTGTACTACGCAGCAACATGATAATCTCGTCTGCGCAGAGTGCACTGCAGGTGCAGGGCACCCTGGGTCCAGTGCTTGCGGCTCTAGAGTAAAGGAATGGCCCGCCAGATACCATCGTTTCAAGAGGAGGTCCAGAATGCATCTGTCTTTCAAATGAATGCCAGAGGACTCAATTCGCGTATGTCCGACTTTCGACAGTTTGTATTCGTGAATCAGTTTCTCATTAATGTCATTTGTGAGCCAAGCCTGTCATTTTTCATCAGACTATTCGGATATGGGTGCATCATGTCCTCCACCCACGGGCAATGCAGCAAGATTATTGCTTTTATACGCCGTGGCTTGAGGTATGTTCATCAACCCGGGTCACCTGACGATGAAAAACAGTACGTGTGTTTCACCGTGAAGAAGAGCAAGGTCACTTTCACAATTGTGGGAGCCTACTTATCGGTATCAAGTCGCCTAAACTGCGAGCGCTCACGGAAAGTTTTGACGACGACTTCATCGCCGTGTTTAATCACTGGAGATTTCAATGCCCACCGCTATCTCTGGTGATACGACAAGAATAACTCAAGGGGCAGAAGATTGGTGTCCGTTGCATCTGGACGAGAAATTCGTTTGTTAAATGATGGAAGCCCCAGATATCTGCGAGGAACAGCGCTTAGTAGGTGCCTCGACCTTAGCTTTGTTTTGCCCTCCTTTAACAGAAAAGTTCAATGGTTCTCCGATTTGGAAATGCGGGGAAGTGACCACATTTCAACTTATCTAGCGATTGAGGGGCTGACTAGCTCCAAGTCCTCCGGAGATATCCAATGTACGGACTGGCCGAAATTTAAATAAATCTTGGTAGAGTGCTGTCGAGACGACATACCATCCGGCCTAGGGGACGCAATAAAAGGTGCCTTACAGGTTACCACACATTCGATGTTCAAAAGCCCCGCACGTACCGAATTCGATATCGAGATAAAGAAACTTCGGGCAATTCGCTGCTGTGCGGAACTAAGATAAGTGCGCACAAAATCCATTCACGATTTGAGATTGGCCGGACGCACACACAAGGAAATACCGTGTCGTATGAAAAAGCTGGCTTCACAACGATGGATGTCTTTCTGCGAGTATCTGGATCCCCGAAAGCCTTTGTCTCTAATATGGAGAACTGTTCGTGGCCTCCGTGCAATACCTGGAAAGCACCACCCATTTAATTCCCTGGCCTCTTTACCTACAATGCAAAGGGATTGAAGTTGCCGAATCTTTGTGAAGAAGGATTGTCGGTGAAACAAGCTCCACTGGAACGCAGCCTGCCGACAACTTACCGTTCTCCCGTGGTCCCCGTATGGAGCGCCCTTTTTCTCTGGAGGAACTAGAGGCTGCGCTTGCTTTATGCAGGCGTTCCTCACTGCCAGGAGCACAGGGCATTACCGTGCTCTTTGTAATCTTGGGGAATGAGTTCGAAAGGCACACCTGCTCCTGTAGAACGACTCGTGGCAGACTGGCAGGGTTCCTCAAGAGTGGAAGACAAGTCGCCTGATTCTACTTCTCAAAGCTGGCAAGTGGCTTTTGGATATTGCGTCATACCATCCGATCGCTCTCGCTAGATGTGTAGGAAAAGTAAGGGAACGGATGGTTCTAACGCGTCTGGAGTGGTACCTAGAGCACTATGAAATTTATCCATACGCGTTGACAGGAGCCAGGCGCGACCGTTCATCAATAGACAAGGTTGACGACTTGGTAACGTACGTCGAATTCCAGAAATCCTGTAAACGCTTGTCTGCTGCCTTGTTTCTAGACGTTAAAGGGGTTTAGGATAACGTTACCCATGAAGCCATCCTTAAAGCATTAGAAGCAATAGGACTTGGTGGCAAGATATATCTTTGGGTTTGTAGCTACCTTCAGATGCGATCATTCTACATGCTCATCTGGGGATGGCACGACAGTCCGCTATTACAGTAGTCGCGGAGTCCCTCAGGGCGGAGTACTAAGCCCAACGATTTTAATCTAGCCATTATGAGACTACTTGAGGACCTGTGAAGCACCGTTCGATTCTCTATCTACGCGGATAACATGCGTGTCTGGACGTCGGGGATGACACGGCTTCAGCTTGGCGCTCACATTCAGAAGGCGGCCTCATCGACATCATGCTACCTTTTTAAACAAGGTCTGGTGAGGACTTGGGAAAAGTGCGCAGAGGTGGCGTTTACCCGGAAGTCAATGTCTGCGTACGCCATATCAATCAGCGGACAAGTGATATCGTCCTCGAGAAGTCACAGTTTGCTGTATGTCACTGATTGCTGTATGTCATCTGTTCAGGTTCTTTGCAGCAAAGAACTGGGGTGCATCCACGCAATCAATGCTACAGCTGTACAGGGTGTTGTTCGTTGGGTTCGTCCGGTACAGCCTACCTGTAACATTCAACGCCTGCAAAATAAATTTGCGTAGAGTTCAGAGCATTCGAGCTCAAGCTCTAAGAATATGTCTTGGATTTGAACGCAGTGAGTGAACGACTGAAACAATGCCATTTCTCAATATTATTCAATCACGACGCACATCGCCGTCGAGACAATGCGTGCACATGTCAGGCACATTGCCCGAACCCCTTGCCACCACTTCGCCACACTGTCTTTGGAAAGGCCCCGCAGGGCATTTAGCACAACTGTCACTGCATATCGTACCTCGCTTACATCGGGGTACACACCTGCGGTGGGTCGGTGTCTCCTCCATGGTGTTTGTGCAAACCTAAAGTACAGCTTGCACTAGCGCAAGCTGCACTTCAGGACGAATTATTTTAGTGCAAGCTGTACTGCAGCTTGAACTAAAGCAAATAAGCTTACTCCTGTTGTACGAGAAATACAATAGCCACGTGCACATCTATACCGACGGATCGACCACATCGACCAGTTCTGGGGGTTCTGTATGCATACCGACAACAGGAGTAACACAGTCATTCAAGGACTTACATGTCACGACGTCCACGACTGCGGAACTCAAGGCTCCGCCATGCACTTCAATTTATTGACACAGAGAGTCCTGGTACATGGGCCGTGTTTTACGACTCGAGACCGGCTTTACACAGCAAGCAGTCGGTTCTCAGACGTGGTGCTCACGAACAGCGAACATACGAAATCGCCAAACATCATGGCGATGTCAAATAGAATGGACACGAAATTATTTTCCGGTGGCTACGTGGTCATTGCGAGATCAGTGGAAAGGATCAAGTAGGCAAAGCTGCCCGAGAGTCACATCAAGAACAACACAGCATTCCCATTTCTCGTTCCAGGAAATGCCGCAAGGCAGCTTCGTCACAAGCGCGCAAGCACTCCAAATATAAGGCGCGCCAGATTGTACAAAGCGAACTCTTCGCTACAACTCCGACCTCCACCCGGGCTTCACCGACATGAGGCATCGCTTTTATACCACCTGTGGTTGGGAGTGGCTTTCACGAAGGCGTACCCTACTTTGATTGGGATGACCGACAGCATTCCATATGATGTTTGCGGCGTGTAAGAGAATATCGAACAATCATTGGGCCATTGCCAACGATTTCACTTGGAAAGACAAACATTATTTATGCCATTGCGACGACTGGACGATCGGCCGTTGTCTGTGCAGGCGCTGCTTACAGACCGTCCCCATCACTCGTCGGCCCACAAAGCTATGAAGGCATTTTTGTCTTTCTCAAGACATATGTGAACGTCTTTGACTCGCTCAGGCCCTCCGCGTGCGTGCGGGAGCTCATGGCGGCTTTCCCCCCACTGACATCCCTCTCTCTATCTCACCTTCCTATTCCCTCTTTCCCGTCCCCCAGAGTAGGGTAGCCAACCAGGCGAATTTCTGATTAGGATCCCTGCCTTCTCTCTCTATTTGCTGCTCCTCCTACTCTTCCTTCATGTTGTTTGAATCCTTTAAAAGGGCTCCCTAAGGCTTCTTGAAACTCAGCCAAGTGCGCCTCACAGGCAGACGTGAATTCTATAAATTAAGTTTCCCCAAAAGACGTTGTAAGAGCCACATGCGTCATTCTTCAGCGATCGATATGCCAGGCGTTCTATTCGGCGCTGTAATACGCTGGTAAGCGAATATATGAACACGCGGACGACATCGTAAAAGCTTTGGGGAGCACAACATAGCACACTCTTCAGAAAAGAGCTCTTAAAGCCAGCATCGCATGGCTGAGCAGCGCTTTGAAAGAGCATCAGCAGTAGCAGCCTACTTTATGGTTACTTCAAAAGCAAGGCCTTTCGCAGTGACATCGAATTGCCTAGCAACAGAATTCACAAGGACTTCCTACCTTTATCAAACCTTGTAAATTTGCCTTGTTCTTGAATGTTTTTCTGTTACCTTGGTGCTCATTATGCTGCTCTAATAGAAAAGTGATGATCCGCTTTACGAAAGTGCTTGATGCCTCAGCTCCACTTCGCCTTTCAATCTAAATTAGACCTAGAAACCAAAGTTTGCTATATAATCATGTTGCCTTATTCCTACCACTTAACTTCAAATCTGTACTGTCAGTCGCTTTACTTGGTAGCGTGCGAACTCCCATTTGCGTATATTTGGAAAAAACATACGCCGCACAAAGTCTTCAGTGATGAAACATAGACATGCCATCATCTAAGTGCAAAGTATGGGTGCAAGAGCTTTCAAAAATTGCTCATTTTTTTGCTCCTGCCAAGGTAATCTCAGGCCCACTTGCGCTGCCGATAGGACTCCCAGCAGAACGCATTTTCTATATCGCGTATGTGGTGAGTCGCAAAGCCGAACAGGCAAACGGAACATTTGGTGCTGTGCATGACTGTTTAAGAGAATGAGAAAAGTCATGCCACTTCAGAAATTAGCCATTTTGTTAATTACTTCTTTAATCACAGTTTCCGGCCAACCTGATGATTTGGCGCTCGACATGCTCCAAGCGCTCGCGAGTCCGTCATCCCCCGTTGCCGTGGTCACCTCTTCAGAACACTCCGCGCTGCCCTTCAAACTCAATGCAACCTATCCACTCTCAATAACCACGTGGAATATATTTGCAAGGCGCAGTTCTCTCAAACATTTCGCTAGGTACGTAACACAGAGTGACAGCAGTTTTCCTAGGCCGGGTGTAGTTTTTGTGTCCGTGCACGAGGCGAACTTGTTGCAAGATTTGAGACCAATTGTCGCATCGTTCGAGAGGTACCACTCGAACATTCAGTGGCTTTTTGCTGTCGGTGAGCACGAGGAAATTTTAAGCACGTTCTCTGGACACTTGTGTCAAGTGATGAGCGTCACTGATGTCGAAATCAACGCGCCATTGGACGGCTACAGGTCTTGCGAGGAACGTCGCGTATTCGCTGCAGCCGCAGACGCGATCACTGCACAACGCATGCCACGTGCTGGCAGGTACCCCAAAGGCAAACGTATAACATTCGCGGCTCTCGACAAGGACACTAGCCTTTGTTTCCGGGAAGAAACGTTCGTGCCACTCCTAAAGCTGGCTTACGCCGCCACCAACACAACTTTGGTCGAGCTCTGCAACAGTGACGGAACTGATTCACTCCTATTGGACCGACGCGTGGATTTCGTAATTGCCACGTCAAATAACGTTCGCCTGAGTTCGTATTACGGACACATCATGCTGCCACCGATTTCGCTTTGCTTTCTCTCTCGCCGAGCCTCGCCGTTGCGTCCGTCGTTCTCGTCAACGTGGTTGTCGTTCTTGCAGATCTCTCTGGCATTGCTTCCCTTGGCTCTCCTGTTTCTCCTCTTAGTCGCTGTACAGGCTAGCCGACACTCCGCGTTTACTATCGATCATCCAGGATGGATCATGTTCTTTTTGGGAACCTATCTGGGCCAGAGTCCGGTGGCAGTCGAGAAGCCAAAGTCGGTCCTTGTGAGAGTATCTCTTGTTGCCTGGATGCTCGCAATGTTAGTGTTAGTGCAGTTCACTAAGACGGAAATCACCGCGTCTCGAAGCATTCCCACCCTTTCATCCGAAATAAGGCACGTGGCAGAGTTTACGTCGCGCCTGGACACCGGATACATATTACCATGCACGCACTATTTTGTTGCCGGCATTATTGATGAGTTCAGCGGAAATGTGCCGCACCTAATGTCTCTGCGTCAAGCGCTGAAGAAATGCGACAAGACATGCCTTACTGACGACATCTATGGTGTCTGCATTCCACTCGCTGAACAAGGGTCGCATGCCATGCTGGAGCTGTGCCGCCTTTACCAGAAAGACAGCAGCTGTTCGGCCGGTCTTGTTGTAAGCGACGAAGAACTCCTATTTTGTTTGAAGTGGATACCGACACACATCAGATTTCCCTTGAGGTAAGTGTATGTAGATGGACGCTCTCGTTGTTGCGACTAAAAGTGTAAACAACTACTGAAATAACGTTTGAACAATGGTGCTTTTCGTGGAAAAATGGTTTGGACAAGCTGCGTGTTCAAAAACACCTCGCATAAGAAGCTATGTGTTGCATCGCCATCGATAACTTCAGATTAAAATGTCAGTTTGCGCCGACACATAGCGGTGTGCGAATGTTGCAGCTTGAAGACCGCAATGGTTCAGCAGTAGGTGCTAAAGACTATTCTTTAATGCCACAGGCGATTGATTAGCCACTATTTGACTACTACTTGGCGCTAACACTATTTGTCTTTAGCTGATAATTTTTATGATACAACTTGTCACGTTGCTCCAGAGGTAGTGTGATGCTGGTGAAATGACTACGTGAAGTGCAGCTTTTAGCACGAACACAGAAAGATAGAGCGCAGGCCTTCTTGCCCTCACGAAGACAAAAAGTTGTAACACGTATAACTTGTAAAATCAATTCCCCATGTTACGCGCAAGAAAATTTAGGATAAGGTACAAATACTATGTTCTACGTAGCCCTTTAACACACGCGAAAATTACTGAATCATGTGCCATCTGATTGCCTTTTTGACTACGACTTGTGAATTCGTAGAACAATAATTCTTGTGAGAACCGCGACATCCGCAGGACTAGAGGTGCCACCTGCCTAAATAAAAAAATGGACGTTACAGAACCTGTCGCTTCTTACCAACTTATTTGAATACAATTCAACACGTTGTTTCTAAAATGCGGCAGATGCTGTGAGCCGTAACACCTATATATACCACTGCATTTAAAGTG
Organism: Dermacentor variabilis; assembly: GCF_050947875.1. Classification (NCBI taxonomy): domain Eukaryota; kingdom Metazoa; phylum Arthropoda; class Arachnida; order Ixodida; family Ixodidae; genus Dermacentor; species Dermacentor variabilis. The sequence continues at coordinate 61,832,044 of NC_134575.1, forward strand.
ATTGTACACGCTGCCGCATTAGACCGTATTATAGTGTCAATGTTCACACGGTGAGCACGTCTTGTCATCTGCTTAGCTGTTCGGTTAGTGTGTATAGTGCTAGCGGTAACCAGTAAGTCTACGTCTGATGGAACATTGCCTGGCTTCAGTTTGAGTTTCAGTGTATTATTCTTTAAATACAATAAATGGGTAACAGATAATACAAGACAAGGGTCCCAAAGTCAAAGGCTGCAACGGGACTCTCGGTCCCGCAAATAAGAAAATGGCTTCTTTGAAATGAGAACCGGATAAATAATTAGGAGAACAGAGATATAACAGACAAAAAGCCATGAGTTCGATCGCATAAGGCAGATGCTCCTTGTGAAATCCTTGAAGCCAGATTGTCTTTAAAACAAGTTTTCATAACACTAGCACTCACCTACTGCGCTGAACCTTGGAAGATAACACGCATTCCTGAAAGCAAGCTACGGTCCGCGCAATGAGCTACGGAATGGAGAACAATGACAGTGACGTTAGGAACCCAAAAGAGGCAACAGAAAAAAATCCATTGTTTAAGACACTCTCTTGGCAGGTCATAAAATATGGAGTAATATACCTGTACTATAGTGCAACCGAAGTGTAGCGGAAAGATGAATGACCTTGGATGTAGCGAACACATTGATAAGGTACGGTAGGCGATGACAGAATTAACACTGCAAACAGGGCGAGTTGGTGACTGGACATATTTCTAGAGGTGGGTGGCGCAACCCGGACGAAGGACACAATGAAATGCACTCGTACTGTGGACTTCCTTGTGTCCCTCGTCCGGGTTGCGCTGTCCATCCCTTGGAATATGTTCAGACGATGACAGGACTGAAATGGAGCTAACAGAGCACCTCCTCCTTTCATTGTGCACTTTCAAGCTTCCACTCTTTGATATTCAGCGATCATATTGCAGGCACCAGCATCGAAGGTTGATACTGGCGCTGGAAGAGTCTGGGCTCGCTTGGGAACCCGTTAGGAAGATAATCAAGCCTTGCAGCGACCGGACGACCTTCGCAACATTTGACATTCCATTCAGCGACTACGCTGCCATTTACCTCGCTGGATGTGGCGTATCCCTGGTGGCATTTGGCGCAGAGGTGCTTTGTCAGCGCTGCTACCACGCACGGCGCCACAAAGCTCCCCGAGTTTACACCGGCTACAACGGCCTAATCAAGCTTGCGAGATGGCAAATGTGAAGCGTCGAGAATAAATTACTTAGACAGAAAGAGGGAGGGTCGGTCGTCAGCGCGCTTTGTACAGCCTAGCGTATTGGTGTCGTTGTTGTTCTTGTTGATGTTCTTGTTGTTGTTTTGGTGCTTGTTGTTATTAACTTACACGTCTGTGAAAATATTGAAGCTCGACGCTATGTTCCACGGTGGGCTTGTCTTGTTTCCCCTTCGGCAAAGATAAATTTCTCGCAAAACCATCATGGCTAACACGACACGGTATACTTTAGAAATTTGGCAGTGGAATTGCGCTAGCTAAGCGAAACGCAAATCCTCGCTGCAACAGTACCTCAAAATTCAACCCAAAAAGCCGCACGCAATGCTGTTACAGGAAACCCTATGCGAAACCCTTTGGGTCTCAGGGTACAGCCCCGTCTCCCAAAGAGGAGGGGGCGCCAGGAGAGGCATCGCCACGCCTGTTAATACAAAATTCGCGCACATTGTTCACGACGTCCTAGCGAAAAACAGTCGCATCGAGGCGATCCCAATCCAGCTCGTACCTAACCGACTCTTAAAACAAAGTGTTTTTTTACTAAACGTCTACAGCTCCCCCGCGCACTACAACCAATCCTTCCATACGATCCTTACTAAAGCCACGTCAATGGCACGAAACTCACCGCTCATTATCGCAGGTGACTTCAACGGCCCCCGCCCGTCGTGGGGTTACCCCACAATCAAGCCTAGCGGCAACAACCTCTCGCGCGTAATAGACGACGTGTCCGTCAACCTGGTGACGAACCACAGGTTCCCCGCCAGAGTGGGTACATCGACGCGGCGCGTTACCACGCCGGAACTCACGTTACTCCAAAATGTTGCAAACTACACATGGACGAACACGCAAGAGAACCTGGGCAGCGATCACTTCGTCATACGTACAAAAATACCAAACACGACGGCCCTACACAGATCGTTCACCCTGCCCAGACTGGGATACCTTCCGTAAGCTACGGAAGGAAGATACGAACACGTACGACTCTTTCACGGAACTCCTCTCTGCGATAAAGGGCGACATAACCAGAGCAACGAAAACCATACAAACGGAACTGGAGGTCCCAGGGGCTGACCCTCACCTAGCACACTTACTCGAGGCCAAGACTTCGATACTTGCGCGATGAAGAAAGCGACGTCTCAACAGACGCCTGCGCAAAGCATCGCGATCCTCAACCGAGACATAGACCAATACTGTACGGAGCTCACACAACACCAACATCTCGAACTCTGTTCGGCAGCCGACGGCCGCATGCGGACAGGAGGTAAGTAGAACCACCTGAAACGCATGTTAGACGACAGCCAAACGAAAGATAGCCATAACCAAAGCCACGCACTAGACCGATTTCTACACTCACATAAAAAGAGAGGGGGAACTGAAGAGTCCTTCCTGGAAGAAATTGCCAAACGATACCTACCGCTAGGCGACACTCACCCCAACGATTACCCGACATAAAGTGTGAAACAACTCCCGAACTAGACGCTGCCTTCACGGAAGCAGAAGTCCGAGAGGCGCTACACAACCTAAACAGCAGATCGGCCTCAGGACCCGACGGGGTAACCAACCGACTGTTACGTAACTTAGACGTCCTAGCGATTACATTACTCACGAAAGACATCAACCACCTGTGGGAAACAGGAGAGGTACCAACGCAATGGCGCACTGCCATGGTGGTCCTCATTACCGGGAAAACCGTGAAAACCACTTAACCTGGACAATTTACGCCCCTTCTCCCTTACTTCATGAGTGGGTAAAGTAGCCGAGCACTTCATTCAAACCCGAGTGTCGCGCTACATTGAGGAACACGAACTCCTCCCGCACAACATTGTAAGGTTTCAACCCCACCTCTCCACCCAAAATGTCATGTTACTCCAAAAGAGACAGATCTTCGACGTTAAAACAGGAGACGTTCGAAACATCCTCGCAGTCGATCTCACGAACGCATTCGACACCGTCTCGCACCACTTCGTAGTCTGTGGCAGGCCTCGGCCTCGGCCAGAGATTTCAGTAGTACGTACGCTCCTTCATAAAAGACAAAGATGCGCGACTACGAGTCTCACAACTTAAGTCTGACCCCTACACGCTGGGCTCCATCGGAACACCACAAGGCTCAGTCATCAATCCATTACTATTTAACATAGTGATGAAGGGACTCGCAGACAATCTATGAAACATCCGGAACGTAAACTGCGCTCTATATAGACGCAGATGACATTACCGTCCGGAGCCCGGGAGGTTCCCAGGCAGACATGGAACAGGCATCACAGTCTGCCCTAGATGCCACGGAAGAGTACCTACTAGACACAGGAAGTATCCTCCAATGAATCGGAACTCATACTTTTTCGCAAGTCTTGCCAAGGAGTCCGCAAGCTAACTCCTTTAGACGAACTTCCGATCGCACTACACACAAGAGACGGACAACAGATTTCGCGAGTCAACCACATACGCATTCTTGAGCTCCTAATAGAAGCCACCGCATGCCACGGACACACGATCAAACACTTAACCACCGAAACTGAAAACATGATCAGACTCATCCACAGAGTCTCGAGGCGCAGGCAGGGTCTCTGCAAAGATAACCTTCTGCGCGTGTAGCACGCGTTCCTTATAAGCAACAATATTACGTCACCTCTGCCCAACTCCGGACGAAAATAGAAAGGACAAAACTAAACACACTCATACGCAAGAGCATCAAACAGGTCTTGGGCATTCCACAAAGAGCAAGTACAGCAAAGGTTGATCAGCTAGGCATGCACAGCAACATCAACGAAGTGGTCGAGGCTCACACTATGGCGCAAATACTCCGCCTATCCTCATCCAAAGCCGGCAGACTAATACTAAACGAACCCAATGTCTCCCCTTCTCCCTATCTCCAGCACGTGGTTACCCTACCGAGCGAAATTAGAGACCAGCTACAAAGTCTCGCCGTTTCCCAGAAACGTCCGTCCACAACACAACGTGGCTAGGCGCCGTGCCCGCGCCATTCTCGACCGCATCGACGCGGATCGCGAAGCCACCGCATTTGTGGACGCGGCCCAGTACGGCAACACATCCACTTTCGCGATAGCAGTGAAGGACGGCAACGGAACGTTACGATCATCCGCATTGCTTAAAACGACCACCAGCGCTAAAGCAGCACAAATAGCCGTAGCCACCGCCATGGCAGACCCCATATTTACCTACGAATGCGGCACCGTATGTAAAGAAGTAGCGCGTATACTACAAACGAGCTCAAAAGTGAGCAAACGGTGCCTCTCCTGGTTCCCCGCTCACATGGGGAAAGACATTCACGCGCAAAAAGCTAACCTCATTGAAACGGCCCATGACCGTGCGCGACAACTTGCCCGCCGCGACGGTCCCACGGCCTCCTAGTGGCTGGACATTTAGTTTAATGACCCGCTACTCATTTATCAGGAAATCACCTCACTCTATCGAAAAGGCAGAATAAAATGCCCGCTCCCACACTCCAAACTCGAAGGCGCGCAGGCGGCCGCATTTCGAATACTACAGTCGGACTCATATCCGTCACGAGGCCTACTAGGCCATTACAACTCAGACATTCCAGCAAATTGCCCACACTTCCCAGAACTTTATTGCTCCTTCTCGCATATATTATGGCCATGTACCGCGTTACCCAAGGGCCCTCTCTCCAGTGAGGCCGAATGCGAAGAAGCCCTCAAAAGCCCGGACCTCAAACTGCAACTCAAGGCCGTCCAGAGGACCCAAGAACTGGTGAAGCGTCACCCCGTTCCCGTTCCGACTTGAGCGTCGCCTACGGTTTCGACCGGTGGAGTTCCCCGCAGGGGATTTCCAACCGCTTGAAACTCTTCAGGACCTCACTAAAGTTCTTGACTGCCTGACATTCCTGGTATATTCCATTTAAAGAATACTATTGTGCGGTCATTTAAGTACAAAAGGCTAGGTGCAACCTACCCTGGTTATTAAGCGCTTGCAATCAAACATACCCGTCTGGTGCGTGTCCACCTCCGGTGTCGAGGAAGCTCAGCTGAGTGAAATGAGCACAAATAATTGGTCCTATTAGTAGGCAGCAAAACCATCATCACCATGATTTATTTACGCTTAAGGCCCCTGGCATTATCCAAGGGTACTACTGAAAATACTGGTCTCCGCCTTAAGGTCGAACGGTAAATGGCCTCTGTAGGCGGAGTAATTGCATCGCTCAAGGCGGACACGTGAAATCTACAGAGGCGGGATGCAATCCATCAGCCCACTATGTTACCAGAGGGTTTCCCCGCGACGTGTATGGCTTGGAGCCTCGTTTCCAAATGCGTTCTCCTCCATCATCGAAATGGCCAGCAGCCCATTTGTTACTTCTGCTGGTGCAACGAAACGACGGCGAACATTCTTCGCTAGGGGCCTTGTATTTAAATCCCTAAGAGCAGTACTGCCCTCTGTACTACATACCAGCTCCCCCAGAAAAAAAAATTTCTCACTCTGTAATGGCGTCTCTTCACTTAACATCTGCCGGATTGCGCGACGAATTATGATTGTCTAACACTTTTGGTGACACTGACATTGGCATTGTGTGACATTGACATTGTCACAATGTCGCATGCCATTCACAGGAACACAAACAGCTTTGTAGTGTCATTCTTTACTTTTTTTATGTTCTCTCATCTGTCGTAGTCCTCGATCCCTTGAGCAGGGCAGGGCAAATTTAACTGGATACATTCTCTGGTTAACCTGCTTAACATTGTTTTTATTGTTTCACTCTCCGTCTTCTTTCTTGAAACGTCCTTATCAAGCGAAATGCTCCACTGTTCAATGATGGGACGATAACAGCCGCATTTCACGACGAGATACAAAATCGTATACACGAGCGAAAGATGCGGTATCTTCTCACACAGAACTAAAGAAGTCTCAAGACTGCCAACAAATGTCCGGTGTGCATTTTACTTGGACGACTGGAGATGATCAATCGTGGAAACGTTTTAGCTTAAATTAGGGTGGATGAACCGAGGATAAATAAGATGACGCCTACATTACAAAAGAAGATGAAATAAGTAAATACAGAGAGGTTAGCCAGGGTGTAGACAAAGTAGATAAATTATGGAGTTATAAGGAGTTAAGCAAGTAAAAATGGAGGAAGAACGATAATTAGTCCATTAGTATCCCGAGTACTTTTGAAATGGGGATACCATGTTCATTTGTAAAAAAATTAAAGAAGAAACATACTTTTTTCCGTCTTATGCAATTTTCCCAAGAAGTGTCTTGCCAAGCCAATCACGTTGTATTTCTTTTTTCCACTATATCGTGTCTGCGTCAAGAAAATTGGAGAACTTTTAGGCACTGCAAGTACTGCTATGCACGGAGCTTATTTATTTCCGTCCATGATTTGTATTTCAAACTTGAAACTGACTTATTGTGTGTAAGCTTTAAAAAATAAGCCTCAATATGACAAAGTAATGAAATGTCGATACAATATGCATCATTAAAGCGTCGCAAGAACATGAATTTAGGTACATTTTACAAGGTACGCTGGGCCTATATGTATGCTAGAAAGGTGTGCTTGTTTTCAGAGCACATGTGATGGCATTTAACCTGTATTCTTAGGCAATATTGATACGGAACAGCAGCCACAATGTGGCTGCACTGAGGAGGAAGAAGACGACGTGACCCCGGTTGATATAGCGTCGCTATCTTTGCCACCGTTGGTCTACGTGTAAATATATTGTAAATAGACTTGTACATCAGCTACATGTGACATTAATTTGGTGGAGGTGCTGGGTAAGGTGAAGCGAGGATTTCGTGCCAATGTCGTCATTGCAGGTTCACCTCCAGAAGCTGCACTGTCTAGTTTTCCGTTCGGGGGTGCGGCGAGTAGGTCGGAGAAGGAGCACGGCTTGACGGGGGCGAACGAGATTGACGGCGGGAGGGCGAAGGCGAGAGGAAGTGGCGGGGTCGTGTCGGAGGGGTCGCAGGGTCCGATGGTGGGGCAGGCATAGAAGGAGCGAAGGAAAAGGACGCGCTAGATGGACGAGGGTGGTAATTAGAAGAATAGAGCGTCGGAGAAGTCCAGCGGCTGCGGCTGTGGCGAGCGACATGTCCAGTGCGTCGGCAGTTAAAACAGATCGGCTTGTCGTCCACGGTTCGCCATTCGGAGGGGTTGTGCTGTGATGCGGGTCCAGTTGTCACATCGCGACGGCTGGTGGAAGAGGTCATCGCAAGAGGACGTAGCAGCTGTGTTGGGAAATCGCGTGATGTGCTTGGATACCCGGTGGCTTTTAGCATGCTCGAGACTCCTTGAGGATCGTATCGATGCTTGTGACGTTCGTAAACACCAGTAAATTGAAGGTGTCGTCACAATGCCTTTGAGGACGTGATTAACCTTATCGTCCTTAGACATTCCGGTCAGCCTTGGCCCAAAGGGCCAAGACGTCGAAAATGTACGACACGTAGCACTCCGTCGACGTCTGTACAAGTGTGGCAAGGGCTTTCTTAGCATTGACTTGGCGACCGAACGGATTGCCAAAAAGGTCGCGGAGCTTATCTTTGAAGAGATCCCAGCTGGAAATCTCTTCGTGAGTCTGGAACTATGCCAGTGGAGCTGCGTTGAGGTAGAAAAGAACGTTGGCAAGCATAATAGTCGGATCCCACCTGTGACAGGTGCTGACACATTCGTATAAGCGGACCCAGTCGTCAACATCAGGACTGCCGACTCCGGAGTAAACACCAGGATCCTGAGGGGGGCAAACAGCGACGTAGTTCGGGGCTGCAGGCGGAGACGCTTGCGTAGATGAAGTGCCGCCAGCTGGAGCCGAAATTACACTGTCGCCGTCGCGACCGCTGCGGAGCTCCATGACGGGTACGGGGAACGTCCGCCTCCGATCGGGAAACTAGACAGTGCCGCTTCTCAAGGTGAAGCTGCATTGACGACATTGGCACGAAATCCTCGCTTCACCTTACCCAACACCTCCGCCACCTCCGCCTTCAGAGTCGGCAGCTATGTCCGACAGAGACAGAGAGCACGACTGTGTATGAAACATTGTCCCTTGAACGATTCTTCTTTGTGAGAAGTAGAACAACATATATATATATATATATATATATATATATATATATATATATATATGCTTATTGGTATAATCCTAGACGGCCGCCTCCGCTGGCTACCTACCAACTCCCTTTCGCGATCGAAGTGCTTTACGCCCAAGCGGGTCCATTTTCATTCCCGTGGCCATGGGCAGCCGGCAGGGGGTCAAAGGGGGGTGGCTGTACCCCGCCGTCCAAGAATTTCGCATAATATTTTTATGCACTAGCGAAATGTAACACGGCCTGGTTATCACACTAAGGTACCGCATATCTGTATGAAATGCCCTTTAGGATTGCGAGGCAACTTTGCACGTTACGCACTATGACATCGATGTTAAGATATTCGTGATTATCTAAGCCCATAAACATTCTGGCTGCGGAGCATTGTTATCGTTAGTAAATCCCAGCGCCCGTTAATTGTGCCGAGAAAAACTCTATTCAGTTTTGAATTACAGTAAAAGTAATGCAATCGCATGTAAAAGTGGGCCACTTTGGACACGCAGTTCGCCCGTTTATACCAAAACCACTACAGTGCTGCAAGTGCATGAAGCTTGGCCATGTGAGTAGTGTATGCAATAACACTTCCGTCTGTTCTCGCTGCAATGTGCCCCACACCACTAACACGAGAGAGGCCAATGTGCTGAAGTGCACAAACAGTAGCGGTCCTCACGATGCATCCTCGAAGGAATGCCCTTTGATTCGGAAGGAAATGGCAATATTGAAAAAAAAATGGTTAGAGACCACTCGTCTCACCGAGAAGCAGCAGAATCTATTAAGCGACGACGATCACGTCGCCGACGCTGATCAAGAACCTCTAAAACCTCTGCAGAACGCCAGCCACGTACATTACCACCCGCTCTTCCGCCCGGGCCAAACGCAGTCAGCTCAAAGGACAAAGGTACATCGAACAGCACGGCTGCTGGCACTTGGCCTGCACTCCCGATGATACATGCCCCTACTGAGTGAAATCAGAGTTCTACAGCAAGGGACATTTCGTCTGTTCCTGATAAATTGTCGGCCCAGGATCAACAAGTTGTCATGATCAGCTCTCTGATGAGTGCTATTCGTGTTCTTCTGGACAAGCTACAGACACCAACAGCTTGAAGTGCGTTGCAACTGCTGGATGCCATCAATCAGGTTCTTGCGAGCCTTCAGAAGTCCAGTGCTTGAGAGCTTCTAGAGTAGAACCATGGCTCATCGACAACAACAGCTATGGTTCCGGGATGTTGTCAGAAGTGCCTCCATATTCCAATGGAATGCGAGACGCCTGAGGTCACGTATTTCGGAGTTGCGACAGTTCGTGTTGGACAACCACTTTTCTAAACTGGTTATTTGTGAACCGAACGTATCAGCCTCCAAAGGACCATCAGGATATGAACCTTTTGTTTCAACCACGTGTGTCCGCAGTAGTAAGGTTCTGGATTACATTCGCAAATACCTTACGTATTTTTCCCAACCCGTAGCGCCACACGACAGTAACCAATACGTCTGTGTTACTGTGAAAAACAAGAGAATGTCTTTTACTCTTATTGGCGTCTACCTATCCCCAACAAGTCAGTTTGATAGCAAAAGACTAGAACATATTATGGCTGCTACTACCGGTCCTTGAATAATAACAGGGGACTTCAACGCTCACCATCATATATGGGGAAGCTCCAGGATAAATTCGAGGGGCAGGTCACTAATATCCTTTGCATCGGCCCACAACCTGTGCCTTCTAAATGACGGGAGCCCAATATTTCTGCGAGGAACAACGTACAGCAGCTGCCTTGACTTTGGTGTCACGTTGCCTCACTTCGAGCGTGCAGTGGTTCACTGATATTGAAAACCATGGAATTGATCCCATTCCGACCTATGTGAGAATCGATGGACTAGACGTCGCAATACCGGTTGTATCTCGCCAAATTGACTGGTCAGTCTTTCAAGCTCGTGTAGAAGACACATGCAAGAAACATATCGCACGCAAATTAGAAGATATAATTGCAGACGCAATGCAAGATTGCACGAATTGCTTCACACATTCGTCAAAGCGTACAAAGAATGACATTGAGTTGGAAAGACTTCATGCACTACGTCGCCGAGCTGAAAGGAGCTACAGGCGCAAGAAGTCAATTCTTGACCTCAGAGAAGCTTGGCGCATGCAAAAGAAGAGAAAGCGCCGAATGGATAAGCTAGCGGATCAAAGATGGAAATGCTTTTACGAGTCACTGGACCCCCACAAGCCTTTATCCCGTGCGTGGCGTACCCTACGGGGTTTTAGCTTAAGCCCGCAGCAACGACGCCCTTTCAACGCCCTTGCTCTCTGTCAAAATCGCCGTGAAATAGAAGTTGCGGAGGAATTTTGAGGGAAAGTCGCCGGCGGAACAGTTTAGGCCCTTGCCATGACTTTAGGCGACATCTCCGGTCCCCGAGATAAAAGTATGGACGCTCCATTCTCTATAGAAGAGTGAGAAGCTGCTATAGCGCTCTGTAGGTGCTCGTCTTCACCAGGGCCCGATGGCATAACATATACTGCTGTGTGCCACCTAGGTCAAGAAGCGTGAAGAGAACTCCTCAGCCTTTTTAATAGTTCATGGCAAGATGGTGTCGTAGCACAGGAATGGAAACACAGCCGCCTGGTACCGCTACTAAAACAGGAAAGTCACCGCTCGAACTGGCATCGTATCGGCCTATAGCACTTGCCAGCTGCGTCGGGAAACTCATGGAACGTACGATCCTCATGCGTCTCGAATGGTACCTTGAACGCAACAAAATTTACCCTGACTCAATGGCGGGATTTCGACGAGACCGTTCATCGATTGATAGTGTCATCGATCTAGCATCATCTGTAGAACAGCAAAAATCTCGGAAGTGATTATCAGTAGCACTCTTTCCTGACGTAAAAGGCGCTTACGACAACGTTTCCCACCAAACCATTCTAGACGCACTTTTGACAGTTGAACAAGGATGGCGAGTATATCGATGGATCAGAAACTACTCGACACAAAGGTCCTCGTTCATGCGTACGGAAGATGGTCCGACTACCGACCACTACACATGCCGAGGTGTTCCCCAAGGCGGTGTTCTAAGCCCTATTCTTTCCAACTTCCCGCTTCTTGGGCTGGCCGAATGCCCACCGGAAAAAGTGAGTGTTTCAATCTACGCCGACGACATCTGCAACTGGACATCAGCGGTCACTCGCCTGCAGGTTGGCGCAAGGCTACAGAAAGCAACAACAAAGGCATCTGACTATCTTCACAAACGAGGCCTTACTATCTCAACATAAAAATGTGCGTTAGTCGCTTTTACGCGAACAGCGATGTCTGGTTATCCAGTATGCGTCAATGGCCAGCCTATCTGCTAAAACTGAAATAATCGGTTTTTGGGTGTCATTGTTGACAGGGACCTCTCTTGGAGCCCTCAGGTTGCCCACTTGAAGAAGAGGCTCACATTTATTGTTCACGTCTTCAAGTTCATCGCCGGCAAAACATGGGGATCATCAGTGAGCTCCATGCTACAGTTATATCGAGCACTCTTTATCGGATTCCTACGCTATAGCACTCCCGTGCTTGCTAAAACATGCTAGTCAAATCTTCTAGAACTTCAGAGCGTGCAAGCACAGGCACTACGTGTTTGCCTAGGCCTTCCGCGGGGCGCCTCAACATCAGGAATCATTATAATGGCTCAAGGCCTCCGATCACGACTTACATCAGCACCGATACGATTACGGCGATGTTCGTCATGTTTCACGGATGCAATCAAGCTCTCTTGCCTGCCTGACAGAACGAAGACCACAGGCGGCCTTCTCCAACGAGTTCAGCAAACATCGTGCGACCCTACCATCGGGCGTCACATCCTCGGCACGTTCAACCTCAGCTTTGTGGTGTTTAAAACAACCTCAAGTGCGTCTTACGGTTCCAGGGATAAGAAACAAGACCGACCTGCCTACCTTGGCCTTGAAGCAAGCAGCTCTGGATTGTTTGCACACTTTCTACTTTGACCGAGTCCAGATATATACGGATGGCAACAAATCGTGTCGGAGCTACGAGAAATTCACCATCACATGATCGCGAAAGGGCACGACGTCGTGTTTCAATGGCTGCGTGGCCATTGGGGTATCTGCGACAACGACCTCGCTGAGGAAGCTGCTAGGAAAGCACACGAAAGAGCAACCCTTGTTTCTATACCTTTAAGGCAATCCAGCGCACCGTATGACACTGGACAAGTGGAAGACATCTGAATTCACTCAACATCGATTGCATTCCCTCGATGAATCTATGCAACAGCGGCTGTTACCAGGGCTTCTGCGTGATGAGCAAACAATGCTCTGCCGCTTACGCTTGGGCGTCGCATTCACGAATGCATATATGTTTGTGATTGGAAAGGCTGATGGCGCCGAGTGTAATGCCTAGGGTGTCGAGGAAACTACAGAACATCTACTCTGCTCCTGCCCATCTTTTGAAAATGAACGACAAGACCTCAGCACAGCTCTCTCTCAATCAGTTAGATAGAAAACCGTTCACGTTTAACAAGATCTTGGGACCATGGCCTCGCATATCGCAGCTACCAAAGGCCACAAAAGCGCAGTTGCAATATTCGAAAGCTACCGGATTGAGTCAGCGTCTTTGATCCGGACTGATTGACTGAACGATATCCCCAGTGGACATTCGCTTCTTCGTTTAACCTTTCCGTCCCCTTTTCCCTTTCCCAGAGTAGTGTAGCCAACCGGGCTCAGTCCTGGTTAACCTCCTTGCCTTTTATTTACCATTTGCTCTCTCTCTGTCTCTCTCACCCCCTCTCTCTCTTTCTCTCTCTCTCTCTGTCTCTCTCACCCCCTCTCTCTCTTTCTCTCTCTCTCTCTCTCTCTCTCTCTCTCTCTCTCTATCTCTCTCATTTTCAACTTAATTAATATTGAGTCACTTTTGTGAACAATGCGAGGCCGAAAACCAAGGTTCTTCCCGCAGTCGGCAGAATAAGCTTTCTTCAGTTACCTTCAACGCATTTTCATCAAATTGCTTGCGGCAGTTTTCTAATCGGAGTATGTATGCCTCTCGCGTGTGTTTAAATATCGAAACAGGAGTTTTTCATTCGATCAAAACTTTCCCTTTGGCTTGGTAATTTTAATGCGAAGTATTTACCTATAGGAAGCTGTTAGTTTGCAAGGTCATGCGAGGTAACTTTCAATTTTTGCTTTGCCTAAACAATTAAGTTCCCGCTTGAACATCTGGGCAAATAATAAAAAAAAGATCCTAAACTAGACCTGATAATGTCTATACTATCCGAAAAGTACGAGGATATATGCAGTAACTCAATATTAAATTTAATATAAAAGTCAATTTCTTCGTTGTGTGAGGAATGTGAAGTGATGATGAGATAACTTGGGAGTTAGAAGTTGGCGAATCTATACTATCTATGCAGTAAGAGTTCATTTAAGGTGAGTCACGCGACCTTACGATAACTTGTGGGTCCTGGGTCTTTTGGGCACGAAGTCCACGTCCCCCGCGGCAGAGTCCGAAGCTCCCCCCGCTTCAGCTGCGAGAAGCGAACGTACCACACCACGGGCGTGCCCCAGCCGTCCCGCTCGCCACTCTGGCCCGCTGCTCCTGCTCTCGGACTGCACACATGCCTGGACAAAATAAAATATGTGAGCGTTGTTTATACGTCGTGAGCCAGAACAGCCAGGGATACGGAGCACTGCCGTAATTTAACGAAATAAGACAAGGACCAAACTTTAGCTCTCAAACGCTCAAAGAAGGAGCCATTATGGTATAATGCTTCGCACCGCGATAACAGCCCTTAGGAGGAAGGTTCAGCTCGGGGCAGACTACGATGCCACCCATTCAAATAAATGTGAAACGTACAAACCGTTTAGTAGACAACCCCTCGACAGACCTGAGTGAAATTTGTTGCATGTTAAGACCAAAAATAAATTCTGGTCATTGCACAAGCGAAATATTGATTGACGGTTTGGAATGTTTTACATAAATTGGCCAAAATTTGGATTGCTAAATAAAAAGAAAGCACGATGTTTTCAAACTCGTTGCTCTGCACCAAAAGCGTATAATACAGTATTGTAAACTGCACGCGTTTGAGTTCCTAAAGTGAACAAATTTCATAAAATACTATAAAGCTTACTTGAATTTGTTACAATGTTTTACAATGTGCCGCTCACATATTAATGATATATTTTAGAGGAAAGTGTAATGCAACTATTTTTTCGTTTCGATATAGATGCAAGTTTATATGCAGTTTACAGAATTGTGGTATGGTTTTTCATTGCCGAGTTACAGAGTTGGAAACGTGAAATATTAGTTACACCAGTTTTGGTCAATATTTATGCATATTTAATAAAACATTGACGGCATAATTCAAGATATAGCGTTCTACAGTCGCTATAATTTAGATTTTCCTTTTCATTGCATCGTTAGCTGAACCCGTTCAGCTAGCGATGCAAAACTGTGTTGTCCTATACCGCGATCGGCACCACACGTTCGATCAATTCATTCGCAGTAAGCGGCTACGGAAACCGGCTTGAGGCTTCACTGAGCATAGACCTCAATGCTACCAGAGCAAATATTGACATACCACACGAGGCACTGAAAAAAAGGTTTTCGCGGTGAAGCCTTCGTTAAGGGGAAGTATTGCTTTGCGTGAAGGCATTCAGAAATTTGCAGGCAATTTGATGGAGTGGCCTGACGGATGACAGGAGACATTGTATATCGCTTCAGGTGCCTCCGTACCGAAGTACACATGACATTGGCTGATGAATAGTCATCGACACTTAGACATACGAGCATACTTTTTCATGATACAAGCTATCACCGTATACCTAGTGCGATCGCTAACAAATTTGACTTTCAATGAGGTGTGTTCAGTGTTAATTTTGTATTTCATTGTATCTCTAAAACATTCTCATGGCATCCGCAGGTTTGGCAGAAATTGTTCATAACTGCTACGGAATACTTACTTTTCTCAAACTGCAGCAGTTATCATGCCAATTTCAAGTTATTTGCGTCGTGAAGGAGGCCGACGACGAAGTTATTCTCTATTTGAACGCTGGCACTGTTGTCTCTGCATTTTCGCTTTGTTTATTAGTAAATTCTAGGAGCTGCCGTTCCCTGGTTGCGGCAAAGGACGAAGAAACTTCCGAGTGCTCTCCTGTATCGCAGCCGTCCGGTCCTACGCCCAGGAAACGTGGGAGCGCGTCAAGCGAAACCACCGAGTTGTACTCGGACAGCTGCGACTCCTCGGACCACGACTTCAAGGGTGTCATTAGCCGAAAGGCAAAAAGGAGACTGCTACGGGCGTCATCGCCAGCAAGTGTTTGCACCGTGAAGGATATGCCACAGTCCTGGCCGCACACTGTTCTCTTCTTGCCCGTGGACCCTACGACCAATTTGCGGCTCCTGAATAGGCACGTTCTTTCTTTGTTACTCGAGGGCATCGCACCGAATGAAATTAAAGACGTGAGAATAAACTCACGGAAGAATATCCGGGCTGTTGGTGTTTTACATCGTAGCGCACTATAATGTCTTCGGAATGACATGGAAATGGACAAAATAAACGTGCAATCAGTGGTCCGTGCAGGCGGTAACGGCACTGTTGGCGTCATTTATTACGTCATCGTTCCCATTCCGGCCGACGACTTGCCAATATTAATAAAGCCAAAAACAGAAGGAACTGTCATCACGCATTTCACCAGACTCGGAAACACACGCTGCGTGACGCTTTTGTTTGAGGGAGACTGCCTTCACTCTCACGTCAAAGATGGCAATGTCCGCCATGCAGTTCGACCTTAGATACCGAAGCCCCTGCATGTTACCACCGCTTCAAGATTGGTCCTGTAAAAAGCGTCTGTGTGAACAATGCTGTGTGTTCGCTGTGCGCTCAATCCCATTCTGAAGACGCCTGCAGCGTGACTGTCCTGAAGTTCCCTAATTACCGTGGTTTGCATAAAGCCTCATTGAACGACTGTCCACGGGTCTGGAAGGAATTCGCGGTTCTAAAACGCATGACTCGGGATCATTTCACACGCAGCGAGGCTGCCGCTACACTTCGGTGACGACGGTACCGCCACCGAAGAGTGCAACGAAACGCTGCAACAAGCAACACGCAGTCTTACGCCAAAGCGGCTGCTACAACGACGCGGAGCGCCACCACGAAAGATAGCGCGATAACGAAGAAAGGGGTAAGACTCGATCATCCTGCACAGTGGCTCGCCTTTCCAAGCGCACAACCTTCCACGAAGACACCTCGGATACGGCCTACATCGACACCCTCACAAACTGCTGATGCAACGACATCTGATGAACGCCAGGTTATAATAACGTTGCGTTCACTGTTGAATGCTATGCGTGTACTACTCAGCAACATGAAAATCTCGTCTGCGCAGAGTGCACTGCAGGTGCAGGGCACCCTGGGTCCAGTGCTTGCGGCTCTAGGGTAAAGGAATGGCCCGCCAGATACCATCTTTTCGAGAGGAGGTCCGGAATGCATCTGTCTTTCAAATGAATGCCAGAGGACTTAGGTGGTATATGTCCGACTTTCGACAGTTTGTATACGTGAATCAGTTTCTCATTAATGTCATTTGTGAGCCAAGCCTGTCATCTCGCATCAGACTGTTCGGCTATCAGTGCATTATGTCCTCCACCCACGAGCAATGAAGCAAGATTATTCTTTTTATACGCCGTGACTTGACGTATGTTCATCGCCCCTTGTCACCTGACAAAGAAAAACACTACGTGTGTTTCACTGTGAAGATGGACAAGGTCAGTTTCACAATTTTGGGAGCCTACTTCTCGCCATCAAGTCACCTAAATTGCGAGCGCTTACGGGAAACTTTGATGACGACTCCATCGCCATGGTTAATCACTGGAGATATCACTGCCCACCACTATCTCTGGGGATGCGACAAGATTAACTCAAGGGGCAGAAGATTGGTGTCCGTTGCATCTCGACGAGATGCAACTTCGATTGTTAAATGATGGAAGCCCCAAATATCTGCGAGGAACAGCGTTTAGTATATGCCTTGACCTTAGCTTTGTTTTGCCCTCCTTTAACTGAAAAGTTCAATGGTTCTCCGATTTGGAAATGCGGGAAAGTGACCACATTCCAACTTATCTAGCGATTGAGGGTCTGACTAGCTCCAATTTCTCCGGAGCCATCCAATGCACTGGCTGGCCGAAATTTAACTAAGACTGCTGTCGAGACGACATACCATCCGGCCTAGGGGAAGCAATACTAGATGCCTTACAGGTTACCACACATTCGATTTTCAAAAGCTCTGCAAGCACCGAATTCGATATCGAGGTGGAAAAACTTCCGGCAATTCGCCGCTGTGCGGAACTAAGATAAGTGCGCACAAAATCCATTCACGATTTGAGATTGGCCGGACGCTCACAGAAGAAAATACAGTGTCGTATGAAGAAGCTGGCTTCACAACGATGGATGTCTTTCTGCGAGTATCTAGATCCCCGAAAGCCTTTGACTCTTATATGGAGAACCGTTCGCTGCTTCCGTGCAACCCCTGGACAGCGCCACCGATTTAATTCCCTGGCTTCTTTACCTACAATTCAAAGGGATTGAAGTCGCGGAATCTTTGTGAAGAAGGATTGCCGGTGAAACAAGCTGACTGGAACGCAGCCTCCCGACACTTACCATTCTCCCGTGATCCCAGTATGGAGCGCCCTTTTTCTCTGGAGGAACTAGAGGCTGCGCTTGCTTTATGCAGGCGTTCCTCACTGCCAGGACCAGAGGGCATTACATACCGTGCTCTTTGTAATCTTGGGGAACGAGTTCGAAAGGCACACCTGCTCCTGTAGAACGACTCGTGGCAGACTGGCACGGTTCCTCAAGAGTGGAAGACAAGTCGTCTGATACTACTTCTCAAAGCTGGCAAGTGGCTTTTGGATATTGTGTCATACCATCCGATCGCTCTTGCTAGTTGTGTAGGAAAAGTAATGGAACGGATGGTTCTAACGCGTCTGGAGTGGTACCTAGAGCACTACGAAATTTATCCATACGCGTTGACAGGAGCCAGGCGCGACCGTTTATCAATAGACAAGGTTGACGACTTGGTAACGCACGTCGAATTCCAGAAATCCTGTAAACGCTTGTCTGCTGCCTTGTTTCTAGACTTTAAAGGGGTTTAGGATAACGTCACCCATGAAGCCATCCTTAAAGCATTAGAAGCAATAGGACTTGGTGGCAAGATATATCCTTGGGTTTTTAGCTACCTTCATATGCGATCATTCTACATGCTCACCTGGGGATGGCACGACAGTCCGCTATTACAGAAGTCGCGGAGTCCCTCAGGGTGGAGTACTAAGCGCAACGATTTTTAATCTAGCCATTATCAGACTACTTGAGGACCTGTGAAGCACCGTTCGATTCTCCATTTACGCGGATAACATGTGTGTCTGGACGTCGGGGATGACACGGCTTCAGCTTGGCCTTCACATTCAGAAGGCGGCCTCATTGACATCATGCTACCTTTTTAAACAAGGTCTGGGGAGGACTTGGGAAAAGTGCGCAGTGGTGGCGTTTACCCGGAAGTCAATGTCTGCGTACGCCATATCAATCAGCGGACAAGTGATAGCGTCCTCGAGAAGTCACAGTTTCTTGGGTGTTGTGATTGACTAAGACTTGTCCTGGACTCCTCACGTGAGACACGTGAAAAAGCGACTGATTGCTGTATGTCATCTGTTCAGGTTTTTTGCAGCAAAGAACTGGGGTGCATCCACGCAATCAATGCTACAGCTGTACAGGGTGTTGTTCGTTGGGTTAGTCCAGTACAGCCTACCTGTAATATTCAACGCCTGCAAAACAGATTTCCGTAGAGTTCAGAGATCGAGCGCAAGCTCTAAGAATATGTCTTGGATTTCCAGGCAGTGCGTCAATGAATGAAACACTGCCATTTCTCAATATTATTCAATCACGACGCACCTGCCTGAACCATCAATGCCTGAACACGCGACGCACCAATGCCTGAACTCGTCAGGCACATTGTCCCGACATCTTGCCACCACCTCGCCGCACTCACTTTGGAAAGCCCCGCATGGCATTTAGCGCAACTGTCAGTGCATATCGTGCCTCGCTTACATCGGCTTACACACCTGCGGCAAGCAAGGTCGGTGTCTCATCTATGGTGTTTGTGCAGTACTGAGGTATACCTCAGAATTCCGGGATTACAGACAAAGTCAGATCTACTGCAGCTTGCACTAATGCGATTGAGCTTACTCTTGTTGTAGGAGAAATACAGTAGCGACGTGCACATCTATACCGACGGATCGACCACATCGACCAGTTCTGGGGGTTCTGTATGCATACCGACAACAGGAGTAACACAGGGATTCAAGGAGTTACATGTCACGACGTCCACGGCTGCGGAACTCAAGGCTCCGCCATGCACTTCAATTTATTGACACAGAGAGTCCTGGTACACGGGCTGTGTTTTACGACTCGAGACCGGCTTTACACAGCAAGCACTTGGTTCTCAGACGTGGAGCTCACTAACAGCTGACATAAGAAATCGCCAAACTTCATCAGGACGTCAAATAGAAAGGCCACGAAATTATTTTCCAGTGTCTACGTGGCCATTGCGAGATCAGTGGAAAGGATCATGTAGACAAAGCTGCCCTAGAGTCACATGAAGAACAACACAGCGCTCCCATTCCTCGTTCCAGGACATGCTACAAGGCAGCTCCGTCACAAGCACGCAAGCACCCCAAATATAAGGCATGCCGGATTGTACAAAGCGAAGACTTCGCTACAACTCCGACGTCCACCCGGTCTTCACCGACAGGAGGCATCGCTTCTATACCACCTGTGGTTGTGAGTGGCTTTCACGAACGCGTACGCTACTTTGATTGGAATGACCGACAGCGCTACATGTGACATTTGCGGCGTGTAAGAGAATATCGAACATTCATTGCGCCATTGCAAGCGATTTCACTTCGAAAGAAAAACATTATTTATGCCATTGCGACAACTGGACGATCAGCCGTTGTCTGTGCAGGCGCTGCTTACAGACCGTCCCCATCACTCGTCGGCCCACAAAGCTATGAAGGCATTTTTGTCTTTCTCAAGACATAAGTGAACGTCTTTGACTCGCTCAGACCCTCCGCGTGCGTGCGGGAGCTCATGGCGGCTTTCCTCCCACTGCCATCCCTCTCTCTATCTCACCTTCCTATTCCCTCTTTCCCGTCCCCCAGAGTAGGGTAGCCAACCAGGCGCATTTCTGATTAGGATCCCTGCCTTCTCTCTTTATTTCCTGCTCCTCCTACTCTTCCTTCATGGTGTTTGAATCTTTTAAAAGGGCTCCCTAAAGCTACGTCTTGAAACTCAGCCAACAGCGCCTCACAGGCAGACGCGAATGCTATAAATTAAGTTTCCCCAAAAGACGTTGTAAGAGCCACATTTGTCATTCTTCAGCGATCGATATGTCAGGCGTTCTTTTCTACGCTGTAATACGCTGGTAAGCGAATATATGAACACGCGGACGACATCGTAAAAGCTTTGGGGAGCACAAGATAGCACACTCTTCAGAAAAGAGCTCTTAAAGCCAGCATCGCATGGCTGAGAAGCGCTTTGAAAGAGCATCAGCAGTAGTAGCCTACTTTATGGTTGATTCAAAAGCAAGGCCTTTCGCAGTGACAAACAGAATCCACAAGGACTTCCTACTTTTATCAAACCTTGTAAATTTGCCTTGTTCTTGAATGTTTTTCTCTTACCTTGGTGCTCATTATGCTGCTCTAATAGAAAAGTGATGATCCGCTTTACGAAAGTGGTTGATGCCTCAGCTCCACTTCGCCTTTCAATATAAACTAGAGCTAGAAACCCAAGTTTGTATATAATCCATGTTGCCTTATTCCTACCACTTAACTTCAAATCTGAACTGTCAGTCGCTTTACTTGGTAGCGTGCGAACTCCCATTTGCGTATACTTGGAAAAAACATACGCCGCACAAAGTCTTCAGTGATGAAACATAGACGTGCCATCATCTAAGTGCAAAGTATGGGTGCAAGAGCTCTCGAAAAGTGCTCTTTTTTTTCTCCTGCCAAGGTAATCTAAGGCCTAGTTCATTGCCGATATAGCACTCCCAGCAGAACGCATTTTCAATATCGCGTATGTGGCGAGTCGCATAGCCGAGCAGGCGAAAGGAACATTTGGGGCTGTGCATGACTGTTTAGGAGAATGAGAAAAGTCATGCCACTACAGAAATCAGCCATTTTGCTAATTATTTCTCTAATCACAGTTTCCGGCCAACCTGGTGATTTGGCGCTCGACATGCTCCAAGCGCTCGCGAGTCCGTCATCCCCCGTTGCCGTGGTCACCTCTTCAGCCCACACCGCGCTGTCCTTCAAACTCAATGCAACCTATCCACTCTCAGTAACCACGTGGGATATCCTTGCAAGGCGCAGTTCTCTCAAACATTTCGCTAGGTACGTAACACAGAGTGACAGCAGTTTTCCTATGCCGGGTGTAGTTTTTGTGTCCGTGCACGAGGCCAACTTGTTGCAAGAGTTGAGACCAATTGTTGCATCGTTCGAGAGGTACCACTCGAACATTCAGTGGCTTTTTGCTGTCCGTGAGCACGAGGAAGTTTTGAGCACGTTCTCTGGGCACTTGTGCCAAGTGATTAGCGTCACTGAGGCCGAAATCAACGTGCCACTCGACGGCTACCGGTCTTGCGAGGAACGTCGCGTGTTCGCAGCTGCCGAAGACGCGATCACTGCACAACGCATGCCACGTGCTGGCAAGTACCCCAAAGGCGAGCGTATAACTTTCGCGGCTGTCGACAAGGACACTAGCCTTTGTTTCCGGGAAGACAAGTTCGTGGCACTCCTAAAGCTGGCTTACGCCGCTACCAACACTACTTTGGTCGAGTTGTGCAACAGTGACGGAACTGATTCACTCCTCCTGGACCGACGCGTGGATTTCGTATTTGCCACCTCAGATACCGTTAGCCTGAGTTCGTATTACGGACACATCATGCTGCCACCAATTTCGGTTTGCTTTCTCTCTCGCCGAGCCTCACCGTTGCGTCCGTCGTTCTCGTCAACGTGGTTGTCGTTCTTGCAGATCTCTCTCGCATTGTTTCCCTTGGCTTTCGTGTTTCTCCTGTTAGTCGCTGTACAGGCTAGCCGACACTCCGCGTTTACTATCGATCATCCAGGATGGATCATGTTCTTTTTGGGAACCTATCTGGGCCAGAGTCCGGTGACAGTCGAGAAGCCAAAGTCGGTCCTTGTGAGAGTATCTCTTGTCGCCTGGATGTTCGCAATGTTCGTGTTGGCGCAGTTCACTAGGACTGAAATCACCGCGTCTCGAAGCATTCCCACCCTTTCATCCGAAATAAGGCACGTGGCAGAGTTTACGTCACGCCTGGACACCGGCAACATATTGCCATGCACGCACTTTCTTGTTACCGACCTTATTGATGAGTTCAGCGGAAACGTGCCGCACTTAATGTCCCTGCGTCAAGCGCTAAAGAACTGCGACAAGACATGCCTTACTGACGACATCCATGGTTTCTGCGTTCCACTCGCTGAACAAGGGTCGCATGCAATGCTGGAGCTGTGCACCCTTTACCAGAAAGGCAGCAGCTGTACGGGCGGTCTTGTGGTAAGCGACGAAGAACTCCTATTTTATTTGAACTGGCTACCGACGCACATCAGATTTCCCTTGAGGTAAGTGTATGTAGATGCCCGATTTCTTTGTTGTGACTAAAAGTGTACACAACTACTGAAATAACGTTGGTACAATGGCGATTTTCGTGGAGAAATGGTTTGGACAAGCTGCGTGTTTAAAGATACCTCGCATAAAAAGCTATGCCTTGCATCGTCATTGATAGCTTCTGATAAAAATCTCAGTTTGCGCAGACACATAGCGGTGTGCGAATGTTGCAGCTTGAAGACCGCAATGGTTCAGCAGTAGGTGCTAAAGACCATGCTTCATTGCCACAGGCGATTGATTAGCCACTATTTGACAACTACTTGGCTCTAACACTATTTGTCTTTAGCTGATAATTTTTATGATACGAATTGTCACGTTGCTGCATAGGTAGTGTGATGCTGGTGAAATGACTACGTCAAGTGCAGCTTTTAGCACGAACACAGAAAGAGAGAGCGCAGGCCTTCTTACCCTCACGAAGACAAAAAATTGTAACACGTATAACTTGTAAAATCAATTCCCCATGTTACGCGCAAGAAAATTCGGGATTAGGTACAAATACTATGTTCTACGTAGACCCTTAACAGATGCGAAAATCAATGAATCATGTCCCATCTGATTGCGTTTTTGACCACTGCTTGTGAATTCGTGGAACAATAATTCTTGTGACACCCGCGTTATCCGCAGGACTTGAGGTACCACCTGTCTAAATAAAAAGATAGCGTTACAGAACCTGTCTCTTCTTACCAACTTATTTGAATACAATTCGACACGTTGTTGCTAAATTTCGGCAGATGCCATGAGCAATAAAACCTATTTATACCACAACATTTAAAGTGATTGTATACGCTGCCGCTTGGGACCTTAGTGTGGTGTTAAGGTTCACACGGTGAACATGTCTTGTCATCTAGTTAGCTGTTCGGTTAGTGTGTACAGCGCTAGCGGTTACAAGTAAATCTACATCTGATGGAACATTGCCTGGCTTCAGTTGAAGTTTCAGTTTATTATTCTTTAAATACAATGAATGGGTAACAGACAATATTCAAGACGAAGGTCCCATAGTCAAAGGCTGCAACGGGACCCTCGGTCCTGCCAATAAGTAAAGCACTTCTTTGCAATGACAACCTGATAAATCATTAGGAGAAGTGAGATATAACAGATTAATAGCCATGGGCTCGATCGCATAAGGCACATGCTCCTCGTGAAATCCTTGTAGCCAGAACGTCTCTACAACCAGTTTTCACAACACCAGCACTAACCTACAGCGCTGAACTTTAGAAGATAACAGGCATGCTTCAAAGCAAGCTACGGTCCGCGCAATGAGCTACGGAATGGAGAACAATGACAGCGAAGTTAAGAGACCAAACGAGGCGCAAAAGAAAAATCCTTTGTTTATGACACTCACTTGGCAGGTCATAACGTATGGAGTAATATACCTGTAATTTAGCGCAACCGAAGTGGTGCAAAAAGAAGTATGAACTTGAATGTAGCGAACACTGTGATAATCTACGGCAGGCGATGACAGAATTATCACTGCAAGCTGGGCGAATGTGTGACTGAACATATTTCTAGAGGTGGGTGGCGCAACCCGGACGAAGGACACAATGAAATGAACTCGTACCGTGGACTTCCTTGTGTCCTTCGTCCGGGTTGCACTTCCCATCCCTAATAATATGTTCAGACGATGACAGGACTGAAATGAAGCTACCAGAGCACCTCCTTTCAGTGTGCACTTTCACGCTTCCACTCACTCATATTCACCGATTATACTGCAGGCACCAGCATCGAAGGTTGATACTGGCGCTGCAAGAGTCTGGGCTCATTTGGGAACTCATTAGAAAGAACGTCAAGCCCTGCAGCGACCGGACAACCTTCGCAACATTTGACATTCCGTTCAGCGACTACGCTTCCATTTACCTCGCTGGATGTGGCGTATCCCTGGTGGCATTTGGCGCAGAGGTGCTTTGTCAGCGCTGCTACCACGCACGGCGCCACAAAGCTCCCGGAGTGTATACCGGCTAAAACCGCCTGACCAAGCTTGCGAGAGGGAAAATGTAAAGCGTCGGCAATAAATTACTTAGAGAGAAAGAGGGAGGGTCGGTCGACAGCGCGCTCTGTACAGCCTAGCGTATTGCTGTCGTTCTTGTTCTTGTTGATATTCTTGTTGTTGTTTTGGTGCTTGTTGTTATTAACTTACACGTCTGTGAAAATATTGAAGCTCGACGCTACGTTCCACGGTGGGTTTACGTGTATTGCTCTACTTCGCAAGTTAGACAAGCATAAGATGTTTTTTCTTGTCTTGTTTCCCCTTCGGCAAAGATAAATTTCTCGCAATACCATCATGGTTAACACGACACGGGATACTTTAGAAATTTGGCAGTGGAATTGCGCCAGCTAAGCGAAACGCGAATCCTCGCTGCAACAGTACCTCAAAATTCAACCCAAAAAGCCGCACGCAATGCTGTTACAGGAAACCCTATGCGAAACCCTTTAGGTCTCAGGGTACAGCCCCGTCTCCCAAAGAGGAGGGGACGCCAGGAGAGGCATCGCCACGCCTGCTACTACAAAATTCGCGACCATCGTTCACGACGTCCTAGCGAAAAACAGTCGCATCGAGGCGATCCTAATCAAGCTCGCACCTAACCGACTCTTAAAACAAAGTGTTTTTTTACTGAACGTCCACAGCTCCCCCGCGCACTACAGCCAATCATTCCATACGATCCTTACTAAAGCCACATCAATGGCACGAAACTCACCGCTCATTATCGCACGTGACTTCAACGGCCCCCGCCCGTCGTGGGGTTACCCCACAATCAAGCCTAGCGGCAACAACCTCTCGCGCGCAATAGACGACGTGTCCCTCAACCTGGTGACCGACCACAGGTTCCCCACCAGAGTGGGTACATCGACGCGGCGCGATACTAGGCCAGAAATCACGTTACTCGAAAATGTTGCAAACTACGCATGGACGAACATGCAAGAGAAGCTGGGCAGCGATCACTTCGTCATACGCACAAAAATACCAAACACGATCACCCCACACAGATTGTTCACCCTTCCCAGACTGGGATACCTTCCGTAAGTTACGGAAGGAAGATACGAACACGTACGACTCTTTCACGGAACTCCTCTTTTCGATAAAGGGCGACATAACCAGAGCCACGAAAACCATACAAACGGAACTGGAGGTCCCAGGGGCTGACCCTCACTTAGCACACTTACTCGAGGCCAAGGCTTCGATACTTGCGCGATGAAGAAAGCGACGTCTCAACAGACGCTTGCGCAAAGCATCGCAATCCTCAATCGAGATATAGACCAATACTGTAGGGAGCTCACAAAACACCAACATCTCGAACTCTATTCGGCAGCCGACGGCCGCATGCGGACAGGAGGTAAGTAGAACCACCTGAAACGCATGTTAGACGACAGCCAAACGAAAGATAACCATAACCAAAGCCACGCACTACACCGAAATCTACACTCACATAAAGAGAGAGGGGGAAGGGAAGAGTCCTGCCTGGAAGAAATTGCAAAGCGATACCTACTGCTA
Source organism: Dermacentor variabilis (assembly GCF_050947875.1). NCBI lineage: Eukaryota > Metazoa > Arthropoda > Arachnida > Ixodida > Ixodidae > Dermacentor > Dermacentor variabilis. The sequence continues at coordinate 61,858,538 of NC_134575.1, forward strand.
GGCGACGCTCACCCCAACGATTACCCGACATAAAGTGCGAAACAACTCCCGAACTAGACGCTGCCTTCACGGAAGCAGAAGTCCGAGAGGCGCTACACAACCTAAACAGCAGATCGGCCTCAGGACCCGACGGGGTAACCAACCGACTGTTACGTAACTTAGACGACCTAGCCATTACATTACTCACGAAAGACATCAACCACCTGTGGGAAACAGGAGAGGTACCAACGCAATGGTGCACTCCCATGGTGGTCCACATCCGAAAACCGGGAAAACCACTTAACCTGGACAATTTACGCCCCAGCTACCTTACTTCATGAGTGGGTAAAGTAGCCGAGCACGTCATTCAAACCCGAGTGTCACGCTACATTGAGGAACACGAACTCCTCCCGCACAACATTTTAAGGTTTCAACCCCACCTCTCCACCCAGGATGTCATGTTACTCCTAAAGAGACAGATCTTAGACGTTAAAAAAAAGACGTTCGAGGCATCCTCGCAGTCGATCTCACGAAAGCATTCGACACCGTCACGCACCACTTCGTAGTCTGTGGCAGGCCTCGGCCTCGGCCAGAGATTTCAGTAGTACGTACGCTCCTTCATAAAAGACAAAGAAGCGCGACTACGAGTCTCACAACTTAAGTCTGACCCCTCCACGATGGGCTCCATCGGAACACCACAAGGCTCAGTCATCAATCCATTACTATTTAACATAGTGATGAAGGGACTCGCAGACAATCTATGCAACATCTCGAACGTAAACTGCGCTCTATATAGACGCAGATGACATTACCATCCGGAGCCCGGGAGGTTCCCTGGCAGACATGGAACAGGCATTACAGTCTGCCCTAGATGCCACGGAAGAGTACCTACTAGACACAGGAATGAAACTATCCTCCAATGAATCGGAACTCATACTTTTTCGCAAGTCTTGCCAAGGAGTCCGCTACCTAACTCCTCTAGACGAACTTCCGATCGCACTACACACGAAGAGACGGACAACAGATTCCGCGAGTCAACCACATACGAATTCTTGAGCTCCTAATAGAAGCCACCGCATGCCACGGGCACACGATCAAACACTTAAGCACCAAAACTGAAAACATGATTAGACTCATCCATAGAGTCTCGAGGCGCAGGAAGGGTCTCTGCAAAGATAACTTTCTGCGCGTGTAGCACGCGTTCCTTATAAGCAACAATAATTACGTCACCTCTGCCCAACTCCGGACGAAAATAGAAAGGACAAAACTAAACACACTCATATGCAAGAGCATCAAACAGGTATTGGGCATTCCACAAAGAGCAAGTACAGCAAAGGTTGATGAGCTAGGCATGCACAACAACATCAACAAAGTGGTCGAGGCTCACACTATGGCGCAAATACTCCGCCTATCCTAATCCAAAGCCGGTAGACTAATACTAAACGAACCGAATGTCTCCCCTTCTCCCTATCTCCAAGTGGCTGGACATTTAGTTTAATGACCCGCTACTCACTTATCAGGAAATCACCTCACACTATCGAAAAGGCAGAATAAAATACCCGCTCCCGCACTCCCAACTTCCAGCAAATTGCCCAGACTTCCCAGAACTTTATTGCTCCTTCTCGCATATAATATGGCAATGTACCGCGTTACCAAAGGGCCCTCTCTCCAGTGAGCCCGAATGCTAAGAACTCCTCAAAAGCCCGGACCTCAAACTGCAACTCAAGGCCGTCCAGAGGACCCAAGAACTGGTGGAGCGTGACCCCGTTCCCGTTCCGACTGGAGCGTCGCCTACGGTTTCGGCCGGAGGAGTTCCCCGCAGGGGATTTCCAACCGCTTGAAACTCTTCAGGACCTCACTAAAGTTCTTGACTGCCTGACATTCCTGGTATATTCCATTTAAAGAATACTATTGTACGGTCATTTAAGTACAAAAGGCTAGGTGCAACCTACCCTGGTTATTAAGCGCTTGCAATCAAACATACCCGTCTGGTGCGTGTCCACCTCCGGTGTCGAGGAAGCTCAGCTGAGTGAAATGAGCACAAATAATTGGTCCTATTAGTAGGCAGCAAAACCATCATCACCATGATTTATTTACGCTTAAGGCCCCTGGCATTATCCAAGGGTACTACTGAAAATACTGGTCTCCGCCTTAAGGTCGAACGGTAAGTGGCCTCTGTAGGCGGAGTAATTGCATCGCTGAAGGCGGACACGTGAAAACTACAGAGGCGGGATGCAATCCATCAGCCCACTATGTTACCAGAGGGTTTCCCCGCGACGTGTATGGCTTGGAGCCTCGTTTCCAAATGCGTTCTCCTCCATCATCGAAATGGCCAGCAGCCCATTTCTTACTTCTGCTGGTGCAACGAAACGACGGCGAACATTCTTCGCTAGGGGCCTTGCATTTAAATCCCTAAGACCAGTACTGCCCTCTGCACTACATACCATCTCCCCCAGAAAAAAAGAATTTCTCACTCTATAATGGCGCCTCTTCACTTAACACCTGCCGGATGGCGCGACGAATTATGATTGTCTGACACTTTTGGTGACACTGACATTGGCATTGTGTGACATTGGCATTGTCACAATGTCGCATGCCATTCACAGGAACACAAATAGCTTTGTGGTGTCATTCTTTACTTTTTTTATGTTCTCTCATCTGTCGTAGCCCTCGATCCCTTGAGCAGGGCAGGGCACATTTAACTGGAGACATTCTCTGGTTAACCTCCTTAACATTGTTTTTATTGTTTCACTCTCCGTCTTCTTTCATGAAACGTCCTTATCAAGCGAAATGCTCCATTGTTCAGTGATGGGACGATAACAGCCGCATTTCACGACGAGATACAAAATCGTATACACGAGCGAAACATGCGGTATCTTCTCACACAGAACTAAAGAAGTCTCAAGACTGCCAAGAAATGTCCGGTGTGCATTTTACTTGGACGACTGGAGATGATCAATCGTGGAAACGTTTTAGCTTAAATTAGGGTGGATGAACCGAAGACAAATAAGATGACGCCTACATTACAATAGAAGAAGAAATAAGTAAATACAGAGAGGTTAGCCAGGGTGTAGACAAAGTAGATAAATTATGGAGTTATAAGGAGTTAAAGAAGTAAAAATGGAGGAAGAACGATAATTAGTCCACTAGTATCCCGACGACTTTTGAAATGGGGATACTATGTTCATTTGTAAAAAAATTAAAGAAGAAACATCCTTTTTTTCGTCTTATGCAATTTTCCCAAGAAGTGTCTTGCCAAGCCAATCACGTTGTATTTCTTTTTTCCACTATATCGTGTCTGGGTTAAGAAAATTGGAGAACTTTTAGGCACTGCAAGTACTGCTATGCACGGAGCTTATTTATTTTCGTCCATGATTTGTATTTCCAACTTGAAACTCACTTTTTGTGTGTAAGCTTTACAAAAGAAATTGAAAATGACAACGGAATGAAATGTCGATACAATGCATCATTAAAGCGTAGCAAGAACATGAATTTAGGTACATTTTAAAGGCACGCTGGGCCTATATGTATGCTAGAAAGGTGTGCTTGTTTTCAGAGTACATGTGATGGCATTTAACCTGTATTCTTACGTAATATTTATACGGAACAGCTGCACTGAGGAGGAAGAAGACGACGTGTGCCCGGTCGATATAGCTTCGCTATCTTTGCCACCGTTGGTCTACGTGTAAATATATTGTAAATAGACTCGTACATCAGCTACATGTGACATTAATTTGGTGGAGGTGCTGGGTAAGGTGAAGCGAGGATTTCGTGCCAATGTCGACATTGCAGCTTCACCTCCAGAAGCTGCACTGTCTAGTTTTCCGGTCGGGGGTGCGGCGAGTAGGTCGGAGAAGGAGCACGGCTTGACGGGAGCGAACGAGATTGACGGCGGGAGGGCGAAGGCGAGCGGAAGTAGCGGGGTCGTGTCTGAGGGGTCGCAGGGTCCGATGATGGGGCAGGCATAGAAGGAGCGACGGAAAAGGACGCGCTAGAGGGACGAGGGTGGTAATCAGAAGAATAGCGCGTCGGAGAAGTCCAGCGGCTGTGGCTGTGGCGAGCGACATGTCCAGTGCGTCGGCAGTTAAAACAGATCGGCTTGTCGTCCACGGTTCGCCATTCGGAGGGGTTGGCTGTCAATAGGAGGAGTAAGAGGAGCGGGGTGGGGACGTACCCGATGAAAGAGGTTCAGAGCGTACAGAACGAATGGTTTGCCGGCCGACGTTGGACAACTCTTGACGGGCGACGGCCTGGATCAAGGAGATTGTCACCGGAGAATGATCAGGTGACGGGAATGAAGGGGCTGCCGGTTGTGCTGCTTCGACCTCAGGACGAATGATGCGGGTCCAGTTGTCACATCGCGACGGCTGGTGGAAGAGGTCATCGCAAGAGGACGTAGCAGCTGTGTTGGGAAATCGCGTGATGTGCTGGGATACCCGGTGGCTTTTAGCATGCTCGAGACAGCGGCGCACCTTAAGGGTCGTATCGATGCTGGTGACGTTCGTTAACACCAGTAAATTGAAGGTGTCGTCACAATGCCTTTGAGGACGTGATTAACCTTATCGACCTTAGACATATTCGGGTCAGCCTTGGCCCAAAGGGCCAAGACATCGAGACTGCACGACACGTAGCACTCCGTCGACGTCTGTACAAGTGTGGCAAGGGCTTTCTTACCATTGACTTGGCGACCGAACGGATTGCCAAAAAGGTCGCGGAGCTTATCTTTGAAGAGATCCTAGCTCGAAATCTCTTCGTGAGTCTGGAACTATGCCAGTGGAGCTGCGTTGAGGTAGAAAAGAACGTTGGCAAGCATAATAGTCGGATCCCACCTGTGACAGGTGCTGACACGTTCGTATAAGCGGACCCAGTCGTCAACATCAGGACTGCCGACTCCGGAGTAAACACCAGGATCCTGAGGGGGGGAAACAGCGACGTAGTTCGGGGCTGCAGGCGGAGACGCTTGCGTAGATGAAGTGCCGCCAGCTGGAGCCGAAATTACACTGTCGCCGTTGCGACCGCTGCGGAGCTCCATGACGGGTACGGGGAACGTCCGCCTCCGATCGGGAAACTAGACAGTGCCGTTTCTCAAGGTGAAGCTGCAATGACGACATTGGCACGAAATCCTCGCTTCACCTTACCTAACACCTCCGCCAAATTAATGTTGCGTGTAGCTGATGTACAAGTCTATTTACAATATATTTACACGTAGAAAACGGTGGCAATAATGGCGACGCTATATCAAGCAGGCACACGTCGTCTTCTTCCTCCTCAGTGCAGCCACATTGTGGCGGTTTCCGTATCAATATTTCTTGCAGGATGAGAACCTTACAGACAGTCGCTGGCGCAAATAAAGAATAACTATCCCATATCAAAAGGGATAGTTTTCCTCTCGATTGCATTTTTCCAGTGACCAACATGACAGTGCAAAATGACATAACAATCTCATTCAATAAATAGCGAAAGCTTTCACAGTACATTTTGATAAATGATAATTGGCAGAAACCATTTGACCATGAATGTCGACCGGTAATATCGTTAAATCAGTATAGCCACAAAACATATTGCCACCTTCGAAACGATTTATTAAGCCGGGGGCCTTAGATGGCTCATGGGACGAAAATTTGACCGTCCGGCGTTGTGGAACCAAAATTAAAAGTTGAATCCTCGACCTTTGATGGGAGTAGAACTCGCTTGGAGACGTTGGTGAGCCGGCGGTACCTTTAGGTGGGATTCCAATTGACGTCGTGAAGGTTCAGAGTCGAACCCACAACTATTGGTGTTAGTTAAGGCGAAGTTAATTAGGCAACAGCTAATTAGGATTTGCTAATTAGGCCACTCAAACCCACGACTTTGGTGGGAGTCGAAGCCGCGATATTTTATGTGAATTAAGGAAAAGTTAATGGTAATGAATGGTTAAGGTAATGAAGGTAGAATTAATTAAAGCACTCGAGCCCGCAACATTCGGTGGGAGAAAAGAAGTAATAGAAAGCAACAACGCATTACAATTACATTATGAAGGAGTGTAATGAATGTCTCGTAAGCGCACAGGCTTTCACCCTCATCCTCTTTAGCATATGCTTAAATGACAGACTTTTTTATGAGGCGTGTACTGCAGCGCGATTTCTCTATGCCGCCTCTCCAAGAACACTTCGCACCATCTAGCGCCGCCGCTGCGAGTCCTGAGGTGGCACCAAAAATGCATGGCACACCCGAACATGCGAACGCCGAGAAACCTGTCATGTGACGATTGCTCCTCCTTCGCTCTTTCTGGACGCGCTGCACCATCTAGTAGCGCTGCCGAGAAGTCGGCAAATGACCTTCGAGATGAGAAGCGTACTGTCGCCACGTCAACTGCGCTTCTTCAGCAGGCCTACCTCGCTGTTCACCTGAGAGAAAGAACCATCCGATAAGTGTCGCAATCTATGTGGGCGATGTCGCATTGCAGACTACTGGCTATTAAAGCGCTGGACCGCATCTGCGACCAACGTCGTTCGCCGAAATTGATGAGACGATGCAATATAACATCGGCCTTCAGAGTCGGCAGCTATGGCCGACAGAGACAGAGAGCACGACTGTGTCTGAAACATTGTCCCTCCTTGAACGATTCTTCTTTGTCAGAAGTAGAACTTATATATATATATATATATATATATATATATATATATATATATTGGTATAATCCCAGACGGCCGCCTCCGCTGGCTACCTGCTAAAGTAAGAAGTAATAGAAAAACTCTATTCAATTTTGAATCACAGCAATACATGTCTTAGGGTCACACGATAAACACGTTTCCAAAACTCGGTGCCCTGCCGCAATGTGAAGAAGGATGACCGGCGAAGCTGTGTATGTGTTCCCCTTAATGGCGAATTGCACCTCAGCCACGGGTCGGCCTGGTATAGGACTATCTTCGGCATCGGTCCACATATGGGAACTGTTGCGTATTCACACGATACAGGGGAAACAATCCCTTAACAGTTTCGCAAAAACAAGGAATTCACCATAGGAATTCAGAAACTTTGGCTATGGGGATTCATCATGGGTTTTCTTCCTTTTCTTTTTTTTCGCACAAGTAGGACGTTAGGCAATAAAATAACAAGAGCTTGGTGGCAGAACGCACCACCTCGTTCCAAAGGGGACGCTCATAGTATCCGTCCATCCATTGTTGCGGTCATGCTCGTCGAGAGCATGCACAAGCAATTGTGACCTAGTTCAAGAAGCACCGCTCAAATAACCATTGAACTAGAAGCGCTAAAACATGTAATGCTGTTTTCTTGTTTCTAACCCTTTCGGACGTGAATCATGGTGGCTTCGACAGAAGTGTCAAACTTCCATAACTTTATTTCCATGCTCCGGACACTGTATTCCAAGAAAGACAAGTGATTGGACGTTGCTTCGCGCAATTTCTAATCAGTCCGCATTATTACACAATATGCGAATCCGTATTTATTGTGCAGTCACGCTGCGTTCTTGCATAAAACAAATTGATTCACCATCTCGAAGTACACGAACAAGTTAATTATTGGCTGCAAGAGCTAAGAGAAAGGAGAAATTAATCGTTCGCCATTGCTGATGGAAGTATTGCATTTAGTGACGATGCAATCAGGCGCAATAATTAAAAAATAATATTCCCCAAACCACGATACCATGAGGAATCCCGCCGTAGTGGGGACTCCAGATTAATTTAGACCTTAGGGGGTTCCTTAATGGGCACCAAATGAATGGTACACTGGAATTTTTTGCAGTTTTGCCGCCGTCGAAATGCGGCCTCCTCGGCATCCGCGGCCGTTACTTGATCGCGCGCCCTCTGATTTAGTAGCGCCACGTCATATAGCCACTACGGCGGGTTGCTCAATAAATGCATTTAGTGTCCTAGACGTTGCGCTTTCGTGGGATGTAGCTCCATATGTGAGCCAAGAACAGGCCAAGTCCGTCGGCTCGTCGCTAGATGCAATGCTGCGTTTCTCTGCGCACCCGGCCCCCCGCCTCCTTTTAGCCCAGCAAGGGCTTTGAATAAAGCTTTCTCTCTCTCTCTCTCTCTCTCTTTCTCTCTGTGCGTGTGCGTGTGTGTGTGTGTGTGTGTGTGTGTGTGTGTGTGTGTGTGTGTGTGTGTGTGTGTGTCTGTGTTTTGCGCGCACACGTCGTCGTGTCGTATCGTGGAGCCAACCCTTGCCGATTTACCCTAGGGAGACGTGGGTTGCGCACAACCGAATCCTCGCAAACTTTTTAGCACCATCACGTGACGCGTATAGTATAACAAATCTCTCCATTTCAGATGCTTTAAAAGATACACTTTATACCAATTATGATACTTGCTGTTGACGCAGGGTTATGGATTTGTAAGGTATATGTGCTTTATACTTGTCATTTTCAACTTCGAGAGCGCCGATTCTTCCAGCTCTACTCATTTTGTGAATTTCTTAGACTCTGCCTTGAACTGCTGTTTCCTCCTTAACTGCGATGGAGATGGAGTCTCACTCGCGTCCGCCGGACTCGGCAGTGCCCGCGGCGGTTGCCTCCAGGAAGCGCAACGGCACCGAGAACGATACTGACAGCGACGACACGATGCAGTATACTATGTCAGCAGTGAAGCTTCTTGCGACGACACCTTCGAGCTGGTGCGGAGTCGTAAAGCAAAGCGAAGATTTCTCAGCGCATCACCGAATTCGAGTGAGTCCACCGTGAGACCTTCGCGCAATACCGAGCAGCTCACAATCCTGTTCGTGCCAGTTCTCGCCACTGACAACCTGAGACGCCTCAACAAGCAAGCCGTGTGTTCACATCTAGACGCGCTGGCTCCAAATGAAATCAAAGACATCAGAGTGAACACCCATAGGAACGTCCTAGCGATTGACGTAGAACACGCGGCTGCGTTGGATTCCTGGAAGTGCATGAAGCTTGGCCATGTGAGTAGTGTATGCAATAACACTTCCGCCTGTTCTCGCTGCAATGTGCCCCACACCACTAACACGAGCGAGGCCAATGTGCTGAAGTGCACAAACAGTAGCGGTCCTCACGATGCATCCTCGAAGGAATAATCTTTGATTCGGAAGGAAATGGCAATATTGAAAAAAAATGGTTAGAGAGCACTCGTCTCACCGAGAAGCAGCAGCATCTATTAAGCGACGACGATCACGTCGCCGACGCTGATCAAGAACCTCTAAAACCGCTGCAGAACGCCAGCCACGTACATTACCACCCGCTCTTCCGCCCGGGCCAAAAGCAGTCAGCTCAAAGGACAAAGGTACATCGAACAGCACGGCTGCTGGCGCTTGGCCTGCACTCCCGATGATACATGCCCCTACTCAGTGAAATCAGAGTTCTACAGCAAGGGACATTTCGTCTGTTCCTGATAAATTGTCGGCCCAGGATCAACAAGTTGTCATGATCAGCTCTCTGATGAGTGCTATTCGTGTTCTTCTGGACAAGCTACAGACATCAACAGCTTGAAGTGCGTTGCAACTGCTGGATGCCATCAATCCGGTTCTTGCGAGCCTTCAGAAGTCCAGTGCTTGAGAGCTTCTAGAGTAGAACCATGGCTCATCGACAACAACAGCGATCGTTCCGGGATGTTGTCAGAAGTGCCTCCATATTCCAATGGAATGCGGGACGCCTGAGGTCACGTATTTCGGAGTTGCGACAGTTCGTGTTGGACAACCACTTTTCTGCACTGATTATCTGTGAACCGAACGTATCAGCCTCCATAAGTCTGTCAGGATATGAACCTTTTGTTTCAACCACGTGTATCCGTAGTAGTAAGGTTCTGGATTACATTCGCAAATACCTTACGCATCTCTCCAACCCGTAGCGCCACACGACAGTAACCAATACGTATGTGTTACTGTGAAAAACAAGAGAATGTCTTTTACTCTTATTGGCGTCTACCTATCACCAACAAGTCAGTTTGATAGCAAAAGACTAGAACATATTGTGGCTGCTACTACCGGTCTTTGAATTATAACAGGGGACTTCAACGCTCACCATCATATATGGGGAAGCTCCAGGATGAATTCGAGGGGCAGGTCACTAATATCCTTTGCATCGGGCCACAACCTGCGCCTTCTAAATGACGGGAGCCCGACATTTCTGCGAGGAACAACGTACAGCAGCTGCCTTGACTTTGGTGTCACGTTGCCTCACTTCGAGCGTGCAGTGGTTCACTGATATTGAAAACCATGGAATTGATCCCATTCCGACCTATGTGAGAATCGATGGACCAGACGCCGCAATACCGGTTGTATCTCCCCAAATTGACTGGTCAGTCTTTCAAGCTCGTGTAGAAGACACATGCAAGAAACATATCGCACGCAAATTAGAAGACATAATTGCAGACGCAATGCAAGATTGCACGCATTGCTTCACACATTCGCCAAAGCGTACAAAGAATGACATTGAGTTGGAAAGACTTCGTGCACTACGTCGCCGAGCTGAAAGGAGGTACAGGCGCAAGAAGTCAATTCTTGACCTCAGAGAAGCTTGGCGCATGCAAAAGAAGAAAAAGCGCCGAATGGATAAGCTAGCGGATCAAAGATGGAAATCTTTTTACGAGTCACTGGACCCCCGCAAGCCTTTATCCCGTGCGTGGCGTACCCTACGGGGTCTTAGCTTAAGTCCGCAGCAACGACGCCCTTTCAACGCCCTTTCTCTCTGTCAAAACCGCCGTGAACTAGAAGTTGCGGAGGAATTTTGTGCGAAAGTCACCGGCGGAACAGTTTAGGCCCTTGCCATGACTTTAGGCGACATCCCCGGTCCACGAGATACAAGCATGGACGCTCCATTCTCTATAGAAGAGTGATAAGCTGCTATAGCGCTCTGTAGGAGCTCGTCTTCACCAGGGCTCGTAGGCATAACATATACTGCTTTGTGCCACCTAGGTCAAGAAGCGTGAAGAGAACTCCTCAGCCTTTTTAATAGTTCATGGCAAGATGGTGTCGTAGCACAGGAATGGAAACACAGCCGCCTGGTACCGTTACTAAAACAGGAAAGTCACCGCTCGAACTGGCATCCTATCGGCCTATAGCACTTGGCAGCTGCGTCGGGAAACTCATGGAACGTACGATCCTCATGCGTCTCGAATGGTACCTTGAACCCAACAAAATTTACCCTGACTCAATGGGGGGATTTCGACGATGCCGTTCATCGATTGATAGTGTCATCGATCTAGCATCATCTGTAGAACAGCAAAAATCTCGGAAGTGATTATCAGCAGCACTCTTTCCTGACGTAAAAGGCGCTTACGACAACGTCTCCCACCAAACCATTCTAGACGCACTTTTGACAGTTGAACTAGGATGGCGAGTATATCGATGGACCAGAAACTACTCGACACAAAGGTCCTCGTTCGTGCATACGGAAGATGGTCCGACTACCGACCACTACACATGCCGAGGTGTTCCCCAAGGCGGTGTTCTAAGCCCTATTCTTTCCAACCTCCCGCTTCTTGGGCTGCCTGAATTCCTACCGGAAGACGTGAGTGTTTCAATCTACTACTACGACATCTGCATCTCGACATCAGCGGTCACTCGCCTGCAGGTTCGCGCAAGGCTACAGAAAGCAGCAACAAAGGCATCTGACTATCTTCACACACAAGGCCTTACCATCTCAACAGAAAAAAAATGTGCGTTAGTCGCTTTTACGCGAACAGCGATGTCTCGTTATCCAGTATGCGTCAATGGCCAGCCTATCTGCTACAAGTGAAATAATCGGTTTTTGGGTGTCATTGTTGACCGGGACTTCTCTTGGAGCCCTCAGGTTGCCCACTTGAAGAAGAGGCTCACATTTATTTTTTACGTCTTCAAGTTCATCGCCGGCAAAACATGGGGATCATCAGTGGGCTCCATGCTACAGTTATATCGAGCACTCTCTATCGGATTCCCACGCTATAGCACTTCCGTGCTTGCTAAAACATGCCAATCAAATCTTCTAGAACTTCAGAGCGAGCGAGCAAGCACAGGCACTACGTGTTTGCCCAGGCCTTCCGCGGAGCGCCTCAAGAGCAGGAACCATTATAATGACTCAAGGCCATCCGATCACGACTTACATCAGCACCGATATGCTTAGGGCCTGTGTTCGTCATGTTTCACGGATGCAATCAAGCTCTCTTGCCTGCCTGACAGAACGAAGACCACAGGCGTCCTTCTCCAACGAGTTCAGCAAACATCGTGCCACCCTACCATCGGGCTTCACATCCTCGGCACGTTCAGCTTCAGCTTTGTGGTGTTTAAAACAACCTCAAGTGCGTCTTACGGTTCCAGGGATAAGAAACAAGACCGACCTGCCTACCTTGGCCTTGAAGCAAACACTTCTGGATTGTTTGCACACTTTCTACTTTGACCGAGTCCACATATATACGGATGGCAACAAAGCGTGTCGGAGATACGAGAAATTCACCATCACATGATCGCGAAAGGGCACGACGTCGTGTTTCAATGGCTGCGTGGTCATTGGGGTATCTACGGCAACGACCTCGCTGACGAAGCTGCTAAGATAGCACACGAAGGAGAAACCCTTGTTTTAATACCTTTAAGGCAAGCTAGCGCACCGTATGACACTGGAGAAGTGGCACACACCTGAATTCACTCAACATCGATTGCATAACCACGATCAATCTATGCAACAGCGGCTGTTACCAGGGCTTCTGCGTGATGAAGAAACAATGCTCTGCCGCTTACGCTTGGGCGTCGCATTCGCGAATGCATATATGTTTTTGATTGGTAAGGCTGATAGCGCCGAGTGCAATGCCTAGGGTGTCGAGGAAACTATAGAACATCTACTGTGCTCCTGCCCATCCTTTGAAAATGAAAGACAAGACCTCAGCACAGCTCTCTCTCAACCAGTTAGATAGAAAACCGTTCACCTTTAACAAGATCTCGGGACCATGGCCTCGCATATCGCAGCTACCAAAGGCCACAAAAGCACTGCTGCGATATTTGAAAGCTACAGGATTCAGTCAGCGTCTGTGATCCGGACTGAGTGACTGAACTATCCCCAGTGGACTTTCTCTTCTTCGTTTAACCTTTCCGTCCCCTTTTCCCTTTCCCAGTGTAGTGTAGCCAACCGGGCTCAGTCCTGGTTAACCTCCTTGCCTTTCATTTAACATTTGCTCTCTCTCTGTCTCTCTCTCCCCCTCTCTCTCTTTCTCTTTCTCTTGCTCTCTCATTTTCAACTTAATTATTATTGAGTCACTTTTGTGAACAATGCGAGGCCGAAAACCAAGGTTCTTCCCGCAGTCGGCAGAATAAGCTTTCTTCAGTTACCTTCAACGCATTTTAATCAAATTGGTTGCGGCAGTTTTCTAATCGGCGTATGTATGCCTCTCGCGTGTATTTAAATATCGAAACAGGAGTTTTTCATTCGATCAAAACTTTCCCTTTGGCTTGGTAATTTTAATGCGAAGAATTTACCTATAGGAAGCTGTTAGTTTGCAAGGTCATGCGAGGTAACTTTCAATTTTTGCTTTGCCTAAACAATTAAGTTCCCGCTTGAACATCTGGGCAAATAATAAAAAAAAAGATCCTAAACTAGACCTGATAATGTCTATACTATCCGAAAAGTACGAGGATATATGGAGTAACTCAATATTAAATTTAATATAAAACTCAATTTCTTCGTTGTGTGAGGAATATGAAGTGATGATGAGATAACTTGGGAGTTTGAAGTTAGCGAATCTATACTATCTATGCAGTAAGAGTTCATTTAAGGTGAGTCGCGGGACCTTACGATAACTTGTGGGTCCTGGGTCTTTTCGGCACGATGTCCACGTCCCCCGCGGCAGAGTCCGAAGCTCCCCCCGCTTCAGCTGCTAGAAGCGAACGTACCACACCACGGGCGTGCACCAGCCGTCCCGCTCGCCACTCTGGCCAGCTGCTCCTGCTCTCGGACTGCACACATGCCTGGACAAAATAAAATATGTGAGCGTTGTTTATACGTCGTGAGCCAGAACAGTCAGGGATACGGAGCACTGCCGTAATTCAAGGAAAGAAGACAAGGACCAAACTTTAGCTCTCAAACGCTCAAAGAAGGAGCGATTACGGTATAATGCTTCGCACCGCGATAACAGCCCTTAGGAGGAAGGTTCAGCTCGGGGCAGGCTCCGATGCCACCCATTCAAATAAATATGAAACGTACAAACCGTTTTAGTAGACAACCCCTCGACAGACCCGAGTGAAATTTGTTGCATGTTACGACCAAAAATAAATTCTGGTCATTGCAGAAGCGGAACATTGATTGACGGTTTGGAATGTTTTACATAAATTGGCCAAAATTTGGATTGCTAAATAAAAAAGAAGCACGATGTTTTCAAACTCGTTGCTCAGCACCAAAAGCGTATAATGCAGTACTGTAAACTGCACGCGTTTGAGTTCCTAAAGTGAACAAATTTCATAAAATACTAAAAAGCTTACTTGAATTTGTTACAATGTTTACTTGGGTTTTGCAAAAGTGTTGTTGTCCTATACCGCGATCGGCACCACACGTTCGGGCAATTCACTCGCAGTCAGCGGCTACGGAAACCGGTTTGAGGCTTCACTGAGCATAGACCTCAATGCTACCAGAGCAAATATTGACATACCACACGAGACACTGAAAAAAAGGTTTTCGCGGTGAAGCCTTCGTTAAGGCGAAGTATTGCTTTGCGTGAAGGCATTCAGAAATTTGCAGGCAATTTGATGGAGTCGCCTGACGGAAGACAGGAGACATTGTATATCGCTTCAGGCGCCTCCGTACCGAACTACACATGACATTGGCTGATGAATAGTCATCGACACTTAGACATACGAGCATACTTTTTCATGATACAAGCTACCACCGTATACCTTGTGCGATCGTTAACAAATTTGACTTTCAATGAGGTGTGTTCAAAGTTAATTTTGCATTTCATTGTATCTCTAAAACATTCTCATGGCATCCGCAGCTTTGGCAGAAATTGTTCATAACTGCTACGGAATACTTACTTTTCTCAAACTGCAGCAGTTATCATGCCAATTTCAAGTTATTTGCGTCGGTGAAGGAGGGCGACGACAAAGTTATTCTCTATTTGAACGTTGGCACTGTTGTCTCAGCATTTTCGCTTTGTTTATTAGTAATTTCTAGGAGCTGCCGTTCCCTGGTTGCGGCAAAGGACGAAGAAACTTCCGAGTGCTCTCCTGGTTCGCAGCCGTCCGGTCCTACGTCCAGGAAACGTGGGAGCGAGTCAAGCGAAACCACCGAGTTGTACTCGGACAGCTGCGACTCCTCGGACCACGACTTCAAGGGTGTCATTAGCCGAAAGGCAAAAAGAAGACTGCTACGGGCGTCATCGCCAGCAAGTGTTTGCACCGTGAAGGATATGCCACAGTGCTGGCCGCACACTGTTCTCTTCTTGCCCGTGGACCCTACGACCAATTTGCGGCTCCTGAATAGGCACGTTCTTTCTTTGTTACTCGAGGGCATCGCACCGAATGAAATTAAAGACGTGAGAATAAACTCACGGAAGAATATCCGGGCTGTTGGTGTTTTACATCGTAGCGCACTATAATGTCTTCGGAATGACACGGAAATGGACAAAATAAAAGTGCTATCAGTGGTCCGTACAGGCGGTAACGGCACTGTTGGCGTCATTTATTACGTCATCGTTCCCATTCCGGCCGACGACTTGCCAATATTAATAAAGCCAAAAACAGAAGGAACTGTCATCACGCATTTCACCAGACTCGGAAACACACGCTGCGTGACGCTTTTGTTTGAGGGAGACTGCCTTCACTCTCACGTCAAAGATGGCCATGTCCGCCATGCAGTTCGACCTTAGATACCGAAGCCCCTGCAATGTCGCCAGCGCTTCAAGATTGCTCCTGTAAAAAGCGTCTGTGTGAACAATGCGGTGTGTTCGCGGTGTGCTGAATCCCATTCAGAAGACGCCTGCCGCGCGACTGTCCTGAAGTGCCCTAATTGCCGTGGTTCCCACGAAACCTCATTGAAGGACTGTCCACGGGTCCGGAAGGAATTCGCGGTTCTAAAACGCATGACTCGGGATCATTTCACACGCAGCGAGGCTGCCGCTACACTTCGGTGACGACGGTATCGCCACCGAAGAGTGCAACGAAACGCTGCAACAAGCAACACGCAGTCTTACGCCAAAGCGGCTGCTACAACGACGCGGAGCGCCACCACGAAAGATAGCGCGATAACGAAGAAAGTGGTAAGACTCGATCATCCTGCACAGTGGCTCGCCTTTCCAAGCGCACAACCTTCCACGAAGACACCTCGGATACGGCCTACATCGACACCCTCACAAACCGCTGATGCAACATCTGATGAACGCCAGGTTATAATAACGTTGCGCTCACTGTTGAATGCTATGCGTGTACTACTCAGCAACATGAAAATCTCGTCTGCGCAGAGTGCACTGCAGGTGCAAGGCACCCTGGGTCCAGTGCTTGCGGCTCTAGAGTAAAGCAATGGCCCGTCAGATACCATCGTTTCGAGAGGAGGTCCGGAATGCATCTGTCTTTCAAATGAATGCCAGAGGACTTAGATGGTATATGTCCGGCTTTCGACAGTTTGTATACGTGAAATTAGTTTCTGATTAATGTCATTTGTGAGCCAAGCCTGTCATCTCGCATCAGACTGTTCGGCTACGAGTGCATCATGTCCTCCACCCACGAGCAATGAAGCAAGATTATTCTTTTTATACGCCGTGACTTGACGTATGTTCATCGCCCCTTGTCACCTGACAAAGAAAAACACTACGTGTGTTTCACTGTGAAGATGGGCAAGGTCAGTTTCACAATTGTGGGAGCCTACTTCTCGCCATCAAGTCACCTAAATTGCGAGCGCTTACGGGAAGCTTTGATGACGACTCCATCGCCATGGTTAATCACTGGAGATATCACTGCCCACCACTATCTCTGGGGATGCGACAAGCTTAACTCAAGGGTGTCCGTTGCATCTCGACGAGATGCAACTTCGTTTGTTAAATGATGGAAGCCCCAAATATCTGCGAGGAACAGCGTTTAGTAGATGCCTTGACCTTATCTTTGTTTCGCCCTCCTTTAACTGAAAAGTTCAATGGTTCTCCGATTTGGAAATGCGGGAAAGTGACCACATTCCAACTTATCTAGCGATTGAGGGTCTGACTAGCTCCGATTTCTCCGGAGCCATCCAATGCACCGGCTGGCCGAAATTTAACTAAGACTGCTGTCGAGATAACATACCATCCGGCCTAGGGGAAGCAATACTAGGTGCCTTACAGGTTACCACACATTCGATTTTGAAAAGCTCTGCACGCACCGAATTCGATATCGAGGTGGAAAAACTTCGGGCAATTCGCCGCTGTGCGGAACTAAGATGAGTGCGCACAAAATCCATTCACGATTTGAGATTGGCCGGACGCTCACAGAAGAAAATACAATGTCGTATGAAGAAGCTGGCTTCACAACGATGGATGTCTTTCTGCGAGTATCTGGATCCCCGAAAGCCTTTGACTCTTATATGGAGAACCGTTCGCTGCTTCCGTGCAACCCCTGGACAGCGCCACCCATTTAATTCCTGGCTTCTTTACCTACAATGCAAAGGGATTGAAGTCGCGGAATCTTTGTGAAGAAGGATTGCCGGTGAAACAAGCTGACTGGAACGCAGCCTCCCGACACTTACCATTCTCCCGTGATCCCCGTATGGAGCGCCCTCTTTCTCTGGAGGAACTAGAGGCTGCGCTTGCTTTATGCAGGCGTTCCTCACTGCCAGGACCAGAGGGCATTACATACCGTGCTTTTTGTAATCTTGGGGAACGAGTTCGAAAGGCACACCTGCTCCTGTAGAACGACTCGTTGCAGACTGGCACGGTTCCTCAAAAGTGGAAGACAAGTCGCCTGATTCTACTTCTCAAAGCTGGCAAGTGGCTTTTGGATATTGCGTCATACCATCCGATCGCGCTTGCTAGTTGTGTAGGAAATGTAATGGAACGGATGGTTCTAACGCGTCTGGAGTGGTACCTAGAGCACTACGAAATTTATCCATACGCGTTGACAGGAGCCAGGCGCGACCGTTTATCAATAGACAAGGTTGACGACTTGGTAACGCACGTCGAATTCCAGAAATCCTGTAAACGCTTGTCTGCTGCCTTGTTTCTAGACTTTAAAGGGGTTTAGGATAACGTCACCCATGAAGCCATCCTTAAAGCATTAGAAGCAATAGGACTTGGTGGCAAGATATATCCTTGGGTTTTTAGCTACCTTCATATGCGATCATTCTACATGCTCACCTGGGGATGGCACGACAGTCCGCTATTACAGTAGTCGCGGAGTCCCTCAGGGCGGAGTACTAAGCCCAACGATTTTTAATCTAGCCATTATCAGACTACTTGAGGACCTGTGAAGCACCGTTCGATTCTCCATCTGCGCGGATAACATGTGTGTCTGGACGTCTGGGATGACACGGCTTCAGCTTGGCGCTCACATTCAGAAGGCGGCCTCATCGACATCATGCTACCTTTTTAAACAAGGTCTGGTGAGGACTTGGGAAAAGTGCGCAGTGGTGGCGTTTACCCGGAAGTCAATGTCTGCGTACGCCATATCAATCAGCGGACAAGCGGTATCGTCCTCGAGAAGTCACAGTTTCTTGGGTGTTGTGATTGACTAAGACTTGTCCTGGACTCCTCACGTGAGACACGTGAAAAAGCGACTGATTGCTGTATGTCATCTGTTCAGGTTTTTTTGCAGCAAAGAACTGGGGTGCATCCACGCAATCAATGCTACAGCTGTACAGGGTGTTGTTCGTTGGGTTCGTCCGGTACAGCCTACCAGTAATATTCAACGCCTGCAAAACAGATTTACGTAGAGTTCAAAGATCGAGCGCAAGCTCTAAGAATATGTCTTGGATTTCCAGGCATTGCGTCAATGAATGAAACACTGCCATTTCTCAATATTATTCAATCACGACGCACCTGCCTGAACCACCAATGCCTGAACACGCGACGCACCAATGCCTGAACTCGTCAGGCACATTGTCCGGACATCTTGCCACCACCTCGCCGGACTCACTTTGGAAAGCCCCGCATGGCATTTAGCACAACTGTCAGTGCATATCGTGCCTCGCTTACATCGGCTTACACACCTGCGGCAAGCAAGGTCGCTGTCTCATCTATGGTGTTTGTGCAGTACTGAGGTATACCTCAGAATTCCGGGATTACAGACAAAGTCAGATCTACTGTAGCTTGCACTAATGCGATTGAGCTTACTCTTGTTGTACGAGAAATACAGTAGCGACGTGCACATCTATACCGACGGATCAACCACATCGACCAGTTCTGGGGGTTCTGTATGCATACCGACAACAGCAGTAACACAGTGATTCAAGGAGTTAGATGTCACGACGTCCACGGCTGCGGAACTCAAGGCTCCGCCATGCACTTCAATTTATTGACACCGAGAGTCCTGGTACATGGGCTGTATTTTACGACTCGAGACCGGCTTTACACAGCAAGCAGTTGGTTCTCAGACGTGGAGCTCACAAACAGCTGACATAAGAAATCGCCAAACTTCATCACGGCGTCAAATAGAAAGGCCACGAAATTATTTTCCAGTGTCTACGTGGCCATTGCGAGATCAGTGGAAAGGATCAAGTAGACAAAGCTGCCCGAGAGTCACATCAAGAACAACACAGCGTTCCCATTCCTCGTTCCAGGACATGCTGCAAGGCAGCTCCGTCACAAGCACGCAAGCACCCCAAATATAAGGCGTGCCATATTGTACAAAGCGAAGACTTCGCTACAACTCCGACGTCCACCCGGTCTTCACCGACATGAGGCATCGCTTCTATACCACTTGTGGTTGTGAGTGGCTTTCACGAAGGCGTACGCTACTTTGATAGGAATGACCGACAGCGCTACATGTGACATTTGCGGCGTGTAAGAGAATATCGAACAATCATTGGGCCATTGCAAGCGATTTCACGTGAAAAGAAAAACACTATTTATGCCATTGCGACAACCGGACGATCAGCCGTTGTCTGTGCAGGCGCTGCTTACAGACCGTCCCCATCACTCGTCGGCCCACAAAGCTATGAAGGCATTTTTTTTCTCAAGACATATGTGAACGTCTTTGACTCGCTCAGACCCTCCGCGTGCGTGCGGGAGCTCATGGCGGCTTTCCTCCCACTGCCATCCCTCTCTCTATCTCACCTTCCTATTCCCTCTTTCCCGTCCCCCAGAGTAGGTAGCCAACCAGGCGCATTTCTGATTAGGATCCCTGCCTTCTCTCTTTATTTCGTGCTCCTCCTACTCTTCCTTCATGTTGTTTGAACCTTTTAAAAGGGCTCCCTAAAGCTACTTCTTGAAACTCAGCCAACTGCGCCTCACAGGCAGACGCGAATGCTATAAATTAAGTTTCCCCAAAAGACTTTGTAAGAGCCACATGCGTCATTCTCCAGCGATCGATATGTCAGGCGTTCTTTTCTACGCTGTAATACGCTGGTAAGCGAATATATGAACACGCGGACGACATCGTAAAAGCTTTGGGGAGCACAACATAGCACACTCTTCAGAAAAGAGCTCTTAAAGCCAGCATCGCATGGCTGAGCAGCGCTTTGAAAGAGCATCAGCAGTAGTAGCCTACTTTATGGTTGCTTCAAAAGCAAGGCCTTTCGCAGTGACATCAAATTGCCCACAAACAGAATCCACAAGGACTTCCTAGTTTTGTCAAACCTTGTAAATGTGCCTTGTTCTTGAATGTTTTTCTCTTACCTTGGTGCTCATTATGCTGCTCTAATAGAAAAGTGATGATCCGCTTTACGAAAGTACTTGATGCCTCAGCTCCACTTCGCCTTTCAATATAAACTAGAGCTAGAAACCAAAGTTTGTATATAATCCATGTTGCCTTATTCCTAGCACTTAACTTCAAATCTGTACTGTAAGTCGCTTTACTTGGTAGCGTGCGAACTCCAATTTGCGTATACTTGGAAAAAACATACGCCGCACAATGTCTTCAGTGATGAAACATAGACATGCCATCATTTAAGTGCAAAGTGTGGGTGCCAGAGCTCTCGAAAAGTGCTCTTTTTTTTCTCCTGCCAAGGTAATCTAAGGCCTAGTTGCACTGCCGATATAGCACTCCCAGCAGAACGCATTTTCTATATCGCGTATGTGGCGAGTCGCATAGCCGAGCAGGCGAAAGGAACATTTGGGGCTGTGCATGACTGTTTAGGAGAATGAGAAAAGTCATGCCACTACAGAAATCAGCCATTTTGCTAATTATTTCTCTAATCACAATTTCCGGCCAACCTGGTGATTTGGCGCTCGACATGCTCCAAGCGCTCGCGAGTCCGTCATCCCCCGTTGCCGTGGTCACCTCTTCAGAACACACAGCGCGGTCCTTCAAACTCAATGCAACCTATCCACTCTCAGTAACCACGTGGAATATCCTTGCAAGGCGCAGCTCTCTCAAACATTTCGCTAGGTACGTAACACAGAGTGACAGCAGTTTTCCTATGCCGGGTGTAGTTTTTGTGTCCGTGCACGAGGCCAACTTGTTGCAAGATTTGAGACCAATTGTTGCATCGTTCGAGAGGTACCACTCGAACATTCAGTGGCTTTTTGCTGTCGGTGAGCACGAGGAAATATTAAGCACGTTCTCTGGACACTTGTGTCAAGTGATGAGCGTCACTGATGTCGAAATCAACGCGCCATTGGACGGCTACAGGTCTTGCGAGGAACGTCGCGTGTTCGCAGCTGCCGAAAACGCGATCACTGCACAACGCATGCCACCTGCTGGCAAGTACCCCAAAGGCAAGCGTATAACTTTCGCGGCTGTCGACAAGGGCACTAGACTTTGTTTCCGGGAAGACAAGTTCGTGCCACTCCTAAAGCTGGCTTACGCCGCCACCAACACTACTTTGGTCGAGTTGTGCAACAGTGACGGAACTGATTCACTCCTCCTGGACCGACGCGTGGATTTCGTATTTGCCACCTCAGATAACGTTAGCCTGAGTTCGTATTACGGACACATCATGCTGCCACCGATTTCGCTTTGCTTTCTCTCTCGCCGAGCCTCACCGTTGCGTCCGTCGTTCTCGTCAACGTGGTTGTCGTTCTTGCAGATCTCTCTCGCATTGTTTCCCTTGGCTCTCCTGTTTCTCCTCTTAGTCGCTGTACAGGCTAGCCGACACTCCGCGTTTACTATCGATCATCCAGAATGGATCATGTTCTTTTTGGGAACCTATCTGGGCCAGAGTCCGGTGGCAGTCGAGAAGCCAAAGTCGGTCCTTGTGAGAGTATCTCTTGTCGCCTGGATGTTCGCAATGTTCGTGTTGGCGCAGTTCACTAAGACTGAAATCACCGCGTCTCGAAGCATTCCCACCCTTTCATCCGAAATAAGGCACGTGGCAGAGTTTAAGTCACGCCTGGACACCGGCAAAGTATTGCCATGCACGCACTTTCTTGTTACCGGCATTATTGATGAGTTCAGCGGAAACGTGCCGCACTTAATGTCTCTGCGTCAAGCGCTGAAGAACTGCGACAAGACATGCCTTACTGACGACATCCATGGTTTCTGCGTACCACTCGCTGAACAAGGGTCGCATGCAATCCTGGAACTGTGCAGCCTTTACCAGAAAGGCAGCAGCTGTACGGGCGGTCTTGTGGTAAGCGACGAAGCACTTCTATTTTATTTGAACTTGCTACCGACGCACATCAGATGTCCCTTGAGGTAAGTGTATGTAGATGCACGCTTTCTTTGTTGCGACTAAAAGTGTACACAACTACTGAAATAACGTTTGTACAATGGTGCTTTTCGTGGAGAAATGGTTTGGACAAGCTGCGTGTTTAAATATACCTTGCATAAAAAGCTATGCGTTGCATCGTCATCGATAGCTTCTGATAAATATGTCAGTTTGCGCAGACACATAGCGGTGTGCGAATGTTGCAGCTTGAAGACCACAATGGTTCAGCAGTAGGTGCTAAAGACCATGCTTCATTGCCACAGGCGATTGATTAGCTACAAATGTGACTACTACTTGGCGCTAACACTATTTGTCTTTAGCGGATAATTTAGATCATACAAATTGTCATGTTCCTCTTGAGGTAGTGTGATGCTGGTAAAATGACTACGACAAGTGTAGCTTTTAGCATGCACACAGAAAGAGAGAGAGAGCGCAGGTCCTCTTGCTCTCACGAAGACACAAAAATTGTAACACCTACAACTTGTAAAATCAATGCCCCATGTTACTCGCAAGAAAACTCAGGATCTGGTACAAATACTGTTTTCTACGTAGACCCTTAACACATGCGAAAATCAATGAATCATGTCCCATCTGATTGCGTTTTTGACCACGACTTGTAAATTCGTGGAACAATAATTCTTGTGACACCCGCGTTATCCGCAGGACTTGAGGTACCACCTTTCTAAATAAAAAAATAGCGTTACAGAACCAGTCTCTTCTTACCAACTTATTTGAATACAATTCGACACGTTGTTGCTAAAATTCTGCAGATGCCGTGAGCAATAATACCTATTTATACCACTACATTTAAAGTGATTGTATAGCTGCCGCTTGGGACCTTAGTGTGGTGTTAAGGTTCACACGGTGAACACGTCTTGTCATCTACTTAGCTGTTCGGTTAGTGTGTACAGTGCTAGCGGTGCCAAGTAAATCTACATCTGATGGAACATTGCCTGGCTTCAGTTGAAGTTTCAGTTTATTATTCTTTAAATACAATGAATGGGTAACAGACAACATACAAGACGACGGTCCCATAGCTGAAGTCTGCAACGGGACCCTCGGTCCTGCCAATAAGTAAAGGACTTCTTTGCAATGAGAACCTGATAAATCATTAGGAGAAGTGAGATATAACAGATTAATAGCCATGGGTTCGATCGCATAAGGCAGATGCTCCTCGTGAAATCCTTGAAGCCAGAACGTCTCTACAACCAGTTTTCACAACACCAGCACTAACCTACAGCGCTGAACCTTGGAAGATAACAGGCATGCTTGAAAGCAAGCTATGGTCCGCGCAATGAGCTACGGAATGGAGAACAATGACAGCGAAGTTAAGAGACCAAACGAGGCAGCAAAAGAAAAATCCTTTGTTTAAGACACTCACTTGGCAGGTCATAACGTATGGAGTAATATACCTGTAATTTAGCGCAACCGAAGTGGTGCAAAAAGAAGTATGAACTTGAATGTAGCGAACACTGTGATAATCTACGGCAGGCGATGACAGAATTATCACTGCAAGCTGGGCGAATGTGTGACTGAACATATTTCTAGAGGTGGGTGGCGCAACCCGGACGAAGGACACAATGAAATGCACTCGTACCGTCGACTTCCTTGTGTCCTTCGTCCGGGTTGCGCTGCCCATCCCTAATAATATGTTCAGACGATGACAGGACTGAAATGGAGCTACCAGAGCACCTCCTTTCAGTGTGCACTTTCACGCTTCCACTGACTGATATTCCGCGATTGTATTGCAGGCACCAGCATCGAAGGTTGATACTGGCGCTGCAAGAGTCCGGGCTCATTTGGGAACTCATTAGAAAGAACGTCAAGCCCTGCAGCGACCGGACAACCTTCGCAACATTTGACATTCCGTTCAGCGACTACGCTTCCATTTACCTCGCTGGATGTGGCGTATCCCTGGTGGCATTTGGCGCAGAGGTTCTTTGTCAGCGCTGCTACCACGCACGCCGCCACAAAGCTCCCGGAGTGTATACCGGCTACAACCGCCTGACCAAGCTTGCGAGATGGAAAATGTGAAGCGTCGAC
This sequence comes from Dermacentor variabilis, assembly GCF_050947875.1. Lineage (NCBI taxonomy): Eukaryota > Metazoa > Arthropoda > Arachnida > Ixodida > Ixodidae > Dermacentor > Dermacentor variabilis. Next base: position 61,883,244 of record NC_134575.1, read on the forward strand.
AATAAATTACTTAGCGAGAAAGAGGGAGGGTCGGTCGTCAGCGCGCTCTGTACAGCCTAGCGTATTGCTGTCGTTGTTGTTCTTCTTGATCTTCTTGTTGTTGTTTTGGTGCGTGTTCTTATTAACTTACACGTCTGTGAAAATATTGAAGCTCGACGCTATGTACCAAGGTGAGCTTACGCGTAATGCTCTACTTCGCAAGTTAGACAAGCATAAGATGTTTTTTCTTGTCTTGTTTCCCCTTCGGCAAAGATAAATTTCTCGCAAAACCACCATGGTTAACACGACACAGGATACTTTAGAAATTTGGCAGTGGAATTGCGCTAGCTAAGCGAAACGCAAATCCTCGCTGCAACAGTACCTCAAAATTCAACCCAAAAAGCCGCACGCAATGCTGTTACAGGAAACACTATGGGAAACCCTTTAGGTCTCAGGGTACAGCCCCGTATCCCAAAGAGGAGGGGACGCCAGGAAAGGCATCGCCACGCCTGCTAATACAAAATTCGCGCACATTGTTCACGACGTCCTAGCGAAAAACAGTCGCATCGAGGCGACCCTAATCCAGCTCGTACCTAACCGACTCTTAAAACAATGTGTTTTTTTTACTAAGCGTCTACAGCTCCCCCACGCACTAGAGCCAGTCATTCCATACGAAACTTACTAAAGCCACATCAATGGCACGAAACTCACCGCTCATTATCGCAGGTGACTTCAACGGCCCCCGCCCGTCGTGGGGTTACCCCACAATCAAGCCTAGCCGCAGCAACCTCTCGCGCGCAATAGACGACGTGTCCCTCAACCTAGTGACCAACCACAGGTTCCCCACCAGAGTGGGTACATCGACGCGGCGCGATACTACGCCAGAAATCACGTTACTCCAAAATGTTGTAAACTACGCATGGACGAACACGCAAGAGAAGCTGGGCAGCGATCACTTCGTCATACGCACAAAAATACCAAACACGACGGCCCCACACAAATCGTTCACCCTTCCCAGACTGGGATACCTTCCGTAAGTTACGGAAGGAAGATACGAACACGTACGACTCTTTCACGGGACTCCTCTCTGCGATAAAGGGCGACATAACCAGAGCCACGAAAACCATACAAACGGAACTGGCGGTCCCAAGGGCTGACCCTCACCTAGCACACTTACTCGAGGCCAAGGCTTCGATACTTGCGCGATGAAGAAAGCGACGTCTCAACAGACGCCTGCGCAAAGCATCGCGATCCTCAATCGAGACATAGACCAATACTGTACGGAGCTCACAAAACACCAACATCTCGAACTCTGTTCGGCAGCCGACGGCCGCATGCGGACAGGAGGTAAGTAGAACCACCTGAAACGCATGTTAGACGACAGCCAAACGAAAGGTAGCCATAACGAAAGCCACGCACTAGACCGATTTCTACACTCACATAAAAAGAGAGGGGGAACGGAAGAGTCCTTCCTGGAAGAAATTGCCAAACGATAACTACCGCTAGGCGACACTCACCCCAACGATTACCCGACATAAAGTGTGAAACAACTCCCGAACTAGACGCTGCCTTCACGGAAGCAGAAGTCCGAGAGGCGCTACACAATCTAAACAGCAGATCGGCCTCAGGACCCGACGCGGTAACCAACCGACTGTTACGTAACTTAGACGACCTAGCGATTACATTACTCACGAAAGACATCAACCACCTGTGGGAAACAGGAGAGGTACCAACGCAATGGCGCACTGCCATGGTGGTCCTCATTACCGGGAAAACCGTGAAAACCACTTAACCTGGACAATTTACGCCCCATCTCCCTTACTTCATGCGTGGGTAAAGTAGCCGAGCACGTCATTCAAACCCGAGTGTCGCGCTACATTGAGCAACACGAACTCCTCCCGCACAACATTGTTAGGTTTCAACCCCACCTCTCCACCCAAGATGTCATGTTACTCCTAAAGAGACAGATCTTCGACGTTAAAACAGGAGACGTTCGAGGCATCCTCGCAGTCGATCTCACGAACGCATTCGACACCGTCTCGCACCACTTCGTAGTCTGTGGCAGGCCTCGGCCTCGGCCAGAGATTTCAGTAGTACATACGCTCCTTCATAAAAGACAAAGATGCGCGACTACGAGTCTCCCAACTTAAGTCTGACCCCTACACGCTGGGTTCCATCGGAACACCACAAGGCTCAGTCATCAATCCATTACTATTTAACATAGTGATGAAGGGACTCGCAGACAATCTATGAAACATCCCGAACGTAAACTGCGCTCTATATAGACGCAGATGACATTACCGTCCGGAGCGCGGGAGGTTCCCTGGCAGACATGGAACAGGCATCACAGTCTGCCTTAGATGCCACGGAAGAGTACCTACTAGACACAGGAAGTATCCTCCAATGAATCGGAACTCATACTTTTTTGCAAGTCTTGCCAAGGAGTCCGCAACCTAACTCCTCTAGACGAACTTCCGATCGCACTACACACAAGAGACGGACAACAGATTTCGCGAGTCAACCACATACGCATTCTTGAGCTCCTAATAGAAGCCACCGCATGTCACGGGCACACGATCAAACACTTAAGCACCAAAACTGAAAACATGATCAGACTCATCCACAGAGTCTCGAGGCGCAGGCAGGGTCTCTGCAAAGATAACCTTCTGCGCGTGTACCACGCGTTCCTTATAAGCCACATTAATTACGTCACCTCTGCCCAACTCCGGACGAAAATAGAAAGGAAAAAACTAAACACACTCATACGCAAGAGCATCAAAGAGGTCTTGGGCATTCCTCAAGGAGCAAGTACAGCAAAGGTTCATGAGCTAGGCATGCACAACAACATCAACGAAGTGGTCGAGGCTCACACTATGGCGCAAATACTCCGCCTATCCTCATCCAAAGCCGGTAGACTAATACTAAACGAACCCAATGTCTCCCCTTCTCCCTATCTCCAGCGCGTAGTTACCCTTCCGAGCGAAATAAGAGACCAGCTACAAAGTCTCGCCGTTTCCCAGAAACGACCGCCCACAACACAACGTGGCTAGGCGCCGTGCCCGCGCCATTCTCGACCGCATCGACGCGGATCGTGAAGCCACCGCATTTGTGGACGCAGCCCAGTACGGCAACACATCCACTTTCGCGATAGCAGTGGTGCACGGCAACGGAACGCTACGATCATCCGCATTGCTTAAAACGACCACAAGCGCTAAAGGAGAACAAATAGCCGTAGCCATCACCATGGCAGACCCCACATTTACCTATGTCATGACAGACTCGCGTGCCGCAATTCGGGCCTACGAATGCGGCACCGTATCTAAAGAAGTAGCGCGTATACTACAAACGAGCTCAAAAGAGAGCAAACGGTGCCTCTCCTGGTTCCCCGCTCACATGGGGAAAGACATTCACCCACAAAAAGCTAACCTCGGTGAAACGGCCCACGACCGTGCGCGACAACTTGCCCGCCGCGACGACCCCACGGCCTCCGAGTGGCTGGACATTCAGTTTAATGACCCGCTACTCACTTATCAGGAAATCACCTCACACTATCGAAAATGCAGAATCAAATACCCGCTCCCGCCCTCCAAACTCGAACGCGCGCAGGTGGCCGCGTTTCGAATACTACAATCGGACTCATATCCGTCATGAGGCCTACTAAGCCATTACAACTCAGACATTCCGGCAAATTGCCCAGACTGCCCAGATCTTTATTGCTCCTTCTCGCATATGATATGGCAATGTACCGCGTTACCAAAGGGTCCTCTCTCCAGTGAGCCCGAATGCTAAGAACTCCTCAAAAGCCCGGACCTCAAACTGCAACTCAAGGCCGTCCAGAGGACCCAAGAACTGTTGGAGCGTCACCCCATTCCCGTTCCGACTTGAGCGTCGCCTACGGTTTCGGCTGGTGGAGTTCCCCGCGTGGGATTTCTAACCGCTTGAAACTCCTCAGGACCTCACTAAAGTTCTTGGCTGCCTTACTTTCCTGGTATATTCCCTTTTAAGAATATTATTGTACCGTCTTTTAAGTACAAAAGGCTAGGTGCAACCTACCCTTGTTATCAAGCGTTTGCATTCAAACATACCAGTCTGGTGCGTGTCCACCTCCGGTGTCGAGGAAGCTTAGCTGAGTGAAATGAGCACAAATAATTGGTCCTATTAGTAGGCAGCAAAATCATCATCACCATGATTTATTTACCCTTAAGGCCCCTGGCATTATCCAAGGGTACTAGTGAAAATACTGCTCTCCGCCTTTAGGTCGAACCGTAAGTGGCCTCTGTAGGCGGAGTAATTGCATCGCTCAAGGCGGACACCTGAAATCTACAGAGGCGGGATGCAATCCATCAGCCCTCTATGTTACCAGGGGGTTTCCCCGCGACGTGTATGGCTTGGAGCCTCGTTTCGAAATGCGTTCTCCTCCATCATCGAAATGGCCAGCAGTCCATTTGTTACTTCTGCTGGTGCAACGAAACGACGGCGAACATTCTTCGCTAGTGGCTTTCTATTTAAATCCCTAAGAGCAGTACTGCCCTCTGCACTACATACCAGCTCACCCAGAAAAAAAAAAATTTTCTCACGCTATAATGGCGCCGCTTCACCTAACACTTACCGGATGGCGCGACGAATTATGATTGTCTGACACTTTTGGTGACACTGACATTGGCATTGTGTGACATTGGCATTGTCACAATGTCGCATGCCATTCACAGGAACACAAATAGCTTTGTGGTGTCATTCTTTACTTTTTTTATGTTCTCTCATTTGTCGTAGCCCTCGATCCCTTGAGCAGGGCAGGGCAAATTTAACTGGAGACATTCTCTGGTTAACCTCCTTAACATTGTTTTTATTGTTTCACTCTCCTTCTTCTTTCTTGAAACGTCCTTATCAAGCGAAATGCTCCATTGTTCAGTGATGGGACGATAACAGCCGCATTTCACGACGAGATACAAAATCGTATACACGAGCGAGAGATGCGGTATCTTCTCACACAGAACTAAAGAAGTCTCAAGACTGCCAACAAATGTCCGGTGTGCATTTTACTTGGACGACTGGAGATGATCAATCGTGGAAACGTTTTAGCTTAAATTAGGGTGATGAACCGAGGACAAATAAGATGACGCCTACATTACAATAGGAGAAGAAATAAGTAAATACAGAGAGGTTAGCCAGGGTGTAGACAAAGTAGATAAATTATGGAGTTATAAGGAGTTAAGGAAGTAAAAATGGAGGAAGGACGATAATTAGTCCATTAGTATCGCGAGTACTTTTGAAATGCGGATACCATGTTCATTTGTAAAAAAATTAAAGAAGAAACATACTTTTTTCCGTTTTATGCAATTTTCCCAAGAAGATTCTTGCCAAGCCAATCACGTTGTATTTCTTTTTTCCACTATATCGTGTCTGCGTCAAGAAAATTGGAGAACTTTTAGGCACTGCAAGTACTGCTATGCACGGAGCTTATTTGTTTTCGTCCATGGTTTGTATTTCCAACTTCAAACTGACTTATTGTGTGTAAGCTTTACAAAAGAAGCCTGAAAATGACAAATGAATGAAACGTCGATACAATGCATCATTAAAGGTGAAGCGAGGATTTCGTGCCAATGTCGTCATTGCAGGTTCACCTCCAGAAGCTGCACTGTCTAGTTTTCCGGTCGGGGGTGCGGCGAGTAGGTCGGACAAGGAGCACGGCTTGACGGGGGCGAACGAGATTGACGGCGGGAGGGCGAAGGCGAGCGGGAGTAGCGGGGTCGTGTCTGAGGGGTCGCAGGGTCCGATGATGGGGCAGGCATAGAAGGAGCGAAGGAAAAGGACGCGCTAGATGGACGAGGGTGGTAATCAGAAGAATAGCGCGTCAAAGAAGTCCAGCGGCTGCGGCTGTGGCGAGCGACATGTCCAGTGCGTCGGCAGTTAAAACACTTGTCGTCTTGTCACTGTGTTAAACTTGTCGTCCACGGTTCGCCATTCGGAGGGGTTGCGCTGTCAATAAGAGGAGTAAGAAGAGCGGGGTGGGTACGTGCCTGATGAAAGAGGTTCAGAGCGTACAGAACGAATGGTTTGCTGGCCGACGTTGGACAACTCTTGACGGGCGACGGCCTGGATCAAGGAGATTGTCACCGGAGAATGATCGGGTGACGGGAATGAAGAGGCTGCCGGTTGTGCTGCTTCAACCTCACGATGAATGATGCGGGTCCAGTTGTCGCATCGCGACGGCTGGTGGAAGAGGTCATCGCAAGAGGACGTAGCAGCTGTGTTGGGAAGTCGCGTGGTGTGCTGGGATACCCGGTGGCTTTTAGCATTCTCGAGACTCCTTGAGGATCGAGAATGCTTGATGCTGGTGACGTTCGTAAACACCAGTAAATTGAAGGTGTCGTCACAATGCCTTTGAGGACGTGATTAACCTTATCGTCCTTAGACATGTTCGGGTCAGCCTTGGCCCAAAGGGCGAATACGTCGAGAATGTACGACACGTAGCACTCCGTCGACGTCTGTACAAGTGTGGCAAGGGCTTACTTAGCATTGACTTGGCGACCGAACGGATTGCCAAAAAGGTCGCGGAGCTTATCTTTGAAGAGATCCCAGCTGGAAATCTCTTCGTGAGTCTGGAACTATGCCAGTGGAGCTGCGTTGAGGTAGAAAAGAACGTTGGCAAGCATAATAGTCGGATCCCACCTGTGACAGGTGCTGACACATTCGTATAAGCGGACCCAGTCGTCAACATCAGGACTGCCGACTCCGGAGTAAACACCAGGATCCTGAGGGGGGGAAACAGCGACGTAGTTCGGGGCTGCAGGCGGAGACGCTTGAGTAGATGAAGTGCCGCCAGCTGGAGCCGAAATTACACTGTCGCCGTTGCGACCGCTGCGGAGCTCCATGACGGGTACGGGGAACGTCCGCCTCCGATCGGGAAACTAGACAGTGCCGTTTCTCAAGGTGAAGCTGCAATGACGACATTGGCACGAAATCCTCGCTTCACCTTACCCAACACCTCCGCCAAATTAATGTTACGTGTAGCTGATGTACAAGTCTATTTACAATATATTTACACGTAGAAAACGGTGGCAATAATGGCGACGCTATATCTAGCAGGTACACGTCGTCTTCTTCCTCCTCAGTGCAGCCACATTATGGCGGCTGTTTCGTATCAATATTTCTTGGAGGATCAGGACCTTACAGACAGTCGCTGGCGCAAATAAAGAATAACTATCCCATATCAACAGGGATACTTTTACTCTAGATTGCATTTTTCCAGTGACCAACATGACAGTGCAATATGGCATAACAATCTCATTCAATAAATAACGAAAGCTTTCACAGTACATTTTGATAAATGATAGGCGGCAGAAACCATTTGACCATGAATGTCGACAGGTAATATCGTTAAATCAGTATAGTCACAAAACATATTGCCACCTTCGAAACGATTTATTAAGCCGGGGGCCTTAGATGGCTCATGGGACGAAAATTTGACCGTCCGGCGTTGTGGAACCAAAATTAAAGTTGAATCCTCGACCTTTGATGGGAGTAGAACTCGCTTGGAGTCGTTGGTGAGCCGGCGGTACCTTTAGGTGAGATTCCAATTGACGTCGTGAAGGTTCAGAGTCGAACCCACAACTATTGGTGTTAATTAAGGCGAAGTTAACTAGGCAACAGCTAATTAGGATTTCCTAAATAGGCCATTCAAACCCACGACTTTGGTGGGAGTCGAAGCCGCGATATTTTATGTCAATTAGGGAAAAGTTAACATAGGCACAGGCAATGAAGGTAGAATTAATTAAGGCACTCGAGCCCACAACATTTGGTGGGAGAAAAGAAGTAATAGAAAGCAACGACGCATTACAATTACATTATGGATGGATGTAATGTCTCGTAAGCGCACAGGCTTTCACCTTCATCCTCTTTAGCATATGCTGAAATGACAGTCCTTTATATGAGGCGTGTACTGCAGCGCGATTTCTTTATGCCGCATCTACAAGAACACTTCGCACCATCTAGCGCCACCGCTGCGAGTCCTGAGGTGGCACCAAAAATGCATGGCACACCTGAACATGCGAGCGCCGAGAAACGTGTCATGCGGCGATTGCTCCCCTTTCGCTATTTCTGGACGCGCTGCACCATCTAGTAGCGCTGCCGAGAAGTCGGCAAATGACCTTCGAAATGAGAAGCGTACTGTCGCCACTTCAACTGCGCTTCTTCAGCAGGCCTACCTCTCTGGTCACCTGAGAGAAAGAACCATCCGATAAGTGTCGCAATCTATGTGGGCGATGTCGCATTGCAGACTACTGGCTATTAAAGCGCTGGACCGCATCTGCGACCAACGTTGTTCGCCGAAATTGATGAGACGCTGCAATATAACATCGGCCTTCAGAGTCGGCAGCTATGGCCGACAGAGACAGAGAGCACGACTGTGTCTGAAACATTGTCCCTTGAACGATTCTTCTTTGTCAGACGTAGAACAACATATATATATATATATATATATATATTTATATATATATACTTATTGGTGGTGTAATCCTAGACTGCCGCCTCCGCTGGCTACCTGCTAACTCCCTTTCGCGATCGAAGTGCTTTACGCCCAAGCGGCTCCATTTTAATTCGCGTGGCCATGGGCAGCCGGCAGGGGGTCAAAGGGGGGTGGCTGTACCCCGCCCTCCTCGAATTTCGCATAATATTTTTATACACTAGCGAAATGTCCCACGGCCTGATTATCACACTAGGGTACCGCATATCCGTATGAAATGCCCTTTAGGATTGCGAGGCAACATTGCACGTTACGCACTAAGACATCTTTCCGGTCATGTCACGCCAGTGCAAGGAAGACTGCTGGCTACTGAAAATAGCGTTACGATGTTAAAATATTCGTGATTATCGAAGCCCATAAACATCCTCGCTGCGGAGCATTGTTATCGTTAGTAAATCCCAGCGCACGTTAATTGTGCTGAGTAAAACTCTATTCAGTTTTGAATCACAGCAATACATGTCTTAGGGTCACACGATAAACACGTGTCCAAAACTCGGTGCTCTCCCACTCTGTGAAGAAGGATGACCGGCGAAGCTGTGTATGTGGGCCCCTTAATGGCGAACTGCACCTCAGCCGCGGGTCGGCCTGGTATTGCACTATCTTCGGCATCGGTCCACATATGGGAAGTGTTGCGTATTCACACGATACAGGGGAAACAATCCCTTAACAGTTTCGCAGAAACGAGAAACGCTGTTTACATGTGAGGTACCTTCATCCGATTACAAACCGCAGCCTATTACCAAGATGCACAAAGCCAGCCCTCCTGCCGCTCTTCCCTTCTTCTCCGAAAAGCACAGATATTCTATCCTCTGATGTAAGCGTAATTATTTTTTTTTTCAAGAAGGTCAATCACTGCTGAGAGACATCACTGGAAACTTTCATGCCGCACACACATGAAACGAGTGGGAAAAAAATAAGAAAACACAACACAAACAAAAAGGAACGCAGGAGTGTCACAGTAGTTGAAGCGGGTCGATGGACCGGAGAAACCTCAGTAGAGCCTTCACCATCTTCTGGTGTGACAACGGTGAAGTGGAGCGTAGAAAACAGGCTATATTTCGTCCGGTTAGCCTCCTTGCATATCTCAAATCTTTTATTTGTCTCTCTCTCTCTCTTTCATACCACATTTACAACATGGAATCCCCTCCGAAGGTGTCCCCACTATGTTATTTCACAATCTCCGCGCAAAGCTGCGCTACCGTTCTTGAGGTCGGAGACGTACAAAAACAAAGTTCACAATAGGAATTCAGAAACTTTGGCCATGGGGATTTATCGTGAGTTTTTTCCTTTTTTTTCGCATAAGTAGGACGTTAGGCAATAAAATAACAAGAACTTGGTGGCACAACGCACCACCTCGTTCCAAAGGGGACGCTGATAGCATCCGTCCATCCATTCATCCATCCATCGGGTGCAGCTTGAGATGCTGTTTTGAACATTATTAGTTGTTTTGAAATGAGATGCGGTCATGCTCGTCGAGAGAACGCACAAGCAATTGTGACCTAGTTCAAGAAGCACCACTCAAATAATCATTGAACTAGAAGCGCTAAAAACATATAATGTTGGTTTCTTGTTTTTAACCCTTTCGGACGTGAATCGTGTTGGCTTCGACAGAAGTGTCAAACTCCACAACTTTATTTCCATGCTCCGGACACTGTATTCCAAGAAAGACAAGTGATAGGACATTGCTTCGCGCAATTTCTAATCAGTCCGCATTATTACACAATATGCGAATCCGTATTTATTGTTCAGTCACGCTGCGCTGTTGCACAAAACAAATTGATTCACCATCTCGAAGTACACGAACAAGTTAATTATTGGCTGCAAGCACTATGAGAAAGGAGAAATTAATTTTTCACCATTGTGGATGGAAGTATTGCATTTAGTGGCGATGCAATCAGGCGCAATAATTAAAGAAATTATATTCCCCAAACCACGATACCATTAGGAGTCCCGCCGTAGTGGAGACTCCAGATTAATTTAGACCACTTGGGGTTCCTTAATGGGCATTAAATGAATGGTACACTGGAATTTTTTGCAGTTTTGCCGCCGTCGAAATGCGGCCTCTGCGGCCGGTACTTGATCCCGCGCCCTCTGATTTAGTAGTGCCACGTCATATAGCCACTACAGCGGTTTGCTCAATAAATGCATTTAGTGTCATGGACGTTGCGCTTTCGTGGGATGAAGCTGCATAGTGAGGCAAGAACCGGCCAGGTCCGTCAGCTCGTTGCTAGATCTAGTGCTGGCTTTCTCTGCGCACCCGGCCCCCCGCCTCCTTTAAGCCCACCAAAGACTTTGAATAAAGCTTTCTCACTTTCTCTCTCTCTCTCTCTCTCTCTCTGTGCGTGCGTGTGTGTGTGTTCGTGCGTGCGTGTGTGTGTGTGCGTGTGTGTGTGTGTGCGTTTGTGTGTGTGTGTGTGTGCGTGCGTGCGTGCGTGCGTGTGTGTGTGTGTGCGTGCGTGCGTGCGTGTGTGTGTGTGTGTGTGTGCGTGTGCGTGTGTGTGTGCGTGTGCGTGTGTGTGTGTGTGTGTGTGTGTGTGTGTGTGTGTGTGTGTGTGTGTGTGTGTGTGTGTGTGTGGTGTACGTCGTCGTGTCGTATCGTGGAGCGAACCCTTGACGATTTACCCCACGGAGACGTGGGTTGCCCACAACCGAATCCTGGCAAACATTTTAGCACGATCACGTGACGCGTATAGTATAACAAATCTCTCCATTTCAGATGCTGCAACAGATACACTTTATACCAATTACAATATTTGCTATTGATGCAGGGCTACGGCTCTGTAAGGTATGTGCTTTAGTGTTTTCATTTTAAACTTTATCAACATTGAGTCCCTTTTGAGAACCATGCGAAGCCGAAAACCAAGATTCTTCCTGCAGTCGGCAGAATAAGCCTTTTTCAGTTACGTTCAACAAATTTTAATCAAACTGTTTGAGGCAGTTCTCTAATTTGAGTATGTATGCGTTTCGCGTGTACTTAAATATCGATATTGGAGTTTTCCTTTCGATCAAAACTTTCCACATGTTTTTAATGCGAAGAATTTACCTATAGGAAGCTGTTAACTAGCAAGGTCATACGAGGTAATTTTCAATTTCTTCTTCACCTAAACAATTCAGTTCCCGCTTGAACATCTGCCCAAATAATAAAAAAGATCTTAAACTAGCAGAACTTTTTGTTGGGCTAGTTGGTGCATATTACGGAAGTACTGTAGCGCCAAACAGACGACACAAGAAGAAGAGACACGGACGAGCGCTTTCCGTGTCTCTTCTTCTTGTGTCGTCTGTTTGGCGCTACAGTACTTCAGTAATCTTAAACTAGACCTGATAATATCTATACTATCCGAAGCGTACGAGGATATATGCAGTCACGTAGCACTACAACTTAACATAAAACTCGATTTCTTCGTTGTGTGATGAGTGTGGAGTGATAAACTAAATTGGGAGTTTTGAAGTCAGCGAAGCTATACTATCTACGCAGTAAGAGTTCATTTAAGGCGAGCTACGTCACCTTACGATAACCTGTGGGTCCTGGGTCTTCTGGGCACGAAGTACGCGTCACACGCGACCAAGTCCGAAGCTCTGCCCCCTTCAGCTGCTAGAAGCGCAGCTACTAGCTACAGCCGCTATAGCTACAGCCGATGCACCACGGGTGTGCATCGGCTGTCACGCTCGCCACTCTGCCCAGCTGCTCCTGCTCTCGGACTGCATACCTGGACAAAAAAACTTTGAGCGTTGTTTATATGCCTTGAGCCAAAACAGCCCGGTATACGGAGCACTACCATAATTTAACGAAAGAAGACAAGCAACAAAGTTTAGCTCTCAAACGCTCAAAGAAGGAGCCATTATATTATAATGCTTCGCACCGCGATAACTGCCCTTAGGAGGAAGCTTCAGCTAGGGGCAGACTCCGATGCCACCCTTTCAAACACATGTGAAACGTACAACCCTTTTTTAGTAGACAACCCCTGGACAGACCTGAGTGAAATTTGTTGCACGTTACGAGCAAAAATAAATTCTAGTCATTGCACAAGCGGAATATTGATTTACGGTTTGGAAGGTTTTACATAGATTGGCCAAAATTGGGATGTTTAAATAAAAAGAAAAGAACAATGTTTTTAAACTCGTTACTATGCACCAAAAGCGTATGATGCAGTACTGTAAGTTGCACGCGTTTGAGTTCTTAAAGAGAACAAGTTTCATATACTAATATAAAGCTTAGTTGAATTTGTTACAATGTTTACTTGGGTTTGGAAAAGTTCCGCTCACATAATAATGATATATTTTAGAGCAAAGTGTAATGCAACGATTTTATTCGCTATAACATAGATGCAGTTTACAGAATTGTGGCATTGTTCTTAATTGCCGAGTTACAGAGTTGGAAATCTGAAAGATTAGTTTCCTCAGTTTTGGGCAATTTTTATGAATTTTTAATACAACATTTAGGCCTAATTTAACATATAGCGTTCAACATTCACTAGAATTTGACTTTTTCTTTTAAATGCAACAAATCTCATCCCATTCGCTGGAGTGGTTGCCGACAAAAGCAATTTCTTCGTTCCCACGTATTTAGATAGGAGCCCTCCAGCTGAAGTTCTGACCGTACTTTTTAATTCCACTTATGTGATTTTTTTAATGACTTCGCGATGGGACCCAGTCTGCTAACGACGCAAAGCTGTGTTCTCCTATACCGCTAGCAGCACCACACGCTCGATCAATTCACTCGCAATCAGCGGCTCTGGAAACCGCCTTGAGTCTTCACTGGGCATAGAGCTCAATGCTACCAGAGCAAATATTGACTTACCACGCGAGGCTCTGAAATAAGGTTTTCGCGATGAAGCATTCGTTAAGGCGAAGTATTATATTGCGTGAAGACATTCGGAAATTTGCAGGCAATTTGACAGAGTCGCCTGACGGAAGACAGGCGACTCACATGACACTGACTGATGAGTGGACAGTACGCATGATACTGGCTGATGAACAGTCATCGACACTTAGACATACGAGCATACCTTACTCTTTCATGGTACAAGCTATCGCCGTTTACCTAGTGCGATCGTTTACAAAGTTTGACTTCAGTGAGGTGTGCACAAAGTTAATTTTGCATTTCATTTTTATCTCTGAAACATTCGCGTGGCATCTGCACGTCTAGCCGAAATTGTTAATAACTTCTACGAAATACTTGCTTTTCTCAAACTGCAGCAGTTATCAGGCCATTTTCACGTTGTTTAAGTCGATGAAGGCCGACGACGACGAAGTGATTCCCTAATTGAACGCTGGCACTGTTGTCTCCGCATTTTCGCTTTGTTTCTTAGCAAATTCTCGGAGCGTGCCTCTCCCTCGTTGCGGCAAAGGAGGCAGAAACTTCCGAATACTCTCCTGGCGCGCAGCCGTACGGTCGGCCTACGTGCAGGAAACGTGGGAGCGAGTCAAGCGACACAGACACCGAAGCCACCGAGTTTTATTCGGACAGCTCTGACTCATCGGAAGACGACTTCAAGGTTGTCATGAGCCGAAAGGCAAAAAGAAGACTGCTGCGGCCGTCATCGCCGGCAATTTTTTGGACCGTGAAGGATTTGCCACACCGCTGGCCGCAGACTATTCTCTTCGTGCCCGTGGACCCTACGACCAATTTGCGGCTCCTGAATAGGCACCAATTTGGAAATGCGGGAAAGTGACCACATTCCAAATTATCTAGCGATTGAGGGGCTAACTAGCTCCAAGTCCTCCGGATATATCCAATGTACGGACTGGCCGAAATTTAAATAAATCTTGGTAGACTGCTGTCGAGACGACATACCATCCGGCCTAGGGGACGCAATAAAAGGTGCCTTATAGGTTACCACACATCCGATTTTCAAAAGCCCCGCACGTACCGAATTCGATATCGAGATAAAGAAACTTCGGGCGATTCTCTGCTGTGCGGAACGAAGTTTTATGCGCACTAAGTCCATTCACGATTTCAGATTGGCCAGACGCACACAGAACAAAATACAGTGTCGTATGAATATGAACAAGCTGGCTTCACAACGATGGATGTTTTTCTGCGAGTATCTGGATACCCGAAAGCCTTTGTCTCTAATATGGAGAACTGTTCGTGGCCTCCGTGCAACCCCTGGACAGCGCCACCCATTTAATTCCCTGGCTTCTTTACCTACAATGCAAAGGGATTGAAGTCGCAGAATCTTTGTGAAGAAGTATTGCCGGTGAAACAAGCTCCACTGGAGCGCAGCCTCCCGACCACTTACCGTTCTCCCGTGATCGCCGTATGGAGCGCCCTTTTTCTCTAGAGGAACTAGAGGCTGCGCTTGCTTTATGCAGGCGTTCCTCACTGCCAGGACCAGAGGGCATTACATACCGTGCTCTTTGCAGTCTTGGTGAACGAGCTCGAATGGCACTGCTGCTTCTGTACAACGACTCATGGCACACTGGCACGGTTCTTCAAGAGTGGAAGCCCAGTCGCCTGATTGCGCTTCTCAAAGCTGGCAAGCCGACTTTGGACATTGCGTCATACTATCCGATCACGCTTGCTAGTTGTGTAGGTAAAGTAATAAACGGATGGTTCTAACGCGTCTGGAGTGGTACCTAGAGCACTATGAAATTTATCCAGACACGTTGACAGGATCCAGGCACGGCCGTTCATCAATAGACAACGTTGACGATTTGGTAATGCACATCGAATTCCAGAAAGCCTGTAATCGCTTGTCTGCTGCCTTGTTTCTAGACGTTAAAGGGGCTTATGATACCCTGACCCGTGAAGCCATTCTTAAAGCGTTAGAAGCAATAGGACTTGGTGGCAAGATATATCTTTGGGTTTGTAGCTACCTTCAGATGCGTTCATTCTACATGCTCACCGGGGGATGGCACGACACTCCAGTATTACAGTAGCCGCGGAGTCCCATAGGGCGGAGTACTCAGCCCAACCCTTTTTAATGTAGCCCTTATTGGACTACTCGAGGGCCTGTCAAGCACCGTTCGTCTCTCTATCTACGCCGACGACATATGTATCTGGACGTCGGGAATGATACGGCTTCAGCTTGGCGCTCAGATTCAGAAGGCGGCGTCATCGACAACGTGCTACCTTTTTAAACAGGGTCTGGTGAGGACTTGGGAAAAGTGCACCGTGGTGGCGTTTACCCGGAAGTCAATGTCTGCGTACGCCATATCAATCAGCGGACAAGTGATATCGTCCAGGAGAAGTCACAGTTTCTTGGGTGTTGTGATTGATAGAGACTTGTCCTGGACTCCTCCCGTGAGCCACGTAAAAAAGCGACTGATTGCTGTATGTCATCTGTGCATATTCCTTGCAGGAAAGAACTGGTGTGCGTCCACACACTCCATGTTACAGCTGTACAGGGTGTTGTTTGTTGGGTGCCTCCGGTACAGCCCACCTGTAATGTTCAACACCTGCAAAACCAATTTGCGGACAGCTCAGACCATTCGAGCTCAAGCCCTAAGAATATGCCTTGTATTACCCCGCAGTGCGTCGACGATTGAAACTATTGCCATTTATCAATATTATTCAATCACGACGCACATCGCCGTCGAGACAATGCGTGCACATGTCAGGCACATTGCCCGAACCCCTTGCCACCACTTCGCCACACCGTCTTTGGAAAAGCCCCGCAGGGTATTTAGCACAACTGTCACTGCATATCGTACCTCGCTTACGTGGGGGTACACACCTGCGGTGGCTCGGTGTCTCCTCCATGGTGTTTGTGCGAACCTGAAGTACAGCTTGCACTAGTGCAAGCTGTACTTCAGGACGAATTTCTTTAGTGCAAGCTGTATTACACCTTGAACAAAAGCAAATAAGCTTGCTCCTGTTGTACGAGTAATACAATAGCCACGTAGACATCTATACCGATGGATCGATAACATCGACCAGTTCTGGGGGTACTGTATATATACCGACAACTGGAGTAACACAGCAATTAAAGACGTTACATGTCACGACGTCCCCGGCTGTGGAGCTCGCGGCTGTGCGCAGTGCGCTTCAATTTATAGACACAGAGAGTACTGGTACATGGGCCGTGTTTTCCGACTCGAGTCCGGCTTTACACAGCATGCAGTCAGTTTTCCGACGTGGAGCTCACGAACAGCTAACATAAGCAATCGCCAAAATTCATCACGACGTCAAAGAGAAAGGTCACGAAATTATTTTCCAGTGGCTACCTGGCCATTGCGAGATCAGTGGAAAGGATCAAGTTGGCAAAGCTGCCCGAGAGTCACATCAAGAACAGCACAGCGTTCCCATTCCTCTTTCCAGGACATGCTGCAAGGCAGCTTTGTCACAAGCACGCAAGCACCCGAAATATAAGGCGCACCAGATGATTGTACGAACCGAACCCTTCGCTACAACTCCGACTTCCACCCGGGCTTCACCGACGAGAGGCATCGCTTCTATACGGGCTGTGGTTGGGAGTGGCTTTCACGAAGGCGTACGCTACTTTGATTGGAATGACCGACAGTGCTGCATGCGACGTCTGCAGCGTGTAAGAGAACGTCGAACATTGATTGTGCCATCGTCAACGATTTCAGTTGGAAAGACAAACATAATTTATCGCATTGCGACGACTGGACGATCGGTTTTTGTCTGTGCAGGCGCTGCTTGAAGACCCTCCTCATCACTCGTCGACCCACAAAGCTTTGAAGGCACTTTTGTCTTTCTCGAGGGCGACTGGCATATGTGAACGTCTTTGACTCACTCAGGCTCTCCAGTGACAGGCCCTCCAGTGACATCCAATTGCCCACCAACAGAATCCACACGGGCTTCCTACTTTATCAACCCTTGTAAATTTCTCTTGTTCTTGATTGTTTTTCTCTTACCTAGGCGATCAATATGCTGTTTTAATAGAAAAGTGATGATCCGCTTTAGGAAAGTGCGTGACTCCTAAGCTCCACTCCGCCTTTCTAATCTAAACTAGAGCTAGAAACCAAAGTTTGCACTGTAAACGGCGACGACTTATTCCTACCACTTAACTTTAAATCTGTACTGTCAGTCGCTTTAATTGGTAGCATGCGAACTCGCATTTACGAACAATAATAGTAAAAAACATACGCAACACAAAGTCTTCACTAATGAAACATAGACATGCCATCATTTATGTGCAAAGAATGGGTGCAAGAGCTTTCCAAAAGTGCTCTTATTTTTTTCTCCTGCCAAGGTAACCCAAGGCCTAGTTGCACTGCCGATATAGCACTCCCAGCAGAACGCATTTTCTATATCGCGTATGTGGCGAGTCGCATAGCCGTGAAGCCGAAATAAACACCTGGCATTGTGCATGAATGTTTAGGAGAATGAGAAAACTCATGCCACTACAGAAACTAGCCATTTTGCTAATTATTTCTCTAATCACAGCTTCCGGCCAACCTGGTGATTTGGCGCTCGACATGCTCCAAGCGCTCGCGAGTCCGTCATCCCCCGTTGCCGTGGTCACCTCTTCAGAACACTCCGCGCTGCCCTTCAAACTCAATGCAACCTATCCACTCTCAATAACCACGTGGAATATATTTACAAGGCGCAGTTCTTTCGCAGATTTCGCTAGGTACGTAACACAGAGTGACAGCAGTTTTCCTAGGCCGGGTGTAGTTCTTGTGTCCGTGCACGAGGCGAACTTGCTGGAAGATTTGAGACCAATTGTCGCATCGTTCGAGAGGTACCACTCGAACATTCAGTGGCTTTTTGCTGTCCGTGAACACGAGGAAGTTTTAAGCAAGTTCTCTGGACACTTGTGTCAAGTGATGAGCGTCACTGATGTCGAAATCAACGCGCCATTGGACGGCTACAGGTCTTGCGAGGAACGTCGCGTGTTCGCAGCTGCCGAAAACGCGATCACTGCACAACGCATGCCACGTGCTGGCAAGTACCCCAAAGGCGAGCGTATAACTTTCGCGGCTCTCGACCAAGGCACTAGCCTTTGTTTCCGGGAAGACAAGTTCGTGCCACTCCTAAAGCTGGCTTACGCCGCCACCAACACTACTTTGGTCGAGCTGTGCGACACTAACGAAACCGACTCCCTGCTCCTGGACCGACGCGTGGATTTCGTGATAGCCACATCAAACCGCGTTCGCCTGAATTCGTATTACGGACACGTCATGCAGCCGCCGGCTTCGCTTTGCTTTCTATCTCGTCGAGCCTCGCCGTTGCGCCCGTCGTTCTCGTCAACGTGGTTGTCGTTCTTGCAGATCTCTCTGGCATTGCTTCCCTTGGCTCTCCTGTTTCTCCTGTTAGTCGCTGTACAGGCTAGCCGACACTCCGCGTGTACTGTCGATTATTCTGGATGGATCATGTTCTTCTTGGGAACCTATCTGGGCCGGAGTCTGGCGGCAGTCGAGAAGTCAAAGTCGGTCCTTGTGAGAGTATCTCTTGTCGCCTGGATGCTCGCAATGTTCGTGTTAGTGCAGTTCACTATGACGGAAATCACCGCGTCTCGAAGCATTCCGTCCCTTTCATCCGAAATAAGGCACGTGGCAGAGTTTACGTCCCACCTGAACACCGGCAACATATTGCCGTGCACACATTTTTTGGCTACCGGCATCATTGATGAGTTCAGCGGAAACGTGCCGCACTTAATATCTCTGCGTCAAGCGCTGAAGAAATGCGGCCAGACATGCCTTACTGACAACCTGTATGGTTTCTGCTTTCCGCTCGCTGAAAAAGGGTCGCACGCTATCGTGGGGCTGTGCCGCCTTTTCCAGAAAGACAACGGCTGTTCGGTCGGTCTTGTGGTAGGCGACGAAGAACTCCTACTGTATTTGAAGTGGCTACCGACGCACATCAGATTTCCCATGAGGTGAGTGAGTGTAGATGCAGGCTTTCGTTGTCGCGACAAAAAGCGTACACCACTACTGAAAGAACATTTGTACAATGATGCTTTAATGAACAAATGGTTTCTCCAAGCCACGTGTTTAAAAATACCTCGCACAAATAGCTATGTGTTGCATCGTCATCGATAGCTTTTGAATAACATGTCAATTTGCGCCGACACTTAGCGGTATGCGAATTTTGCAGCTTGAAGAGCGCTATGGTTCGGCAGTGGGTACTAAGGACGATGCGTTATTGCCACAGGCGATTGATTAGCCACTATTTCACTACTACCTTGCGCTAACACTATGTGTCTTGAGTGGATAATTTTTGTGATGCAAATTGTCATATTGCTACAGAGGTGGTCTGATGCTGGTAAAATGACTATATAGTGATTATGAAGGAGGAAAGAGACGCTTAATTTCTGCAGCCCATCAGGGAGCACGGCGCAGAAATGACTACGTCAAGTTCAGCTTTGAGCCGGAACGCAGAAAGAGAGAGAGCGCAGGTCTTCTTGCCTTCACGAAGACACAAGAAATTTTAACACGTACAACTTGTACGATCGGGCTGTGGTACAAATGCAGTTTTCTGCGTGGATTTTTAATACATGCGAAAAACAATGGATCATGCGTCATCTGGCTGTATTTTTGACCACGACTTGTGAATTCGTGGAACCGTAATTCTTGTGACCTCGCGTGATTCGAAGCGCTTGAGGTACCACCCGTATAATAAAAAAAAAATTACGTTACAGAACCTGTCCCTCCTTACCAACTTACTTGAATACAATTCGACACGTTGTTTCTAAAATTCGGCAGATGCCGTGAACAGGTGCGTAGCCAGGAGCGGGAGGCTTATGGGGCTTCAACCCCCCCCCCCCCCCGAATCTTTTTCGTGCTGTCCATGCACCGCCGATCAAAACAATCCCCGGCGCCAGAAATAATTCTAGATTTCGTCTAGAATGTATTTCTCACGCTCAAACAGACATTTCAGCACGCGCATTGCGAACTCGGGCTGGATTTCGAGGCCACGCCCATGCACCGGGAGCGACATAACTCTAGGAGGCCCATCCGAGCACGAAGTTTCGAGGGCGTTTTGATGGCGAGCAGGCTCTTCGCGGCATATCGTTGAGGCCGCGGAATCTACGGAGTGCATGGATTTGAATTCCCAGACTTCATGGGTATAAAGTTCTGATAAATTTTTGAAGCGAAAGATGCACTGACATATTGCCATCTTTGAGCATAATTGCAAAAGTTGGTGACCTGGTTAAACAAAGTCGTGCTTTATATTATTACGATATCATCGAGCGATGCTCAAGAGACAAGCCGCCGCGAGAACGGCGAAGAAGTTTGTCGGTGCCGTTGGCACGAGCGAGTGTCAGCCTGGCTGCCTGGCTCCAGTGTAAATGGCGTGTAAATAGTATCTTTCGTCTGTGTCTTTTCACACGTAACATTTCTGGTGGAGGTCAGCGGTCCCCGTCCTCACCACGTAACTCCGAAGTGGTCGGCATATTGAGCTTGTCACCATGCCTCCCGGTGACGAGCCCGCCTCTGCAACGGCTTCGGCTTGTCCGACTGCTCCAATGGTCACGGTTGCCCCACACCGTGATCCAGGTGTGTTCTCTGGCCTGGAGGGACAGGATGTCGACGACTGGATCAAGCTGTATGAACACGCCAGTGCTAATAACAGGTGGGACCCAACGATTATGATCGCCAATGTCATCTTTTATCTCTGCGGCACCCCACGCGTGTGGCACCAAACAAACACATGATGAGGAAATAACCAGTTGGCACAGTTTCAACGAAAAGCTATGGGAATTGTTCGGCGACCCCATTGGGCGCAAGGCTGCCGCGAGAAAGGCTCTTGCGTCTCGTGTTCAGTCATCTACAGAGCCATACGTTTCCTACATCCTCGACGTCTTGGCTCTATGCCGTAAAGCTGACGATAATATGTCCGAAGCAGATAAAGTGGCACATGTGCTAAAAGGCATCGCCGACGACGCTTTCAATTTGCTTGTTTTCGGCAACGTCTCGACTATCGACGCCATTATAAAAGAATGCCGTCGCCTTGAACAGGCTAACAGCCGCCGTATCTCACACCACATTGCGCAGCTACCGAACACTGCTGCTACATCGACATGTGAGGGTCGACCACGTGAGACCACCCCCTGCGATGACGTCACCCGTATTGTTCGCCGCGAACTCGAGACCGCCTGTTCGCCAGGCTTCTCCACGACGCCTCCCGATCCGCCAGCAACCACCATTGCGATGATTCAGGCCGTCGTCAAACAGGAATTTGAAAACATGGGTCTGAACACCGTGTGTTCCACGTCTCGACCCAGCGTTCTCCAGTCATCTAGCGGCCCTCCTCGTCCCCGGCAGTCATTTTCGGCCACATATCGCCGCAGCCCGTCCGAATGGCGTACCCCTGATGACAGGCCGATCTGCTTCCACTGCTGTCGCATCGGCCACGTCGCCCGTCACTGCCGAGACCGATGGCCACCACCTACTCGGACTTACGCCGCCACTTATTCCTGCACCTTTGGACCTTCTGTACCCTATGCCACCCGCCATGAAACCTCCGCTGATGCCCCTGCTCCGAACCTTCGTCACAGCCGCTCGCCCTCACATCGACGCCACCAGTCTCGTTCGCCCCAACCCCGCCGCTTCTCTTCGCCGCCTAGGGCCTCCCGGACCCGGCCGGAAAACTAGGCACTGCAGCTTCTGGAGGTGAAGCTGCGTTGTCGACCCTGCCCTCAAATCCTCTGCTCACGTTACCTACTAACCGAAACCTTTTTAATGTGGACGTTGACGGCTATCCTGTCACGGCACTCATCGATACAGGAGCACATCTTTCTATTATGAGTGCTGCCTTCCGACGACGACTGAACAAGCTCCTCACCCCAGCGTCGGCACGCGCCGTCCGCGTTGCGGATGGCGGCACTGTGCCTATCATCGGCATGTGCACGGCACGTGTCAGCATCGCCGGCCGCCACACTCCTGTCCTCTTCACCGTAATTGCTCATTGCCCCCACGACCTCATTCTCGGCCTCAATTTTCTTTCCGCCCATTCTGATCTTATTGAATGCTCTTCCAGTACCCTTCGCCTTGAGTTGCCGATGCTCGCAGAACCTTCTGACGCACCCCACTGCTGCTTAAGCTCCACCGGCTTTCTTCGCCTGCCGCCAAAGTCCATAGCCTACATTCAACTGTTGTCTTTCCCACCAGTTCCTGATGGCGAGTACCTCGTCACTCCTCTGCCCGACATCCCAATACAGTATGACGTCACCGTGCCTCACAGTATACTTACTATTACTGCGAACCACACCCGCATGCCTGTCTGTAACTTTGGATTGGCCAAGCAAATTCTACCGCAAGGTATTTGCCTTGCCACCATTGATTGTCTCGGCGACCAATACGTGGCAGCGTTATCGACCGATGGTTCTTGCGAGCTTAGCATGCCCCTCGCGCCAGCCTCGGGCGTTGATCCCAACATAAAGAAAATGGTTGCGACAGACCTGTCCTCTATGCCGGCTGAAGACCTTTGCGAAGTATTATCATCCTACCACGATATTTTCGACTTCGACGATCGCCCTTTAGGCCAGACGCTCGCGGTCAAGCATCGTATTCTTACTGGCGATGCTGCGCCTATTCACCGACGACCGTATCGAGTTTCTGCGTCGGAACACCGAGTAATTCAAGATGAAAGGAACAAAATGGTCAATAAAAACATCATTGAGCCTTCATCGAGTCCCTGGGCGTCACCTGTGGTGTTGGTTAAGAAGAAGGACGGCACGTGGCGCTTCTGTGTAGACTACCGTCATCTGAACAGCATTACAAAGAAGGACGTCTACCCGCTCCCACGTATCGACGACGCCCTTGACTGCCTGCACGGTTCCAGCTATTTCTCGTCTATTGATCTTCGTTCGGGATATTGGCAGATTGCTGTTGACGATATGGACAGAGAAAAAACCGCGTTTATCACACCTGATGGCCTATACCAATTTAATGTAATGCCGTTTGGATTATGCAACGCCCCTGCCACCCTTGAGCGTATGATGGACTCCTTGCTCCAAGGTTTCAAATGGTCCACATGCCTCTGTTACCTCGACTACGTTATCGTCTTCTCGCCAACGTTCGACATTCACCTTGAGCGTCTCACAACTATACTTGATGAATTTCGAAAGGCGAAGCTGCAACTTAACTCGCCCAAATGTCGTTTTGGCCACCGACAAATTACTCTTCTAGGCCATCTCGTTGACGCTTCCGGAGTACAGCCTGATCCCAACAAAACTCGCGCTGTCCGAGAGTTTCCGGTTCCGAAGACAGCCGCCGACGTTAGAAGTTTTGTAGGGCTGTGCTCGTACTTTCGTCGTTTTGTTAGAGATTTTGCGACAATTGCTAGGCCCCTGACTAATCTTTTGAAGAAAGGCGTACAATTCTCGTGGGGTACTGCAGAAGCCGCCGCCTTCTCTCGTCTCGTCACTCTTCTAACCTCACCACCCATTCATTCTCACCCACTTCGACCCTGATGCCCCTACAGAATTACGTACAGATGCCAGCGGTCATGGCATATGTGCCGTCTTAGCCCAGCGTCAGCGTGGCAAGGATCGCGTTATTGCTTATGCGAGCCGCCTCCTAGCACCATCAGAGCACAACTATTCCATTACGGAACGCGAATGCCTTGCTGTTGTCTGGGCAGTTGCGAAGTTCCGTCCTTACCTTTACGGTCGCCCTTTTTCCGTAGTCACTGACCATCCTGCTCTCTGCTGGCTCTCATCGCTAAAAGATCCTACAGGCCGACTTGGTCGATGGACTTTGGGGCTACAGGAATTTTCATATTCCGTCGTGTACAAGTCTGGCCGCCTGCACCAAGACGCTGACAGTTTGTCGCGTTATCCTGTTGACGACTCTGACTCCTCCACTCCTGCCAGTGCTTCTTGCGTATTCTCTGTACCCTAGCTGCTTGATTTCGCCGACGAGCAACGCCGTGACGCCTACATCAGAGCACTCATCGACCGTTTTGAACACTCTCCGGCCGATGCTGCTATACGCCTCTTCGTCCTCCGCGACAGTACTCTGTATCATCGTAACCTTCATACGGACGGCTCTGAGTTCCTGCTTGTAATACCTAAACACCTCCGCTCCACCGTTCTAGAAGAGCTTCACGACGCACCAACGGCAGGACACCTCGGCGTATCTCGAACCTATGACCATGTACGTCGCCGTTTTTTCTGGCCGGGCCCTGGTCGTTCCGTACGACGTTACGTCGCCCCTTGTGAACTTTGCCAACAACGCAAGAAACCTTCCCAGCTCCCCGCTGGTTACCTGCAGCCGCTCGACATCCCTGACGAGCCGTTCCATCGTGTCGGCTTGGACCTTCTCGGCCCATTTCCGGAATCTACATCAGGAAACAAGTGGGTTGCAGTCGCGGCTGACTACGCGACCCGCTGCGCCGTAACCCGTGCTCTTCCGACCAGTTGCGCAACTGATGTTGCGGACTTCCTCCTACATGATATCATTTTGGTGCTCCGCGTCAACTGCTTACAGACCGCGGCCGCACCTTTTTGGCCAAAGTCATTGGCGACATCATGCGTGCCTGCTGAATGCAGCATAAATTTGCCACCTCCTACCACCCCAAACGAACGGCCTCACTGAGCGTTTGAACCGCACCCTTACAGACATGCCATCCAAATACGTTTCAGACGACCACCGTGACTGGGACCTGGCTCTACCTTACATCACCTTTGCATACAACTCTTCCCGCCTCGAAACCGCTCGGTTTTCCCCGTTTTACCTCTTGTATGGCCGCGAACCGACGCTACCACTGGACAGTGTGCTTCCGTCCGCCAAAGCTTCAACCAGCGATTATGCCCGTGATGCAATCGCCCATGCTGAC
Organism: Dermacentor variabilis; assembly: GCF_050947875.1. Lineage (NCBI taxonomy): Eukaryota > Metazoa > Arthropoda > Arachnida > Ixodida > Ixodidae > Dermacentor > Dermacentor variabilis. Next base: position 61,908,440 of record NC_134575.1, read on the forward strand.
CGTGCTCGCCAACTTGCAGGTGCTCGTCTACAAGTGTCTCAAGACAAGCATAAACAACGCTACGACCTCCGTCACCGTGATGTCCATTTTGTTCCCGGCGCCCTCGTGTTGCTTTGGTCACCATCGCGTAAAGTCGGCCTTTGTGAAAAACTGTTTTCCTGTTACACAGGCCCATATCGCGTGATACGCAAAGTGACCGATGTCACCTATGAAATCGTTCTAGCCACGCCCACTACGTCCTCCGCTGTGACAACCAGTGACATTGTCCACGTTGCCCGACTCAAGCCCTACAACTCTCCATGCACCTTGGATGTTTAACAGCACCGTGACGGTGCTTTTGCCACCGGGGGGTAATATTACGATATCATCGAGCGATGCTCAAGAGACGAGCCGCCGTGAGAACGATGAAGTTGGTCAGTGCCCTTGGCATGAGCGAGTGTCAGCCTGGCTGCCTGGCTCCAGTGTAAATAGCGTGTAAATAGCACCTTTCGTCTCTGTCTTTCCACACGTAACAATATTTTCAATTCCGGGACTCTGTGCGTTTAATGTTATTATAAACATTTGACGCCAAAGGTGCATTGAGTTTTCTAAAGTCGTACATCGGAACATAGAATGAGGCATGCCAAATCAACACACTATCAGACAAGTTGACAAAGCACGCAGCGAGGTCCAATGATACGAAGCGTTGTGGCGGTTCATTTGTGCCGTGATGTCACAGAAAAGAATATTAATATTTTCATTCCCCTCCGCCTAAGCATCCATGACACGACACTAAAGCCAGCAAAGGTAACGAAGTTCTTATCTATTTTTTCAACTTTGACTTTTCTTTGCGACGACACATTGAGCCTCTTCATTTTGTTGTTCACGCAACCCGCAGGCTGCCGGAGCCAGCCAAAGTGCATGCGTTTTTCTCGTGTTGCACCGACCACCACGCGGCACGTTCGGTGCGTGTTCGTTTTTCTCTAGCCAACTGTATTTTAGACTGGCAGGGTTTTCGACGATTTCTGGCTAGCAGACGAGAAAAAGAAATAGTCGCTTCCCGCCATCACTGTATTCAATACGCCATCGACGTATTGAAACGCGTTCGCTTAAGCGCAACCTCTCCGGAAAGTCTTGTCTCACCAGTGTAGGATACCGAGCAGTATGCGTATGGGTCTCTGTGGACCAAGTGTCTCATGTTTTCTTCGATATTCCTTAGGTAGCCACATTAGGTACATAAGTAGGCATTCGATTGTGGCCAACATGCTTTCCCTTGCGCTTCTTCGTTTCGATTCCCCCGTCGGACAAAAAAAAAAGAAAACACGGTGCAGCGCAGCGCACTGTCGCATGGTGAAAGTTCCAGTTTGTTGCTTCTTCATTTGCGGAAAGTAATGGGCCCCGGGACGCTTCATTTGCCGGATACTCCTATTATATTGTCACACACAAAGCCACAAAAGACTTCGGTCCACGCTATAGATCTTTTATAAATCGCTGTCCTGGTACCTTCGTCGTTGTCTTCTTCTGGGAGCCACCCAACATGCCTAGCATGTAGCACCGAATTGCACCGACTGGCTGTCAGCTGTGTCGGGGTCGTGGCATTACCCCCCTCCTTATAAGCATCGTCTCGATGCGGAACATTGATGCACTGGAGATTGCCACGGTGACACTGCTAAGAGAGGCGTAGATGGTGAGAGAGGTGTCGAGCTTTGCGTTCAGCGGGAGTGGTATAACTTCAATCTAGAGACTCGAGCGACATCGGACAGGCCTGGGCGTCGGAGACGGCGAGTGGTGCCTCCTCCTTCAGGAATCACTTCGTATGTGACGTCGCCGAGTCGTTGAACGGTCCCATAAGGTCCAAAGTAGCGGCCCAAAATTTTATCCGACCGACCACGCTGGCGGATCGGTGTCCACACCCATACTTCGTCACCGGGTTGATAAGTGACGTTGCGGTGACGAAGATTGTATCGGTCGGCGTCATTGTGTTGTTTGTAGCGGATACGCATTCGTGCGAGCTGGCGCGCCTCTTCAGCGCATCGAGCGAATTCGGCAGTATCAGTGACACCATTAGGACAGTAGGTGGGTAAAAGCATTGCGTCGAACGTTGTGACAGCTTCCCGGCCGTGCACCAAGCAAAAAGGGGTGAAGCCGGTAGTTTCTTGAACGGCAGTATTATATGCAAACGTAACATATGGGAGAACGTCGTCCCAGTTCTTGTGGTCGAGGTCAACATACATGAAAATCATATCAGCGATCGTTTTGTTTAGCCTTTCTGTGAGCCCATTCGTCTGGGGATGCTAAGCAGTGGCTTTGCGGTGAACTGTACCACTGAGAAGCATGATATCTTCTGTGAGCTGCGCTGTAAATGCTCTGCCCCGGTCGGTTATAACCACTGTGTGAGCACCGTGGCGGAGTACGATACCATGTACAAAGAAGGTCGCAATATCATTAGCAGTGCCTCGTGGGAGAGCTTAGGTTTCAATGTAACGTGTAAGGTAGTCTGTGGCAACAGCAATCCAACGGTTACCAGCCTTCGACGTGGAGAATGGTCCAAGCAAATCTATGCCAAACTGCTGAAAAAGGATCCGCGGGGGATCCACGGGATGGAGAAGTCCAGCAGGACGCACGGGTGGTGTCTTGCGACGACTCTGGCAGTCGCGGCATGTCTTCACGTATTGCTTTACGTCACGGCGAAGGTTTGGCCAGAAGTACTTTTGGCGTATGTGTGAAAACGTCCGTGCGAATCCCAAGTGGCCCGAAGATGGCTCGTCGGGAGAGGCCCGCAGGATGTCGTCACGTAGTGAAGACGGCACTACAAGGAGGCAGGCGGTTGCGGTCGAATGAAAACCCAATTTGTAGAAAACGCCATCGCGGAGAAAAAAACGACGATAACTTGCGGATGAACATACGAGGTGGCTCTGGTAGACGGTTCTCAAGATAGTCGATGAGAGGCCGGAGTTCTGAATCATCGCGCTGTTGCTTGCTGATGTCTGATATTGTGATAATGGACAGAAATTCGTTCTCTTCATCAGAGTCGTATGACGACGGTTGAAGTGGAGCACGTGACAGGCAGTCGGCGTCGGTGTGTGTACGCCCGGACTTGAACACTATCGTCATATCGTATCATTGCAAGCGAAGACTCCAGCGTGCAAGACGGCCAGATGGATCCTTCAGGTTGGCGAGCCAGCACAATGAATGGTGATCTGTCACAATTCGAAACGATCGGCAGTACAAATATGGTCGGAACTTAGCAATCGCCCACACAACGGCCAAACATTCCTTCTCCGTAGTTCCTTTCAGCTGGAGACAAAGTGCGGCTTGCGTACGCAATGACGCGCTCGGTTCCATCTTGCCACTGTACGAGGATGGCACCAAGGCCAACGTTGCTGGCATCCGTGTGCAACTCGGTGTCACTGTCTTCGTGAAAGTGTCCTAGAAAAGGAGGTGTGTGCAGACGTTCCTGGAGTTCACAGAAGGCCTCTTGTTGGTCCTGCTCCCAGACACGCGGAACATTATCCTTAGTCAACCGTTGCAAAAGTTCGGCTATCCGTGAAAAGTTAGCCACGAAGCGTCGATAATATGCGCAAAGCCCTAGAAAACGGCGGAGTTCGTGTTTGTTCGAAGGTGTTGGAAACGAAGCAACAGCAATGGTTTTGTCGGGGTCTGGTCGAATGCCCTCGTAGCTGACGATATGGCTTAAAAATTTGAGTTCGTCATACCCGAAATGGCATTTTTCAGGCTTTAAAGACAGGTCAGCAGTACGAATTGCGTCAAGAACTGCTTGCAAGCGCTGGAGGTGCTGCTCAAAAGTTTCTGAAAACACAACGATATCATGTAAATAGACAAGGCATCACTGCCACTTGAGACCTGATAGAACCGTGTCCATCATGCGCTGAAAAGTAGCAGGCGCAGAGCACAATCCGAAATGAAGGACCTTGAATTCGTAGAGTCCGTCAGGCGTAATAAATGCAGTTTTCTCACGGTCACGCTCATCAACCTCTATTTGTCAGTAGCCGCTGCGAAGGTCCATCGATGAGCAGTATCGAGCATGTCGAAGGCGGTCCAAAGAGTCGTCGATGTGGGGAAGGGGATAAACGTCATTCTTCGTAACCTTGTTAAGCTTGCGATAGTCAACGCAAAAACGCAGTGTGCCGTCTTTCTTTTTCACCAGAACCACAGGTGACGCCCATGGACTGGTGCAGGGATGTATGACATCGTCGGTAAGCATTTGTTGGACTTGATTTCGGATGGTGTCTTGCTCTTTACGACAAACACGGTAGGCACGTTGGCGCACGGGTCTTTCATTGGGATTTGTAATAAATCTGTGTTTCGCAATAGGTGTTTGGTCGATCTTCGATGTTGAAGCGAAACAGTCCGCAAAAGACTGTAAAAGGCTTCGAACGCTAGCCTGTTGTTCACCTGAAAATTTAGAATTCACATCAATATTGCTGTTGGCTGGTACGTCAAAGTTAGAATCTCCATCATTGTGTCCTACAGTTAAACAAGCGGGAAAGTCACTGACTGGCTCCAAATAGGCGATGGCAGTTCGTGGGGCGAAGTGCTGGTATTCACGACTGAAATTGGTCACTAAAATCTGAGCAGTCCGTGACGACAGCTGCAAGATGCCGCGGGCTACGCAAACCTGTCGAGCCAACAAGACTGACAGATTGCCTTCAGCGATTGCGAGATGGGGAGGAGCATCGTCTGTTTCTACGTTGATCAACGCAGTACTCAGGGGTGGTAAAGTAGCACAGTCACCTGAAACGCGTAACACCGTGGACTGTGGGTGGTAGTCGTCCGAATGAGTTGCGTGTTCGCTGGAAAAAGTGACAAGCAACTCGCGAACGTTTATGATTGCGCCGTACTCCCGAAGAAAATCCATGCCGAGTATGGCCTGCCTAGAGCACTCTGCCAGTGTAATAAATGAACCGACAAATGTGACCTCACGAATTTGTACCCTCGCAGTGCACTTGCCGATCGGCGTGAGAACACGACCGCCGATTGTACGGAGCTTAGGTCCTGGCCACGGTGTCGTCATCTTGCGAAGTGCAGTAACCAGTTGTCCGCTCATGACAGAATAATCAGCACCAGTATCGACAAGAGCGGTTACCGGGTGGTTATCTACAGAAACGAGTATGTCGGCTGAAACAGGTTCACGGTTTTCGATGGAAGGTTCGAAGGTACACAGTCGTAGTTTTCGTCGTCGTTATCGTCGTCGACGCCGTCGTCGGGATGTCGCAGCGGAGGATCTTTCGAAGTGCGTTTGACAGCGGCGCTACCCCCGAAGGTCGCTGTTCTTAGTTTTCCCGACTTGGGCTCGTGGGCCGGTTGTCCACGGAAGCGGAGAACGTAGCGTAGCGGCTAGGTGACGCCGATCGTCGAAGAGGTGGCGATCGTGACTGGCGCCTCTGCGGAGACGGAGATTGGGTCATTGGCAGGGACTGTTCAACCGGCGGGAACTGCGCGTACGGCGACGAAGGTTGACTGGCCAGATATTGCTGGATTTCTCTCGGGTGCTCCCCCTCACGTGGGCGACGAGCGCCGGGGTGATAGCCCAGGAGTCCTATTCTTCGGTAGTAGCAGGCATGGTACAAGTGTCCCGCTTCGCCACAGTGGAAGCAGAGTGGCTGATAGTCAGGTGTGCCGCACACGTCTGACTTTCGCGTATTGATTCGAGGGCTCGTGGACCCGTACATATTTGTACGTGAAGCTTGGCCCTTGAAGTGGCACAGCGATTCTTCAGAAGAAGGCGGGCAATGGTGGTTCCCGGGTTGTGCAGGTAGCCTCACTGCTTGTGCATAAGTCAGTACGGGGGCGGCTTCAGGTCTGGTTTGCACAAATGGCTGTGCCGCCTGGCGGACTTCTTCGCGGACGATATCTGTGGGGGATGTTACGGTCGGTTGAAATCGCACTCCCTGTAGTCGATCGAGCTCCTCACGCACGACACTACGCACAAGCTCTCGAAGCGCATCGGTGTCACAGGGCAACAAGAAAGAAGATGCTGATCCCAGGCTGACTTGGCAATCGTATGGTATGGTATGAATAAAATTATTTAGGCCCTGAGGGATCAGTCTGGGACTGATGCGGGCCGCTCCCACGTCGGTACAGAGAGGCCGAGCCCCTCTGCCGTCACACGGGCCCTCTGGACAGCCCTGAGTTGGTCCGCCAGCACTTCACTGTGCAATCGTAGACCGAGGAGCATTGCTGAAGGGCTCGCTCCATTGTAGTGGCCCCACTGACGAACTCAGCTGCTGTAGCTGGCGGCCTTCGCATCAGTCCAGCAAACAGCTGCTCTTTCACTGCACGCATCAGCAGGCGTACTTTCTTCGCTTCTGTCATGCTAGAGTAATCACGCTTGAAAAGCCGCGACATGTCCTCTACGAACATGGCTACGCTATTGTTCGGCCTTTGAACCCTATTCTGAAGGGCTTGCTCTGCTCGCTCTTTTTTTTGCGGGGCTGCTGTACGTATCACGTATCTGCCGTTGAAATTCTTGCCAGGTGGTGATGGATGGGTCGTGGTTAGCGAACCATGTTCGGGCACAGTCCTCTAGGGCGAAATACGCGTTCCTTAACTTTTTCTGCTCGTCCCAATAATTGACGGCAGCCACACGATCGAAGTCGTCGAGCCAGTCTTCCACGTCCTCAAAAGGCTCACCATTGAACGGCCGTGGCCAGCGTGGGGTGTGGAGAACCAGCGACGCAGGAGGCTGTCCCGTACCGTATGTCTCCTGTGTCTGGCTTGCGGTTGTGGTGGACATCCTCGGAAGATCTTGCAGGCCGTATTCCGGAGGCAGTGTTTGAAGCCGTCGGCTTTTGCGTAGGTTGTGCGCTTCCAGTTCCTGGGGGTCAGAGTACATGAACGCGTACCCAGCAACTCCACCAGTTTGTCACAGACCAAGCCACAAAAGACTTCGGTCGACGCTATAGATCTTGTATAAATCGCTGTCCTGGCACCTTCGTCGTTGTCTTCTTCTGGGAACCACCCAACATGCCTAGCATGTGGCACCGAATTGCACCGAGTGGCTGTCAGCTGTGCCGAGCTCATGGCAACATTATTGCGATAGCAATTATATGGACATTGCAGGCTCATTCCTGCCATCGCCGTCACCCTCATACTCTGTATAAAGTCCAAGGGCCGTAAGCTTGTGACCGCGAGCCGCATGCTGTATGCGCGAATCAAAACGTGGTGGTGGGGGGGAAGGCATGGGTGAGCCGATGGTGGTAGTTCAGTATTCTGTACGCAAGGGAGGAAAGCGGGGAGGAAGCGCGCCGCCTTCCATCGCGCGCGATACGTCAGGGGGAGTGAAGGGAGCGGTGGCGGGCGTTAGGATACTGAGATCTCTGAATCTGTGATTGCGCAACATGTTTATTTGCCTTGTTTGACGCATTATATACAGTGACTTTTTCTTAGGTAAATTTATTGGAGCTTATTCTTATATTTAAATATCTTCTTGCGAGGTTTCGTGTACACGTGCAGCGAACTTTGTTTGCAGTAGCACTTTCTTGCCCTTTATCAAGCTGTATTTTCGTATATGTATATCACATTGTATCTTCGCATTTCTAATGTATGAGGGCGAGTCAAATGAAAATCAGCCAACCAACGCCGTTCAATAATGGTTATCCGTGAGGCATGCGCGTAGCACACAGACTTCTATCATTTACGAAAGTGACACGCAGGTGTGACAATAAATGTTCGTTAATTCTATCATACACTGGGTTGAATATGGTTGCGCGACGTAATGGACGCTCCAAAAGTATAACAGCGCGGTGTCGCGACAATTTGAAAGCTGAAGGCGTTTCCAAAAATGAAATTAGTCGCTATATGGATGCCGTGTACGTTGAACATTGCATTCCATTGGCCACAGTGAAGCGTTGGAGGAAACAGCTCAAAGGAGGAAGTGATAGTTGCAAATACGATCCAAGACCCAGTTCAAGCCACCGTGCAATCACCCCCAACATAACTGCAAAGGTTGATGAGCTAATTAAACATGAACAGAGGATATTCATCGATGAACAGGCAAGGCGTCTGAACATCAGTCAAGGTTCGGTTCCCAACATAATTCGTGAACATCTCGGTTATCGGCTCATGTGTGAGCAATGGTTGCCCAAGATATTGAACTACTGCCAGAAGACGGAGACGTTCGGCGCTGCCTAGACTCATCTGATCCGGTATCACAATGAGGGTGACGACTTCTTGTCTGCACTTGTGACCAGGGACGAATCGTGGTACCACTACTACGAGCCTGAAACATGACGGCGAAGCTTAGTGGAAACATTCGAATTCACCACTCCCAAAGAAAGCAAAGGCCGTTATTTCCGCCGGAAAGGTGTTGACTTTTTTTAGGTCAACAGGGTCCATAACTGATCTAATTTGCTAAACCTGGAGAGACTATCAATCATTTCCGATATTGTGAAACGCCGGATCGGCTGTGTGTCGCAATCAATAACAAACGAGGTGGAAAATTGACAAATGAGGTCATCTTGCTCCACGAGAATGCCCGTCTCAACGTCGTTGATGTGGCTAACATAAAACTGGCAAAGTTCAAGCGGGAAACGCTGCAACATACGCCATACAGCCCAAACTTGTCGCCTTGCGACTTCCACATTTTGGGGCAATTGAAAAAACAGCTCAAGGGGACTAGACTCGTGTCCGACGATTACGTGAAAGAGTCAGTTGCGGACTTTTTCAAGAAGCAACCCAAAGAGCTTTATGAGAACAGAATCACGCGACTCGTTAGTCAGCGGGACAAATCTGTAAATGCTCATGGAGACTACTTTTAAATAAAGTACCCCGTTTGTCATATATTTGCATTGACTCACTTTCATTTGACTCGCCCTCGCATATTCTATCTGCAGAGCTTCTGCTTTTTGTATGTGCTCTCTGTTGCGACTATGATGTCGGTGCCATTACAAAGCACGACCGGTGACAACTGCTCCTGCGCAATACATTAGAACAAATGGCAACGTCATTAAGATCTTTCCCTGGCCTTTGCATATGCACGAAAACGTAAACAATGTTTTTGACTGACAAAGTTTCGTTAGAATATTTGTCTTCAACTTGTTAATTTCATGGCCTTTACATTTTTTTTCATACCAGCGGCATGCACTGCTTTGCTGGTTTCGAACTGATATAATTCTAAAGTTGGTGCGATATTTTATTTCCTTATTAAACAGACGAACACAACGAAGCTTTGATATCCGTTATTTCGGGCACAATTTTTGGGACATACGAGTATGTTCTTTTATGAAAAAATACATACTTTACTAGTCTTGACAGTGCGTAGCGTTCAAGAATTCGTTTGCAGCATCTTTGGCAATGACAATGCAGTTATTATTAATGCGTTTCATCCCTCGACAAATTCTATAAGGAGGAGGCCGAGCTGCATCGTGAGTCCCCCCCCCCCCCCCCGAACAAAATTTCTGGCTACGCCACTGGCCATGAGCCATAATACTTACTTATACCACTGCATTTAAAGGGATTGTATACGCTGCCGCATGTGACCTTAGTATAGTGTTAAGGCTCACACGGTGAGCACTTCTTGTCATCTACTTAGCTGTCTGGTTAGAGTGTATAGTGCTAGCGGTGACCAGTGAGTCTACGTCTGTTGGAACATTCCCTGGCTTCAGTTTGAGTTTCAGTGTATTATTCTTTAAATACAATGAATGGGTAACAGACAATACAAGACGAGGGTCCCAAAGTCAAAGGTTGCAACGGGACCCTCGGTCCCGCAAATAAGAAAATGACTTCTTTGCAATGAGGACCTGATAAATAATTAGTGGAAGTGCGACATAACAGACAAATAGCCATGGGTTGGATCGCATAAAGCAGATGCTCCTCATGAAATCCTTCAAGCCAGAACGTCTCTAAAACCAGTTTCCATAACACCAGCACTAACCTACAGCGCTGAACCTTGGAAGATAACAGGCATGCTTGAAAGCAAGCTATGGTCTGCGCAAAGAGCTACGGAATGGAGAACAATGACAGCGACGTTAAGAAATCAAACAAGGCTGCAAAAAAAATCCTTTGTTTAAGACACTCACTTGGCAAGTCATAACGTATGGAGTAATAAACCTGTACTTTAGCGTAACCGAAGTTGTGCAAAAAGAAGGATCGTCTGAACATATTCCTAGGGGTGGGCAGCGCAACCCGGACGACGGACACAATGAAGTGCAATTGTACCGTGCACTTCCTTGTGTCCTTCGTCCGGGTTGCGCTGTCCATCCCTAGGAATATGTTCAGACGAAGACAGGACTGAAATGGAGCTACCAGAGCACCTCCTTTCAGCGTGTACTTTCACGCTTCCACTCTTTGATATTCAACGATCATATTGCAGGCACCAGCATCGAAGGTTGATACTGGCGCTGGAAGAGTCTGGGCTCACTTGGGAACCCATGAGAAATAACGTCAAGCCCTGCAGCGACCGGACAACCTTCGCAACATTTGACATTCCATTCAGCGACTACGCTGCCATTTACCTCGCTGGATGTGGCGTATCCCTGGTGGCATTTGGCGCAGAGGTGCTTTGTCAGCGCTGCTACCACGGACGGCGACACAAAGCTGCCCGAGTGTATACCAACTACAACGGCCTAACCAAGCTTGCGAGATGGAAAATGTGAAGCGTCGACATTAAATTCCTTAGAGAGAAAGAGGGAGGGTCGGTCATCGGCGAGCTCTGTACAGCCTAGCACATTGGTGCCCTTGTTGTTCTTGTTGATGTTCTTGTTGTTGTTTTGGTGCTTGTTAGTAACTGACACGTCTTTAAATATATTAAAGCTCGACGCTACGTTCCACGGTGGGCTTACGTGCAATGATCTACTTCGCAAGTTAGACAAGAAGATGTTTTTTTTTTCTTTTCGTGTATACAGGTATATTCCCTTTTAAGAATATTATTGTACAGCCTTTTAATCATGAAATGCTACGTGCAGCCTGCCCTGGTTATCAAGAATTTGCGTTCAAGCACAGAAGTCTGGTGCTTGTCTACCTCCGGTGACGAGGAAGCTTAGCTGAGAGAAATGAGCACAAATATTCGACCCTATTAGTAGGCAGCAAAATGATCATCATTATGATTTACTTACCCTTAAGGGCGCCGGTATTATGCAAGGGTACTAGTCAAAATACTGGTCTCCGCCTTAAGGTATAGAACGGTAAGTGACCTCTCTAGGCGGAGTAATTGCATCGCTCAAGGCGGACCCCTCAAATCCACAGAGGCGGGATGTAATCCATGAGCACTCTATGTTTCCAGGAGGTTTCGCCGCGACGTGTATGGCTTGGAGCATCGTTTCTAAATGCGTTCTCCTTGATCATCAAAATTTCCAGCAGCCCATTTGTGACTTCTGCCGGTGCAGCGAAACGACGGCGGACAGTCTTCGCTAGTGGCCTTGTATTTAAATCCATAAGAGCAGCACTGCCCTCTGCACTGCATACCAGCTTGAAGAGAACAAAAGAAGTTTTTCACTATAATGGCGCTGCTTCACCTAACAGATACGGGATTGCGCGACAAATTATGATTGTACGACGCTTTGTGTGACATTGACATTCTGTGACACGCCTTAGCAAGCGCCTTCCGAAGATTGTGTGCTAGCGCACGCGAACACAGTTTTATCGTGTTGTACTTCGCTTTATTTTTAAAGTTTTTCTCTCGTCCGTCATATTCCTTTATTCCTTGAGCAGAGCAGGGTATTTAACGGGAGACATTCTGTAGTTAATCTCCTTAGCTTTGTTTTTATTTTATCCCTATCAGTCTTATTTCTTGCAACGTCCTGACCAGGCTAAATGCTGCGATGGGTCTCGAACAAAACGACCGCATTTCACGACGAGATCCAAAATTGTACATACGAGGGCAAAATGCGGTATCTTCACACATGAAATTAAAGAAGTCTCAAGACTACCAACAAATGTCACGTGTGCTTTTTACTAAGACTGGAGATGGTCAATCGTAGAATCGTTTTAGCTGAAGTTAAGGGGCCCTATAAAGTAAAACTATATGTTTTTATTCCAATCTCATGACGTCGAACTTGCGTAACCACCGACGCAAGCATCGGGCGGTCACCCGCAGGGTCGTGTGAACAGACCAGTCAAACGCTATTCGTGTTCATAGGAGGTCACTTCTGTTTGCTTGAAGAACGAATAACATTACCTACAGTGAGCGGCTTGTATTATCAAATTGGCTGACAAGAGGCGAACAGCACGCACAAGTGGAAAGGGATTCGATGGGGCCGAGCCACTTCACTGAATATCGATAACCGGATGAAGAGGGTGGTGCCTGCGTCAGCGATTGGTCCGCTTTCCCTTACTTAGCTGGCGGTGGCTGGTCGAAAATCGCGGCGGCATGCAACGGAAGCTTATGAATGACACTAAAATGGATCCTCAGCAAAAAAGAGTTGCCAGAACGCGGTCGTAAACATTCCAAAAGTGCTCTAAAACGTTACACTGCCACGCGAAACGTTTTATTATACGCCCATCCTCTCCGGCAGGTGCGAGTAGCCAGTGCCTCAGGGATCGGCGGCAGCCATCTTGTATTCCTTTCGGAACGGGGCCGCCTGCGGCTATTCAGAAGAAAATTCAGTTTTGTTCGGCATATTAATGCACCTTTCACGCCTACACGTCACTATGACGCGGTGAGTTTTTGCGGTTTTTTGACGTCGCGTGACAGACAGGTAAAGTGCGTCAAGCCCGAAAACATTTGACCGATAGCCGAGGGCTAACGGCGAAAAGGCGTCGAATCAGAAATAATTATTTTTCATTTATTCGGTCATATCGCGCATAATCAGTGTATACATGTCATATCAGATGGGAAGCAATCGCGCTTTTCGTGACGTCGCGTGACAGACAGGTGAAGTGGATGTGGTCCCAAGCAGTTTTTACCAATCGCGGAGGGCTGATTGCAGAATTCGAATAGAAAAGTTTGGAATAGTTTTACGTTATAGCGCCCAATGTTGCTGAACCGATGACAAATATGATGACGATTACATTAGAATAGGAGGAGAAATAATTAATTACATGTTAGCCAGGGTGTAGACCGAGTGGATAAATTATTGTGCGATAAGAGGTATGAGGAAGCAAAATGGTGGAAGAACGAAAATTATTCTATTAGTATACAGAGTACTTTTGAAAGGGCAATACAATTTCGTTTACAAAAAATAAAGAAAAACATACTGTTTTCTGTCGTATGCAATTTTCCCAAGAAGTGTTTTGCCAAGACAAGCACGTTGTATTTCTTTCCCCACTACATCCTGTCTGCGTCATGAAAATTGGAGAAGCTTTAGGCACCGCAAGCACTGCTATGCACGGAGCTTATTTATTTTTATCCGTGACTTGTATTTGCTACTCGAAACTGACTTTCTGTGTGTAACCTTCACAAAAGAAGGCTGCAAATGACAAAGCAATGACATTGCATATACAATGCATCATTAAAGCACGGCAAGAACATGGATTCAGGAGCATTTTAAAAAGTGCGCGGGGCATATATGTATGCTAGAAGGGTTTGCTTGTTTTCTTAGCACATGTGATGGCATTTTACCTGTATTCTGGCATAATATTTCTTGTAGGATCAAAACCTTACAAACAGTCGCTGGCGCAAATAAAGGATAACGATCCCATCAACAGTGACATCTTTCCACTCGGTTGCTTTTGGCCACTGACCAACATGACAGTGGGAAAAAATGACATAACAACGACATTCAATGAATAGTGAAAGCTCTCACAGTAAATTTTGATAAATAAAAAGCCGCAAAAATCATTTGACCATGAATGTCGACCGGTAATATCGTTAAGCAGTATATCCACGAAACGTATTGCCCCCGTCGAAACGATTTATTAAGGCGAACGCCATAGATGGCTCATGGGACAAAAATTTGACCGTCCGGCGTTATGGCATGATGGCATCCTCGACCTTCGGTGAGAGTCGAACTCACTTGGAGATATGGGTGAGCCGGCCATATCTTTAAGTTGGATTCCAGTTGATATCGTGAAGGTCGAGAGTCCAACCCACTACTTTTGGTGTTAACGCGAATTAAAACACAGTTAATTAAGATATAGTTAATTAAGCCACAAGCACCCACGACCTTTGGTGGGAGTCGAACCCGCGATCATTGGTGTTAGGGCGAAGCTGATTTAGGCAAGGTTAATGAAGCTAGGATTAATAAAGGCACTCCAGCCCCCGAACTTTGGTGGAAGAAAACAAGTAATAGAAAACAACAACACATTACAATGAAAATATGAAGTAGTGTAATGAATGTCTCGTAAGTGCGCCGGCTTTAGCCTTCATCCTTTTTAGCATATGCCTTAATGACTGAGACTTTTTATGAGCCGTGTACTTCAGCGCGATTCCTCTAACCCGCTTCTCTCCGCGCCATCTAGCGCCGCCGCTGTGAGGCCTGGGGTGGCACCAAAAATGCATGGCACACCGGAACATGTGAACGCCGAGAAACACGTTATGCGACCGCTTTAGCTCTTTCTAGACGCGCTGCGCCATCTAGTTGCGCTGCCGAGAAGTCCGCACGTGATCTTCGAGACGAGGAAGGCACTGTCGCCACTTCTTCAACTGCGCTTCTTCAGCAGGCCTACCTCACTGTTCACCTGAGAGAGAAAATCATTCGACAGGTGTCGCGATCTATGTGGACGATGTCGCCTTGTGGACAACTGGCCCTTCAAGCGCTGGACCGCATCTGCGAGCAACGTTGTTCGCCGCAGTTGATGTGACGCCGGATTATAACATCGGCCTTCAGATTTATCCACGTAAGTCGGCAGTTATTGCCTACCATCCTCGACAGAGAGCACGACTGTCCCTAAAACATTGTCACCTGAACGATTCTGCTTTGTCAGAAGTAGAACAACATATATATCTTGGTATAATCCTAGATGGCCGCCTCAGCTGACTACCTGCTGTTACAGCTGTGCGTCAATCATTCCGGTCTCTCCTAAAATACGTGACAGCGCTGACAGCTCGAGGCATGACTGTGATCAGTCAATCGCTCTACGAGTTTATCAAGCAACGGTACTGTCAATAGTACGTTATGGTTTGCCTTTGGTCAATGTTCCATCTCGAATGGTGGCATAGCTAGAGAAAGATTATCGAGTGACTCTTCGATAAATACTAGGTTTACCACGATGCGCACGATCAAATGTTTTATTTGCCGAAGCCAGACGAATACCACTGAGACTACAAGCTGATCAAGGGCCGGTTACACAAGATATATCGTCTCAGTCTGGTCCACGACTGCAGAAAGCTTTTTTGAGACTGCTCATCACACAGAAGTCAAGGATGGGCAAAATGGCGCCTACCTTCCTTGAGACTGTGAATGTCTTAGAAGGCGCCATGCTTGAGCGAGAGTACAACCGTCCTCGGTTTCTCATTCACTTAGCTGTACAAGGGGTTTGAAAGAAAACGGCTGTATCACCTGCAGTTCTACGTCAAGTGACTTGTAGAAGACACGTAAAAGACACATAGATAGAAATAATACAAATGCTTCCGCAGCCGCTGTTTACTAAGGCAGTACCACTGCTGCGCTCTGTTGCGCGAAACCTGTAGCCCAGTGTTCAATTCGAATAGATTATACAGCTTCTTCAACATCTGCAGGACTATTAAGTATTAGCATGGCTCTGTATTACATTATCCAAAAGCCAAAATTATCAGAGGCTGTTATTTAAACTACTTGCCCGCAGTTTTCTGACGGCTGTCCTCCGCCAACGCTGATTCAACTGCTCTACGCGATGTGCTTGAGATGGCCCATCATATCATCCACAAAAAAAACCAGTGATGTTTCAGTGGATACCCCCACACATTGTTATCGCGGGAAACGAGGTCGATCATGTTTTCGCAGCGTCAGTTCACAGCCATGATTTCATAGACGGCAATTTATGCAAATTCAACGACACTATGTTGCTCATACGCCACCGCAGCGCTTACACCCGGACGAACATGCGCCCAGGAATTGCACCCTACATCAACCACTGACCGTGCTGTAACTCGCCGCAGTATTTCTCTACTGTTCAAGTTACGCATCGGGTACGTAAATGTCGCACATCACCTTCACCGACAAGGAAGTGCACCGAGCCCTTCGTGTCCCGCTCACGGACTCTCCAGCGAGACGCTTCAGCGCTTTCTGTTAAAAAATGTACAACATTATGCAGTTGTCACGGTGTGCTTCTGGAAATGTTTTGACATCCTAATCTCGCATGAACTGCGATTAATGCCATTTGTATTTTCTAAAGGTCGTGCTTCAGCTGAACACCAGGTCCACAAAGCTGTACTGGAGAGCCACAGGACTAGTCTCTCACCTGGAACGCTTTTACTATGCGTATGATTGTGTGATGTGTTGCTTGTTCATCTGGAGTATCTTGTACGGCCCAAAGTAGCTCGTCGAAATAGTTTTTCGCCGAGTTCTCATCGATGCATTGGTGTTGTAACTCAACACAGTCGCCAGGCTGGCACTCTACGTGGCGTCGTCGCAGATTGTAGCATAGAAAGGCACATATCAGGCACACTATAGAATGACAGTTTAGTGCAAGAACAAACATGTTGCTTCGAAAAGTAGCTGTTATTTCCGCCATATGTTTTAGAACCATTTCCGAACAACTTTGTTCTTTGGCTTTCGATGTAATCCAGCCCTCTGCGAGTACGTCATCGCCCATGGCCGTAGTTCCTTCGCCAGAAAACGCTGATTTGTCGGGCATCTTTGGCGCAGCTCTCCCACTCTCGATAACTACGTGTGATTTCATTGAGGGCAGTGGTTCTTTCAAACATTTTGCTAGGTACGTAACGCAGGGTTAACACCTGTTTTACCACCAGACCGGTTGTACTTTTTGTGTCCTTGGATGAGCAACGATCGTTGCAAGCTCTGAGAGGGACGTTTGCTTCCTTGGAGAGGTACCACTGGAATATTCAGTGGTTTTTGTATTTTTTTGTTGCAGTCCATCGACAAGAAAAAATTCCCAGCACGTTCTCGAGACACCTTTGTCAAGTGATTAGCGTCACGCAGGCCGAGATATCTGTGCCTTCGAACAGCTACTTGCCCTGCGTCGAACGCCGCGTATACACAGCACGGAGAGACGCAACCCTCGAAGAACGCGCGCGACACGCCGGAAGGTAATCCGAACGCATTAGGTACATAAACTCTATGGGTACAGATGATTGGTTATTGGCTACTTGCACTTACAGCTAAGCTGTTTATGCAGACCCCCTGCCGTCTTTGTCGGGATTAGCTATAGCTATCGTCATCAGCAACGGCTCGAGCGTCGTCGTCGTCTCCGTCGTCGGCTCGTTGGCGCCCCTCGGCGCTAACGCACGAACGCGCTCGATGCGCGCTCGTGTCACTGCTTCCGCGTTCGTCGTCGTCTTCTTCCACAGATGGCTCCGTTGCTGTCCGTCATTCCAGCGTGGAATTTCACTTCTGTCGTCGTAACAGGGAGGCCGCTTTTATGTGGTGTATGAGCCATCGCTTAAGGAGGTGTGATCCATTCAATGTCTTACGTGACGGACAGATTTAATTTCGAAGCGATTTAATTTTGAAGAATCGCAAGCGGCAATGCCGGGCGGATGCTGCTAACCACGCCGCAGAGCGAACTCGAGACATCGAACGCCAAGCGACAACGGTGGACGGCGGGCATACCGTGCACGACGTCGTTTTCTCCGTCGCAGCCTAACATGTGTGTAACCTCATTGAGAAACACAAAGACGTCAATCGTCAAACCAATGCAACAAATCGTCAAAACGATTACAGCGCCCGCATCTCCAGCGGTGGGCCTTACGCCCAATATACGGAGCTTCCGATTAGTGGTTCCGCACATTTCATCCCAGCTGCAAGTCGTGAGGGAAGCTAGATATAATGGAAGAGAGGAGGGGGGAGAGGAGGAAGAAAATGGGTAGAACCGACACAGTCGCGAAACGAGTGAATAACAGCCTTGCCACTCTTCGCTCGCACTTCCCGTACAAATGCAAGATGTGGAGGAGAGGGGCACAGGGAAAAAGTGACGTGAGAAGGCAAGGAAACGCAGGGTAAACTTAAGTTCAAGGCACAGTGCGGTGCTTTCCCGCTATTTCTGAAAAGCAAAACCATTCTAATATGTCTAGCGGACAACTTACGCAGGGCGTGCCGAAGCAGAGCCGCATTAATTAAAATGCACCTCAGGATCTAGGCGACACAACGGAAGTGGTCGACCGTCAAATCAACACTTCTGTGCCCGCCGCAATAGCTTTGCGGCGATGGCATTGCTCAAAGTGGCGGATTTGACCGAGGCAGCAGCATTTCGACGGAGGCGAAATAAAAAAAGGCTCGCGCAATTTGACTTAGGAGCATGTTAAAGGACACCACGGTGCCAAAATTCAGAGTGCGCCACTACCGCCATAATCCTATTGTGGTTTTGGCACGTGCAGCCCCATAATCCAATTCAAGTGTAATGTTTCTGCCCCGATGCGATGTAACATGTGAGGCAATGACAATGCTCAACCCTCTCGGAGGTTATGAAATATGGCGCACAACAACGCCTCAAGCAAACACCTCTCCCTTTTGTGTTTTGTGTACTACGCAGACAAACAGCAGTGGTGTACGCAAGGTAGCGTTTAACATCAGCTCACCACTATTGTGTTGGACAAAACGTTGAAGAAATTAGACATTCGCCGTCAACATCAACGCTAATTATCGTCAATCAAAGCAAGCAGCCCAGAAAGCTTCGCCTACATCGACTCCCACAGTGCGTGGGATCTGCATAATTTTTTAAGCAAGAGCGACGCACAGGTATAGAAGATTCTACCTCCAGTTAGGTGTAGTGGTGTAGCGCACATAATTCTTTCTTTCAAAATCGTTACTACATAAATCAACATATAAAGAAGACCGACATGCAACCTAGGATTTACCGATCAATATGCCGGGCTCCGTACTAAAATAGCATATTAAGCTAGCTTAGTGCAACATAGGGTTGACTGATTGTCATGCTACACTCAACGAGTTAAACGTGTCATGCAATGCACGAATCAGACCGCCAGTGGCTTACTCTAGTTGTAACTGAAGATGCCGCATAGTAAGCTGATGACGACAAAGGATTGACTGCACGATATGGTTAGGTTATGTGAAGGCGTGGTCTAACTAACCATCTTTTGTGTCGTAGTGTGCAGAGTATAATTAACGACAAAGAAACCAACACTGGTATTGTCAAATTATTGCGATGGAGAACGTTCGTGCGGTATAGTAAAAAAAAAATACAATTGCTGCAACGTCTTGTTAATTAATCCACGGTCCTCTTGCACTGGAACGTGGGAACTTCATGCTGAGCGCACCTTCTCGCGCGCGTATTTAATATCTCATAGCCGACTTGGCGAAAGCTACGCAAGAGGCTATATACGACACCTCAATGGGAAGAAAGGCATGGCTGCAGCTAAGAAACTAGGCGTTTTGCACATCCTATCCTTTATTACAGTTTCGGGGCAAATCAATCCATTGGCGATCGATATGCTTGAAGCACTCGTAAGCGCGTCATTCCCAGTGGCTGTTATTTATATGCCAGGGACCAAAGAGTTCACGGGCAGCTTAACGTCGAAGTTTCAGATCTCAGTCGCTACGTGGGATTTTTTTGGAAGCAGCGGGTCCTTCGAACACTTCGTAAGGTACATAACGCAGCGCGACGTCAGTTTTCCGAATCCGGGTGTGGTTTTCGTGCCCTTGTGCGAAGCGTGCTCGTTGCAGCCTTTGAGGGAGATGATTCGCTGGTTCGAGAGATACCACTCGTACATTCAGTGGATCTTCGCAGTGCATGAGCACGAGCAAGTGTTAAAGCCGCTCGCGGGACACCTGTGTCAGGTGATTAGCGTAACCCAGACTGACATAAATGTGCCTTTGGACGACTACCGGTCTTGCGAAGAACGCCGTGTGTTCAAAGCAGCTAAAGACGTAATTTTCGGTCAACGCGTGCCACCTGCCGAAGCGTACCCCAAACACGAGCGTATAGTTTTCGCGACTGTCGACCAAGGCACTACCTTTTGCTTTCAAGAACAGAACTTCATGGCGCTCATGAGGCTGGCTTACGCCGCCCTTAATACCACTCTGGTCGAGCCGTGCAACCTTGACCAGACTGACTCACTCATCCTGGATCGCCGTGTGGATTTTGCCCTCACCACTTCGAACCGCGTTCGTCTCAACTCGTATTACAAGTACGTCTTGCCGGTGCCGGTTTCACTTTGTTTCCTTTCTCGTCGAGCCAGCCCAATGCCTCCGTCGTTCACTTCAATGTGGCTGTCCTTCTTCCAGATCTCTCTCGTGCTGTTTCCACTGGCGTCGGTGCTCCTCTTGCTAATCGCCACGCAGGCTCGCAGTCGTTCTGTCGGCGCTATAAGTCATTCAGCCTTTGTCATGTTTTTCCTGACAACCTACCTCGGTCAGAGCCCGACGGCGTTGAAGACTTCAACGCCGACACTCGTGAGAGTCTCTGTCATTGCCTGGATGTTCGCTATGTTAATTCTGGCGCAGTTCACGCAGACGGCGATCACCGCGTGTCAGAGCGTTCCGGCCATGTCGTCCGAAATGAGGCGTGTAGCACAGTTCCAGACTCGGCTGGACGCTGGAAGCATATCACCATGTATGCGCTTCTACGTTAAACACATTCTTGAAGAATTCGGTGGCAACGTGTCGCACGTAGTGTCGCTGCGTCAGGCGGTGAGCAAGTGCGCGAACGAATGTCTCACCCACGATACCAAAAAGTACTGTTATCCGAAAGCTCAGAACGGCTCGCACGCCGTAGTAGATATTTGCCGCTTGTTTCAGGAGGACAATGGTTGTTCGACGGGTCTTGCTCTCAGCGAAGAAACACTCGGTTCATATTTGAGATGGTTACCGACACACCCAAGATTTCCCCTAAGGTAAGCGCATCCGCAGTCTTTATTGCTGTGTTATTTATACCAAAGTTGCTAGCAAGGGTTGACATGAGGGTTACTGCCGTCGATAACTGGCCTATTCGAGCCACGATTGTTCGTAATGCCATTTAAAGAACGATCTGTTTTGTATTCGCTGTGATCGTCATTGCAGAAGACTAGTGTTAGGCCAATGGTAGATCTGGATGACCCCAGTGCTTCGCAGGGCATAGCAGTGTGCTCCGGTGTCGAGAGTGGTTGGTCAGCCAATATTTACACACACTGTGAGAATTACACAACTTGTCTTTGAAGCATGGCTTCGGTTACGAAAGTTATCACGCTCCTGAATAAAGGGTGCTTTCTGGTTCAGTCGGTGCATCACATTTTTGTTTTGGCTACAACGCAGTGGCTATACCACAGTTCATCTGTAGTTGTGTGACGCCAGGCTCTAAATAAACTGTTCTGCTAAACGAACCAGAGTAAGGATAGTAATGCAATCTCAGGACAGAACTTCCTTTCGGCTTTCACGATGGTAAAAAATGGACGAGGTCTCTGTACGGTGGCCAAGACACTTTTATTTTTATTTGTGCATGGAACGTTGATTACAAGCAGCTAGCAAAGCACGAATGAATGCAGCCGCTCTAGATACTTAGATCGCTAATTGACACCATCGCTGAGGCTTCTCAGCAGCTTTAAGCTGCAAATGTTTGAACCAAAGAAACAGAGTAGCACACCTCAATTAGGTGCCGCAGTCTCATTTGAGCATCAGTGTTTTTGTTGCACAGTGTCATATCAGACAGGGTTTTTGCTGGCTCCAGTTCCGAAAGCCGCCGTCAAGTTCCCTTTAAAGGAGGCGATGGATTGACTGAATGTTATATTGAAGTCTCACAATACGCAGGCGACATTGGAGACGAATTAGGGAGTTCGAAATATTTTTGCTTACGGTAACAAAAATGCTAAGTTCGGTACACTAGCTGTTTTCTTAACCGCCCAGCACGGCAACACGGTGGCACATAGCCAACGCAGCATTGAATGCGCTACCAGTCCGCGGGAGCATTTCGGCCACGTTGTGGAGCACGTCCACAAGCTCCTTCTCGACTGTCGGCTACACTGTCGGCCGTCGTAGCCGACAGTCGAGAAGGAGTGTTTGCAAAATTTATTTGCTTGCATAAAGCTGTTTAGTATGGTGTGGGTAACTGACTGCGTGAAGCGTACATACACAGCTTCACACTTTCGTCCCTGTTATCTGGCCATCTTTGTGTACTTTCGTTTGTTTAAGGTGCTATGTGTGCGTCTGAGCGTCCTTGTATTTCCTATGCATCTTCTTCTACTAAAGTGCGGAACTTGGCAAATATTCGTGTTCTAAGACTGCATTCATTGTTTATTAAAAATTTTATGTCCTTCTTTATGTTCTCCTTACCCTTTGGAGTAGTAGTCAGCCACATTAAATCCGGCGACCTCCCTATTGAAATCATTATCCGTTGAAGCAACGGGAAAGCTGTGAGGAGCAGCACCCCCCCCCCCCCCCCTCGCGAACGTCATTTGCCTTTCTTCAATTTACTCAACCTTGCACAATTCCGTAGAAACTATTTGCCATATCGAGTGTCGCTGTGCTTCGAATCGTCAAATAACTCGGCCTCGCTCTGCCACCTACTGGCTTTCTGGTTGGCTCAGACATCCGAGCGACCGCCGCGGAAAGACGTTGGTCCCCCGTTGGTCATTTCTGGTTTCAGTTCCTGGAAGACAACGAATTTTTGTTTTTGTCTTTCTCCACTGCGAAGCTTTCGTTCTCGGAAATACGTGTGAGGTCCCTCCGTATACCCGTGCAACAGTCGGCTAGCTATACGATGTCTTCTTCCGTGAAAGCTGTTTTTCACCAGTAAGTTCAGCGCGAGGTGTCCCGGAAATCAACGACCAAAGCACAGCGACCTGCCTGACGACATGCATTTAACACGTTACAGTTATTGTGATACCATCTAGACTCTTGCACTTAGCCTAATCTGTAACACCTTACATTGTGCTTTCTAGTGCGTTTTTTTTTGTAGCCTACGATTGCTGTGGCAGTATCGGATAGTTGAGTTGGAATTATATGCACAATTTTCAAGTAGGAGGTATGTCCAAGACGTACCCACATCCAAAACTTCGCATACACGTAACTTTTCGTAGTACAACTATGCAGTGCACAAGCAGTGAACACGTTGTTGTCGCAATACTGAGATAACGCCTATAACAATGCTCACCGCTTTATTTGTTGTCATGGTAAGACTAACGGGCGAATATGTTAAAAAAGAATCCTTATTGAAAAAAAAAACAAGGAGTATTGAGACATCGTAGTCTAATACTGCAGCTCCCATACATTTGTGAAAAAAGAATATATCACAATCGGTGTATACTGTTAGTGACAAAACTTAAATTGAATAGCCCGCCCACTCATCAGAGGAACGGATAAGGATAAAGGCGATATAAAATGACGGTACTGCTGATGAGAAAAAAAAAAGAGCGTAAATGATTTCGTCAAGACTCAAACCAATAAGAGCACTCGCCAGCCTCTGCCAATGCGTGGAGTAGATTACCGCTGTTCTTAAGATATCGAACGGACTCTAATGATTGAAAGGAAATGAAGGAAAGTTTCGATATGATTTTATTATTGTGGCAAGGGATAAACATGGCAACGCCATAGGCTACAGAAAGTGACCGGGCGACTTGCTTTTGAAATGTTATTTCGCATGTACGGTCGCTGACGTTCAGCAATCACTGCAGGCACCAGCAACGAAGATTGATCCTTGCACTGGAGGAGTCCGGCCTTCGAGTTAAAGACATCCAGAGAAGAGTCAGGCCTTTCTGCGATGTGGCTGCCCACGCTGTCTTCGACATTCCCTTCAGCGAGTACGCCATCGTCTACCTCGTCGGATGCTGCCTGTCCCTGCTGGCGTTTGGAGCCGAGGTGGTGGTCTCATGGCGGTACAGTTTCGCAGGACGCCAGCTGGCTACTCAGTCATCCGCAGTCTTTCGAAATCACTAACTATCTTGACGATGGGTTAGTTAGTGGTTAAAGACAAAATTTCCGGTCATGGGATATTTCGATTGCCCCCTTTCTTTCAAATTCGTATTGAACCTAATATCAACATTCAGGAAAGTAACAGTCTCGAGCACCCGTGCGGTATACTGAATTTATTTCCGTTGGACAGTCTCGCTGAGTAGTCGATTTGGAGGAAATAATGCAGGGGCAACGCTGGACGTTCACGTGCCACGACGGTGCTCGCTAGTCTCTGTTCGTCACGAGATACGGAGAAGCAACCTCCTCAAGGGCGTAGCGCTTATTTGGCCGTCATCGGCCCGTCTGCCGACGTTCGCGTATAACGCTTGCGATGTTGCTACAACATGGCTGCTATATCTTTGTGTCAGGCGGCAAAATATACTGAAATCTTCATCGTGATATGCATACATATATACATGTGTGTCTATACTATGTTACTCCGTCGGCAGACGACGATAGCGGCACGCATGTTCTATCCACGGCACGCCAACCGCTCCCGGCGATTATTGCGCACAACATCAAGGAATCAAGGAACGTAATGTTGAGAGACAGGAAGACAGCGTTGTGGATTAGAGAGCAAACGGAAGTCGGCGATAATCCAGTTGACATTAAAGAGGGAAAGAATGCGTAAGAACCGATCTCACGATGAATGCAGACGTTAATGCGATTAGCGTTGAAGCACTGTAGCGACACATCGCATTGCCAACACCGAAACGTGTGTGCCGCCAGTCTCCTCTCTCGCGCTTCTTACTGCACACACTGCGCCATCAAGCGGACCCGCCCTAAAGTCCGCGCGTGGCCTGGGCTCAATTCCACCGAGCATTGGACAAATTTAAAGGATCATTTTTGTCGTTGCAGAGCGGCACATACCCGATGACACAGACCTAGTTAACCAAGTTAACGTAAATGAGCGGCACACACCTACTGACCAGTGACCTATGTGTGTATCAAAGATGTTCATTGAAGACAGACAGACAGACAGACAGACAGACAGACAGACAGACAGACAGACAGACAGACAGACAGACAGACAGACAGACAGACAGACAGACAGCTCCAGGAGTGTGTGTGAAGTACCCAAGAAATTCTAATCGCATCGAAATGTAGCAGGGCAGGCTATGTAATAGGTATGGCAGATACCCAACGGTGAGTCAGACTTAGGATGGGTGCCAAGGGAAAGAAAGCGCCCAGTCGAGGACGGCAGCGAATTAGGCAAGGTGGTGAAATTTAGGAATTTGTAGGCACAACCTGGAAGCAGTAGCGCAAGACCGAGGTAATTGGATATCGCTGGGAGAGGCCTTCGCCCTGTAGTGGACATTAAAATACGATGGTGATGACAATGATGATCAAAAAACGACGCTGCTCTGAGTGGTGAGCCTAGTTGGATGTAAAGGTTTAATTGTTGGCGATATCTCGACGAGATTGCGAACAACACGCACTTGGTCTTGTTCGGGCAGAATGGTCAGTCCTATTTTAAACCTTCGTGCACGATGGCTGGGACACTTGCATTTACGAAGTCTTATAGCGTTTGCAAAGGTTCTGAGAAATATAAGCCACGATGATTCCTTTCTTTTTATTGCTACAGCAATTATATCGGCACTCCAGGCGAATTCTTGCTGTTGCCGTCGCCGTGATGTTTCGCATGAAGCCCAAGGGTGATGATATCGTCACCGCGCGCCGTATGATGTATGTGCGAGTGAAAGTGCGCGTGGGTGAGCCCGCGATGGCGGCTCAATCTCGCGCGTGCGAGGGAGGAAAGCGGGCAGGAAGCGTGACGTCTTCGGTCGCGCGATAGGCACCAGGGGGAGGGGAGAGAGACGGAGGAATAAAACCCCTTCTCGCAAAGTAGCGCCATTCACTTCCCTCCTCCTCCGCTCGAAGGTGGCGCCGCCGGTGCTGGGCCTGCCGTAGCAGCCGACGGCTAACACGCTACGGGAGGAAATCCGCGGGAAGGCTTGTTCGAGCCCTGCGGAGCAGTTTTTTCAATAGAGATCTTGCTTCGTCAGTCGGTAACCGGCCTTAAAAATGTCGTGTTGGAATTGTGGAAGAAATAGAGAAAAGGACTATTATTCAAGGCGTATTTAAGGCGTAAAGTGCGCGCACGTTGAGTTCGTGTTGCTGAAACACGACGCAAGCACGCGGTGTGCTCAAACACGCGCGTAATTACCAAAGTTTCGGGCTTTGACAGCGTGAAAGCATGTGTACGTGGTTTCGTAGGTTCATTTACGTACCTGCAGGATACTTTTGTTCGGTCGGCGCGTGAGATTCCGACTGTCTGCGTTCAGCAATGCCTGGCAACAGGGCCGCTTTTTTCATTGCGGGGTGCTTTGGTAATCGTGACGATTGATTGTTTTTTTTTTTACAAGTACTGCTCCAGGAGGGCACATGTAACGGCTTACGGAGGCCTATGAAGAGCACGTGACATTACAATAGAGCAGGCGGCGCAGGGAGTCTTCGCATACAAAATTGGCTGTCCGCTATAGCGGACAGCCTATCTTATACTCGCTTGGCATTCACAGGCTTCGGCAAGCCCCATCCAGCCCTGGTTCTAGCTTTGGTGCTCCCGTTGCAGCTTTGGTGCCCTGGAGGTGCCGTCAATAGTACGAAATAATGACACGTTGTTACAACTAGTAAATAAAATATATTGAAGAAATACAATCGCGCCGTGCCGCCAACTTTTAAAGCAGCGCTAGCGCGCCCGCGTGAGAATTATGAAACGCCAACGAGGAATTTACCGGCCCCCGTACGACTCTACGATCAAAGTGCACGTTAAACATCCTCTGGTGACCTAGATAAAGTTATCCGGAGCCATCCACTACTACGACCTCCATCATAGCTTTAGTCGCCTCGGGACGTTAAAAGCGTCGAGAATGAGCTACCTTCTGGTGGAGCTCAAAACACACCCAGAATAAGGTCGCTTCTATGTCACAGGCCACCTGCAGATGCATGCACTTTCACCGCAAGACGAAACTACATCAAAAAGAGAGCACATTCGAAAAAAAAAAGTCAACTTCAACGCGCTAAAAACCACGCAGAGCATGAGCACATGCACTTTTTCGAAGCGGAAGGTGTCAACTAGGTTCAAAAGAAGAGGTTGTGAGGAGCCGTGGCACTCACTTCACGAAGCCGTGCCTTCTTTGCCACTTCCTCGAAGTCAACCCACCCGATCCTGTAAATCCACACTTTTCGCGTTGCGCCCGCCGGATGGCAAAGCAAAAAGCTTTTTGCCCTCGCTGTGTCTGTTGCGGCAACCGAAGGCGCAGCAGCACGGCATAGCAATTAAGTTCTCGACCCTAACACATTCTATTACGCTAACGCATTCCGTCAGTCCGCCTGCCGTACTTTCGTCGCGCAGGCCCAACGATGGAGGTCGGAGCGCGCTGGAAAGAAAAAAAAATAAACAAAAGCGCGGCGCCTGCTTCCACGTAACACAGATTGGCCAATGGGGGAGTGGAGGAGGAAACGCCAGGGTGAGCTGGGAGGCGGAAAGATCTAAGAATGGCGCGACTTTTGAAAAATTGAGGGGTTCTACGGGGGGGGGGGGGGGGGGGGTTCGACTCCGGCGGCTGGTGCGTAGGGCGCAGCCGCGCGCGCCCCACGGACCCTATCTTGAAAGTGATTTGGGATGGTGACTGTGTGAGTGCTGACTGCTTTGGTTTCGCTTTGTTTTTGCTGCTTAATTCGCCTTGAAGAGAGAGGCAGCACGAAGGTCAATTCGCTCGCTGCTGCTGCCGCGCTTCCTCACCGCAGCGTTCTGACACCGAGTTTCCACGGTCATCGATAGGGGTGTGTACATGTTTGCTTGTGAGCGCGTGAAGCCGCGCTTAATTTACTTGGTAAGCGAATGTTAACAAGTTTATGCGGCCGCTAAAGCTACTATCCTTACTTGATATAGCTCTCAACTAATTTGCTATAGCAATAGATTCTTCGCCTTTCGGGCGAAACTGCGACTTTTTTTATCATTCCAGTACTCAAATTCGTTGGCTTTAGAAATATTTCCGCGGGTATCTTCGTAAATACCAAGGCTACGTTTTATTAAGGTGTTGACATTAGATGAATAAAGCAAATCAGTAATTTGGAGAGCGTTCTCGGTCTTGGTTATCTGAGTTGTGACAATTTATATAAACGAATTCTTACAAACCAATTCGTGCGTATGTGGCCTCTAACATCGAACGCCACGGACGCATGCTTGGACAAGCGGCATAGAACACCCTTTACCACGGGCAAGCCAGGGCGCTTAGATGCTTGGCACGTCTGGATACGCAGTTGCACTAGAACAAAGCGGCGCATCAGAAACGCCACGAGTGCAACGCGACACCATGGATCACACCTGACAATTTTGAGAAATAATTATATGTGTGACCCACTGCATGCACATGTGTAAACAATATCCAGTCTGTAACTGCAAATAAATCCTTTTCAGTGCAAATAAAACCATTTCTTCATATAAGAGGCTGCTCTTTAATACTAATATTTATACCTCGAAAACGACGCCATACACCATTTGGGTCGCATCTTGCCACACAACAATAATCGTTGTCTTGCTTTCGTTTCCTTTCTTCACTCTTAAAACGGTTGCACCCTTTGGGGTGTGTATTTTTCCCACAACAATAATCGTCATCTGCCTTGCTTGCGTTTCCTTTCTTGAAAACTCGGCTCTGGCTACTTTCCTGTCGAGAATGCTGCGTCACACTGATAACGCGCATGATGTTCGTGACTGGGAAGTACCGGGCTCGCAGCGTTAAAGAAAGGAAACGCGGGCAAGACAGATGGCGATTATTGTTGTGGGACAAGATACGCCCCAAAGGGTGTAAATTTTTCTAAGAGTGTTGAAACGCTGCGCTCGCTACTTTCCTGTCGAGACTGCTCCGTCATGCTGATAACACGCATGCCTTTCGTGACTTGGAAGTACCGGGCTCGCAGCGTTAAAGAAAGGAAATGCGGCAAGACAGATCACGATCATCGTTGTGCGGCAAATATACACCCCAAAGGGTGCAAACGTTTTTACACTCCTCTTAGAAAATTTTACACCCTTTGGGGCGCATCTTGTCCCACAACAATAATCGTCATCTGTCTCGGCCGCGTTTCCTTTCTTTAACGCTGCGAGCCCGGTACTTCCCAGTCACGAACCACACGCGCGTTATCAGTATGACGCAGCATTCTCGACAGGAAAGTAGCGAGCGCCGAGTTTTCAGGAATGGAAACGCAAGCAAGGCAGATGATGATTATCGTTGTGGGACAAATATACACCCCAAAGGGTGCAACATTTTAAGAGCTCTGAGACAAAGGTACACCCTTCGGGGTGTATATCTGCCACACAACAATAATCGTCATCTCCCTTGCTTGCGTTTCCTTTCTTGAAAACGCCGCGTCCGCTACTTTCCTGTTGGGAATGCTATGTCATGCTGATAGCGCGCATGCCGTTCGTTACTGGGAAGTACGGGGCTCGCAGCCATAGAGAAAGAAATTCGCAGCGTTAAAGAAAGTAAATGCGGACAACAGAGATGACGTTTGTCGGCAGTTGTTGCGTCGGCTTTCCTGTCGGCAATATTGCCGACAGGAAAGTAGTGGGCGTGGCGTTTTCAAGAAAGGAAACGCAAGCAAGGCAGATGACGATTATCGTTGTGTGGCAGAGATACACCCGACTTTGCCTAAGAGTGTAGAGTCTAGAGCGTAAACAAAACTACACCCGTTGGGCGGTATCTTGCGACACAACGATAATAGTCATCTGTCTTGTCCGCATTTCCTTTCTTTAACGCTGCGAGCCCGGTACTTCCAAGTCACGAACGGCATGCGCGTTATCAGCATGACAGATCATTCTCGACAGGAACATAGCGAGCGCAGCGTTTTCAAGGAAGGAAACGCAAGCAAGACAGACGACGATTATCGTCGTGTGGCCTCCGAATTTGATCAACATTGCTACCGTCACCTTGGTCACTACCCCGCCAGGAGCTGCTTTGCGGGTTTGCCTTGATCATCTTATTCAGTTCGGTTACCGGAGTCCACTAGCACTGTTCGTGTGCTACAGCTGGGGGTATACAACACACTTGCGGAAATCGTGGATGCGCAAAGAGCCTCGCAACTCGAACGCATGTCCCCGACAGCCACGGGCCCGTACATCCTGCAGAAACTCGGCTTCAATTACCACGTGCAACACGGTCAGAAACAGGTCATTCCGCCCTACCTCAGCGACACGCTGATCGTCGTCCCTATCCCTCGAAACATGCACCCCGAATATAACGGGGACCGACACCAGGCCCGTGCCAAGGGACTGGTGCGCTCCTTTGGTGGGAATTATAGGACTACGCGCTTCGTAGACGAGGCAGAATACACATGAGAACACCGGTTCACGGCGGTAGTCATAGACTTTAACTCCCGGGCTTACGCACGCGTGTAGTGTCAGCACGGAATACTCAGAAACAGCGGAAGAGGTTGTGACTGCGCTTGCGCTTACCGATCGACCCCCTGCGCAACGTAGTGTTTAGCGACTCACAAACCGCAGTCCGTAACTACGCGCGGGGGCGCATTTCCTCCGAAGCCCTTCAGATCCGAAGGAAAGCTGGTCGACGGCACTTCGATAGCACCGCGATCATGTGGTTCCCAGCGCTCGTCGCCACTCCCACCGACGAGGGACCCCTAACTTGAACGAGGTAGCACACCGCTCTGTGCTAGAACTGACCCGCCGCGCAGAATCGGAGACCCCTTCTTCGAGTGGGAAACTCCTGGTTCGAAACACGCGAAAACGCTCATATATCAGATATAACATCACCAAAAAAAGCACTAGCAGCTAGGCAGGTGAATATTGCCCCAACCTCAACCCAAATTTTCCCCAGTCCGGTGCGATTGCGGCACATTTTTCCAGCGCAATACCCGAGTGCACTTTGGAAGTTATGTCAGGCAACTAGAACGACGCTCTCACATATGTTGTGGAAGTGTCCTGCTATATCAGCTAAAATGGCAGTAGCTCCGGAGGTTCTTGCGTCGAAGTGGGCCACCACTCTGCGCAGCTTCAACCCGAAGACACATGAGTGGGCAGTCCAGCAGGCCCCAAGAGGTGGCATCGAGGCAAAACCTCAGTGTCCCCTCATGGGAGACCTGAGCCCGGGTCATTAAACTTTGATGGATTTAAAATAAAATTGTTTCCATACATCCATGGCCCGGTACTAAGAACATATACTCTGAAAATCGCTTTCAGTGATACTATCACTTTCACTTGACGTATCACATGGACGCAGTATGATTTCAGTGGTTTTCCTCAAACAGCCAATCAACGCGCACTAAATGTGGTATATCTCTAAAAGTGAGTGTCCAAGAATACGTCCCTTATGTACAGGCAAGTGGCACACTAAATCTTTTTTTTTTTCTTTTTCACAAGTAGGGTTACTTTGTACTGCGCCTTGTTAGTACGACATGATGGTTGGTACTAAGGGCAACCCACACGTGTGTTGTTCTCAGTATGAGCGCTCTTTGGCGTTGGAAGAAACGCAGTTCGAGTCAGTACGCAAAGCAAATGGTGCAGCTTTTCTCTGTAGGATGTGTGTGCTGGGGTCGCAGCCAGACCGTCTAGAGCAGAAGGATAAGCTAGCTAAGTGGATTGGAAAGCTAGAAAAGGAATACAAGAGTGAACAGAAGCAGAGGAAGGAAGAAGAAAAAATTATAGAGATCCCATGCACTGTGGGAATCGATATAAGTGAAGCTTTTCGTGCTGTTTGCTTTGATTGACGATAATTAGCGGTGATGTTGATATCACATGTTCAATTTCTTCAACGTTTTGTCCAACACAAGAGTGGCGAGTTGATTTTAAACGTTAACTGGTGTGCACGACTTCTGTTTGTCTGCGTAGTACACAAAACATAAGGGGAGAAGTGTTTGCTTGAGGCATTGTGGTGCGTCATTTCATAACCTCCGTGAGGGTTGAACATTGTTATTGCCTCGCATGGTGCATTGCATTGTGGCAGAAACATTAAATAAAACTTAAATTGGAGAATGGGAATGTACATGCCAAAACCACAATCGAATTATGAGGGGCTGTAGTGACACACTCTGGATTAATTTTGACACCGTGGTGTTCGATAATGTGTCCCCAAATTAAAGTGCATGAGAATTTTTTATTTCACTCCCATCGAAATGCGGCTACCTTGGTCAAATCCGCGACCTCAAGCAATCTCATAGTCGCAAAGCTATCATGGCGGGCACAGAAGTGTTGATTTACGTGTGACCGCTTCCGTTGTGTCACCTAGACCCTGCGGTGCTCTGCTTCGGTTCGCCCTGCGTAAATTGTCTGCTATACATATTTGCATGGTTTTATTTTTCATAAACAGCAGAAATGCACCATACCGTACCTTGAACTGAAGTTTATCCAGCGTTTCTTTGCTTTCTCCCATCACCTTTTCCCTAGCCCCACACCCCCTGCATTTGTATGGGAACTGCGAGTGAAGAGTGGCAAGGCTTTGTGACTGTGTTGATTCTACCCACTCCCTGCCCTAGCTTGCCCTTCCTCTCCTCCATTTTGTCTAGCTTCTCTCTGGACTTGCACGTTGGTAGAAACGTAAAGGGTCACGGACTAGAACAGTTCAAGACATCACGCCTCTTACCTTGGCTGCTTTTAGCACAAGTCTTTCCCAAACAGATTGGAGTACAGTCTACCTTTCATTAACTGCAGATTCAGCCTACGAGACATTCATAGCTATCCTTAAACAAATTTATTTGAAGCATTTCAAAGAAAAGGTTGTAAAAGAATGCCGTAAGAATCAAAAACCATGGATAAATTATGAATGTTTAAAAATGATCAAAAGGAAAACGAAACTCTTTAGTAGGTTTTTAAGAACTAGAGACATATCAGACCTTAAAATATTTAAAGAATTCCGAAATAAAGTAAATGCGTTTATTAGGAAAGAAAAAAGAAATTATTTAAGTCAACAATTCGATCCAGACTTCTGCAATGGGAGCGCAAACATCTGGAGAAAGCTTAATACGTTACTTCACAGGACCCCTATTTGCCCAGGAATTACGGAAATAGAAATAGATGGCCGCATTGTTAAAGATCTAGAGCTTGCTGAAAAATTTAACCACTTTCTCATAAACATTGGACAGCCAAAGCAACAATTACAGCCAACGGTAACTCGTGCACAGACTACAGAAACGAACAGCATCTTTTTCGCACCAACTGACGATCAAGAAATAGTGTTAACGTTCTCTACACTAAAGAACACCAGCGCACGTGACATAGACGGTTTTCAGATATCTCCGATCAAGCATGTAATCCATATTATAGCTCCTGTGCTCACTCACATTTATAACCTGTCTTTATCGACAGGCTGTTTTCCAAAACAAATGCAAACGTCTGTTGTCACTGTGCTACATAAAAAAGGAGGCAAAAATGACCTTGGGAACTACTGACCCATCTCCATATTACCGATATTTTCAAAAGGCTTTGAAAAAATTATTTTTAAAAGAGTTATAAACTTTTGCACCAAATTTCACATAATAACAAAATCGCAATACGGTTTCATGAAGGGCAGGTCGACTGAGACTGCTTTACTAGCCCAAAAAGAAATAATTCTAAAATCTTTTGAAGATAGGCAACTCTGCATTGGAATCTTTATAGATTTTTCCAAGGCCTTTGATCGTCTCTGTCACTACACTTTAATTGAAAAACTAGAAATGTATGGTATTCGTGGCATCCCACTTTCACTCTTGAAATCATATCTTAAGTACCGATCGCAATGTGTAAAAATTAACAATTACTGCTCTTCTCTTCAGCCAATAATCACTGGGGTACCACAAGGTAGCATTTTAGGGCCGCTGCTTTTTAACCTATACATCAACGACATTGTGAAAATTAATGACAAACCTAAATATATAATCTATGCCGATGACACTAGCATTTTCTTCACCGGTAATGATATGAGTGCATTGACTTCACTTATCAACACTACATTAGAGAACCTGTATGCATGGAGTGAGCAAAATTCATTAGTCATTAACGCATCAAAAACAAAAGCAGTTATTTTTCACTCGCGGATGCAGCTTACTTCTCCACGCGATGCCTTACGCTTAGGTAGCGCGACGATTGAAATTGTAGAGACGGTTAAAACTTTAGGAGTGTTTTTTAATTGTATAATGTCATGGGAACCACAAATTAATAAACTAATAACTAATATTTCCAAATGTGTAGGTATACTTGCACGACTGCGTTCCTTGCTTCCAGTTTCCGTTAAGATAACACTTTATAACAGCTTGTTTTTATCGCATGTCAGTTATTGTTTTTTGGTATGGGGAAGTACAACAGCAACGAACATTAATAGTCTATACAAACTACAGAAAAAAGCGATAAGGCACATTGCTAATGTTGACTACTATGCACATACGGGTGAATTATTTAAGCGGTTTAACATTATCCCAATTCATCAGCTTTACGAGTATTACCTAGCAATAAGATATAAAAAATCCGTGCTCAATAGCAATCGAGCTTTTTTGGATATTTTTCAACTTGAACCGTACACTATCCCATACCCTACTCGTCACCAACAACACTGGATCATTCCATTGTGCAGAACACACTTTGGCCGACAAATGCTCCGCTTCACTGTTCCTGTTTTATTAAACAAATTAATTAAAAAAAAGATAATAATTGAAGAATGTGGCATACGTGTTATTAGGGAAGCCCTTTTATCATGAAATCAATGCAATATTGTTTATCACTAACTAAACTTTCAGTGTATATTGGAATTTGTCTTCATGTATTATACTGTATAATTTAACCGTAAAGGAATCTGTATATCTATATTTTCAGTTCATGATGAATCTATGTGTATTACGAGTTGTAAATATTAACCCCTTCTTGCTATGAACGAATTTTGTTCGTCTGTCCTCAATGCATTCCATGTATCAGGGAGGCTCGGGTTCCCCTCAAGTGACTGATGTCACTTTTATCCCGAGCCTGCCCTCATCCTTGCGATGAAAAAATAAACTGATTTGATTTGATTTGATTTGATAATTACAGCTGCCAAGAGGCTAATGTGGCGGTGACCCAGGAGCTCCAGGGGCATTGTGCACATTTGACACCCGGTGCGGTCCAAACGAGTTCCTCGCATTTCTTTTCTGCCATGCTCCTTCCATGTACATACACGCTCTGAACCACCCCCTGATGTGGTGCGCCAGACAGCAGAAGCCACAGCGGCAGCAGTGGGAAAGTCAAAGGAAAAGGCAAAGAAAGCTTCGCTTTAATAGCCCACGTAAAGATGAAGCTGAGGGTGACCATTCCGCAAAGCAGTGGTGAACGTTTCAATGCGAGCACCGCGAGCAGCGCTGGCTCCAAAGCGACAACAGCTAAGCAAGCCGAAACCACAACGCCAGAAAGCAGTGGCAGAAATGTCAGTGGTGGTCACGAAGGGGCTACCACTGACGTGCCGGCTGTGGAAGAAAACAAAGGGCAAGGATAAGACAGGAGGAAAGAGCATCGCGACAACAGGTGCAGCTTTCGGTGGCAAGGAGGCAGGAAAGCATCGAGTTGTTGGGGATTCCAACACGCGTAATGTAGAACCGGCAATAACAGAGAGGGTATGTGCACGTGAACGAGTTCATGTTAGTGCGCTTCTGGGAAAACAGACTAGGAAATTTATAGCAAAAGCCAAGGAACGGATGTGGAACACAATGGAGGAGAGGCACCTAGTGGTGATAAAGGGGGAGTGGTTGACATACCAGAAGGATGAGGGGCAGGGATTGCGAAGCAAATAGCCAAAGAGGTCACCGACCTGCGCAATGTTTCAAAGGATGTACAAATCACAGTGCGCGTGGTGCCAGAGGTTGAAAGGCAGAGGTGTACACTTGAAAGGCCAGTGACTGCAGTAAAGAGGGAAATTTGGACACTCGCTAAGGTGAAGAATTTTACGGTCATCGACATCAACCCAGAATAGCACTGAGCAGGCCATGAAGACTCTTTTGTACGCGACGGGATGCACTTTAGCGAAAGTGCAGCAACACCGGTTGGACGTCGATTTGCGGCCTGGGCTGCCGCTTTTCCAGGTGGGCCCCAGGCAATCAGGAAGTAAGATTAGGTATTGGCTGTAGTGACACAACAGTAAAGGGCAGAATTAGGCAAGGGGTTAGGAAAAGACGCACAAAGGATAAGAAGAAAGAAGGCAAAATTTGTTACATAAACTTGCAGGGTGGTCGCAAGCAGGAAGGATGGCTGGACATTCAGTGGCAGCTGAGTGTTGAAGTGATTAGGGTGCACGCCTTGACCGAAACTCATCTGCGAGATTTGGA
This sequence comes from Dermacentor variabilis, assembly GCF_050947875.1. Classification (NCBI taxonomy): domain Eukaryota; kingdom Metazoa; phylum Arthropoda; class Arachnida; order Ixodida; family Ixodidae; genus Dermacentor; species Dermacentor variabilis. The sequence continues at coordinate 61,944,565 of NC_134575.1, forward strand.
GCAGCCCCCTGTTATTGACAATATTGTACGGGTAGGGTGCAACAGAATGACTGGGTCAAGGAAGGGCGTAGGCGAAGTCATGCTAATTAGACGATCTGAAGAGGCAAAGGGTAAAAGAGACATGTAAGGAACATTTATGGATTAACGGCACATGGCAAGGCAAAAAGACCTGGCTGGGAGTAGCCTACCTATGGAAAGGTCGTGATAGCAGAGATAAAAATAAGGAATTGATTGATTGCATTAGAAGCTATATTAATGAGTTCAAGAAGTCAGGCCAAGTGATATAAGTGGGAAACATGAATGCGCATGTGGATGATTTAGATGGATATACTGATTACAACGGTTCTCTAGTGCTGGATTTGTGTGATGAACAGAACCCTATAGAAGCTAACAGGGATAGTAAGTGTCATGGACTGATAACTTGGCAATGCAGAAACAGGCAGTCATCTATAAACTACGCCTTAGTCTCAGAAATCGTCTACAAACAACTAGAACAAACGGTAATAGACAAACATGGAAAAATAGCCTGGGTAGCTATCACAAACTTTTAACATTAATGTTTGAGCGAGATACTAACGCAAAACAGGAACCAATAGCATCAGAATTTCTAAACAAGAATGAAGAGCAAATAACACAGATTGCAAAAAAAGCAAAGAAAATAGAGGCTTTTCCTACAGCAGTCTGGGAAAATAAGGAACTGGTACACATTATGCAGTAAGAAATAAGACAGACATGCAGAAAAAAGATTGCTGGATTGGAAAGATGAAATCCCGTAAGTGGTGGAACAAGGAAATAAAGCAAGCCACAGGAGAGCGTAAGTAGGCGCCTAGTGATCATCGAGAAGTCAGAAAGTTGGGATTAGATGAAGACGAGGTACACCTTAGATGGAACAAATACCGAGAAAAGAAAAGGGTTGTAAGTGAGCTCGTGCAAGAGAAAATTAAGTGCGCAAGTGAACATTGGGTGCATAACATTCACAAAAGAGACAAAGGTGCCCCAAAAAGATTCTGGAACCATATAAGAGCACTTGGAGCTCCAATTACAGATCTCTGAAAGAGACAATGTGCTGCAGTACATCACAGACGTTATTAGGTATAACTTCGGCACGCACGAAAGCGCAACTCAGGCTCAAACAGATCCAGTAATAACAGAGAAGCCCAAGATCAAAATTTAGCATAGAAAGCTTTCATTGAAAAAAAAAAAAAAAGCAGAAGAATATGTCCATATTAAGATGGCAGCAGGACTCTATGAATTCCCAATACTGCTAATCAAACAGCTGGTTCAAAAGAGCAAGAAACTGCTGACTAATGGCATAGAGCAAGTGATTAGAACGAAGAAAAACCCGGTTCTGTGGCGTGAAAGCAAGATGAACCTCATCTACAAAGGCAAAGGTGATAAGGATGAATTCATACAGTTACGGTAACGTCGGTGATATATAGAATGACAATGCAGGCCATACACTTAGAGTTGTCAAAGTGGGTGGAGAAAAATGATGCACTGGGGGAACTCCAGAATGGGTTCAGGCTTGGCAGATGCTTTGGGGCAGTGGCATAGCCAGAAATTTCGTTCGGAGGTGGGCTCACATTGCAGCTCGGTCTCCTGCTTATAGAATTTTTCAAGGGACCAAATACACGAAGAATAACTGCATTGCCATTGCCAAAGCTGCTGCAAACGGATTTTCCATTCCAAGTTTTTCAGCCTAGGGTAGTACGAAACTTGTTTGTTTTTGAATGTGTGGAAAAACGTGCTACATCTTCAGCACCTTAAAACAATGACTGGTTTGGTATGCGCTCACATATGGCATAGTGTGAAATGGCACACAGGTGAAAGGAGGTCACAAATGCACTACTGATAAGTGAACATATTCTTTTATCTTCTGTTATTTAACGGCAAAAACATTCTTGGCATTCTCAGACCAGTTTTCGTTCCGGTTACCTAGCTATCTACCTATCTTACTAAAAATTTAATCTGATCCCAGAGATAGTAGACTATAAAAATGTGGCCCATTATTGTGTGTGCATGCCACTGGGTATGAGCCGCACTTCAATGCACCTCATCGACACCAACTTGGGTCGTTGTGTATGTTACACGTATATGCGTTGACTTCTCGACAGCGCCACCAAAACGCACATGCGGCGTGCCTGGAAGGAAGTGCGAGACAGGAGCCCTGCTGCTGTACATGCCTCATACATGACATGCTACGGCTATTCGCAGAGTTCGGGAGTCAGCGTCACCGTGATGTTCCGTATAAAGTCCAAGAGCGATACCATTGTCGCCGCATGCCATATGCTGCATGTGCAGGTGAAAGCGTTCGAGGCTGAGTCGCCGATGGCGGCTCAATCTAGAGCACGCAAGGGAGGAAAGTGGTGAAGCGCACCATCTTCCGTCAGTGCCGGGGAGGGTGTTGTACTCCGGCAGCTATTGCGTATGGTGCAGCTGCGCAGGTCATACTTTGGAAGCGGTCTGTGATAGGGACAGAATGCGCCGAGTGCTGATAGCTTCGTGTGCACTGTGTTTTTGCCACTTAGTTCGTGTAGCAGATCGTGGTCAAGCTTGCACAAACAAGGACAGAGTGAGGTGCAGACAACACAAGCGCTTACTTCCAACTGATCGTTTATTCACAAAATTGCATCATGTGAACACTTTCCTTCATGGTGTCACAAGACCGAAATGCCGACATCAGATGGCCATGCTCAAAAATTTTCTTTAGACGACAAAAAAAAACAGAAGGTGCGCCGGCACACCACACATCTGCCTTTCTAATGCCAACTGCTTCATTTACCTCCCTAACATCCTGGTTCTTATTTTTGGCTACTATCCAACACATGTTCAACAAGGGTTCGCACGGCTTCTTGTTCTTTATTCCAAACTGGTGACAATGCACAGAAAGATTCCCATGGTGGTAATTCCCCATCTTCCTCCTGTGTTATACATTCTCCTGTGTTCCTGTAGCCAGACTGGAAGGTGCCTGAATGAAAGCCTGAACACACGCACAGCGGCATGGCAGATTACGCAGTGTGACAGCGTAAGTGGCCCTGAGGCTCGATAAGCCCAAACTCGCTGTGGTTGGCACTCCTGTGAGATTCAAGACACCCACAAACATTGTTTGTGCACCGGACGCAAGCTCTAAGCAACTAGCACTAATGTGTGTAATTTCTTTATTCCCAAGAGCAAATGTGTCAGTCATAAAAAAATAACACATTTATTATCCGTGTAAAGGCATTGCACATAGTTGTATAAATAAAGACAGCAAGGACAGATCAAACCCGGTTAAACATCAATACAGATGAGATTCCATTATAAGAGCCAACAGCAGAAGTGAAAGGTCTTTTAAAAAAAAAAGACTTGACTGGCAATGAAACTCTTGTGCATGCTTTCCTAAAACCAGCCGCTGTGAGACAGTAAAACAGGCATCATAATGGTCTCTGATCTTGTACCATTGTACACATTAAGACATAATGCTACTCAATTTCTAATGCGCCTTCTCTCTTTATTTTTGAGCATGTGTTCATGCAATAAGAGGACGAAAGTTGCTGACTAGACTGTTTCGACATCTTATGCAATAGCCCACAAACTATTATACCACAGATGTACCATCATTATCATCACCCTAATAATCGATACTGCTTTCCAATTCACTGTTCCTTGTGTTAGAAAGGTTCTTGCATGTCAAAAACGTTCAAAGAGGCACCTTCGAGACATTTTTCTGTATGAGAGAGAATCTAATAAACATGATGCAACTGCATTTTCTTTCATGCTCAAGTCCAATGCAGTCAAAATCTTATTCTGCATGCTAGACTATAACAATGACATTACAATAAGGACATAACACCTGGTCAGCAACTAGTTCTGTATTTTCAGGAAGGTGGCACCAATCGAACCAGAAGTGCATGCCATTTCCTCAAGAAAGCTGACAACCTGGGAAATATGGAACCGTAACTCATGACATTAGTTGAGCCGTAGGTGTTTTGTTGATTATATATAACAGCTGTCAACTGTCATGAGCACGCTATCAGCAACGTATTTAATTGAGACAGCAATGTCGTCAACCTTTAGAAGGTTTCGCAATTTGCTGATATCAACAGCAAGAAGGTAACACAGAAAATCAAATCAATATTTTTTTTTTCTTCTGTGAAGTTTTCCACTGAAGAAAATTACTTTATGGTCACTGGCTGCATTAAGCTGTGATGCAAAATTTGTCCTACTAAACAACAAAAACATTCACAATAAAGGTGAGCTTTACACTCATAAGAAGTATATATTATGATTTTACGTACCGGTATAATCGCCAAAGCAAAACAGTCGCAAAACCGCAAGATTTATTTTTGACGGAAAAAAAAAAACATTTAGATTTTGAAGCATTGAACAGAAACTAAAATATATGTTGCTATTTCTAAACACAAACAATATGCTTCCAGTAGTATATGGCAGTCGTTAACCATCTTGTAAACATGCAACTTACATTCCTTTCTTTAGGTGTCAAAGTACTTGCATTTGTATGCCTTATAACACTGTCAAAGGCAATATAAGAACAAAACAAACAGATACAACAATATAAACATCTAAACCATAGTTGTGCTGAAGCAAAGAAGCAAAAGTCACAATATATACAGAGTACAATTATGCTGGGTAGCACTAATTTCCTAAAATATAATAAAAATATAGGAAAGAGACACTTCAAGTGTGTGTCAGCTCTAGTCATTAACGAATAAATAGGGAAATCTTGCAGAAAAAAATCATTGCAGAAAGCAAAATTGAGACATCCTTTCTTGGCGTAATATAACAAATGCATATGCATGAAGTAATATAAACTGCAGCTTGAATATGCTATAGGTGTACAGTTCCCAAAAATAGAGGGAAGTGGCGGGACACTTTCCCCAAAAAGCACATGACAATGCCTATTTGTAATGCAGCCTCTGCCAGCATGTTGACCCTTCCAGTTTGTCCCTTGCAATGCCAAGAACACATTTATACGGCAACAAACTACCATTATATAATGAACTTTGCAATGTTTTCAATACCAGGATGTTGTTGAGGTCCACCTAGCCCAGTATTTCAGTGCATATGTTACTTAAATATTTTGCTGCCTGATGGAGCTTGTCATGAGGTATTGCACCATGCGACTTCAGCAGTGTTGTGCTAATGTGAGCATCGTTTCAAGCAGGCTTGCCTCAATGTCACAACATTCCTAATGAACAGAAGTAATGCTAGCATGCCGTGTGATAAAGCCACGGGAAGTCAGGTGATGCCAATGTAGATGACAACCACTGGGCCTCTATACCACACACACATCATCCCAAACATTTGGGACTAGCAGGGAAGGCAAGAAAGTATGTTTTAAATTTGTTCACATTCCAAGTGGGTTTCATTTAGGAAAGCACTCCCTTTACTATTTGGTTTATAGTTATCTGCTTTGACCCAAGTAACTACAATATGTTGCAGGCATGTGAGAAGGACCTATTGCATGGCTGTGAACGCAGCAGCCCTTGACTAGATTTTTTCACCGGGCAAGGATGTAGAGAAGTTTGTTCACTCACACCAAGACCAGCTGTTGACTCCCAACAAAACATTCACAACCAGCTGATGACACAGCCATCGTGTCCCACTACTGAGCACAATTCAACATGGACCTCAATGCCTGACACAAAGAAACAGCGATTGGACAGGCTTGTGTGCTGAGCTCATCAAGAGAGTTTTGCATTCTGTGATATAGAGAATTACAAGAGTTTGAAATAATTCAATAATTCCCCATCGCCCTGTCCCTTGCAGCTAGTGGAGCAGTTCTGAGAAAGAAGGTTTTCAATCAAATAATTACCCAAGCATGAGCAGAAAAGCTGGTGGTCTTGCACAGGTAAGCGACAGTCAGGAAAAAAAAAACAGCACTGTGTTTAAAGGGCATGATCTTTGTTTCAAACCATGACAACTACCATCTCTACTTTGACTACCTTCTTCTAAGAAATGTGTTTTCAAGAAATCAATTCTTCAGTTAAGAACTCCGCACTGCAAACACACCCATCCTGTCGTATTTTTTAACACAGATGTGTTGTAAACTACATTAAAGCGCACCTACTATAGGTACGGTCACTTTTGTAGCAGTTCCGATTCTTGTTGCTTTACTCTGATGTTAAAGAATTTCTTCCAATTCTCAAACTTTGGACACCTCCCACAATATTTTTTCTGGAATTGGTTTACACAGCAACCAAAAAAGGAAGACAGTAAATATCGTCCCCAATCATGGCCATGCTCACAATAACACACTACATGCTCAAAAGCAGAAGCATCTGGTGAGCAATATAATAACCAAGCATAAGTGAGTTCGGCCCTGGCAGCGAATGACCAGAAAAAGCAATTTAACAGTGCTGTGTCATAACAATGAACCTGTTCTGTGTAGGCCAGCTTGTTGTTCTATAGTACACTTCCAGCAACATGCCTGACGCTGGCAAAAAAAAGAAACTGTCCTATAATTGCACACTACTACATTTCCACTTTGAACATTGACATATATAACATAAGTTAATGTGTCAACGTGAAAGGGTTCACTTGCAAAACTGGTTCTTTAATTCTAAACAACGAACCGGCTGGGATTGACAAAGGTGAACTGGAGATGTTAATGACAGATCCAGGGTGTACAAAGCGAGAATAGAATACAGAAACAACTATGCTTTCCTGTTTTACTCATTTCTCTATTGGTTGTGCTTGACAACCATATCTGCCAACCTGCAAACTTGAAAATTAATAAGAGTCCCATACAAGCGAAAATCTTTAAAGCCTACCCTGGCCACACATACCTTTTGTAAAATACCTGCACATTTTATATGCGCACATACCTTTACACGCAGCCTTTAAGCAGTGGCAAATTTGGAACAACAGCGACTGACAAGCAACACATTCATTTTGGATCAGAGAGGTTTTCCAATTTCACCCCAATTTCACGCACTTCCAGGAACCTGTCTGAATAAATTTCACGAAGCAAGCACCACCATGAAAAGAGGGCAGCACAGGTGTCACTGCAATTATTTTTAGTGCATTTTTGCAATCTTTCACCATCCTCATTCTTAAAACGCTTTAGAACATTTTCACTAATTACTAGCACTACTCATAAAACATGACATAACATTAGTAAAATTGTAGAACCAGCCCAAATTCATAATTTTTACCAAAAATTTGGAAGAGTTGGCAGGTATGCATGACTAACATGGAAAACCAGCAATCCCGCTTAAAGCATGCAGGCAAAGATTGTCACTATTTTCCCCAATTTTTGCACTTTCCTTTTAAAATTACAGTCCTCCTGTACTTTTAAAGCACTGCTGCATGTGTTCCCATCTTCAAGTCATGTCACTAAAATTAACTGCAAATGCAATGCGGGCTCACAAGATACAAGCACTGAAAGAAGACGTGTGCCAACTTGCTTCCCTTTGAGACAGATTGATGGGATTGCAATGTTCCAAGGAGACACCTCAGCTATGAAAGACTTCGTAGCTGAGTATGCAGAGTTAATTCTGTCCACCTGAGATTCTTTCACATGCACCTCAATATAAGCATATAAGTAAGCTCTTTCACATTTTACTACCATCAGAATGAAACCAAACCAGCTGAGAACGAAACTCGTGACCATGAACTCTCACATATCTCTAAAGCACTAAAATAACTAAAGGAATTTTTGTAACGAGTGCTCGGTGGAAGCAGAAAGGTCAAGACCAGCTTGCCTCCATAGTTATTTACACACTGAATGGAGCAGCACAGCCTTGTGCCACTCCCTTTCCAGTAGAAAATGCCTCCTCCAACAGGTCTGTAGGTGCCAACATAGTTCCGTCACAGCACACCATCAGAAGGCATCAGTCTGTTAGGAGTGGATGCACTGTCCAGTCAGGGCTGGCAGCAGTGCTTGTCATGCACCAGCAGGGCTGCTGCATCTGCAGAGCCCGGCGCCAGCTTTTGTTGCTGCTGGGCTGGCGGAGGATGCTGGTGGCTGAGCAGGGCCACCCTGACCACTGTGTCGTGGGGCACACTGGCGTTTGAACGCCGGTTCGCCGAAGTGGTGGCGAGCGAGAGGTAATAGCTGCCGGGACGGTGCTGCAGCACCTGCATGGCCACTGTGTGGTATGGGCAGAGGACAATGTGCAGGCAGCTTAGAGGGTTATCATGACCAGAGATGTATAAGGGGAGATGGTGATTTAGAGGGACTACCAAAAATCAACATTACAGTAATAAGCAAGTAATAACATTACAGTAATAAGTAATAAGATTACAGTAATAAGTGATGAAACATGCAATGTCTTTTTTTAATGACGTCAAGTAATGCTGCTCTCTTATGCTGTCGTCTTATTCGCAAACAATGTGAAGAGAACTCTATTTACTCGTGATGTCACCATAAACTGAAGCAGTGGCGTTTTCTTTTGCAATGAGCACAGCCCCGACACTTTTTCTTACATTGGGCATGACCATGTGCAATTTTATCAAGTCCCCTGTGGCATATTTGAACTTCCCATGGGTGTGATGACGCACTTGTTTTCTTTTTTTTCGTCACGAAAGCTCTTGAAGCCTTTGCAAGTTCCCTGAGGTAGATTAAAATTTCCAATTTGAGTGTCACACAATGAACCATGCATAGTGATGAAAGCTCTGTAAGTGTCTTGAAATCCTTCTCCGCAGTATCAAGTCCCTTTAACACCCCCCCCCCCCTATGTTAACTAAATAAAGACTATCCAGCCCAATGTCAACATGGCTGTCATTCACTAACAGTGCACTCAGATGCCTAGGGACCAGCAAGAACTCACCATTCTCCTTCCGTGAGAAGATGTCTGGAGCACACTTGGTGCCTGAAAACATAAGAAAGCCTGTTTAACAGAACTGCCATACAAGCAGTACCAAGATACTAGACCACTTTTACTACTTCTGAAAAAAAAAAAAAAAGCTTACGAAGTCACATTCTATTCAAACATATTTTCGTGGTGTCACTAGAAGTTGTGCTGCGCAGGAACTGAATTTATGCACATATTAGGCGGCTAGAGTTCTACCATCATCATCTCCAGCTGGTTAAACAACTTTTCACAATGCCACAACAAAAAGCCCAATTACAGTCGACGTCCATTAATTAGCTCCTGACGGGACTGACGAAACTGTCTGAATTATCCAGCAGGTTTAATTAAACAAAGGGCAGGGAAAAAAAAAAAAGCACTGAAACATGCTGTTAATTTCCTTAGCAGTATATGCCGTTCACGTTTGCTTCGCCGCAATACGGCCACGTTATGCGGTGAAGCACACCAAACAGAAAGCGGAACACTGTTTCGGTACCTAACACGTGTTCCTTAATTCGCACACGCACATGCGCCGTCTCCGGTCTCAGTACGAGCACCGAGACACCTAATAAGTTTGCCAGCAAGCCTTCAAAGTTTTGGAATGACCCCCGCTCTTTTGTTGGCTTTAAACGTCCCCTCCACAACGCTCATGTTTTTTCTTTTTCATTTTACCGCCTTCCTTTTCACTAGCTTTCTCAAAGCAGAGATGGCTTCTGTCCGCTTTTCGGTGCACCTGCGTACAATTAAGGAACGCGCGCTAGGCCCAGTTAACGGTCTCCCATACGAAACATGCATGGCGGATGAAACAGGGCTCAAATCACCCCTGCAATGTCAGAAACAGCTCTGAATGGCTGCCAGTATGCTTATTAGGCATCCAGGTGCTCGTACTGTCATTGGAGATGGAGCGTGCGCGCGTGTATAATTAAGAAACGTGTACTTTGTCCCGTGACAGTGACCCCTTTTCATTCCTTATATGCTTCACTGCAATAACTTAGGTGCGCATCACCGCATAAAGCGGCTGTACTGAGGCGAAGCTGACAAGTTCGAATTATCTGGCGATGGCCAATGTTGAGATTGAAATGACGGAAGCTCGGACAAATAGAAATGTATGGGTGTTGGCGGGGACCTTCGGTCGGGGTCGAATCAACCGAAAAATTGAATTAACCGGAGTCGAATTAACACAAGTCCACCGTATTTGAAGACCGCATATTCTGTATGCTTTAGTTAATCTTTGTTGCAGCAGGATTTTTTTTTGTAGCACAGGGGACAAGGACGCAGAGTTCACTTGTGTCTTCACCTTCGTGTTTACCCAGCCCAGCCATGCATGTTTATCTTTGTCTGCATCCTTGTTTCATGCATTGCAAAGAGTGTCTATGAGACTGATGGTGATTACTGCAGTGCTAGGGAAGGCACTGGCAAAAAGCCACCGCAATCATGACCATCGGTCAGGGATTCACTGCCGAAATAAATTGGATACTGAAGATGAAGGACACGGGCAGAGTAAACAAAGAAGCGATTAAGTCGCAACTTAGTTTATGTTGGGGAAAAAGATGGCACACATATACACCAGCTGACTACGATGACTATGTGTATAACGACGCTTTATCACTCAACAAAAGTTAAAGACACCCAACAAATGTAAGCTGGTCCCATGTTGTTAAGGAAAACAAATTCTTTGTGAGTGCTACAGATCGCTCACTAACACACATATCTGCATGTTTCCCAATATGGAAAGCCAGATATGTGCATTAGCGAGCCATCTGTTGCACTCACTGAAAAGAATTTGCTGCACAAATGCTGACAGGATACCTACCGAAGCAGAGCTGCTGCACGGCAAGCCGTGCCAGGATGTCGACAGTCTTGTTTGTGAAGTCCACAATGAAGTACTGTTCCTCCTCGGTGTTCAACGAAAGCTGATGCTTCTGCACACGAAAGCACACGACCACTCCAGGCAACCGATTTGTTACTCAAAGCGTGCTCTGATCAGCCTACAATGTGGCGTGTGTACATCAGTTCGCTAGTAGCGTAATTATGAACAACCCAGCTGGCAGAAGCTCATCAAGAGAGCTTGTATTTATTTGCAAAACTTCTCTTATGCAACAGCATTTCGTCACGTACTGGTGCTCCAATCGTTATGAGTGTTGTTCCGACTGCCACCAGTCATAGTGATCGGCATGAGACAGCAGGTGCAACAATGACTGAGTGCGGACAGCACATAGCAAGATAAGTTTTGTGATTGCAAAACAAGATTTACTACTGCTTTGCTAGCTATAAATTTTGTACCACTAAACATTATTCAAATCAATGGAAAGCAAAGATAAATAGAGCCAGTTCTTTCATCCGTTCTTTAGACAGTAACCTCCACATTTAATTTAACCTTTAAAGGAATGCTAAAAAGAAACACTGTAAGCCAGTTTATACTGAATAAACATTATTTCAAAACATTTTTTTGTTCACTTCACGGTAATAGGTCGATTATCGCAAGAGCAAATGAAGGTCAGTTACATTTCTCTAATTTTGCACAGTAACCCCAAGGATGGTACATCAGTGTGCATTATGGATTATCAAAGTACTTTTTTCTTTTTTTTTTACTAGTTGGGCCATTGTGGCAAATTATAACTTCTCAGAGCTTTCCAAGTTCACCCTTTGACTTCTTTAGAACACAATGCAGTCAGTCTTTACCAATAAAAAATTAACTATGCCGAAGTAGATGCCTGTCAAAATCCTTGATTCTATGGCAAGCTTGTACCAGCAGGAACTCTAAGGCAGCAGCACCAGGCAACTTTTGTTTTTGTGTCTTTTCTGGCTTACCAAGATACCTCACGGTGAGGGTGCCTTTCTTGGCATTGCACAAGTGTAAGTTACCAATACAGCCTAAATAATTTTTCTCATCAGTGTCCCTTTAAAATATAGATTTTGCGCTTACAAATTCTTTGTTTCTTTCTCACTCAAATTTCCCAATTTAAAATTTTTCAGTCCACAGTGCTCAAGTGTTCTGGTATTCCAGCGCTTGTCTAATTTGTTAAGAAAAATGTGAAAAAGCAATGTTGAATGTGCATTTTGCCACCAGAGAAATGAGCAGCTGCAAAGACGTAGAATGGTTTGACCACCTGCAAGTAGGTAAATGTCCAAAGAAACCAAGCAAGCAATGACACTGCAGCGGCACAACTAATTACAGTGCGCCTACGAAAAAACAATGCCACGTGCACATTCGCACATGGAATAGAACACGTTTGCATGCCTGGCCTGAATGGGCATGTCAACATGCTGCTCCTCGGGACCATCACCATCATGGCTGGCCAGCTTCAATAAACTGTGGCCACGGCAGCTCTCTCTCCTCAACTGCTTCCCCATAAGTGGTGGCTCGCCCATCCTGGTGCCAGCAGACAGCCTTGTCCCTTTCTCAGACTCATGCCGGCACGACGTCACAATGGTCCAACTGCGTCTCGTGCCAAGGTCCCTCACAAGGCCAAAATTTTCGTTGTACTGTTACACTGGATGTTGTAGGATGCCACCTAGAGCATTCTACTGCAATAATTTTTCAAATTCTTTCAAATAAGAGCATATAAAAGAAATTAAGAGGTTGTGTCACAATGATTGCAATGAAGCGAACTTCACTGTCAACATATTTATTTATTTACTAAAATACCTTCCAGGCCTGAAGGCATTACAGAAAGGAGTGTAACAACGCTTTCAATGAACGGTTCACTGCCAATGTAAACTTCCCTACTAAGGGACCACACTCCATTTGTGCCTTGAGTTCTGCCCCTTCTTTCTTCTCTTCCTTTTTTGATGCATGGCACACTTACGCTGGCAGTTTTACGCATTCCCAATTGGATGACTTAGCAAAGTCGCATGCTATAATTGGTGACGTTGAAGGCAGTGTGACTGTAATAGAGGTGTTTATGCATCTGACCTCTGGCAAGAAACAAGGCTTCTTGGAGAGGAAGGGCATGAGGGCTCTCATTTGAAATTTGAGCAGTTCTATTTTTTTTTGCACCGTGCAGTGTTTTGACTCTGTACAGATGCAATCCACACACCTCACTCTTCTGTTTGCGATGTCCAAAGCTGGTCCAAACCCTATTGTACAGTCACAATCAAAAGATCGGTGATAATGTGTCCTGGAGATACCTATTTTGCAGCCTAGACATACAGCCTGAAATCAAGTAGTACTATTATAATGAGCATCGATGTATGTCTTTGAACAATGCAGTGCATGTTATGATTCCAGGCTAGCACAGCCATGCTGCGAAAAAATTCAATATTTTTTCAACTATTTTTTTAACTGCTGTTATCTCCAATCCTCGTGATAGTAGGAATGACACAGCACTTCTCTTACTATGACCGCTGACAACTTAAAGCACAGTGTACATCACTGTCCAATTTGAGAAAATTTTTGTAGCTGCTCCAACCAATTGTATTACAGTCAACGCCCGATTTTTCGGACAACCCAGGTGCCATGAAAACGTCCTAAAAAAATAAATGCATGCATTTTACTAACCCCAAGGGCTCAGATCACCACACGCATGTCCAAAATAGCTCTGAAGTCCTGCCAGTGCACTTATTAGGCGTATCGGTGCTCGTACTGTGATAGGAGATGGCGAGAGCACGCGTGTATAATTAAGACATACACAGTGTCCCATGACAATTGCCCCTTTCCATTCTTGGTATGCTTCCCCGCAATAATTCGCGTGTGCTTCACTGCGTAACAGTTTTGTATTGAGGCGAAATTGACTTTTGAGATCCGGCATTATGCAATGCGCCGTGCTTCCCGAGCTTCCAAGACATTGATGAGTGTTGTAAAGGCGGAGTCGGCGCCATTGCTAACAGTGGCAAATTGGTTCAATGGAAAATGCGACACTAAACAGAAAGGATCTTGGTAGCGAACGTCAAAGTACCTAGGCCTAGTGTAGCCGCAGTGGTGGCCATGGCTGCCAGCGGATTTGCGAGCGAGAGCGCCGGTTAGAGAAGGCAAGATAATCAAAATGGCAGTAGTGGTGGATACAATTAATGCAATTTCGTACCTGAGATCACCAAGCAAAAGGTCCGCAAAATCGGACAGCAAAGGTTTTTTGCCTCTGAAATTTCAGACATTCTTACACATTGACTCTATGGAGTACGTGGTGGTTCCGCGAAGATGTCTGAAAAGTGGGGCGACCAGAAAATCGGTCGTAGACTGCAGCTCAATTTTTACATCATGACAGAGGCAAACTTCTTTCGTTAATGGCATCCCTCTGGAGCTGCATTTTGGAGTGAGGTTTTGAGGGTGGAGCATGTATCAAATTCATAGGGTGTCCGTAAGTGTAGATTGTTAGACAACCCTAAACGCGTGAATAACATGGTAGCACTGGCCTCGTTGGTCCTAACTGCATCACACCAGTTCCTTGGAAAGCCCATGTAGCTGCATACCTGTGGGTGGTAGTTTTGAATGCCGTGGAATGTTTCCAGGTAGTGGGCGTACTTGGGCTCCTGCAACTTCTTCGTCTGTTGAGAGGGAAATGAAATTCACCAAAGAGACAATCACACTACTACTACTACTACTACTACTACTACTACTACTACTACTACTACTACTACTGTACTACAACTAGAAAGCTTGTGCGGACCAGCATGAATGACTGTCACTAGCCTGTGAAACAGTGAGAGACCACAGTGGGGCATGGCTTCAAGGCCATGCCCACTGTGGTCTCTCACTAGTGCAATACTAGTGCATTGTACATTGAATGTACAATGCACTAGTATTACGTAAATGTGCAATGAACAAAGGATTGTCTATAACTCCAGCAACACTACACTGTTGATTTCCAAAATGTAAAATAGTTCTGGGTTACAAAAAAAAATAAAGGAGCAATCAGTCACGACTCCAGAAAAATGGAGTCACCGACTGATAAGTTTTCACTATTGTTAAAACGTGGGCAGTCCTCAGAGAGTCTGAATTGTCATTTGGCAACTGTAATCACAGTAGTCTTGCCTAAGCAGTGTGCTAAGATTCACAATTGTTGTTCGCTGAAAGTAGATGAGGCACAACTGCACTTTTTCAACAGCTGGAAATTTCTTAACATATGGGCCCACGACAAGTTGTCACATTGCATGCTGTCAAGATATCTGAGCTCTAAACTTGTAAGCGACCGACAAGCAGCAGCTGTAAAGTGGTATTTACGTATTTGTAAGGTGGTAGGTGGTGTTTAAGCACATGTCTGGTAAATGCAGATCCAACCCCCTGCAACTTCTTTGTCTGTTCAGTGAAAAATAAGATCACTGCAGTGGAAATTCAATGTTGAATTTTGACACTATGGGTCCTTTGCCAGTGAAAGCACAGTGAATGCAAATTTTTACAGCTGCCCCGCCACAAACAGAACCCACAGTGGCATAATCTGGCTGCCGTGGTACCAGAACTGGTAGACCAACAATTGAGTAATCTGCATTCCGCCCACGGCCACTGAGCTACCATGATGTGCAAGCACAGAAGGGCACTGACCCAGAGGTCAAGGTCATGACGGCTGGCCGTGGCGTCAGCCAGAGGGCTGGTGGCCTTGATGAGCACGCCGTCCACATAACGAGAGATGGCCGGCACCAGGTGAGCCACACGCGTGGCAGTCCCGTCGTACTGCATCTGCCAGCTGACATGGCCAGTCGACACGCTCAACAGCTGGAACTGCGCTCCCCGAACAAGAACAACAATGAAATCATTGCAGAGCTTGAGCATTATTGTAATTATCAGTCACTATCCACACTCCATTTCATACTTAGCAGGCAGCGCTTTGGAAGCTAAGCGAGCAATGTAGTCGCAGAGTTCGCATACCATGCATTCTGCAGTGCAATGGTTTTTGATGTGTAATGCTTCCTACGGAATAACTACATATATACTACAACTACAACTGCTAAACTATTTTCTGTTTAGTGAACCTTTTTAAACTTTGTGGGCTTTCATACAACTCATTTGCATTATCAGTTTAGATAAAATCATGTACTTTTTGTACACCTCTGTGCTTCATGTATTATATAATGAACTTCAATATAACAAAATTCTCTATATAACAAGGTATTTAACTTTTTATAACTTCTTGTCCATGGAACACCACTCATATTGAACCTCAACATAACAAAGTGAGTTTATGCACAATTTCAATATAACAAAATTTCACTGTCAACCAGAAGAAATACCCAGACAATACATGGAAACTTCTGCAGACGCAGATGGTAAAATGGCTGAATTACATGTGGCTGCTTGTGCATGCGCCTCTCAAATTGTGCGTTACGCAAATGAGAGCGACCGCCGAAGCGGAGCAGCAGAATGTAAAGTCCAAGTGCAATAAAATACTATCATGCCTCACATGCTGTATGCTTTGGGTGCGAGTGCAAGCATGCAAAGGTGAGCCAAGAAGGATGGCAGATTGATGAGCACCATCTTCCCACACGAGCGAGGGGGAAGAGATGAAGCTGCAAGCTCGCGGATGCATGATTAGCAGCAGCCTAACACACGACCGCAAAGGGTTAAAGCTGTGCCTACCATTTTCTATTCCATCACTCACTGTGCCGTCCTTTTAATAATTAGTTGTCCGATGAATTATGACCCCATAAGTTAGTATGGCCAGAATACACTGCTTATGTAAATGTTTTCAAGGATACTGATAGCCTCCTGTTCATGCCTCACTTAATCATGACATGCGATCTTTTTCTTTTTCCTTTTTATTTTGCACAGAGCTCAATGCTCATGTTAGTTTCACATTCGAAAAATACACATGCCGCCAGAACCACATGAGCGGTGTCAAGAAGCTCACCAGCGTGGCGCGAGTCCCGTGATCCGAGACCACAAACAGCTCATACGTGCTGAATGCTGTGAAGTGGCCGGCTACTAGGCTCCTGCAAGACGACAAGCCTAAATTCAGCGGGTCCCTCAGGCACATGCTAAACTTTGGTGCAATGCAATTACAGTGCACACTGCAACAACATTCAATTTCACTGCTCATCCTTTGGTTGTGGCTATCAGTAAACAATCTTCACAGAATTTTATCGCACTTGCATTTCAATCTAAAGAAAAGCTAATTTTTACACATCAAATCGCATCAAGATTAAATAAAAATAAAACTGCAGATTTGAGCGATTCCTGGCTTAAAGTTCACTTACTGCTACAGCGACAGTGTCATAAAGAGACCAACGATCATCTAAAAAAAAAAAACAACTTCGTATTCGCAATGCACGCGACATCAGCCTCGGCCGCTATAGCATCTACCTGCTGTCATCACTGAAATGCATGCAGACGCCATCAATCTCAGATTCCAGGTAGGGGCAAATCACCAAATGCCAAAGCCGCCTGAGAGTGCAGTAGTTAGCACATCTAGCACCTAACAGAACATTGCCGCAGGGGCATGTGGTTGGCAAAGCTGTGTTTTTCTTTGCCTGTTAGCGAGAGTGAAGCCCGGGAATAGGAGGTGATCTGACAATGACGGCACGATAATGACGATAGAGAGAAAAGGGAAGAAGAAAAGGCAGGGAGGTTAACCAGAGTGAGTCCAGTTTGCTACCCGACATGTGGGGAGGGGAATGGGGAGTGAAAGAGAGAGAGAGAAAACTTAGGTGTAGGATGTCTATAGTCGGGCACTCAAGTCTGTTGCCTTCAGGTAGTGAAAAAGCGCTCGAACTGCTTTCTGGGCTAATGAACTGTGAGGCCAGGCTCCCAAGATCTTCGCTTCCGTAAATGGCCTGTCATTCTGCCTATTCAAGGTACACTGGAGAGTCTCACATTGATTATCGAAGCGATAATGACGATAAGTTTATGATGCTGACGGAAGCTGCTATCATCAGCATACAGCAAAGGGAAAATAAACAGATGGATGCAGCAAACCAAGTTTCATGCTTTCAGCTGCTGTCGCAGTTGAAAAACAAAGTGGGCCTTTGCTTCCCACAAGCAATGTGGGTTAATGGATGACTTATCCGGCCCTACCAGACCTGCCACTAAGCTGACCTCTCCAAATATTATTAGACTTTCTTTCTAATCAAGCACAGGCCTATATATCTTATATGTAATGCTTCGAAGAGAAGGGGTTATAAGGACGGTCATTCTTGCTCTAACGGCCGTACCTGATAGGCGAGTCGAGCTTGAGGTCTGTGCTCCAGCGCTGGTGATAGTCTGTGCCGGCCAGCTTGAGCAACTTGCCCTGGCCCCAGGCCAGGATCAGCGAGGGCTCTTCATCCTCCTGAAGCACCACAAGCTGAAGGCCGTCCCCACCGGAAGCCTTGCTCTTGCTGCTGGCATAACACCCCACAGTCAGAAAAGAATGGAAATAAGAGTGGACGGACAAAATTCCTTAACATTTGAAGAGTAAAACATGACTAGAGCGAAAAAAAAAGAAGTAACGACATGTTACAGTGAGAAAGCTTGCTCCATTTTAGTTGTGTCTGACGGACTAGCGCACACTGAGGGTGGGTACGGACATGACATTTTTGGCTAGTCACACTTCTTGCATTAAATGCAGGTGCAAGCCCCCCATACCCCAGAATACGTACTGGCAAAGGTCAAAAGGTCGTTAATTATTTACTATAGTATGTTTGTTTCTACAAATCAGTTTCAGGTTTGAAGCACAGGAGGTGGCGGCATGATGACATCGCGATATGCCGAGTCGTTCCCTTCCTGCAAATGCTGCGGCAGCCACACGCAACCACAGCATAGAACGAGCGCTGCATTGTTGCTCGTTATTAAAGCAAATTTTTCTTTGCTTCTTTCTTAAACTTTTCCACTGCTGTATTGCACACCACGCTGGGAGGCGGTAGGAGTGCGGGAGCAGAGCCAGGCAATGTCAAAAAGCGTGCCTCGTTTGGGAGGGAGTGTGGCTACAAAGGCCTCTGAAGCTCCCTCCGAGTCGCCCCAATGCCCTCTACCCGCAAAAGCATCACAGCGCCTGCCTTTGTGCTCGTGCGCAACAGTTCGGAGAGGACGTAGAGAGAGGAGGCAGAGGATGGGGAGAACCGGATGCCTTCCCCACCGACGCAGTTGCAAAAAGGGTGATGGCACCCTTTGCAAGTGGTAGCTTGCCTACACGGTGCAGGAGAGGGGCAATGTGATGTCAGAAAGCATGCATCATTTGGCAAGGCTACTACTTCACGTGACGACTGCTGAGGTGCAGTACGGAGGTGCAGTCGCGCACCTGTTCCTACTTATCGCCCCAGTTGTCCGTTGCGCACAATCAACTCACTTCACCTCGTGTAGTGCGTTTTACACGGTGCGTGTGGAAACAGCCTGTAGCCGAAATGTGTGGAGCCCTGAGATAAGTGGGAGTTTATGGTACTTTCAAACAAACAAGGAAAGAGCGCCAATGTGACGCTCAGTGCCAACGTCTACGCATCTCTTAGAGGGATACGCAGTGAGTAAAGAGCTCCCCCAGGTGAGAGCTGCAAAGATGAGAGAAAAAGAGGCGCTCGCTCATCTTCGAGCTAAGGACAGTCCAACGGCTCTTTCCAGCAAGTTAAAAACAAATTTCAGAGCACAGTATTGTTTCCTTAGAATTACATGTATGCCCATTTCTGCAGTAACGGGAACGCTAGTCCCTCCAGAAAAGGTTGCAATTTCCTGTTGCATGGACAAACATGAGAAGTGCGATTACGTACGGCACATTCCAACACGTCATGCACCGTTCTCACATCCCATCACTGTGCAAGGTGAGCTCACCTCCACATGACCTGTGTTATGGTACCGTCTTGAGTTCGGTTGGCAGAAGAAAGCTGACTCAGTCCTACATTCAAGAGCAAGCCTGCAAAGAGAAGAGGCATGTTAGCATAAGGTGACCAGGCATTCCGATTTAGGTGGGGCACTAGAGATCATTTTTAATGGCAGAAAGGCAGGTCGGCCTGAGTGAAGTGCTTCTAGCCTGCTACTTCACACTGGGGAAGGGGTTTGGGGCAATAACAGAGATGGGTTGTGAAGAGGAAGGAAGGAATGTGGTAGTATAGCGAACACGATGATAAGGACTGCACAATTCACAGCACAGCACAGTCATCTTTGGTGGCAGAGGTAAAGGTTACTGCAGTGCGGCTAGGCGACTGTCTATAGCGTTCATAATTTTTGCCACTGTTAGAGCCACTGCTGTATTTAAACCACACAGTAGAAGCAGCAGGGTGTTGATAATTTGTCACAGCATGACTTTCACGACAGATTCCAATGATGATATTGCAGTGCACTGTCCTTGCTCACATTGACAGTCTAAGGCCCGTGTGCGCAGTGGAAAGCGTGGGCATATAATCGATTCTAGGATTGCTCGGCTCGATTGAAACAACAGTTCGGAGAGATGTATCGATGCCAATTGAGCTACATTCAGCTAGACCTGCGGAATCGGAACCAGGGAGCTCTCGTTTGGACCTACACTTTGTCTACGTCAAGTTTAGCTTTTACCGCCTTGGTCCCACTGATCATGTGCAGGACGTTCTGTTCTGCTTTGGCCTCTCTGGACCCCGAATTGGCTGGAAACGCCTGCCCTGTGGTGCCACTTTCAAAGACTCAAGAGGCAGGTGGCAAAGCGAGACCCTGCCATAAGTGAAGCAAAGAACACATGACCACTTACGGCTCTTGAGAGGATGCTTTAGCTTGGGCCCTGCTATGATGCTGCCTATTCAAATACACATAAAATTCAGAAATGCCTTTCGGAGATTACCAGTGGACCAATTTTAATGAAATTTGTTGCATTTTAGAGACAAAGTTAAATTTTAGTAACTGTTGGAAGCAGAATTTCTATTGAAAGCATGGAATTTCTCTAAAAGATTTTTTTTTATTTGGTAGGTTAGAAAAAAATTGTACTTTACAATTTCTTAGCTCCGCACCAAGAATAGATACTACAGTTCTATAAACTGCATCAGTTAGAGCATCCAAAGTGGACAAATTTGACATGTGAATTTGTTACATTGTTTTCAAGGTTTTTGTAAAAGTTCTACTTGCATATTATGATGAGCAAAATGAGAACAAGGTAAAAGCAGGAGCCAACGTTTCGACAAGTGGACTTGTCTTTTTCAAGGCCTTGAAGAAGACAAGAAGACAAGAAAGCATTGGCTTTCGTTTTCCCTTTGTTGTCGTTTTGCTCATTGTCTTGAATTTCTATCTCCCGCCTTCCTGTGTTTCCCCTACTTGCATATAAGTGGCTTATTCAAAGGACTATGTATAATACATCAAATATGTCTGCATTAGATGTACTACCATATGCAATTTACAGAATTGCGATATTGCTAGTGATTGCTTAGTTACAGAGCTGTGAACTTTATAGTTCCGTTTCCTGAAAACTTATGATCTTACGCACTTTTTAATTAAAAACTGACAGCCTAAATAAAAAACTTGCTACTAACAGCCACTAGATTATAAAATTTTTTTTTTTAGTGCAACGAACCTAATCAAATTTGGTGCAGTGGTTGTCGAAAAAAATATGATTTATCCTTTCCCATGTATTTAAATGGGAACCTCCGACCTAAAGCTTCCTCTTAATTTTTCTCAATCCAGTTACAATGGACTCTTCAATGTGTTGGCTAACGAGCCGTAGCAAAGCCAAAGCACAATGACCATGCCGTCTCCACGCCATCTTGCTCGTCATGCACGAGTTGTTGGAAGCACACGAAATAATATCGAAACGCCGGTGCAAACTTGCTGAAGAGCTTCTAAAACAGTTTTTTCATCACGTAAACAAAATTTGGAATAAATGTTGAACCTCATTTAAATATGACCGGGTTCTAACACACTTAGCTGCTGGTGCAAAGATGTCCTAGCTAGCAATCACTTACATACCTATTTTTGTCTGCCGTCTAGTGAGGAAACCCCATGCAACACAAAAACATTCGTAAGATGTTGCAGTTGAACAAAGCGTCACGAGGTGGCGCTACAAACCACTACTGCGACCCAGGGTTCCGGTATTCTGTACATGAGAATAGCATAGAGACAAGCCAATGCTCTCTGACTATACTCAGTCTTGTGTGGTCAGTCTTTTGTTGGCTTCCTTCATAATTTATCAGGTCCCGCTAACTGCGCACCTTTCTTGGCGTCTGTGAGGCAGTGCACAAAGACGTCAACGTGGTGCGAGGCGTTGCGGCCGTGCTCCAGCGCGCCGAGGATGCGTGGCCCGCTGTCGCACTGTGGCAGCACCAGGGGCGCCCTCAGCAGGCGTCCGTCGTCCTGCGAGACCAGCGCCAGCGCCCTCTCCACTGCGGATACGGAGAATGGCTCGGCACTGGGCTTCTCCACCTGCATGCAAACACGCAGAGCTCGTATGAGCTGGCTGATGAAAGCTACTGGGCCATACTGCCAACTACGAGCTCAAATTGATTTGTGTTTTTTGTCCGTTAACCCTTTTAAGGATGAGAGATAAAAACATCTGAAGGAAATGTCCATGCACAAACAATAGGAATATTCAATGAAAAAAAAAAAAAATATATATATATATATATAGTGAGAAAACAGTTTCAGCAATAGCGTCTTTGCCTGTAGGCAACACCAGGCAGAACAGTGGATTCACGTGGAACTTGTGCAGACAGTTTTCATCAGATGCGAGACCGAGGTGTACAGCACAATTTTTCTACATTGCATTTCCTCGGGGTAATGCCACTACAGCCAGGGACTTTGCATCAGTCTTTATCCTCTGACCATCCTTTAAAAAGAAGTAAGTCGCGTGCCGTACTTTTTGTTCCTCGCAGCGCGGTTCGCGCTACCGTGAAACCGTCTTTAGGCCAAAGTTCTACGCCACCAGCACCACTGTAGAGGTGAGGAACAGAGCCAGTGGCCGAAGATACGATGTAGACGATTTGTGCATCCGCGAAGGGAAACTGCTTTTACGAACATTTGGCCACTGCATGCAATTACGCACAGGTTCTTTTTATTTCCAAGGTGGTGTAATTGGGGGTGCGGCTAGTACGCAGAAAAACAGATCTACAGTAAGCTTCCCTTAATTTGATCCCGGTTAATTTTATTTTTGAGATAATTTGATCCCAACCGAAGGCACTGCTGGTGCCCATGTATTTCTATGGGCCTAAACTTTCGTTATTTCGATGCTAAAATTGGTATTCGCTGTATAATTCAAACTTGACCAGTCAGCACACGTGTCTGAACCCTATAGTGATTATAGTGACAGCGACTATTTTCAGCCTGCCCTACGAAGATCTTCAAGCAATAACCATAGCTTACAATGTCGGATTACCATATTTACCTGATTCTAATGCGTGCCATACTTATTTTTCAGGAATTTTTAGCCAAAAGTAGCCTGCGCACGAAACCAAAACCACTTTAATGGCATTCGCATGCCTTACTGCATTTCATGGCTGTATTGCGGGAAAGCTGACTCAGAAAACCACTTGCCATTTAAAACCGGGTGCCCGTTAGGTTTTTGCTATGGTTAGAAGTTTTAAGTAATTTCTGTTAGTTTTCTACTTTGGACACATAGAAAGTGGGCGCATGTTTGATTCAGGGGTGTTGTAGCATCAGGCAAATATCGCCAAATGAATCAGCGGTGTGTTTTAGAGTTTTTTTATGCACCTTGTTAGTTCGATCTTCCGGATAATTCAATAATTTTGTCAGTCCTGTGAGGGTTGAGGTAATGGAAGTCGACTGTATTAATTTGTTTTGAACACTTCAAAAACTTCAAATATTGAAATTCGAGTCGAAGCAAACATTGAATAACATAATATTCAATCGAATATTTAAAAATCTTATACATTTGACAATTAAAAATATATATTCAGTTTGTTTTCAACTTTATTCTGAAAGTAAAATCTGGTGCATGTTGCTCTGCTCAACACCTGAATCAAGTTACACAGCCACCACTAGCGTTAGAGGAGCTGAACAGAAAGTAGTTGCTGCATGCAAATAAAAGCGTAGCCACGTAGTTAGCTGTGAGGCCGACTCACTTGTGTAGAAATAACCAGGTCTGGCAGGCCATCGTCGTTGCAGTCCGGCACCACATGAAAGTCCGAGACAGACTGCAAGGTACTGCCACCTAGCTGTCCACCGCTTCCGTGGTCATGAGCATACCAGAGCACCACCCCTGTCATCCAAAAACATGCATGGTAGACAGTGGTGCAATGATGTGGAGGGGGGGAGGTGTTATCCCCCACCAAACTGACACAGACCATCTCACAAAAGTTATTTCTCCCAGCTGACACATCTGTGTGTATAAGTAGTAGGTATTGCCTGCATTTATGACAGCTAGGTGTGCTTTCAAATAAAATTTCCACTGCGAATAAGCATCTATGAGGTCTTCTTTCTTCATCTGCAACACTGCTCTCAATTTATAACAGATCGATGCAAACTCGCCCACATGTCAACTTTGTTGCAACAATTGTGTTAGTTTACTTCCAGGTTCCACACCATTAGGCCGACTAAAACTGGATAGACTCCCAGGTCAGCTGATAGCTTATACAAAAAAGCGCAAGTTGTGGGGTCTCAAGACTGCCCTTTTGGACAAAGGGCACAGCACACAGTGGTGGAAACAAACCAAAGGGCATTTATTGAACCTTATATAAAATAGGCAAGCTAGCTAGCACACACGAGTGAACGCAAAGCGGTCTGCGAAGCAGTCCTGCAAGGCACCCCGTTGAGCGTGCGTGCAGTCCGTCCTCGCACCTTGTTCCCACTGCCCAAGAGGAGGAGGGTAGTTTCTCTTGCAGCCAAGCATCCCAGCCATCAGGTAGAGTTAGCGATGGAACACTTTGTGCCATCTCTTGCACTACTGTGCGACTGCCGACTACAGGCACCGCACATGTGCGATGCGGGAAAGCCTGATTCAAGGAGACAGAAGAGCCCATGCTGGGAAAGCAACGTCAGTGTACACGAGAGAGTCGAGTGTTCCCAAAGATGCAGGGGACAAATGGAGATGATGCAACAGAGTCATGGAAGACCCAGTGGCATCTATGCTGCATTGCCTTTCTATGTTTTTTTTTTTTTTTGCATCCATGCCACAATTGGGTTGAATGATGGGGCTTGATGTCCCAGAGCAACCTCTGGGACAGAGCACCTGGCCTTGTACAAGCCCAGGTGCTCTGGGCTTGTGCTCTATACAAGCCCAAAGCACCTGGGCTGGTATTTTTCCACAATCCGTTCAATTTTCCCATTCTTTTCACTTATCATCATTGACTTAGACGCTGCTACACTACTATTGTGAGGGTCAGCCACTACTATCTGCAACAGGTGATTAAAAAAAGAAGAAGAAATTGTGGGGATATCCAGCAGCTTAATGGCAAGTTATGAGGTGCTGTGGTGGACAGTTCAGGATTAATTTTGAGAACAGGGAGTTCTTTAGCATGCACCCAAAGCCCAGTACGAGACTGTTACTGCGTTCCACCTCTTGGTGGAATGTGTTGGCCGCCACTGAAAATCAAAATCGCGACTTCACGCTCAGTGAACAGAACACAAGCCCCTGTACATGACTTGCATCTTTCCTTCATCTGTGTTCTTCATGCTGCTTTACCATTCCCAATAGCCACTGAAATTTCCCAGTGAGTACAAACAAAAGAACTGGATGCTGAAATGCATCCTTGCAAAATAAGGCCTTTGGCCCTTGAGATACACTGCACTGAAGGTCTCCAGATGCCTTTGGCCACCAGTGGTCTTCTAACGCACACTCCAATCTAAGCACACAGGCATTGTTGCCTTCTGCTCCCATTGAAAGGCGGCTGCGATCAAACATAAACTCATGCTTGGCTGCACTATGCCATAGCTACTGATCCACTGTAATGAGTCAATTTTACAAGTCTCTTTAAAGGAAGCAGGCCATTTCTCTTGTCCACAGCTGACTTGCCCGGCCCTATCTTTCTGAGCTCCTCCGCTCTGTTTGCAGACTTTCCTCTAGATTTTGTGGCCTGCAACAGTTTGCAGGCCTGCCTGTGACAAGCATCAGCTTGAAATCCAATGTCCTTAAATTCCATGCAACAGTTCACAAGCAACACACAGCTTTTTCTCTGCAGATTCTCTTGAAAGCAACCACATTCTTTAGCCTATGATGGACAATGCAACATATAGGTCCCACTTTTCACGGCAATTTCACCGCACGGTAGCAGTAAAATATAAGTTATATGTCACCATTACTGCGCTGCGAAGTTGTGATGAAAAGTGGGACCAGTAGAATCAGTTGCCACAGGAAGTTCAACCATAGTTACATATTATACAACTATGTATTGGATTTTTCTGTGCACATGTGAGCTCACTGTAAATTTTTTTTTTCAGTTTAGTCCCATGTTTAACAACAAGGCAGAATGGTTGCAGTGATTGTTTCCTTCCTCTTTCGTTGTCTTTCATTATTTCTGTCATCTTTCTTTAAGCCACCACAATAATAAATGGCGACTCTTTCGAGCAAGAGAAACTACTGGACTTAACAAAATATGTAAATGCAAAATTTTTTTACTGTTTTTTTGTTCTATTGGGTGCTATCCAGCTATAGTGAAACCAAAAAAGTTGCAGTTTCGCCCAGAAAGTGAAGCATCGACTGCAATAGCAAATTAGGGGAGAGCTAGCTAACGAAGTAAGGGTAGTAGTTGTATCAGCCGTATAAACATGTAAACATAGGCATAGTAAATTTCATTCGTTGTTCTCACCTCTACCCTAGGCATTCGAGACGCGCCGTCACAGACTATCTACACAGGTGACTTAGCTTTGAAGGACGCAGACACCAATGTATCGTCGAAAAAAATTTGTATTTACAAATAGTTTACAAAGCTTGTTTACAACATTGCATGGTTTCAATGGTACATTGGTTACAGAGAGTTACACTGGTTTGGACCATATATCCACCAATCCTGCCCACCAATCCTTGTGTTTGTGAGAACTTCCATGCGTGATTGGCCAGTCAAACAACCAACCATCTCAGGACACTTCTTTAGTACAGTTCAGAGCATAGAATCCTCACTCAAAATACATCGTATACAACAACAAAGGGGTGAGGGCCACGCTACTCATATTTGTCAGAAGTTCCCAGAAATGACACGCCAGCGCAGCTGGTGTAACAAATTACTGACAAGCAAAGCACATGCACAAAACCTTAAACGCGAGGAAACGTCGGAATCATGTCGCCACTTCTCGAAGATGTGCATGACACAGCCGCATTTATATTCCAAGGCCACTGACCAGAGCACCGGTGTGGCAGCCAGATGCGTAACGGACTCATTTGTCGCCAGGTGGCCCGTTCAACTAATCGGTGGAACCTCAACTTGCGAATCCGTTCCCGCCCACCCGCTTGTCGCATGCAAGGAGAACGCCTGCGGTGGTTCCAAAAAAGTGCACCGCGAAGGGAGTTCGAGACCCCTCGTCACTGTCAAGTGCGACCCCTACTGTGGCGCCGGTGGTTTTCTCTACTACCCGAGCTTTGCGTTAGTTAGGAGTGCCTGCTGCATGCTTACTCTACTTGCGTGCAAGATCCCACTCAGTGTCAGCCGTCGACAGCCATTAGTCAAGTGGCATCGGAGCTTGTCGAGACGCAAGCCCATTGCCCAGACGGCCCGCGCTGCACTTTTCGGTTTGTTTTACTGCCGTTCATGGTGGTGGGCTTACACCTGCCATGCAAGATGAGACAACTTACAGTGTTGTCGAAGCAGAAACAAGAAAAAAAAAAAAGAAAATGCCGGCAGCATGTAACCTTGTAAATACGCCCAGCCGAACACACAAAAAAAGAAGTGAATTGCCATTCAACTACAGTTATCACATTATAACAATGCTCTCATTCTTACACGGAGCAACCAGAATGTGTGAGCCGTGCGACACCTACAGCAGTAAGAAATCAAGAACAATCCACAGTGCTGGCTGGCTTATTGAGACAACAAAACTAAATGCAAACGTTTTACCATGCACAATGTATGTCGCATGTTCTGCAGAACACGCGAGCACATGAATAAACACAATGGTAAAATAGGGTGCAACCAAAACACAGAGAAAGCACTCGCGGCAAGCAGCAATATTGTCCGTGTGTCCATTGAGTCGTGCTATAGAAAGGACCAACTCCAAGCAAAGAGAACACATAAATAAAACAAAAGGTAAACACTTCCCTGATGCAACAGGGCTCATTGCATGAAACTAGTATGGAGCATTCTACAAAGCTGAGCTAGAAGGGCACTGACAGGCTGTAGTGCTGGAAGGAAAAAAAAAAAAAGAACGTACATCATGCAGCTTACAAGACAGCACTCAAGAAAATTAATGGACTAAAAGCACAATGCCCACACAGAAAATACGGACACACGGGTTCACTGTCCAGCGTCCTCCGCATGGTTATTCCAGTTATATCACATCACACTACACTTGTTCCCTTGCCTCCACTGTGCGTCACTGCGGGACCACTGTCTTCTACATCCTTCCCCAGCAATGGTGCGTCAGGTGAGAAAGTGCATCGGCGTTGGCATGTGCGATCCCCTTACTATGTTGCACCACTATATCATAGTGATGCAGCGCTAAAGCCCAACGTGTCAGTTTTGCTCCCTGTGGCGTGGAACATGTGAGGAATGCTAGTGGGTTATGGTCGGATACTACAAATATTTTCGGGCCAAATACCCAAGTATCGAACTTTTTGAGGCCCCAAATGATGCCAAACGCTTCGCGTTCAATCGCAGACCACCGCATCTGAGGGGGCGTGAAGCGGTGTGCTGGAGAAAGCGACAGGGCACTCCGTGCCATTGTCGGTCACCCGAGTAGACATGCACCTACAGCAATTGCAGAGGCATCGGTGAATAGGCAAAATGGTTTGCTTGAGTATGGAATCGCCAGCTTGAGGGCATCGCACGGAGCACTTTTCAGACCTTCGAATGCCCTGTTGGCCTCAGGAGCCCACGAGATGCGATTTCCACGGAATTTGAAATGCGTCCCCTGTAATAACCACAGAGGCGAAGGACGCTCCTTAGTTCGTTCTTAGTATGCGGCACCTGTAGTCCCTTGACGGCAGCGAGCTTAGTAGGATCCGGACCATGCTTGCTGGAGCCTACCACATGCCCGTGATAGCGGACAGATCCGCGGGCCACCTGGCACTTTTCAAAGTTTGCTACCAACCCCACTGATGTCAGAGCTGAGAAAACAGTGCGAAGGCGTCGAATACGCTCGTGTAACGACCTGATGAAAACATTGATGTCGTCCAAATACGCACAGGCATAATCCTCGTGTGGTGCAAGCAGCCGATTCATACTCCTGTGGAAGCTAGCTGCAGCGCTCCTGAAGCCGAACGGCATCACCCTAAAAGCAAACTGACTCAAGTGTGACACGAATGCCACCGCCCGCTGCTAGTTGTCTGCTAAGGACACCTGCCACTAACTACGACAGAGATCAATGAGGGTTATATGACTAGCCTGCCGAACGTTCACAATAAAATCCTGTGGCAATCCCATAGGAGGATGCATCTGGCTTGGTCATCGCATTTAAGCTTTTATAATTGATACAAAGTCTCACTATGCCATCTTTTCAGGGGACGCACAATAACGGATAAGCAAAGGGGCTTTCACACCTATAGATCAGTCCTAACTCTAGTCATTATGATATTTGTTCGGAGACCTCACTCTTCAAGGCTAACGGAATGAGATAGGGGTGGAAACACTTTGGCGTGGCCCCTTCTATCAGTTTTATGCAGTGCTCGCTCAAGCGCGCCATCCCAATTTTGGCAGTAAACAAGGCAGGATGTGTCTGAAACACCTCGTTCACTAAAGCTCCCTCTGGCAGTTCCAGACCTGATATACAGTCTGCGGGCAGAAGGGCCGTACTGCTGAGCACAGTGACTGGACACAGCATGTACTCCACCTCGCCAAACCTGCAGTTGTCATGAAATATAACACCTATGCTAGCTATGCAGGCTGTGTACGGCCTCAAGCAGTTTGCGTGAATGAGCGTGCGCCTTCCTTCCAGGGTTTCAATGTAATAAGAGTGCTGTTTGTACTTCTCCTAGATTGTGCATGGTCCTAGCCCCTTTGGGTACATCTTACCGAGGCGGTTATTATCAAGCGCAACCACCTGGTCCCCTTGAGCATGTGCTGGTGGGCGATTCTGGTCCCTGGTCCCCTTGCACCTGGTCCGCTTGCTGAAGTGCCTTTTCTTTCATGCGCAAATTGTACTGACTGGTGTATGCTCTCTGCTGGCTGGTTTTAGTCAAGTCAGCCACCTCAGCTCCTACCTCTAACTGCTTTTTCAGTTTCTGCATGTACTGCAAGGGTCTATCTGCGACCGAGACGGTGTTCATGGTCTCGGTCTATCTGCGACCGAGACCACGTTCGTTTTAATATGGCAAGCGGGTGCTGACTGGTCCACTCCCATACATCATACAGAATGAG
Source organism: Dermacentor variabilis (assembly GCF_050947875.1). NCBI lineage: Eukaryota > Metazoa > Arthropoda > Arachnida > Ixodida > Ixodidae > Dermacentor > Dermacentor variabilis. The sequence continues at coordinate 61,974,609 of NC_134575.1, forward strand.
GACACACCCATAGTATTGTGCGGGACCTGTCTGCAGGCCCACAACAGGAAGGGCACGCATTTAACCCACTGCCTCCTCTGTTTGCTTATTACAAGGAACAACATGCTTTTGAACACCCTGTTCCACCGCTCCACTGCCCCATTGGTCTCCAGGTAGTCATGTGTGGAAAAGTGAGACAAACAGCTGAGGCTAGTACCAAATTCATGGGTGACTGTGGCAGTAAAGTTAATTGTGCAATCAAAACAAAACTACCTCTGGTATCCCAGTACTACTGAAAACTTCTAGCAGTGCGTCACAGGTTGCCTTACCTGTTAATGAGGTGAGGCACATGACCTCGGGCCAGCGGATGCAAATATCTATGATGCACAAAGGGTAGCGATGGCCGCGACTGGTTGGGGGATTGGTTGGCCCTATTACGTCTAGGATGACCTTCTGAAAAGGGTACTGTGGCCTCACTAGAGGTGTGATGGACACTCAGTCTGACTGCCTTTTGTCTGCCCTGATTTGACACACATGGCAACTATTGCAGTATAGCTGAATGTCTTTTTCCAGACCTGACCAAAAAAACTAAGCTTAGCTTTCGCTCTTGTCTTGCGACAACCAAGGTGTCCGCCTCAGCATGACTTGTGAGCGAGACAGAGTACCTCAACCTACTGTGTCATTGGTAACACTAGCTGTTTTACCGGCTGTCCCAATACGAGGTCGCGGTGATAAAGGAGCCTATCAATCAAGACCATGCTGCCCCTTCCTTCTTTCGCATTTTCCCAGGCCCTGCTGACAGTCGCTTCAATCTTTTGTTCCTCACGTAGCGCGTCGACGTCAGCCCTCACAGTATTGGAGCTACTGGAAGATTTTCCTCCTGCCCTTTTCTCATTTGGGTGTGACGTATTGGCACTTCTCGCGCCGGTAACCGGCAGTTTGGAAATCACCCATTCCTCCTCTAGTCCTACAGCTGTAATCAGCTCTTCGTTGCTGCTTGGCAGGGTTTATGTGTGGGCGGCTAGCAAAACTCATCCAGACCCTGCTGGAGAGTGCTCTAATCCTCTGCTGAGAGCAGGCAGTCTGCGCTCATGCTCAGCCTATCAGTGGGTGCGCACAGTACCGGTGTCGCCTCTTCCACTTTGGCAAACACTGGCTGGGCGTGTTTTAGTGTCAACGGTAGCTCTACTATTTTCACCTCGACTCGTTTGCCAAATACTGTGTGGAGGTTTATGCTACCATGCAACCATGCTAATTCCTCTGGTACAGCACTTTTGCGAACTACAGTTATCTCTGCTCCCATATCCACTATCGCCTTCATGGTCCTGTCCCTACAACTGACAGCTACACACAACAAGCGGTCACCCCCGGACGTGCTACCTAGCGAGACATGAGCGACGAGCCCCCCTGGCTTCTCCTGCTCGGCGGCCATCTGTGTCAGCCTTTTGTGGATGTGTGGCCAATTCGGCCTAATCAGCCCGAACAACCCGCACTAAAAGCAGATTGTTGGCCTCTGCAGCCCTGTGGGAGGGCATGGGGACTTTGGCTTCATCTTCTGTCCTTGGTGTGATCCTAAACCGCCGCTGATGCAGTTGTCAGTTGCTTTTTCCGGGCCCTTATCGCTGGCATCCCGTGGTGGCCCCTTAGGTAACTCTACGCGGCTATGAGTGTCTTCAAAAGTTGGTAAATGTCTAGTGATTGCCAAGGCCTTGTGCCACCCTGCATGCTCACAGAGCCCCAGGTACTTGAGCACCCCCTCCAACAACAACCATCAAGAGTTCTAGCAGCTCTGCAAAGCTTTACACGTCCCTATATGCCACATAAAAATTTAGGTAGCTGGCAAGACAAGTCGTGAAACTCTTCCACATCTCGCTCTTCCGCTTCCACACCTCAGAAAAACATTTTCTGGTATTCAAGGGGAGACAAGCTCATCAAGGACGACCTCCTATAATGCTTCGTAGTCATAGTGTTGAGCAGGAGTCAAACGTGTTGACAAGTATTCAACGTGCTCCGCTATGAGTGGAAAAGCTACCTGACTCCAACAGCTTTGTGGCGCCTTGTAGGCCTCCGGCATGTGCTCTACAGATTCAAACCATATGGGAACCTTGGCACATGTGGGAAATTTGGGGAAAGCACCGACTAAGAGTTCTGAATGTTTGTGCCATTCTGTGTTATTGTCGTACTCAAGTGCTCTGCCAATGCTGTCCCAACCACTCGCTCATGATGTATGTGCCACTCAAAGTGCTGTGTGCCCTGGCGAGCTCCACTTCAAGGGCAAGCTTTGGCGACGTTCCTGAGCCATTCGTAGCTTATATTCCATCACCCACTCAGACAGAAGGAACTTGTTTTCACTATCACCACTACTGCTCTCACTCTGACCGTTCTCATCCTGCGTGTCATTCTGCATGATGATTAGCTCCGCACCCTGCTGTGACTGAACAGTACGAGGAAAGGAAGCTCAGGTTTCAGACGTGGATCGCTGGTAGTCAAGGGTCCAGGTGTTTCGGCGTCACTCTTGGTCGGGCCGCTTCTTTGACAGGGCTCAGTCGGTGCCTTGCCGTCGCCGTCTTACTCAATGATGTGCGTCGCATTTCGTTGTCTCACTGCTTGCCTTCCTCTTCCAAGGCTTGCATCAATTGCAGACACCGGCATTGCTACCAGATTTTGGGATGCAACTCTGCAAGATGCGCCGCTGCCTTGCTAGCCTTTAGCTTGTCCTCCGAGCCTATCCTGGTGGCTGCGCCAGTAAATGTGATTTGTTGTTCTCACCCCCCTCCTCGGCATCCAAGATGCACTATCAGCGACGGTCTGCTCAGGTGGCTTAACGGGTGACTTAGGTTCGAAGAGCGCAGACGCTGATCTATGGAGGAATAAAATTTGTATTTACAAATAATTTACAAAGCTTGGTTACAAGATTGCATGGTTTCAACGGTACATCGGTTACAAAGAGTTACAATGGTTTGTACCACATAGGGCGACCCTATCTCAGCCGAGCCGATGGTGCTTAGCACTTGAAGTCAGGTCTACAACACAATTGTAACATTGCAGCCGCATTTTCTAGGCCAAGCGCTCCGTCCAAAATGCTCACTAACGAATCGTTGTTGGTTTGTTTTCTGACTAGACAATTCATTCACCAATCCTTGTGCTTGTTAGAACTTCCATGCATGATGGGCCAGTCAAACAACCAGCCATCTCAGAACAGTACTTTAATACTGCTCACAGCATAGAATCCTCACTCAAAATACACAATATACAAGGACAAAGGGGTGAGGGTCCCGCTACCCACATTTGTCGGAAGTTCCAAGAAGCAGCATGGCAGCGCAGCTGGTGTACCAAAGTGCTCTCAAGTGAAACACACGCGCAAAACCTAAACACGACGAAAGGTCGGAATTATGCCACCAGTCCTCCAACGCGTGCACAACGTGACTAGATTTCCAGCAGCCGAAGGCCATGCGGCGCCATAAACAACCACTTGTTTGCAAGTCAAACTGTCAGTAAAGTGCATGGGATAATGGTCTACCAGCCAACGTCGACCCCGTGTCTGGACTGTAATGCGACGAAAACATTCTTTTCAGATCCGAGACAAAACCGATAGACTCTTCTGCAGCTCTTGAGAAACCACAAGCTGGCCCATGCACGGTGGCGCAACCATAAAAAGTGATGGTGACTGCGCATTCGGTCGGCGTTGCATAGTCCGCACTGCTCGTGTCGAGACCTGAACCACGCATATTCTAAGGCCACCCACTAGAGCACCGGTGTGGAAGTCAGACGTGCAACGGGGTCATTGTCGCCTTTTAGGGGTGGCGACCTGTTTAACTAATCGGTGGAACCTCAACTTGCGAATCAGTTTGCGCCCACCCGCTTGCCGTGTGCAAGCAGAACGCCTGCGGCGGTTCCAAGAAAGCGCAATGCGAAGGGGGTTCGAGGGCACTCATCACTGTCAAGTGCGACCGCCACTGCGGCGCCGGTGGTTTTCTCTGCTCCCTGAGCTCTGCTGAAGTTAAGAGTGCCAGCTGCATGTTTATTCGCATGCAAGATCCCGCTCTGAGTCAGCCATCGGAGGCCATTACCCAAGTGCCGTTGGTGCACAATGAGCTCGTTGAGATGCAAGCCCACTGCCCAGATGGCCCGCACTGCACTTTTCAGTTTGTTTTACTGCTGTTTGTGGTGCTGGGCTAACAGGCATACTAACTAAATTATCAAAATGCTTTCATGTGCACAGGCAAACATAAACACATCTCATTCAATGACTGTGGGAACCCGCTGTCAAAACGCTGGAATGAGGAAGCGCAGCAGCAGCAGTGAGCGAATGAACCTTCGTGCTGCGTCTCACATCAACGCGAACTAAGCAGCAAAAACAGCACGCAGTTGGTCTCTGTCCCTGTCGCAGATGGCTTTCAAGATACAGAGGCCTGGGCGGGCGCAGGTGGGCGGGCCGCCCGGAGTAGAACACACTTCCCCTCCCTACCCTCGCCCCAGATCCTTGCATGGGACAGTAGATGATGTGCTTCCTCCTCGCTTCCCTCATTTGTATGCACGAGATTGAGCCGCAATCGCCAGCTCACCCTCGCATGCTTTCACTCACACATGCAGCAGGCAAATTACACAGGCGAGGCCCCACTGGCCTGCCAAAGTTGTCATGCTTGTGTTTCTCCCGCAGAGGCCCAATCATGATCATTTTTATCAGTGTACATGCCTATAATGAATACTGGACATAATGAAGGTATTCTTGTGTCCAATGCAATTTCACCATAACCACGTTTGGCTGCAGCACTAAAATTAAGCTCGGCACATACTGACCGCTGGACTTGTTGAGAGCAGCTAGGAGCGAGTTGGAGCCATCACCCAGCACGAAGCAGACATCCAGGAGGCACTGCTGACGCGCCACGGCCGCATACAGCTCTCGTTTCCACATGGTGGCCCCCGTCATGCCGTTGAGAGCCATCACACCAACCGTGGACGTTTCGTTGTGCTCGGAGTATTGCCGGAACCCCAGGTGCACCGTGCACTCGCGCTCGACGTCGTCCTCGAACGAGGCCTCCACATTTGATGTCAGAGCTGTGTTGAGATGCAAGCAAAACATTCTTTATTACAACAGTAACTGCTCTGCGCCATTCTCTTGGTTTTCAATGTTGTCATGCGTGGCATATGTGCCAACCTTGTATTTAATGGTTGCACGACACCCTTTGTCAAAGCTCCCTTGCTCACAGCTGGTGCACCAACACTACAACCAGCTCCACTGCCATATAAAATACGAAACAGCCTTCCACTAAATGGCCCCACACCTCTTACAGGAGTACCGACACAATTTCCTCATTTTTTTTCATTCGATACATCACTGCAGACCCAGTAACTATGACAATAAGTCTCAATTCCTTGAGAGCACAACAAAGAATTCATTAGATCATCTTTAAATGAAGTCTGTTCAAGAGATATGCCAAGTTCAGTGCTGTCACGGGTTATAGCACGAAAATCAAAGGTGGGGTGGTCATGCTTATCACAAACAGCTGAAGTGGCAGCCATGGTGCAATACAGATATCACGACCGTGCTGGTGAAAACCAAGTGCTTTATGAGCTGGAAATTGGCTTTTGTAATGTGCTAGCCAAACAGCACCACACTGCACGAGGCAGTCATAAATCAGCACTGAGGTGACGGAATTTTAGCAGTGCTAGACAGCTGCTTGCTGTCGTTATGACGGGCAGCAGCTGATGGCTGCAAATGTTTCCCCTAATTTTCTCACCGAGACTGTTCAAGCGTACTTTTCAAAGAGCATTGTTTGCTACATGCAACAATGAAAAGAAAAGAACTCTGAGGGGAGCATGTGACACAGAGAATGTGCCCACAACCCATCGGAGAACAGAATGGCAAACGGCTGACCAGCCTGGTCTCCGCTTTCCGACAGCCTCATCCACCTCAACGACGTAGCCCGCTCCACCGCCTTTGCAGAGGTTGTCTTCCCAGCTGGAAGTCGGAGAGAAGTGAGCTGAACCAAGCGTCAAGCTGTGGCACTCACCGACCCCCTGGTAGAGGTGCGTCCACTGCTGCAGCACGCTGGGCACGCTCTCGAGCGGCTGCAGGCTGCCGTAGCGGCACGGCAGCAGCCAGCCGAGCCCAAGCACAAAGAGGGCGCTGCATGCCAGGCTTAGTGCCAGGCAGCACTTGCGCCATGCCGACAGTGGCGCTGTCCCTTCGCTGTGCCAGTCGGGGACTCCGGCTGCCTGCACATGCGCAGCAAGGAGCAGGCCCCAGAGACAGATGAACATTTGAGGAAGCGGGACAGGACATCAAGTGCAGTCTACCCTTGGAGGTAGAGTACAACTTCTTCATAACGAAATCACTTGGTTCAATATATCGCTTTGTTAGAATCTTTTCATGTTCTCGCGTTACGATGGTGCTTCTTTAGGTCCTCTGCGTTTAATAAAGTACTACTCAATAATGAAATCAATTTCCTGTCCTAATGACTTCATTACAAGAAATGCTCACTGTACTAAAAAACATAAAGCAAACAAAATATTATGTGAAACCGTTTTGTTTGCACTGCTGTTGCACTCTCGCGCTATGTTGCATTTAGCTGCATCTTCTCGTGTCAGCCATTCCTAAGACTACGCCCTACAAAACCTGGACTCAAGCATTAAGGCTACAACCTGTTCCCAATAAGTGTGCCTTTAGAGGGACCCTGAAAAAGCAAAACAAGTTGAGTTGCATCAGTAATATAATCACCTAAAATACTAAAAGACTGCTCTTACCATGACAGCAGGCTCGATAAGCCAGAAGGCGCACAAAAAACAAAAACAAAAGACAGGTCGTGACACCACCATGAAGAAGTTTCTGTACCGGCTCGCTATGGCACCAAAGGGTTTTGACAGCACGTGCTCGGGCATACTTAATTTTTTATCAGTAAATGTCGACTAAATTCGGTCTTAAATGAGCCAATGACTGAACTTTAACCTTTACTGCACCGCAGTGCCCCAAACGCAAGAGACAATGCTTGTAAATTTATGATGCCACACTGACACAGTGGCACTGGGTTCCTATTGGGGCTGCTAGGGGCAACTCTCAAATCAATACCAAAGTTCCAGAGTGACACATGGTATATGATGTTCTTGGTTAACTGGCTGACTGACCTGTTTACTTTATGACTGACTGAATTATGACACTTAAGATCCCAGAGCAATACAGCGCTATGCAATAAGCCATTGTGGAGAGCCCCAGGTAAATGTTGACAACCTGGGGGTTTCTCCATTGCCTACTTAAAGATTGGGTATATGAGTGTTTTTTTTCCTTTCTTTTTTTTTTTGCATTCAACCACACCTCTTCCTCATTGGAATAATTATGCCACCACTGGGAACCAAACTTGCGACCTTCGCACTTAGCACCAGAAAACTGGGTTATTGTCTTTAAAGAACCCCACGAAGCCCAAACGCCATTCTACACAAAGAAAAAATTACAACTTTCCGGCCATGGACAGTAAACTTGTACAAAAAATTAAATGTTAACTGCATAAAATTTATGTAGTACAGTAACTAATTAGCAACCGGTTAGCTGAAGTATCAAAAACTGAAAAATTGCTTCATCATATTAAAAATTGTACTATGGGCTAGGTTTAAAACATAACTTTGAAGTGCCCAACTCAGCATAGCAAAAAGAAACCTATGTTGGGCTTTGTGGGATTAATTATGTTCTTGGAGAAGCAAATTAAGTGCCCATCTATCATAGTTATCATTAAGTGAAAAAAAAATAAAGAAACATGTCAGATGTCACTTCTTAACTTTTCAGCGCACAAGAAAACACAATGACAGTATAAAAGGTGTAGACAAGGCATATAAAGATGAAGACAAGGCTAAAATGGCATACCGACTTGCCCCTACTCATGTATTGCACATGCAATTAATTGTACACAGCAACATAACTGTCTCAAAGTCAGAATTATACCAGTATTATCAAAGAAGAAGATGAAATTTAAGGAGTGTTGCATGCACCTTAAGATACTACCGACTGGACTCCTGACGCAAAATTATTGAATATACCAAAGTGGACGTTAATTAATTATTTAACAAAAGTTAATTGATCAACAAATACATTAGTAAATGAGATGCCTAGGTGTCTATTCACAACATGAGCAGGTGGTCATGTAGTCGGTTCTATCCTTCCATTCTTTTTGACTGCTATGATTTACATCAGGCGGATTTATAGACTAAGGTGCTGGTCTGGGCTAGCTTGTTCGAAATGATTCCTAATGTAACAGCAAACAGGTCAGACAGAACAGAGAAAGGTATAAAAATGCGGCACTGATTTCCACTGTGCTTTAGACCCTTCCTTTCTTTTATGCAGGTGCTACCTTCACGGTGTTAGTGTAATCAAGAATTATCTAGTCGCTATTTCATACACAGCAGTCAATGCTACGAAGGCTAGAGAGGCATTTCTCACTGCTTGCATATGCAAGCAGAAAAGTAGTGCACCGTATAAGAAAGAAAGATCCAGGTACGCATAATGTAATTCAGTGTAAAGTCTCATAGTTTTGCGTCGCGAAATATGATGCAATTATTTCATGAAAGGCATTGCAGATATGAATTCATTTGCCAACAAGCAAACTGACATGTTTCTGTCCCTAGCAGCAACAGTGCACCGTTTATGCTCGTGACCAAAACACAGTACATCACACATTAAATCCGCAAAAGTGCAAAAATAACCCCTGATTCGATGAAGCCTCACTCCGAAACTTGTAGTTGTAACAAACAAAGCGGTCATTCCGTAGAAAGCGTTGCAGATCAAGGATGGCCGTACTACCAAACGCATGCAATTTGTTTTTTTGTGTGGCCGCACTAGTACTTGCGTAGCTTCCACAGTGCCGCCTGCTAAGTATGAAGCAGAATGTTGTGGGTGTTCTCCAAGCAGACAAAATATTTGACTGAGCACTCATAATGCACCACACTATTGCACGCTACAAAACTCATTGAAAAGTATGAGACACTTCCAATAGCCAGAATTATTCAGCACCTGGAAAGGTATACGTATTCCAAGTCTGAGACCAGTAAATAAGCATAGGATCTCATGAACAAGTTCTTTTAAAACTCACAAGCGGCATTTTAACAATGAAGGTTTTCAAGCTGTATCATTGCTGCAAACCTAGACATGCCATGCTGGGCACCAAAAGGCCAGATGCTATGCAAGTTGACTCCTCTTGGCTCTCTCTCAGATGGCGAAGCAATAAATGGGGCTAGCTTGTTTGCATCACTTTTAATGCGCCCTGACGTGCAGAGCAAAGAACAGAAACACAAAGATGGTGACAAAGATGACGAAGGCCCATTCGACTGGTTATTTCTGAGTGCTCCTAATAAGCTTTGAAGGTCGTTTAACAAGGTGGCTCAACTTTGTCGTGATCGCAGGAATGCTTCTACAATGTAAACAAAGCTGGAATAATGACACTGAGGTCATTTGCCTCTGCAACGCAGCTTCATTATCCTTTTTACGTGACCATCTGAGTGCTTTCGCAGCCCTCGAAATAAACCAGTCAAGTGTGCCACGTGATGAACACCAAAAACACTCCTGGATATCAGGCGCCTGGCACAAACACACGCTCACGTCAGTGTGCTTGGCCTCCAGACGTGTCATGGCTATGGGCGCTGCGCCTGCAGAGGGTCCAGGAGCCGCGCCAGAGCGGCTATTTGCCGTCGCCGCAACACTAGAAGCGGCGACCGCGTTGTTGCGACGCTGCGCCTGCCGTTCCTCTATCCTCACCACTTCGTCGTCGCTCTGACTCTGCGGCAGAGGCACATATCGCTTGGGAGCCCCGTTGAACTTCATGGCTGCGCCAAGGAAATGCAACAATGTGTAATGCATCATAGGACTCCGACGCCTCTCGAGGCAACCCATAGAAGAATCTCTTCACAGGGCCTGCAGAACAAGAGATACATCATAGCTGGTGGCAGAGAGCAACAGCTGAATTTCAACAGCCCTTGTTCACGGGGAAGCAAGCCAAAAAGGAAGAAAAAAAAAGAAATGCTTGAGTAATATTATATACTGGATAAACGTACTACTATTTTTACTACATGTGATGGCTAAATAGTAAAGGGAAAGCTACTATGAAACAACTCCATGAACTACTCACATGTGAAGGTATGGATCTGTAGCTGCCTACTTCAATTGCCTTTCACATATTGAAGTTACACAATGGACAATGAGGGATGCTGCAGTGGAGCCCTCTGGCTTGAACTGAAGCAGCTGGTGCTTGACTAGTGTGCACATGAATCTCTGTATATGGGCATCAGAATGCAGCTAGTACTGGGTACTGCCCAGCAGTACCCTAGAAAAGTTGCTGTTTTTCAGTGTGTGTCCCTGATGCCCTGCTGAACATGTGTTACAGTGGTTATTAAGATAAACAAAGGCTCTGTATATGGGCATTTTGTAGTACTGCTGGTAACAGGTGGTATTTGTTTACCTAACAGACATTTCTGGTGCCAGGCACTCCTGATACCATGTTCAAAAAACATTTGAAGGGTAAAGATATACAAAGGCCGCTAAGGAGTAAATCGCTGTACCTGGGCATTGAAGAATTCGCTGGTACCGGATGACTGCCAACACTAGGCCTCACATAAGAGACAAATTACTGGTGTGCGACCCCAATGCCCTGTTCAAAACATATTTCAATGAAGAATATACGAAAGTCACCGAAAGCACCATGCTACAGGAATTACATGTAAGTTATTTCAACTTGCTAGAGAGCTTGTCACTATGCTAACTAGAATCACACCAATAGATTGCTTGATTATGACGCAGCCTCCCTTCACAAATATGCAAAGACATCACAAATACCAAAGACTTCACACTTTAGTGAAACCTGTCAAAGAACCTGAAAAACACTGCATTTGCATGATGTGTTGATTCACAACATTCTAATTGGAGAATTTAGTAGAACAATATGCTACAAATGGGTATTTCTGGAGGTTTCTGACAAGACCTTTACACTTTCTGGTCAGAAGTCTCTAGCCTTTAATTTTGCGGGATCAGCAAGACACATGGAAATGGTATTGAGTGCTACAGCACCAGTATCCCCTATATATAATGCTTTGTGCCCTACACTGGGCATTACAGGGTTAATGCTTTTAGTAGCACTGACTCAACTTTTGCCTTGTCACTAACATTTTTGTAACACTAAGGTTGATTAACCTAAGCAGCACTCATTGCAGCTGTCATTATCACTACCTTGTTTTTAATAAAATGTACGTGTACCATAAACTTTAGATATGGCAATGAGAAGCTTCTTGAACTACTGGTCCTAGAGTTTCAAAGGCGCTTGGAGACATTTTTCAAATATGTTAGCGAGGAAACATTGCCAATCTGTAGACGAGGCTCCTGTCAACATGTGATCCAGATATCACCGCATGCAGCAGGAAATCTACAGTCTCGTGTCACAGTAAAAAGTCGCTCGCTCTCTCATTCGCAATGTCGTCAGCAGCTATGTTGCAAGACATAGCTACAAGGGCGTGATGATGCAAGGCAGCCCAAGCACGCATAGCGTGTCGAGTGGGTAACTTACACACCTCAGCTAGAAGTAGCATCGTACAGAAAAACACAAACGAAAATGCCTAACTTTTGGGTGGGGCCTTGCCATCCTCCCTGTGCAGCTTCCAGCACGCTAGTGGACACGAAAAGAGCAAGAAAGCAGCGCGTCAATGTGATAATTACCGCTTACTTCGATTATACTTGAAGGATTCGGTAAATGTTTGCAACAGGAAATTTGTGGCGCGATGTACTTTAATTTATTTCACAATCTTTTGGCCAAATACACATAAAGAACGATGGCTTCCTGTTCGTAGCCTTTCTTTCTTTATCAGTGACGAGACCTTGGACATCACTTCTGAGTTTTGAACATTCCCTTAATAACACAAACTGTGGCGATTTTTTGTGCCCCAACTGCCCCATTTCCATTTTTGTCACTTTAGTCTTTGAGATCTGTCATATTGTCCTTTCTTTCCTCTTTCCTATCCTTAATATAATTTCTATTTCTACATCTCTCGCTTAGTTCCTGAAGGCAGTTGCCAGTCTGCTCGCTGCTTCCACTGCACCCCCCCCCCCCCCCCGCTTTCAACTGTATATGTGTTTTCATACAAAATAATGAAAATAATAGGAAACGTGAACATTGAGGTGAAGTTCTGAAAAAGCTCTGAAGGCAAACATAATTGATCAGGAAGATTTGTAGCACCCTTAAGAAAGTAAATTCTCATAATGAATCAATCAATCAACTCCATGGATATGGAAAGCTCATTGGGTGTAACAAATGAATCAATCACCTCTACATTAAATATTAGGTGGCTCGTTAGCCCATGAGGAAGAACAGCTGGTAAGTGGCCCAATTAAACAAGAAAAAAAAAGCATGAAGGTAGTAGACGCATAGGCAAGTGACAAACTGGGTCGTATTCTCGGACGGTCACTTTCGGAGATATCACTTTCAGTGCGCTCTGATTGGCTGGTTGAGCAAAACCACTCGAATCATACAACGCGCAGTGTACTACGTACGTCACGCGAAAGCGACAGTATCGTCAAAGTGATCGTCCGAAAATAAGTCCCCTGTACCCCTGTGTTACTGAGACGTTATCAGCAGCCGCGATCAAACTCACGCGCGCGCTTCAGAGAAGCAAAAGCCAATTAAACGGCGCGAGTACAATGCACTAAGTCAGTGCAGGCCGTCTTACCAGTCGTTAGAAAACTCTCAAGTGTACGGCTCACCGTTTCAAGATCACAAGGCTCTGTACAGGTCAGCGGTAGCCTGTGTTTTTCCCAACGGTGAAAAAACACGGACGGCGCTACCGGCAGACCAGACGATATTTCTCTGTGGAGGCATAGACGCGATCACGTCTGACTCGACGCCGTAGATTCCGGAGCTCGCCACGAAACCGACTGCGCTAATGAGCAAGGGCTGAAGTCAGCGTCGTCCGCTCGTTGCCGTGATATACAGCTCACGTGCTTCAACCGGCGACAGATGCCCAGCTGCGCCGACAGCACCATGCAGCTGGCGATACGAAGAAACGCTAGCGCAGAACAGTTTCACAAACACCCCTACGGCGGCCCGCACGCCTTCCCGCAGCGGCGTCGTCTGTTGTATCCCATCTCTTCGCACGTCGGATTGGCTTCGGATTCGCCTAGTTTCGGCTGTTCGCGGTAATGTTAAATTTCGGTAACGCTTGCTCGGGCGAGGAGGATAGGGCGCGCGGAGAGCCTTACCTCCTCTCTGGCTTGGGCGATCCGGCGCGGCGCTGCTTGAAAAAAGTATTGCTGTCGCGTGCTGCAGAACGATTTCGAGATGTTTTATATCGTACTTTGTGAAATTTACGCCATGTCCGTTCATATAAGACCGTCAGGGAAGCCGTTCGGTGCATCGGTAACTACAGTAGGCGGAAATATCTCTTCGGGGCGCAAAAATGTGACGCGCTTTATCAGCCGCGGTGTACGCACATTATCAGTCGCGGTGTGTGTATGTGTTGTGAACTATTTCGCTTATATCGGTTTTAATTCAACAAAGAAAACCGGTGTCTCTGTATTAGCAGCATGAAATGGTAAATCTGCTCACTATCTGATCGCTTGGCGTAGGGAGTAAAACATAAAGCATAAGAGCGCATGCTTGTGCACGGCCAACCTAAGGCAACCAGCAAACATCTAAGCGGCAGGCGCTATCAAATATTTGTGATGCACCGGCATCGTTCCCGCGCATTTCAAGTCTAGTAGGCTTCAAATTACTATATGCCTACTCTAGCCTTCCTGCATGAGGCCGATGGCGCTGCTCAACACAGCGATCACTGCAGTTGGTGAACCAGCACGATACATATGCTTCGGCATTGCTTTTTCGGCCTGTATACAGCCATAATATATGAGAGGAATATCGCATAAAAAGAATGCGATGCCTATTTTCGAGGACAAAATTTTCGTAATACGTGTGAGTGCGTCGTAGAGAACGGAACGAACACAACCGGAAAAAAAATTTCGGTTATCATCCTTTTTCTCGAAAAAGCAAGCGAAAACGGGCTAACGCCGCAATACGACCTCGCATAGTCACGCCGCACAACGTTTATGAATATATAACCGCTAATGTCGTATGCTTGGACCATGCGGTATATAGAACGAAGATATCTGTAATCGAGCAAAGTCCCTTTGCTGGACAAGCTTAATTCAGACTGTAAGGTATGCTGCTATTACTTGCCAAAACTATTTTATTCAGGGGCGGAAACCTCATCCATCGAACCAAGTAGTCACGCAATGTAACCTGCAGCAAACAGTTTGAACGCTTGTCAAAGTATAACATCACACCTATCGTAGCACAACGGTACCCACGCTGTTACGACCGTCGAGTATGTTTCATGGCTCCTAAACCACAGCTTAGAAATAGAGGATCATACTGCAATAATGTAACATTAGTGATTGGAACATTCAGAAATACACAATTGATCTCCGAGGCTGATCGCAGGCTCAAATATGCGCGCACACATCGAGCTGCGTGTTCCGTCCACCTCAACGCCAGCAGAAATTCCGGCCATGACGCCTCAAACCACTTCAGCACGTCTCACACAACCGTTTACCACGTAGAAGACGCACGTCATACTAAACAGACCGCATAACAGCTAAAACATACACCAGAACCTACCGCCTAGCGTATACCTAGCTGCCATGCAAAAGACCGCTTTCACCCAAGCCAGTATGGCGTTGCTCATAGGCGGCGCCACTGCGTTCACAATATGGCGGCGCCTACGAAAAAACGATCTACAGATCTTATCATCGGGCGAGGAGGAAAACTATACTGACTCTAGAGGAAAAGCTACCCATAGGGTTCACTAAGGTTGAAGATTGGGCGAGTTGGTATTACATCCTAGAACTGGCACAGCGCAACATACAAAGCAAGAAACAAGCCGAGCCGGTCAGATCGCTGACTCCCAACTGGTTTATTGGCAAGTTGCACGAAATAAATACGTACAAGAAAGCATCAGGGCAAGTCATCACAAGACTTCACAAATCGTCACACCCATAGAAGGCTACACCATCATGAGTCACAGAACGCGCAATTCTGTCATGCAAGGTTAAACTGATCAAGGAAGCCCAACAAAGAAATAATGATCACAAGAGGCCGGTAGTCATACCATATTTGCAGTCTCTCAAACCCAATGACATTAGGTGCACGTTATGACTCAAGTGCTGCACCATTTTGCATCGCTCCTCTTTGGAACTATTGACAACATCAAATAAAATGTGGAGCTGCATAACAACAGAGTTTTACCAAGTTAGCTTTCACTGTTTCCAAATGCTCAATGCCGCCAAAGGTCTGTTCTTTAACCCTGACATGCGACAACACATCCAAAATTCTGTAAGCATGATTGATTTGAACTGAAGCAGCTTGTGAAAACAACCTCCAAATAGCTCACAAATTCAAAAAGTTGCCTAGAGGGATAGAGCAAACCTCCCTCATTGCACGTTGCTGTGAACTTTGAGTACAGATGTGTTTGTCTCGTGACGCTGGTATGAGCAGCACCACACAGCTCGTGCAACAGCCAGTTTTTTCACTTACTTTCTTGCAACATACCCAGCCATGTGATTAAGAAGGCTTGCATCACTGGTTTTCTTGGCTAAACTAGAATGCTTGATGGGAAATGCACTGGGTTCCTGGCAGATGGCAATGTCTAATTCATCAGGGTTTCCCAGTGAAATACATTATTCAAGAGTTGCTTACAAATCTTTTGAGTTGGGTTATATGCGGCGGCACTGGTATCTAGGAGCACCGTCAGTATAATGCGCTCCGCACAAACTCCTATCGCTGGTTTTTCCAAGCAGTACAAGCGCAAGCACTCGACTTATCAAGAACTACTCCGTAGTTGGGCAATGTTGAAGGGCCCCTCACCAGGCCTCATAGCAAATTTTGTTCATATGCTGCAAGTTGTTACATGTCCTCTAGGGAGCGTTCTGCAAAAATTTTTCAAATCGGCTCATTAATAGCAGAGACAGAAATATTTCAGTGCCGCAAACCCATGATTTCAGCAGGCGGGCTCCACTACCAAGCAAGACTCTCTCCACTCGCCCCGTCTAGCCTCCGTAAGCGTAATTCCTTCCCTGCGTTCTCCCATACCAGACCTCGAGGATCGCGTGACGCATACGTCAAGGGCCCAGCTTTTTTTTTTTCTCCTAGCTTATTGTTTTCGGCGCCAAGCACTTCCGCCGACAGCATCACGCACGAGCTGTTGTTTCATTTGCGCGTCATGCTCAAGGACACGACTGGCGGTATAATTCTGTGCTACACCGAATATTGAGGCAGAACAAGCGTATCGATCACAGAGCATGATCGCGCACTGCAACATGATAGAAAATGCATTGTTTCGGTGCCTGCACGACCGTGGGAACAAGCAGACGAAGGGGAAGTACATCACTTGCTTCGGTGCGAAATAAAACCAAAAACAAGCAGACATTCCGTTTGTGTTTTATTATTTCTCTAAAATTCAATTCGTCAATTGAAGCAACACATCACACAAATAACAGATGGTGCTTTGAATAATTCTCGAAGTCACGTGTCACCACGAGCGATCTCACACTGCGGACCCGAGTACATGACCGTCCGGCTTGGAGCACAGCGGCTGCGAGGAAGAGAAAACGGTGTTCGTATTGAAATTTCAGAGCTTTCCGAGGCGCATAGCGATGTAATTCTTTGCAAGCACGATCGTTGCCACGCATTGTATGCTCTGCGCTTGTCAGTTCAAAATGGCCAGACCTGGTGTGGGGCGCTTTAAAGGGACCCTGAAACGATTTGTTACAAACGTACTGAGTCGTTAGAGTAAGTCCTTCTGTTCATTAATTGACACATCTAAGTGCTCTGCATAAAGCGTGTAATTTATTATAAGGTTTTAAAAATGTACATCGCTGCTGATCGCAGCACACTGCTCGGCAGAATTTTCAGCCACCCCTACACATATGACGTGAATCACCCAATTGACATCAGTAGGGCAAGCTATCCGATCGGCTGCCCAGCGCACATCATCAATAACTTTCCCACCTTTATGGTGAACAAATGATGCTCGTAATAGTTGGAATGTTAGTTAATTTGTTTCTATAAAAAGAAAGTAACAGTAAGAGAATGCACAAGAACAATTTCTCACTACACTTAAGCACTTTCAGAACACAGCAAGCGTCGTCTGCTCGTGTTACAACGTGCTCCATTTTGACGAGAGCTCTGCGGTCACAGTCGGTCTCAGTCTTTTCGCGAGCACCAAAATTCGACTTTGCTGCGTTGTGGACTGCAAACCTAGCAACTGGCAATATGTCAAGCTGCGACATTGTGTCCCTCTGCAAGGCTGCAGACGAGCAAAGTGGCTGCAGCGCATCGGACTATCGGTATCTGATCGGCACCAGGATTTGCGCATTTGCGGCAGTCACTTTACACCGGAGGATTACTACCACAATAGCGTTTCGCGAGTGCGGTATTCGGGTAAATGCAAGCGCAAGGGAATAGGGCCTGGCCGTTTGGTGCCGTTTCACGGTATATGCAGAAGCGCAAACGTGAATGGTCTGCATGGTGTAGCCACCTGGTGGCACAGAGTTCAACGACACACAGTAGTAGTAATGAATTGTACTCTTCTTTGCTGCTGATGTAAATTTTTTGCAGGAGCGCAATCATTAACACATTGTTTTTGTAAATGCTTAAAATGTTTTACACTTGGTTAGAGCAATATTTGCGCTTTGTTTGGCTGGTTAAGCTCTGCGCCAACGGGTGGCTGGACCGTGCAGACTGATCAGGCCTCTCACATACGTCTACGCTAAAGTTTCTTTATCAGCTTGAGTTTATGCCTCCAGCCATCCGTCGAAACAGCCAGTTTGCCTGTGGTTACCAGAACACCAGACACATTCGGCGCTGCGACAGAATGCTCGCAACGCATGCTGCTTCGATAGCTCTCGCTTGGGGTCGACTGCCAAGCGGCTGGCAGAGTTTGGTGAAGCGTCGCGTGCTCGCTCCAAGAGAACTGGAAGTCGACGACATGACGTGCCATCACGACGCAGAGCCAGTGAAGGCGGAGCTTAGGCCCGATCACTCGGCGAACGAGTTGAGGAGAAAATGCATGACTATGGAGCAGGGTAACTTGTAATCATCCGTAGCTCTTTTAATATGAGACGTTTCACACAAATTGTGGTGCGAATGATTAACTTTAGCTGTACCCTACGAGTCTACAAAATTTGTCCAAACTGTTTCAGGAGCCCTTCAAGAACGGTTCATAATTTAATAACTTACTTATTGGTAAAAATTACATGGGCGTAGTATACATGAGGTCCTATAGTCAAAGACTGTACCGGGACCTCCTGTTAAAGACACTTATGATGGTTAACCCAGGACAGTGGAGGTAGCATGGGCCCAGCAGTCTGAAGGTTGACTAGTGGTTGAAGGATCGCAATGATGGCACCAGTTGCTTCAAGAGGTGCGCCCAAGCGTCAAGAATCGTGCCACTGACTGCAATTTGCAGTGGCTCATGAGTCCCAAAGGGGCCAAGCAATAGACAAGGCAGCAATGTAACGAACAAAATTTTCACTATATCATAATGGCGGCATCAGCTCTACTAGCTTCCTCACAGAGAGCGACACAGCCAAGCTTGCTCAAAAGCTGAAGGCTGAAATATGTTGGCAGGGGCATCTTTCATAGTCTTTGGAACATCCTCATACAGGAGGAGAGAGCGCACACTCCACACTTGCGGCCGTTGCTCAGTAATGAAAGACAGTTCAATGGACTTTCTAACTGCCACTGGGCCAGCAAAGATAAAGGCACTGACACGCACACATGGGCACCGCAAAGTCTCCCTCACCAAGGAGAAAAAAAAAAGGGGGGGGGGGGTTACGTGCCAAAACCGCTTTCTGATTGTGAGGCACACTTGTCGCTCCTTTCTCCCTCACCGAGGAAGAAAAAGAAGGAATGCACACACAAAGCTAAACTGCCTTGCACACTAAACGGAGACAACATTGGTGAGCCTACGCAGACATCAGGGCATCATGCCCGCCCTGGGGAAGGAGGCGAGAATGCGCACAAGAAGACTAATCTCCTTTCACCCCGGCAGCCTCCTAGGTGTTCCTTTAACAGATGCAGGCAGCTCGCTGTATTTAAAACGCACAGTGTTTTGCCATGGCTTTGGTGGCACGACGTAAATTGTTCACCATACAGGCCCGTCCTAACAGCGGTCATTGCAACTGGATAATTGGTACACAATATCGAATAAGTTCTCAATGTGGTCTTGGCTTAGATGCGCTCTCACCAAGTACAGTAAAACCTCGTTAAACCGTACCTGCTTAAACAGTAGTTTTGTTTTAAAAGTAGTAAAGTCAAATCCCCAACTCAGCGGCCACTGAACATAGGGCTTCTTCGATTTTCCACTTCTAGCTACCCGCGGGCTGCCAGAGCCAGCCGGAGCGTCTTCGTTTTCTTGGGTTGCTCCACCCACCGCGCGACGCACTTCCGCCGGGCGTTCGTTTTGCTTGGGCTGGACGGTTCTGGCTACCCGCAGGCTGCCAGAACCTGCCAGGACGATTTTGGTCTGGCTGCTCTCTGGAAGTTCTCTGGCTAGCAGACGACTAAAAGAGGCGATGGGCGCTTGCCCCCATCTTTGCGAGTACTTCACGGATTGCAACGCAGGCGCTTGTAGACTTACATTTACCTCGCTACGGTCATCTTCGGATTTTTTTACTTCTAGCGTTACCTTTTTAGGTGCTAATGCTCCGTTCCACACGGCGAAGCGATCTGATAGGGGCCGTGGTGAACCGTTTGAAGCTTTTGTGTGTGTGTGTCTCCCGATTGCTTCTTCGCGGCGGTGAACGGCGCGCCGCGCTCTCATGTGTGCATGTTATCTGCATCGTGTTCCACGCAAGTTGTAGACTCTCATTCACGCATTGCGGTACATTTTGGGTTCGTCTTTCTCTGGTGGCGTTCCTTTCCACATATCTCGCATATGTATAGCATCTCCTTTCTCTGTAATTAGCGAAGGCTTTGCAGTTAGCCCGTGTTCGCTCTGTCTCTCCGTTGTATGCTTAGGTGGCAGCTCGAAACCGGTATGTGTTCCAACTGCAGGCCGTTGATCTAAGAATACACTGATTGCACTCGGTACATTAGATACACGTACGTTGGCTTATTGCTCTCATGATTGTGACCAATGTTGTTTTTCGTGTGAAACGTTTTGCTGGTCACAGGTGACGTGCATTTTCATGCGCCAGCCACGTCCCCAGCTCCTTAGGGTCAAAATGAGGAGCACCATCAGCCACAACAAACTTTCTGAAATCGAAACCCAAACAGGTCGGCGCGAAATTTTATGCATATGAGACGTACCCGATAACCGGCTTTTTCATGTCTTGTGATGACACAGCGCCAACTCATGAATGTCACCGGTGGGCGATGTGATCGCTGCGAGCTGGGATCCTCCAGCTACGTATCGCTTTCGAGTATACAATCACGATTTCGCGTCTTGTCATCCGCCGCGTCGGAGGCCATCGGTTGCACTGCGCAAGGCAAGGTTGGCCCATTACGCGTCCTGCGCCAAGTCGCGCGAAAGTGATCAGATTCCTGAATGCAACTATGTATTTTCAAGCTGACAACACATAAATGGGCCGACTACGCCGAGCGCGCGCCAGCCTCGCTGGGCGCTGCCATGCTGGTAGCATGTTTACATTTGGCCAGCTGACCAGCGTTCAATTTTGCAAACTTCGGGCAGTTTCGGGTTGTCTTGGGATCCCAGCCCACGTGACTTCCTGTCAGAACCGGAACTAGCTGGCTGCCATCTGGCTGCCAGAACTCCGAAAATCGAAGAGGCCCATAATGTCTTTTGTATCCGTATAAACCGTACCAGCTTATTGCATACGCATCGGTTAAAACATAGCGTTTCAACTTTTCGTTGTGAAAACACGGCGGTGCGTCGTCTCCATTGGGCGGCCCGGCAGAACAACGAGCCTCAGAGATCAGAACGGCCTCCAAGCACCCTGTTTGTGTGTGAAGCCACATCAAGATCATTTTGACGCCGTGCCAGAGAGCGTTATGGCGTCGTGCAAGCGAGGACTCGCATTGTGCTGAAGCTCGGATAAAAAATATGCCGGGTGCTCAGCATAGAAGAAAAATTAGACATTGTCCGTGCTATCAAACGCGATATCAAAAAGTCGGCGCTGGCACACGACAGGGATCTGCTGTTGACTACGGTGTGTGGCATTTGGAATGCGAAGTTACTCGGCAGCACTGCTGCGACCGTGAAGACATGTCGGCTACGAGGTGCAACTTTTCGCCATCGTTGCCTCTGTTGTTGCCGAAGTGTCGACTATCGACAGTGATGAGGACGACACGGAATGTGACAGCATAGGCGATTCAGGCCCAACAGTGGCATAAGCTGCGCGTTACGTCAGCCTCATGAATTCAATCGT
Organism: Dermacentor variabilis; assembly: GCF_050947875.1. Lineage (NCBI taxonomy): Eukaryota > Metazoa > Arthropoda > Arachnida > Ixodida > Ixodidae > Dermacentor > Dermacentor variabilis. The sequence continues at coordinate 61,995,994 of NC_134575.1, forward strand.
CGCGACGAGAACAGGGGCGCGATAACGTAACTCTATTCCAAACGAAAAGTATTCCAAAATCCGGCACCCGGCAATGAAAAAGGCGCCCCGGGACTTCTGCAGCACTACTGCGCGCATGCACGGAGAATACGTAACGCTAACGAGGAATCTGCCATGCGAGTGTGTGCTGAGAAGAGGGGGCTGGCTGTAAAGCTGGCATGCATTTTCAGTAAGTTTGAGGCCGCCGTCGTCGTGCTAGGCCGCCGCGGCATCAAACGAAATACTGCATGCGAAATAAATACTGCATGCTTTCTTTCCCTTTCATCGCACTCTCTTTGAGTTCCGTTTTTGACAGGTAAGTGGTTGATCTCATGCTATTTTGGTTAAACAGTACTACCGTTTAGTACGTACTTTTTCTGAGCTCCGGCAAGCTACGGTTTAACGAGGTTTCACTGTACCAGAACCGGAGTTTCTTAGTCAAATATTCAAGGAGAGATAGCACACTGGAAAAAGTGACATTAAACCCCACAGCTGTTGAGCTGCTGAGGAAGCTTGACATTTGAATGACGCCGGTAGAATTGGGCGAAGTTTCAGCCTTGAAGCGTGATGTCACCATTTAGTCAGCTCATCAGATATATCACTCAGCGATCAGAAAAAGCAATTGTAAAACAATGCAGAATAGAAGTTAATGGACTGACCATACCATTGCAGACACTTGCTCATTTTTTTTCTGTCGACAATAGGAACTTTGTTTTCTGCAGTGATGACAAGTCAATGCACTGATGACATTATATTACTTTTGTATACTGGCACTGAAAGGCGCACCAATGTGTCCTGGTCATTCTAGGCTTAAATACACAATGACTGAAGAGAAGTGACATTAGCAATGCAGGGGTCACATTATCATTAGGTGTGACCCCATGAGGCCAGTAAGCTTTTAGCCAGCCTGTAAGACGACTAACTCGAGCCGGGCAAAAAAAAAAAAAAAAAAAAAAAGAAGAAAAAAAAAAGAGAAAGTCTTACAAATTGAAACTACAAGTCGTGCTTTTGCATGCCACTTATCTCCTTGAACAAACATAGCACTATACATGTATCTGGTGAGGCACCATTCCTTTGCTTCAGTACTGTCGTTAACTAGGTCTATTCTAACCTTCGTGGCTGTTAGTGGCTATGGTGTTGGGCTGCTAAGCGCAAGGTCGTGGGATCAAATTCCGGCCATGGGTGCTGCATTTTGATGGAGGCGTACAATACTTTAAGAGCATCGCACACTTACTGCCAAGACGTGGGGTAATTCCCCACCTGCAACAAGTTGCTTTTTCATCCACTTTCCCAGCCATTATTTTTATCATTTCTTTAATTAAATTGGTAAGTACAAGTAATTTCCCCTGTTTTCCTTGGTGTCCTTGTTGGCTTCTCATGATATGACTATTTGTAGTACACTAGCACCATGAACGGGCAAAAAAAATGTTGCCAAATGAAAAACAACGCCTAAGTTAGGTTATTTGCGCTGCTTTCGGATAGCACGTAATAAAGTGCATTCCACCATTTATATTTCATGTTTTTTGCAGCAAGCAGCTACTTTTAATTTAATAAACCAAAAACTGAGTTTACAACAAAGGCGCCAAAATAACACAACGGACGAAGGAAGGCAACACGGGACAACCATGTAGGTGCACCAACAACCGAGCGTTTTATTTCTTGACAAGGGAATAAATCGCTCAGTTGTTAATGCGCCTACGTGGTTGTCCCGTGTTGTCTTCCTTCGTCCATTGTTATTTGGTGGTGCCTTCGTTGTAATCATGTATAACCAACTCGCCCATCAACACGTGCTCAACAACTGAGGCCAAACAAAAAAATAAATGTAAAGAAAAGCATCATTCCCATGGTCGTCCCTTACGTTGACAAGGCCACCTTCTATAAGGCTACCTATTGAAACGATGACGCATGCTTCTGAAATGCAGCTTGGTCTTTACTTCTACTTTTCTTAGACTTATAAAAGTGAGCCTGATTGTGTTAAGATCAGTTTGCGAATACGGGCCTAAGATTACCCAAGGTGAAGAACCAGACATTTTCACCGCACTCCCCTAGCTTCCTCATGCGCTTCTCTTGGCTTTCCTACTCCATAGCATTACTGTTAGGCAGAGTGTCTGACTGCGTAAGCACACACAGGTTTTGACCTTGAGAAACTGATTAACTTCTTTCATGCCATTGCTTTTCGCTTACCTTTCGAACCGGGAACTGTTGGCAGTCAAGGATGCGATTGGTCTTGAAGTTAAGCCCAGAGTATGTCAAGTACTTGGCACTGTGTTTAGGAGATCATGGCTGCCGATCCCACCCAAGCTGAGATCCTCAGCAGCTGCTTTTGTCATCAGCTCAGCCTGTTTTTACGAGAAGCACAAGAATATCCATTCTGTTATATGAAATGCCAAAATTGCAGTCTTCTACAAGCATCGCAAGACATTGCAACGTACAGCATCTTGCAAAAATGTAATGGCCGGTCAGCTGTTGTCGGCAATGGTCAGTTGGTCATTATTGCTTTAAGATAAACTGTACTTACGCCCTCACAGCTGCTGCACTATGCCCTAACATTGCAGTGCCTTGATAGAAAATCACGAATGAAAAAAATTATAACTAGCATTTCTCTATGTTATATGTATGAAATGAGTTTCTGTTCATTGTGCTAAGTACAAGAACAAGGTACCAAGTACAAGTACTAAGAGCTAAGCAGAACCCATGTTTAATTGGGAGGAACAGTGTCTGAACATCTGGTTGGTTTTCCATAGACCCAATGCAAATGAAAGCTCCTTAACACAAATCACTAGTTCCATTATGTTGAACATTGGCAGCCGTAATTGACATTTGCTATTCTGCTCAACTGGAGGCCTGAATCCGCAGAGTTGGACGAGGCGATGCTGCTAGCTACATGAGAAGCGAATGCTGTTTCCATGAAGTCAAAAAGTTATGCCAGCCATGACAGTGAAGGCAAGTGGGAACCTGAAGCGTTGACGCTATAGAAACAATAGCTGAGGGAGTCCCTGATGTGCCTCTAAAGGCTAATAATAAGGCTGAGGGCACTGCCCGGAGCCATAAGCAGCAGCTTCACACATTTACCCATCGTCTTTGATCCACAATACCTCTTCAATGAATGCATTGCGTGGTCTGGAGGGCAACTGATGTGCTGACATCATTTTTCCCATATGAAAGCACTGGACATGCAGCTTTCAACACACTCCCACGTAATTGTCCCTATTTTGTTTCCCAACTAAACGCTGCACACTTAGATTGGAAATTTATGCTGTGTGTGGCCATTTTTTCAAGAAAATACCTTCTTCAGAACTGAAGCAGACGCTGCCTCTGTCACAGAAGGTTGAGCTTATGGCACATAGCAACACCATATAGTAGCCGATGAACATGGCATACATATGCCAAACAGATTTCACTTAATATTGTAACAAAGCGCATTCGTGCAGTAATCACGGCAGCCGAAATGTGCTTTAGTTTGTCCAAACCCTTCTTCTACCTATGGTGTCCACATAATGTTGCCCCATGTACACTTGCCCACAAAATATTGCGGGGTGCGCGAACGTGTGGCGAAACGGCTCTCCTCCCCTGCTAGCGGGGAAGCCCTGGTGTCAAGACCGATGCCTGCATGCATGCGTGTCCCTCCGAGACTGCAAACGTGCATGTTTCCGCGCTTACTCCTTGCTCGCCGGCGATATCCGAATGTAGCCACGAGGTGCCCCTCTAGCGATTAGCGCTGCAGCGACTTCGACGGGCACAACTATGCAAAGCGTGAGCTTGCGCACGCCGCTGCGGACGCTTTTTGTACAGTCATGAGCGCTGACGCATAGGGCCTGGTGCACGGCGGATGCAACAAGCATTCTTTTTTTTTTTTTTGCTGCGCTGCACCTTTTCGTGGCCAATCTTCTTTGTTTGCGTCTTTTTACGAACGGGGCTTTCTCTCGTAGAAGAGCGTGGCAGAAAAGGCGCTCTATAGAAGGAGACAGGCAAGACGAAAATGAACTCTTGATTTCCGTTGTATAAACGAAGTTTTGCCCGTCAAAGCCGCCACAGCGCCAAACGCAAGAGGCACACCTCGCGTCTACATTCGGATATTGCTGGCGCGCAGGAGGGAAGCACAGAAACATGCACGCTTGCAGTCTCGGAGGGACGCGCATGTGTGCAGGCGTCGGTCTCGACACCAGGGGTACCCCGCTTGGAGGGGAGGAGGGTCATTTCGCCACGCGCTCGTGCACCCCGCAATATCTTGTGGGCGAGTGTACATACAGCTCAATCTACTGGCTTGGTTAAACTAATAAAAACTGTTTGTAATAACGCTTTTATTGATTACATATAATGCAGCCCCAATGCGACATAAACACTTGTGGAAAAACAAAGGAAAAAGAACCTGCTTTGCAGTGAACTATACATCTTGGTTTGTTGTTGGCGCATAGCCCACAAGCCAGGTCGCCCTTTGCACTATCAATGTTCTTCCCCACAGAATTCAAGATGCTTCACAAACGGCAGGCCCTGTATAAACTACTGCAATAGAAGGTCGCACTGTCTTGCAAGTACGTGCAGGGGCTGAGCATGCTCTTGCATTGAGGCAGAAGCCAAGGCTGCACGTAACTTACGAATCACTCCCTTTATTATGGTGATTGAAAACAAAATTATTGTGCAGGAAAGCTAAATTGTGGTGCAGCAAAAAGTCTTAACAGCTTTGGAGGGAGCTGACCTACATGAATTTACAGTTCAATGCCTTCAGTGGCATGCTACTGTACCGAATTCTGACTGAAAATGCTCATCTTTAAAGACTCCAGATGACAACACGTTTTACTTCCTTAGAAAGAATTTGCTTTTGCTTGTGCTGTCCTATGCATTGTGTGCTGGCGCCTACCAAAGCATGACTAAGTTCCGAGACAAAACTAGGATCGCCCATGACACTGCTAGAAAACGCAAAGTATTTTTAATGAGCTGAGCTCATCCTTGGTAGTTTTCACCAGAAACATGAGGATGAATTCTGCTTGTCCAAGGCACATAAAGAATTATTCATTTTCTCCTAACTTTATTTCTTGAAACAAGAAATTCCCTGACAATTTCATGACTTTTCCAGATGCTCAGAATTTCCCAGGTCACTGGGTGCTCTGGTAAAGGAGGGGGACGGAGGCGACTGCGCACAGGAATCGAACTGCAATAAGAATGCTCCTTCTGGGAGAATAGGTCCAATGGGTCCATCCTCGACAGCGGTGCTCGGCCACACGACCACAATATGCAAACGTAGTGATACACTGCACTGAGGCACAACATTTCAGGATCGACTGACAGCCAACCTGCTGCTGAAATACGTGCGTGAGATAGACTGGGGGCTTGATGTATACATCTCACAGGCGACGGGCATTACCGAGATACCTGCGGACATTGCGGTATGCTAAAAAGTGATATTCGAAACGAGTATGGCTGTGTTACACATGCTTACTCAGTGTTACAGAAGTGGACTTAAGAGTACAAGATGAAAATTTGTGGCTTAATTATTTCCACTGGATGGCAATGGACACGCTTATTTCCCTATGAAGCATCAATCCCTCAGGAGTGCACAAAACACCCTTTTACACCTTTTAGTGTGATCAATTCAAAATGCTCGCCAAGTGTAGCACTGCTTCGACTGATCATGACCATCCCACTGAAAACCAAGTGCCTTTATTGAGTGCTCAATGGAATACGGAATGTAAGAGGGACTCCTACAAAGGCAGCAGTGGAACACAGTCCTACCCTTTCAGCGCCCCTGACGTATCGGTACGTTTACATGCTTATGTCCTGCTGAGCTTTTTTGACCACACCAAGAGAGCATTTGGCATTATATCTGTGTCATTTTTTAATTTCTGCACAACCAAAAATAAACCATTGTGTTCATTTTATAATATCCTAGAAAAAAAAACCTGGCACTGAAAGGTTAGAGGGATAATCAGGAGAAAAGGAATTTGGGTAGCATTTCGGGTGAATTGCCCTGTGACAACCCTTAAATAACCACTTCTACCACAAGAGCCGGCTTCGTAAGGCAAGAAAAAGTTGCAAAAATGAAAAACAGGTGGCACTGTCACCGCCTTGAAGATCTGCACTAGTTTTGTGGTGTATAGTTTGACTGTGGTTGATCAGGCCTAGCTAATTTTTTATTGGTAAAGGTGAGCTAGACTGCATTCTAAATTAGCGAAGGACTGAACCAAACAAGTGTCAATCACATTTAGTTCACCGCAACAGCCCAAACATGAGAAGAAGCCTAAATTCATGAAGTCACACTGACATACTGGCACTGGGATTTTGGCAGAAAATTCTGGAAATGCAACTTTGACCTTCATTCTTCCATCTAGTGGTTAATATCTGACCACAAAATTTATAAAAATTGTTCCAAAATATTTGATCAGCTAGACCTGTTCAGAATTTCTTTTTAGTATTCCTTTAACCAATGTAGAATGCAACAAAGTGCAGACTAAAGATGAGCAAAGAGATAAATTTAGCAACGTGATGCCACCTTATGGCACCACAGTCAATGTCTGGCCTCCAACCTATACAGTGGGGGCTGACTGGTGTATGCACTCAAATGGTGTGTGATATCATTTGACTGCCACCTCTGGTTCTGCAGGTACGTACAGCCTCTGGCTTCACATTCAAAGCCACACTGCACCTGGCATGCATTTTGAAATGGTTGCATCAAAAGTAGGTATAAATGATTATTTGTTGCGCTTTTCAGAGTTGAGGCTTCGCACCATAAATAATGTGTCTACAGCTACCGAAAGTAATGCAAAAAAAGATTTTTATGCAAGTACTTTTTTTAAAAAGGCTGGCTGTAATACCGGGATGTGCACATTTCATTTAAAGTGTTTGAAAGGATTTTGCGCTGACGAATTCACTGTGATTGCTCCAACTCCGCAGAAAGATTGCATTTTGGAGTCTGTGACATTCAGTGTGACACTTGGCACAGCCATCTGCCTGGTCTTTAAAAAAACGAAAATGCAATGTTGCCTTCGTTAACAGGGACGCAAGCTGCTGCCATAACGGTGCACGCATAAACTGACCGTGCTAAATGCTACACTGAACGACCTAGACTTCAAAATGTGATCGTTTTGCAAAATTTGAGCAAATACAGTGCCGTAGTAAGTGCAATATCTTTTTTTAAAACATTTTTAGTGAAATCAGCACATCCCTGTGCATGTGCACATTGCTTAAATATCTAAACATCTGTCAGACCTCTTTAAGAAGTCTCCAATTGCCCCAATCTTGCATCAGTCAAATCCATCCATGGCCTACAAATTTCAGAACCTTCCTGCTAAGCCTAATCCCTTAAGAACATTGATTGCATTTACCTTCCTGTAGCAATTTATAAAGAGATGCTTTGTGTACATTTAAGGAATGGACACCTCATTAAGTTCAAGATGAGTAAAAAGAGAAACGCCACCAGAATAGGAGAAACTACAAATTAATGGCTTTTTGTAGGTGCCTTAACCATTTGTCCCTGGTAAGAATACAAATAAAACCAGACGATGCCACAACACTGCACTGAAAGGGATGTTGGCTGGTCCAGATACCGGCACTGCAAATTGCTGCACAGAGCCAAAGGGGCGCTGGCTGAAAGCACAGACGCAGCGCTTGGATAGACCAGCCGTGGCACCAGGCTGGGAGTCATCTAGTGCAAAGCCCGTCGCCGGCGAGACCCCCAGAGAGAAACCGGCTGACCTTCTACAAGTACGCCACTTCACAGTGGAAGGGTGCGCAGATGAAGGGGGCATATCATGGACAAGGTTAGGTTAGAGGAAGCGAAAGGTGCCACTGGGTTTGCTGTTCCCTCCGACCATTAGGCCCTGCAAGTATGCTCCTGTTCTCTGGAGGCACCAAGCAGTGTAGGAGGGCTGGTTGATTCGGAAAGTCCCAAAACAACGCTGGGGGCTATGAAAGACACCCCATAGTGTTCTTTAACCTGAGCCAAAGTAAACAAACTTTTTTAAATTTCTCTTCAATCACGATACCATTTATCTTTTCATACTTTATTAGAACCAGTGCGACCTGTGGCAATTTTATCTGTTCCTACTGCCATACTCTATTCTTTGTCGTCATTTTGTTTTGGCCATTGCAATCTGTCATCTGGTTCCTCTCTACTTCCCTTTTTCATAACAATATTGTCTTATTTCTCTTCTCTTCTTCGTAAGGAGTAGGTAAGCATTGTATCTATGATGGCAGGTATGATCCCGTTCACAAAAACATGAACAAGAGTGCTGTGGACGTGTCTTTCGGCTATGCATGCAGGCGGCAAGCAACAGCAATTGCAGGAACTGAGTGGGCCAGTGCATGTCACGATGCAACCACATCCTTGGCACCGAAACCAAAACTGCTTCGTAGGAACAACAGGTATTATGGTAAATTGTTCAGGATGCTATGATGCCTGCTATATTTTTCTAAAGTTCAGAAAGTTTGGACCTTCACTGAACGGGTAAAAATTTGTCACAAATGTTGCGTCAGTACTTAAGGGCATTTCACAAAGGCATTTGTGCATTTGGCTCCCATCGTATTGCAGTCGCTGCTGGTGGAAATCAATGACCTCGTGCTGCAACACGAGCGCACAGCAGCAGCAATACCACTGCAGCAACTGTGGTACCCGACAGGCTTACGACACGTGTGTTCAGTGAGGAGCAGGCTAGTTAATGATGTTGATTGGAAGATACCATTATTCAACTTAACCCAAAAGCTCAGGCAAGATTCCGCACTCAAGTGTAGCTGCACCTGCTTTGTCTATTAGCAAGCCTTGAAGAGTTGGTGTGAATATTCATTAAATTCTGACCATGAGTGTTTGAACATTGCCTTTGCAAAGAAAATGGTGTGGAGAAGAGAGGGCAACTGAAAAAAAAGAAAGAAATAAACTATTCAGTTTCAAGAACTTCCTAAATGAATATCTCACAGCTAACTTCTACGGTGGGATAAGTTCCCGTCATTCATGCTCCCTATGGTAGTATGGGGCACCATACGGCTAAGAAACAAAGAACCAGTGATAGTAGATTCTATTTAAGACAAAACATTCTTTAAAGCTGACAATTTTGTGACGCACTATTATTCTGCTGCGACTACAGTGCAGGCAACTTACAAGTTTCGAATGCAGAGAAGTTCAAATTCAATAAACCGCCAGAATTTTGCAAACATCACAAGGTAGCATCAGGAATTTTGGCTCAGAAGTGAGAGTGGCCATTCACCTGGAAGCTAAGCCACCGTGAGCATCATATTTTAGGTTTGCTCTGTTCTCACAGAGCTGCAGGATTTCGTATAATATTAACATAGCATTAACACATGCTAGTGTGACCGCAAGTTCCTGTTTTTCATCAAACTTAGCTGGTCACCAGCCTCTCTGGCGGCATCTACTCCCCTAAACGTGCGTTCCATGCTCCAGTACAATGCACGCACAAATACGACAGCGCTGCGCAGTTTTTCCATAGTTTCAAAATCACTTTGCATGCCAACAAAAGCAAGCTCATGAAGAAAAACATTCAGGCGTAGCAATAACAGCATAGCAATAACACGAACAGAATACAAGCTAAATACAGTAAATGAAAAATGAAAAGCGCGTTGTAATTTCTGAGCAGACATACGATTGAGTGCAGCCATGTGCCGGCCTTCAGTCACTTACGATATTGCTTACCAGTACTTCACTTTCAACTTTAGCTAACAAAACACACGAAGAGCACATCGAAAGAAGCAAATGAGAACCAAAAATCACGCTTTGCTGCCGAAGAACGATGACGTAATGCTGCAAGGTAAATGGTCAGGCAACTTCAGCACAGTGAATGCGGCTGGCCGCTCGTATCAACTTACTTGCGCACCCCGCAAGCTGTGTGTAATCGGCGTTGTTGTGCGTAGGAGGCAGCAAGCACGTTCGGAGAGGTCCACGCCAGCTCGTTTTTTAAAGGTTTTGTCAACATCGCAGTAACATTTCAGCTTGCAGCAACTAGCAGTCCTGCTGCGCTGTCAGCTTGAAAACTCACACGAGTTTCGCGGGCAAGTGTGAACATGTCAGGTTGAGGTTCACAGGTGCAGAGCTACACATTTTTAACAATAACACTGCATTGCAGAAACCCACATTCAGGTCCAAAACTAAAAAGAATAATAAATTGTATGCAGCGAGTTTATTCTTAAATCGATATTCTTGAGAAAACAAATATTATTTTCTTTTGTTTCTTCGGAGCTATAAGCGCGCCAATTTTGAAAGATTTTGTGGCGGGTGAAAGAGTAATGTGACTGATTGGGTTAGTTGGTGTGGAATATAGTTCTCTATAGTGCAGAAGCATATTGTTTGAAAGTGCGAAACGTTTTACAGCGAGAGAGGAAAACAACTATACGAAGAACCCAGGTATGTTGTTGAAAATGCTGTAAGCTCACTCATCATCTTATCATCATCGTCTGCAACGTGCCGTGCGTTTGAAAATGACGGCTCCAAGTTAAAAACCGTATTCATGTCCGTATTCGTCCTCGAGGTCAGTAATTAACTTTTGCTTTAATATCTTGCATTGTCACGTGCATTTCGCTATGTTGCAGCACTGTTGAAAGATCGGGCAACGATTGTAGACTAGCGACAACTGGTCTCCGAACAAGCATGGGTTCGTGTGTTCCGATCATTTCGCGCCTCCACGCCTTTGTAAGCACTTGAAAGCGAATGCCGTGCCGACCTAGTAACGTTGGTGCCGACAGTGTTCGACCAGACCAAGCAGAGCGAGCCGTCTGCACCACGAAGAAAAGCCGTCAAAAGGAGAGCGGAAGTGCGTGAGGGAACTTTTAAACGATCATGTAAATATCCGATGGTATTCCATTGCAGCCGAAAGTGCCCACCTTTTGAGTGACGCACGAGTATGTCATGTAATAATTACTGACGTCGGTATCACTCAGGCTCGTTCGTTCACCATCAAGCAATTGATCCGAATGGAATTTTTCGAGCGAAATCGAAAATTATGGCTGTTGCACAGCGCAACTATCTTGACCAAGTTGGTTGAGCTCGCCGAGCTCAAAGGTAGAGACAGCGCACGAGCGCGAAGGCCGAATTGCAATTGAGTGGATTCGGATCGAGCGAAATCGCGGTCGTAAGTGCGCGCGTGTAGAAGCATTCGATCCAAATCATTAGCTCCTTCGTGATGGAAGCCGTATGTCCGTGTGACAGAGGCATATATACTCCATCGTGAGTGGCCGGCAATACCAGGGAATACCACGAGATTCACAGCCGTTGTGGTTTGGGCGCATTACTTCGAACGCTTTGTCTAAAGTTATGTCGAACGTACGCGAATTCCAGAAGCTAAAGGCACGTCGGATGTCAAGAATAAAGAATTTCTCGCTTTTGCGGCGCTCGTGCTGAGTCAGCCATGCCGCATTATACCTTTCTCGCGCCTTATGGCGCTCTAACTTCATCATAACATCACTGATTTTCCTGGCGGAGCAGTAGGGACCGTAGTCGAGACAGGGCCATGCTCTCCTGGAGCAGTATCCTCGCTCGTGCCAGGCTTTCCGTATGCTGCTCTCCGTGACGTTTCAAAAGCATATTTTAATGCTCCCCTTCGAGTTAAATTAATGAACGTCCTTCTTCAAAAAACATGTGCAATAATGGCTAGGCGGGTGCCGCGGAGCCAGCGAAACGGAAGCAAAGCAGATGCGTCCGACGTATCTTTAGCTTCTGGATTCGAGTACGTTCGACGTGCCCTTAGTCTGTATACCACGAAACCCGGTCGAGGCGACTTGTAGCACTAGCAGCGTCACTTGGAAAATCAACCAATTTGCGCTGTATGAAAGTATGTGACAATGTTTAACAACGTGCAGCAGCATCAGTAGGATCATCACCGTAAAGAAAGATACTGTTTAGCTCCGAGTATATTTCCGCAATATTTCACAATTGCTTTCACGTTCCTTTTGTTGTTATACTGGGTTGCTTTGCGTTCTCAACTGGTGGGAGCAAGGAAACGGTAATGCGTCTATTTCGCTGTTTGCGCACATTGTTGATAATGTGCCTTGTGCACGTGATTACTTGAATATACTGCTTCAGTATAGTGTGCTATGGAGCAAGGAAATCTATACCTGGGTGAGTTTATCGTACTTCAGACACAATTACCATCTTTAGAGGAAGCCCCGTGGGAAGCCAGATACCATGTGCACCTGAAGCAAATTGCTCTAGGCACCTTATAAAATACGTGGATGGCGGAAGTCAGTTAAAATACTTCCCTAAAAATGTGATGTTAAGTTTCAGCTAAAACAGCTAGTGGCATTATGTTTAGCTTCCCTAGAATTTCGTCTACAATGCTTACAATTTTTTCGTATGCCAGCAGCATGTACAAGAAGCGCTTGGTGCGGCAGAGCCGGAGAGGGGCCATGCGAAGAGTAGCAATCAGCATGACTTGAGCTGCACGCCTCCAAAGGCAGCCACGTCCGTGGCTGCCTTTGGAGGCGTGCAGCATGGTAGGCTCTGCTCGGTGCCGCAGTGTATGTGCTTTCATTGACTTGTTTCGTCGAATTTGACGCGGTCTCGCGTGCATATTTCCAAATTTGACCAGCAGCCTCTGCATGTATGTAAAGATGTTCGCGCAAACTCACGCGATGCCTCTTTTTATACTCCCGTTGCACCTCGAAAAAACTCCGTCCATTGCAAAGCAATAAATAAAGAAAAGACAGAAGAAAAAAGCTCCCATAATTCCACGCAAGAATTCCGCTCGCACGGAGTAAAAATTCTACTCCGATCATACGGAGCATAATAAACTCCGAACCGGGGGGTCGCTAGAGGACAAGCATTATACTCCCACCTCGGAGTTATTTCCGTTTACAGTGTACCTATTATAGTACTTTCAAATGTTGTCAAGCAGACATTTAAGGCGGTAAAGCCTCACCGCTTAATCAGAACCGCAGTGCAGGTAGGAGTTTAAACTTTCGTTTTCAGCTCGTTTCGGCGCTTCCGAAGGAGACGACGCGGCCGCTGTGTTCATGTGATCCCTCATGCCACGTCACGCCGACGGTGGCGCCAGCTTTTCCAGTGGTGGAGCTCGCCCCCAATAGTGTTCGAGCCCGATTTATCTGTCTAAAGCATAGCCGAACTGTTCTAAAGACAGTTGTTCTTTACGAGGGGTATACAGTTGTAAGTTACGCCGTAACCTTTTGCGGTTGCACAGTTCTCATATATTTGTGCGTAAAGAGAACCACGATACGTGACAGATAAGCGTAGATACTCCATCCCGTAAAATTTAACCACGTGCGATTGGTCCGCATGCTTCTTTTTTCTTCGCTCTTCACGCGTATCCTAAGGTCACGTATGTGCGATAGATCAAAGTAAGAAGATATAATATTATGACGCACTGCTAGCTGAACGTTGCTCGCGTCCTTTTCCGATAACATTCTGAACGCACGCTGAGCAACGGCACAGAGAGCGCTACGTTTGTTTCACGTGTTTCTCGTGAACCTTTGTTGCAAGGACACGGCCGGCAAGTGGTCTAGCTATAGTTCGGCAGCAAAACGACAAAGACCAGGGCACACTCCATGGCGTTCTCCTCGTTGTGTGCGACAGGGAAGCAACTGCTGCACTTCGCTTGCCGCTGCTTAGGTAAGTGGTGCGCGCCAGCGCAGCGTTCTCGCTGATCGCTTGTCCTCGAGCTCTCGGGATACGGACGTCTGAGCGAACCTGAAGGTAAGCGGCGCCGAACTAAAATTAATTAGGCGCAATGATAATGAGCATTTGGAAGATAATGAAACAGAGTTTAACGTCCCGGAACTGTACGTTATTTTTTTTTTGAGGATCGCCGTATAGGGGACGGCTCCAGATTAATTTTCGCTACTTGAATTTCTTTAACATGCACCGAAAACTCGGTACACGAGCGTGCTTGCATTCAGCCGTCTTAAAAAAAAATGCAGAATAACACTTTCTGAGATGTCGTAGCTGCCGCCATTGATGAATTTCAGGTATTTGTATTATCGAACAACAAATGAACAATTCTATAGAAATGTGGTAATTGCATCTCTAACGCTAAAGTGTAAATGCATACTGAACTTTCAATGAGATTTCTTCCATGCAACGGCGTTCAGTGAAACTGCGGTAATTATACGGGCTCGGTTAATTGAACCACCACGTGATACCTTCACCATCGGTGCAGCTTATAAACGCAAGTAGCTCAGACAAGGAAGATCTTTTAAGAGTGCACAATTAAAAAAAAAAGCATGCATGTGTGAGAAAGGTGTTCTAGAAAAAAATTCTATAGACTGACAGAATGACACAATGCAGTATTGTTCCCGTAACGCAGCTTAGCCTTTCACATCGCCGGAAAGCGCATGTAGGCGCTGGCGTCGGTGTCAGCTCGCATCTGGTTGTGGAAAAAAAAAACGACTATTATTTCTGGAGAAAAAGTGCCTGGAACCGAGCGACTTTGTACACTTAATATTTCCCCTCTCTCCTCTGCCCACGTGACCCGCTATAGGGTAGACGCGCGGGTGACGCCAAGATCTGTACCAGTCGGATATAGGCTGGTCAGATATGGGAGGCTGGGGGAGGCGCAGGCAAATTGCGTGTCCGCTTCAAAAAACTCCTCCACACTGGCACCGATCAACTAAATTGCGGAACCTGCAAGTTCCGCAATCTCACTATATCCCCAACGGCTTACGAGCTTAATGGTACAATGACCATCCTAAGATCAAACTGCGAGTGACTTATGCTGTCGCTATTGCAGATACTGTGAACATATACCAAATAGTTCCTTTACATTTGTTCGCCCGGTAACGTACTTTCTACTCCGCTTTTATTAATTTTTTTTGTTGTTGCGCCCCCGTTGTGGCTTTTGAGTTGTCAGTCGTCGCAGGTATGGCCAACACAGTCTCTTGTCGTGGCATGTACAGTCAACGGACTACGGGAAAACGTTCAATTTACGAGCAGCCTGTAACAGCAGTCAGCAAAACCGAGCGTCACAATGTTCTTCACACGTGCTGGTAGAGGCTGTAAATGCGAATGCTAGGCTGCGTTTTCAGGCTGCGCAGATATTCAGCTTTTTCTCATATTTCGTGTTCCGTAAAATTTTGCGGTTGGCTGTACCTGTGGCACTCGCTTAACACTGCCTTTGTGACATAACCTGCCCATCGCGACCAACAAAGACAGCCTGTCGTTGTAGTCACTACCGTCATTTTTCTTTATTTATTGCTGTCCAGTAACTGATTACCGTAGGAGCAGTACTTTTTCACTGTGGAATACTGTGCATTGAGGTGGCTAGTACAGCCGTCTCTCAAGGCTATATCCAAAGCTTTTCTGTTAGTCCCCCTCCCTCATCTCCTGTCATTCTTTTATTAATTATGTCTCCCTCTCCTTTTCCCTGGATCAGTGTCCTTGTTCACTCAGATCAATGCGGTGCTGCTCTCCCCTTAACACTCTCTACAACGTCTTCCTCTTTGCCGTTGTCCTTGACGCCACTCAAAGCCGATATAAGTGGCATAGATGAATCAAGTCTAAAGTCTGCACCCAGCAACCTTGACCGTTCTGGTTGTATTGCACATTGCTTTGCGTGGAGTCGTTTTATCACAACACCGTTGGAGGTTGGTATTGCTTTAAAATTAGCAAGACATGCGAATCTTGTGCAAGAACTAGGCCCTGTGCAAAATTTTCCTGTCTAATAAAGCGCTCGCTGTATTAATGAAAAGTAGCAACTTCTTTAGTACAGACAGTATGTTGTCTCGTGAACACTGCGCTGAGTGGAAAATTGGCAGAAAACGAAGAGGGGCAATGCAGACAGATGGTACGTTACGTAGTTTGTGCCTCGTACCTATAGCATATAGTTCTCACAAGTGATTTCTCAGGGTGTCTTTGACATGTTTCTCTCAACTGCTTTTCGCGCGTTGTTTTATTTCAGCTGACTGAGACCACACCATGCCAGTGCGCCTTTCCGCCTTCCGGAACACGTGACATGGGTGCCGCTATTGCAGGTCAACCTGACATATCTCAACGCCTACTCTCTTTGCCATGGACACCACACTGAGTGAGCACATGGCGTGGCTTGACAGCGTCGTGTGGTAAACGGGACAGCGAGCACCACCGCTCTGAATCACCTCGCCTCTCCACACTGCCGTGTCCACTCACGAAGACTGCTGTCGTGGCTGGTACAGAGAGAACATTTTCTCTCCATACCACCACAGTGAATACAGCGCGGACGGCGCATGCGCATCAGCATCGCACAATGACGGCGAATAACGATGACTTGTGTGTACGACGCATCCCTCTGCTGCGCGTCTGCTCCCTTCTTCACAATCTTTCTCGGGCGGAGGAAGTCTCTGTCCGCAGTCTTCGGGCTGGGGCGGCCCTTACATCAGCCACCACTCGTGTTTGTGGTCAACCACACGAAGACAGTGTCCAGTGTCCGAAGTGCTCTGCTCCTGCGTCTGCAGCGGGTGCCCGCCATTTGCTTTGGTCGACGTGCCCAGGGACAAAGGCAATTCGAGCAAGTGTACTTAAAGGTGTGAAATCGAACAGTTATCAAGCTGAAGACTATGAGAGATGGATTATGGACAACCAGTTCTATAAGTCACTGTTGCAATATCTCTGTGAAACGGACCTGCATGCTTATATTTAGTTTAACACTGACGTTACGCCACGTGGCAACCTAAGTTACAAAAAGAATGCATAGCAAGCCGCGTTTTTTGAACACAATACAGTTTTATTCAAGTTCTAGTGCTGTCATTACTTTCGTGCTTTCTCATTTCTCTCACAAAGTATCTTGCTTATGTTTCATTGCGGTTAATGCGACATCTTTAGGTAAGAAAGAGCGATGGAAAAAGGCACTGACTAGGCGCATTTGGGTTACAGAGGAACTAACCTCTCTTCTTCACTGCTTTATCCAAGACGTATTTCTGATGTATGATCCTATGCCTTAGCACATTCCTCCCCGGTGTATTTTACGCAGTGCATTCTCTCTGAAGCGGCGTACTTTCGTCCTGTTGTGTACACGAGCGGGAATGACTACACCTCGCGAATAACACTGTGTCTCTATTACAGGCAAAAATGAGCTCCGACTCAATGCTTGTGCCGCCTAATTATTTCAATAGCAGTGCAAACTTGCTAATCTCCATTTAAAGCACCAACTGCTCTTTTTTAAAACCGATAAATAGGTTTCATAGGGAAGGAGAGGGAAGGTGGCAGGCGAGTGCTGTCGCATGTCGTTTCAGTTCAGGTTTTCTGGCAGACACTAATTTCCTGCGGGTGGGCGGCGTCCTCGGTGTGCCCTCCCCCCACACCATAGGCCCCTGTCACGGTACAAATAAATAGTGAATTCTTGCGCAAGTTTGTCTTCGCAATATTGATGATGACAGAAAGCGTGATTTTCTAGTCATTATTGCGTGGACGGACTCACGTAACCCGCCGTTGTCGCACAGTGCATGGCTGTGGCGTACTTCTGCTGGGCACGAAATCGTGGGTCCCACTGTTGGCCACGGCGGCTGCATGTCAGTGAATGTAAAATGCAAAAAAAAGAAAAGAAAGAAGAGAAAAGAAAACCCCGCCAGAATGCAGGGTTAGATTTACGTGCTCGGTAAAGAACTCCAGGCGTTAAAAAACCATTCAGAGCCCTTCGCTACGGCGTCACTCGCAGGGTGAGTGTTGCTTTGGGACGTTAGACCCCACGAATAACTAAACTGACTCGAGGGAAAAGAAGTTCAGCGATAATTTCAAGGCGCGCGCTCTCGTTCGAGCGCTCGAGGCGAGGAACGAGAACGAAGAAAACGGGCAAGCTGGAAGCCGTTCGCGTTCTACGCCGACGAACGGCATCGCAGCGCTGAGCCGCCATGTCACAGGTACGACGATAGTCGCCATACTTTTTGCTTTTACTTCTTGGCACAAAGCGCTTCGAACAAAAGATTTTGTACCAGTTGGACAGGTACGGCAACGTCCCATATCTGTACCGAGAGGCGTTAGACCTTTGTTTCAAAGAAATACGTCCGCGTAAGTAACAATGTTTGCCTCCTAGTTTCGACGCATGAAGGGACACCAGTTTGAATGTTTATGAAAGAGTCGAAGTGAAGCTCACGTTAATTGGTGTGAGAGTTGTAATTTTCCGCAAACCCTGTATAGAAGGGCCTGAAATACAGGTTCGCGATGGACATCCAATGACGAAAACCTTTGTTTCCGCCAATGAGTAGCGGGTTTAAGTGCTTCGTAGCCTAATGAGCGGACACGTTGCTTCGTCTGAGATAACAGCGAAGCGGATACGTACTCAGCGCAGACGTATGCAAGATTACCGGAACAAGCTGCGGGAGCAGCGGCGCTATGCTGACCGCCTTGAACGGTGTTAATTGTGCCAACCGTGAAAATGACATTATGACGCAGTCATTTTTGACCAGCTGGAGGTCTTAAACATGCATACAGAGAGCAGTATAAACTACATGGTTTTTGCACCTCGTTCACACTGGAATGCAGGAACAGTGGCTCGGAATCGAGCTTGCTACTTCATGCTTCCCTTTAATTTTACTTTCTCTGTGTTCTTTTTTTATTTCTCGCGTTCATTTAAAGCTGCAGGTATTTCGCGTGCGATCCCCGCTTATTTCATGACAGACCAAGGTGTTAGGGGTCTTCTTTCTTTCCACTTTGAAACCACGATCTCAGCTAATGAACGACCTAATGAGCGAAACATGATTAAATCTAGGCTGGACACGCGTGGTGTTACCTTCCTAGCGAAATGAGTAATTGACTAATGCACTTGACAGTATGAGCGGACTGGCTTAATGCAACAAGTTACTGATTGACGAACTGAATGTTTGGCTATCTGATTGACGAAGTAGTTATTTTTTTGTAGGGCTATACGTCTAACTTTATATCCGAGTGCCTGGCTGGTGAATATCGCGAGCGGCCGAGCTAAGAGTGACCGAGTATCTCATTTGTTAGCTCATTGCCTTAGTTCCCAGTACTATACTGTTATACTATACAGACGGAACAACTGATGGATATGTTGTCTGTATTGCCGGCCGGTGGTCTGACTGGCTTAGAAGGATCACCACGCAGTGGCAGTCACGTGGGAGCCGGACATAGCGACACTGCGACATTTGCTCAAGCTCGCTCGGTATACTGGTTGTGAGGGCCAATGCAGCAGCATAGCGGAGAGTCCAGCGTACTGGAGAGAGTGCCAAAGCGTTTACTGTTCCCGCACATAGCATGTCGTGACGTCACGACACGGTATATTCCTGGGAACTAAACCGAAAACTGGCCGAGAACATATATTGGAATAAATTATTAACAGCGCTCTGAGGCATGTCATTATTTTCCCTAGGGTTTAGAGGCATAGGAGTTTCATTTACCACAAGAAATTATCAGTCGAAACTATCATGTCAGTACCGTGCCTTCAATGAATGCACGGTCGAGTTGGTGGCCGAGTGACAATACCTGAAGGTTTGACACGGCTAACGGCCCTGGGCGACAGACGGTGTGATTAACTTACCGACTAAACTTTAGTGTCTGAATGATCGGTGCACAGACGAGACTACGTGCTGAATGACCCGAACGACTGGTCCGGCTGATTGGGTCGCCGACGTAGTGTCTGATTGAACGTCATTTCAGGTGCCACCGCGAGCGCCCGGCGCCAAGCCGCCTTCAGACACTCCGGGGCCGTCAGCAGATGGCTCCAGGACACCTGGTGACGTGGAAGACGTGCCGAGTGTGGCCACCAGGCAGCTCGCTAGCGTCTCTGAAAGTCCCCTCTTCTCTTCGGGCAAGAAGAGCGTTCGCGCCGGCGTGGCCCCGTCACGAAACCGCTCCATGTCAATCATGCCGACAGCACGCGACCAGGTCGGTCGCATGGCTTCTCAATGGGACACTAGATAAGAATAGTTAGCTGTATCAGAAAAGCATGCTTATACAAGAGCAAAGCTGCCACTATTACCAGGAGCGAAGGCTCGGCAAGTCATAAAAGTTGAAAAAAGAAAGCGAAATCCGACCGGGAACGACACCTCCCTGAAGATCCTGTCCATGATCGGTGTGACGTCATGTATTCTGACAGCGTCTGCTTGGAGTCTGTTTAAAGCTATACGGGGGTATACATTGCATATTCCACTGAAATCAATAACTCAAGCGTTGCAAGTTCCAGACCTGGAATGGGGACAAAACGGCCCAAATACGAGAACGAACGTTGAAATCTATGACGTCACACGGACGTACTTGTGCATGGGTGCTAAATTTGAAACAAAGAAATTAGTCTTGATTTCTTTGGCTACACTCGGTGGAAAACCGATAACTGAATACGAGCTTCGCCCATATGACCATACTGCATTTTCCTTGTGTGCATTGACCATTTCTAGGCACACATGTAGTTTTGGAGGGACACTTTACTGAAAGCAGTTGTCACCACCGTCACGTCATAAGACTCTGCGAACGTAGCTGGCAGCGCCATGAAAACCAATTCTCTATGCGTTAAACATCGGGATATTCGTACTGCACTCTTAGTTTGTCCTCACTGTTTGTCATCAATGAACAAAAAGAGGCAATTCAAGGAGTACTTTACCTGTTTACTTTATTTAATTGTAATTTCTTAAAGGCGTGCTCATACCGGCGAATTGGAGTCGGTGCTGCCAAGTTTGTGGCAAATTGTCGCATGGGCTAAATAAATTCGCCGACGATTACGGCACTGCCTAATGCGAATTTCGAGCGCAGCTGTTTAGGTGTTTTGAATTCGCGATATATTGTCGCAAAGAATGTGTCTGAACGATAGGGTCCTCTCGGCCGCGGCGCTGAGCCTCTGCTCGGGCAGCATGTTTGGCAGCTGCGTCAGACGAAGCATTTCCACCGGTTGCGTCGTTCACTGTTCAGAAGAACGCGCGGCGTGCGCAGAGCGCATACTCTCCAGTGGCGGCGGCACTGTGCCGCCTCGGCACTTCGTTTCCATCGCGCTCACTGCGTGCCTGTTCGCCGCCGTTGAGCACGTCTCGTGCGGCAATCCGCTTTCCTCCTCGCCCCTTCGCCATACTCTCCTCCTGCGCTTTCCTCATCGTGCGACACAGGACACTACTACGTGCGCTCCTGACATTCGCCGAGGCTGTCGGCCTCGCCAACCGCCTTTAGCTCCATCACATTTCCGCGGCGTGCTGCTGTTTCTGATGCACTTTCTCTCCCTCTACTTTCATTCCCTACCCCCTGTGCAGCGCGGTTGAGGTGTCCTCTGCTGAGAGACAGTTACTGCGCTGCACTTTACCCCAACCTTTCCTTCCCATCATCAAGAATCTCCTTCTCTCTCTCTCATCGTGCTTCCGCTGCGCCCGCCCAATAGCTCACCTCCTCCGCTTTCCTCCTGGTGCTAGCTTCGTTCTCGCCGTCCTTCATCACTCGCTGTGCCCCGCGTTCGCTCTTTCTTACTTCGCTGCGCTCGTTAGCTCGGTTACGAGGGACGCCGGCGCTCAACGCAGGAACGGGCAAGAGCAGCGCTCTAAAAACGGCTCATTTCAGTCCTTCGCCAGCTGCTCAGTCTTTCAGCTGTGTAACTGCAGTGGCAAAGCTTTGAGACTAGTTGAGAAAGCATAAGTTGACTAAGCTCACTGGTAAAACGCTAGATAGAACTTATACATAAAAGGGCTGCTCCTTTTGTGGCCAATTCCTACTGGCCCTCGCGTATCTCGGCTGCCTGTTTCCGCCGTCGCTCGCTGCTTAAGCTGGTTTGCCAGCCGTGGCCAAGTGTGTAGGGTGTTTTCTTCTACTGCGAAAAGTATTTGGTTCTAAACCCACACCCGGACGCCGACCGGAATACGAATTGGGCACGAGCGTACCCCGGGCAGGCAGCCGGCTTTCTTCTGATATGCTCACTTGGAGAGCCTGCACTATAGCCCCTTCGTCGAATAAGTTTAGAATGACCACACCCTACACAAGCTGTGTCGTTATGCCTATGGCTCAGACGGCTCTCTTGCCAAGGCGCACATAGTGGCAAGCTGCAGTGAAGTCGAATTCACGACCAACCCAAGCGTTCACCGCATCCCTGGGCCGCAAGAACGTCGGCCGACCGAAAGCAGTATTCTCTTAAAAAAAAAGTCAGCTTCGTCCGAAGGGCGGAGCATCGATTGCGATAACAAATTAGCAGACAGCTATACGAAGTAAGGATATTGGCTTTATCGGCCGCATAAACTTGGAAACATTCGCCTACTAACTGAATTAACAAGCATGGCGTCAGCGCGTACGAGCAAGCATGATCACATCACAGTCGATGAACGCGGACACTCGCTGTCAAAGATCTGGTGTGAGCAAGCGCGGCAGCAGCAGCGAGCGAAGTGACCTTCGGGCCGTATATCGGCTTCAACGCAAGAGCGGCTAGAACACAGCGAGCACAAAGGTATGAGCCATGTGCAGATCACTTTCAAGATATGGCGCACGCGACCGCGCGTAGCCGTGCAAAGTACGCACTTAATGACAGAATCGAAGCCACCCCCCCTCTCCCTCCCGCGCTGCTTCCCCTCTTTCCTCCATAAACGACGTGCGAGATTTAGCCGCGGTCGTCAGTTACTTTTGCACCCGGTCGCGAGGTGCACAGTTGCTGCCGGAGCACAACGCTCCCCCCCCCCCCCCCCCCATCCCCCATGGCCTTGCGCGCGGCGGATGATTCGCCTGCGTTCACTCACACATACAATATACGACGCGCGGCGACTGTGTTATCGCCCTCGGACTTTATACGAAACACCACGGCGCCGCCGACGGCAAGAATGCGCCTGGAGTGTCCATATAATTGCTATTGCAATTAAAAAAAGAAGAGAAAAAGAAGAAGAAAGCGCATTTTTTTTCGTATTCCTTACAATAATGCTGTTTGGTTTTCGTATTCTTTTTCTCGTAACCTTGTCAATTAGTGCGGCGTACAATTACTGAAGATGGTTTTCCATCTATCACAATTTTGCTTGCTCTTTCGCGTGCTCATATTGTCCAATTTGTTATGTTGGTTCAAGTTCTGAATGGGCTCTTGTGCGAGATGTGCGCATTTGTCCCGTCATGCATGACGCAGCTGGAGTTAGGCTTAGCGTCACGCGTGCCATTCAGAGAGGCGTACACTCTTAACCAGAATTACACCATTTCGGCCGCATCTTGCCACACAACAGTAATCGTCATCTGTCTTGCCCGCATTTCCTTTCTTTAACGCTGCGAGCCCGGTACTTCCCAGTAACGAACGGAAAGCGCGTTATCAGCATCACATAGCATTACCGACAGGAAAGTAGGGGGCGCGGCGTTTTCAAGGAAGGAAACGCAAGCAAGGCAGATGACAATTATTGTTGTGTGGCAGACATACACCGCAAAGGGTGTAAACGTTTTTTAGAGTGTAGCTCAGCACACTCTTAGGCAAAGTTACACCCTTTGGCTTGCCCCTTCTGCCGCACAACAATAATCGTTATCTGCCTTGATGCGCTTCCTTTCTTTAACGCTGCGAGCCCGGAACTTTCCAGTAACGAACGACACGCGCGTTATCAGAAGGGGCACTCCCAAGGGTGTAAACTGTTCTATGCTGATAACGCGCGTGCCGTTCGTTACTGGAAAGTACCGGGCTCACAGCGTTAAAGAAAGGAAGCGCATCAAGTCAGATAACGATTATTGTTGTGTGGCAGAAGGGGCAAGCCAAAGGGTGTAACTTTGCCTAAGAGTGCAGTACATTTGTCCATTCGACCAGGAATTACCGCGTTTGGGGGAGCTCACTATGTCGCAGTAGGTACCTGTATTTTAACAGACTGAAGACTAAATCCATCAGGAGTTGTAAGGCCTACGAATGTGCAAAATTTTAGCAAAAATTTCACACTTGTTTAGTTGGCTATGCATCTATTTTCCTCCACCCCAACTCCCTGCCATCGATACGTACGGCCCAAAAATAGCCTGAACAAACTCGGGCAGCAAGACAGAGAGATATCCAATCTCTTTGACCACGGCCGAACTTGGTCCGTCTCTACAGGGTGCGAGGACTTACGGAGGCGCCTCCCTTGCGTAGGATGAGGGATCACGCGGCGCGCTCCTCATATGTTTCGCTTACGGCGCTCAATAAAAAAACACCACGCGACAGTTCTCCTGGACATTTATGTAAGTACTCTCAAAACTAGGGAAGTTTTTGACTGTCCATATAATAATCTTGGGCAAACGGAAAGCACAGAATCATTTACAGACGATATCTCTCTACCGAATACATACAGTGAACGCCACTACACGCGGTCGCCGTGATGGAGTCTCCCGAACCGGCTTTTTGCGTGAAAGGTAGGCAAACGCTGAGAGTAAACTATGTGAAATATGTTATTATAGTGGGCTGTCTGTGTAATCAAATGCAGCATAACAGAGTGAAGCTTCAATGCAGCGATCGCACGGATTCGCAGCGACCGACTGCGCGTCTGCATGCATGTCCGCGCACAATGTTTTGCTTTTGCTGTGAGCGCGTTTTCGCACCGTGCCGTGAGATTTAGGCTGCATCATATGCGCATTTGACAGTACACTAGCAACCATTGTTGCTTGGACGCTACCAGAGCTGTTCAAAAAGAATTTCGTTGTAGAGACTTCGACGCTTACGGCGAATGTGATGTGCCGCCGCGACGATTCAATCTTTTTGTCTTCTGAATTCTTGGACATTTCAATATTATTTCCGAAGTTCCGATGCACTGTACGTTTATCAGCCTTCTCAGCGTGGAGAACTTCTCAGCGTTCCAGGGAACTTGCCAGTATCTAGCATCAATAAGTTCATAGACCCAATAAAGCGTCATGACATTAGCCGGGCAGCGGGCAAGCGTCTCCGTGCGCATTTTCTGCTACTCACCGAACATCGCAGTCCCGGCGCCCTAGCAGAAATATTCCTCGCGTCTGTGCTTGCTGCATACACGAGTTGTAGCCGATGGCTGTTTGCCGGTTCTAAGTTTCACGAGCCAAGATTCACGCAGCTCCTTGTCCTGCGGCTACGTGTGTATAAGGGCACGTTCACACCGAAGGCGGAGCGGACAAGCGGACAAGCGGATCCGGCCAAGCGGCCGCGGATTTTCCGCTTTGCGGAAAATACGCGGCCGCTTGGCCGGATCACGCCCGGACCGATTTTTTCCGCGCGGATAAGTTGGCCGCTTTGGCCGCAGCCAATCAGAACCCGACATTGCGGAAGCGCTGGTGAAGGAATGTAAACGAATGTCTTTCTCTGGGCTTTTCGCTTCTGTTATTCAAAAGCGTCAAAACGGCAAGTTGGGCTAGTTGGTTGGGATTGATAGTAAGGTTTGTTACAGCGCAACACAAGACGAGGACAAAAGAAGGTATAAAACAACGACACGGCGCCGTGTCGTCGCTTTATACCTTCTTTTGTCCTTGTCTTGTGTTGCGCTGTAACAGATCTTGAAAATCGACTAGACAAGTGGCGAGTGAAATGCCAACGATCTCGTCTTCTTCGTCTGAGCTCATCATTTTGCAGAAGTAGATAGCGGACGGGAGTGCGCCGACCCCCGAAGAAAAAATTACCGACGATTACGTTACTTCCTAATGCGAAATTTGAGCGCAGCAAATAAGCTGTTTCACCTTTTCGATAGATTGAGGCAAAGAAATCGAGCAACACATGTATGCGCTATCACAGAATTTTTTTTATATTTCCCGTACTCCTGGATCATCTCGACGGCGGCGACGGTAAGCTTCTGCTTCGGCGGCACGCACCTCTGGATTCTGACGGCGACGGCGCTGGGCCTCTGCTCTGGCAGCTCGTTTAGCAGCAGCAGCAGCAGCAGCAGCAGCAGCAGCAGACGGAGGACTTCCATCGGTCGTCTCGCTCATGGCTCAGAAAGAACTGGCAGATAATTTCGCAGTGGCGAACGGCGGCGGCAATTTCGGCTCGGGCGGTGCACATATACAGATCCGCCGCCACCGATCTGGCTCTCTGATTGCCACCGCACAGGGCGAACGGCAGCGGCAATTTCGGCTCGGGCGGTGCACATATACAGATCCGCCGCCACCGCCCTGGCTCTCTGATTGCCACCGCACAGGGGTTGCATTGGAGGAGGAGCGAAGAAAGGAATTAAGTTCGAGCCGGCGCTTTGACAACCGGAGACTCGCAGGAAGAGGGGGGAGGGGGGCGGCGTGTACACCCAGCGGCAAACGATGGGGGCAGAAGCGCGCGCAGCAAGCGGACAACACGATAAAGGGAGGAGGGAAGAGATAGCAGCGACTGACTGATGCCGCTGACGCCGATACAGGGGGGGGGGACCCTTTCCTCCTCTTTCTGCATGGCGGCTACGGTGTTCTATGCAGTCACGTTATCTTGACTCTCTAGCGGCGTCAGCGGCATCCAGCGGTATCAGTCGGTCGCTGCTAGCGCTGGGGGGATGAAAGGGGGGCGGAGCTGGTTACGAGGCCGACGACGACGCGAAACCCAGGAACGGACGCCAAAGAGCTGCGCTCTAAAAAATATCGAAAGTGCGCGCACAAACCCAAAGGGCCGCGAGATGGCGGCACGTCCCTGAAATTGCTAAAGAAATTGCGAGATGCCCCGCCCTCCCGGCGGCGCGGATAGCCAGACAACGCGGCCGGTCTGAACAGGCGCGGGCGCTCGCCGTCTCGCCGCTTTGAAAATCCGCTTGTCCGCTTACACGCTCCGCTTTCGGTGTGAATGTGCCTGGCTGACAACGGGCTCCGTTGCGTACGTCCGGCACTGTGGCACCGAGCAGCAGCCTACCATGCTGCACGCCTCCAAAGGCAGCCACTACCTGGTATAGTACTTTCAAAATGTGCCTGGCTGACAACGGGCTCCGTTGCGTACGTCCGGCACTGTGGCACCGAGCAGCAGCCTACCATGCTGCACGCCTCCAAAGGCAGCCACTACCTGGTATAGTACTTTCAAATGTTGTCAAGTAGACACCTAAGGCGGTAAAGCCTCACCACTTAATCAGAACAGCAGCGTAGCCGGGACTTTAAACTTTCGTTTTCAGCTCGCTTCGGCGCTTCCGAAGCAGCCGACGCGCCCGCTGTGTCCACGTGATCCCTCATGCCACGTCACGCCGACGGTGGCGCCAGATTTTCCAGTGGTGGAGCTTGCCCCAAATAGCGAGCGCCATAGCGAGCGCAGGAGACCTAACCACCTACGAGCGGGCGGGGTCGAGCGGCGCAGTGCTTTCTCGGGCGTCGCCAATGTGTGTATATGTATGTGTGTGTGGGAGGGTGGGTCCTCTCCCTTACGCTAGTGCCCAAACAACCTTTGCAAAACAAGCAGGCCCATTATTAATAGGAAGCGGGAACGATCGCAAAATTAGACCATAGGACAGCCGTTATAGCTGTCACATAAGTTAGGTATATAAGCTTTCTAGCGCGTGAATAAATTTAACTTACAGCTCTGTCTTCGTACACTTCTGTTGTCCTACGTGGTCACTTGCGCTTTAGCGCAAGTAACTTGAGTATCTCATGAAGTAATTTCTGTACCCTAGTGCACACACCCCGTTTGCAGCACGTACAAGACGTTTCATGCACCACCACTATATATACGGCTGCGTCTCTGATACGGCCTATAGCTGACTTTAAATTGAAAATTTTTTTTCAACAAGAACCATGTAACAAGAACATTTCTAACGCATCATGATAAGACGAAGTGTCACAAGGTGTCGCTAACGGCGTTTCTGTATACTGCCATCCGTGACTCTGGGAACTGCATGGTATACCGTAAAACGTAACGCGCTTGCGGACTAACTAAAACAACGTGTTCTCTAAAAGTACGCGATGTTTTTATTGCAGGCGAACCCGGCACTGATGCATGCGAGGATGGTGCTGCAGAAGCTTCAGGATGCGCACAAAGAGAAGCAGCAACAGCAGCAGTTGGCGAAGTTCGAGAAGAAGCAGAAACGCGAGAAAGCGCTGCAGGCCTCGGAACCGGCCTCGTTTTTGCCATCGAGGGCTGGCAGCGCCGAGGACCTAGGCGTCACCACCCCCATGTCCCAGGGAGAACGTGAGCGGTGCGGATGCTTGAAATTTACTCGAGCATTGCGATAGCTTACACACTTATGATGAGGTCATAAGGCGACAGCATCTGACTAGGCCTCTTTCACCGATAGCAATAAAGAATTGCATTGAATGGACGATAAAGCAGGTGACCCTTACCGTGTCAAGGACACACGACCGTATATAATATCAGATGAACAGAGGAATACAAGACGTCTGTTATATATACACATGCACTCTATAAAGCATTGCGATGTAGCGAAAGTGCTGTAAGGGAATGAGTGTTGAGAAAAGTTGACTGAGCTGTATAATTCACATTGATGAACATTTCCATCGCTAAGGACCAGATAGGGCAAAGAGAACACTGTTAAAAAATTAGCTTTTGCGAGACTAATTAGGATGCATCTAAGCCAGCTAAAAAGGGTTCAGAGTACTACAAAATGTAGTGGGTTTTGCAGAAAGTTCACCTGAACGGAAGCTTCAGCTCAACATTTCTTGGGCTTTCCTAAAGGAACAAAAAAAACACGAGCGGAGAAAGACCAGTATTCACATGCATACCCAAATGTGCCGGAAGCAGATCGAAATTTCAAGGATGAATCTTAACAGCACGTAGAGCGTTGACCAAGTTCTTCTTGTAGTTTGCGTTGAGTTGTTTTATATTTATGACCTTTTGAACATATAAAGTACGCAAACTGTATACGCATAGTAGGCGACATGTCTACTTGATTAGATGTGGATGTGTTCTGCATAGTTCGAAAACTTCCTTGCGAAAAGTCTAGCAGTCGCTCAAGAAAAATGCTTGAGGTCATAGGTTCTCAAGTAATTAGCAGACAATCACAAATAAAAATAATAATAAACACTAACGTTTGTACCGATCGTTGAGAAGTTTTTGAGGGTCGTGCAGAGCTGAATAACTGAATTTAATGTTAGCGCCTAAGAGGAAACATTAGTTCATTCCCTTTTTATTGTACAACGAAGAAACGAGCTCTTAGGATATCAGCTCCTGCTCTGTCAGCTGCAATATTGTGGATTTCATGCAGAATTTTTTCATACATCTCGTTACTTTGTGTACATTATATTCCCATAGTGCTGCTTCAGAAACACTGCATAGCAGTGGTGGGTACAATGAGGTTAACCAAGATCGATATTTTAAATCACATAATTGCAGGCTGCAAGAGCATATCCGTAAGGGGTAAACACGGACATATGACATTGCACGAACGAGCAACCAACGTGCTTAGTGACTTATTGTGCAATATTTTCTAGCGGCAAATGTCTAAGCTGGAATGCGCTAGGAAGCACGGTAACCGCAAAATAAGTTGCACACGCGATACGTTTCAAAGCAGTTTCAAACTCCATTTGAATGAGGAGTGAAAATGTAAAACTTCATTATGACTCTACATATACAATGTGTGATTTGCTAATGTCTGTTTTTATACAAAGCCGCAATGACTGTACATGTGGATTTGTATAAGACCCTACTGGAAATCTTACTGAGAGTACAAATGGTGCGGTCTTTTCTTAATACCTAATAAATATGAAGGCCAGTGGCGTTGGGTAGAAAAGTGAGTAAGCACCACCGTTGGGTTACAAGGAAATTATTTTGGGAATTGCTTTTTGGAAGTGCTCAGTTTGATCATAAAATGCTCAACTGACATTTCTAGCGGAGTGTCTCGTCTGAGACATATATAAAGGCAACAAAGGAAAAAAAAGTGCGTTATTATGGCAGTGCATATTACCAGGCGTGGGAGGGTAGCAAACACACACATGTTATGTTTTAAATGCTGACCAGCAAGAATGCTTGCATGTTATCTGCTGAACTAACGTAGTTGGTTACTAAACAATAACCGCGTACATCTTTTTGTTTCCAGTCGGTTGTCCTACGTACCACTTCCAGAGTAAGTACAAATTGTCAAAGGCTCGGTGAACTAGGATGATCATTAAAAAAAATAAAATGCCTAAGAAAACAATCGCGAGACTATCGTTGACAGCAATAGTGGTTTCGTTGCTTGGATGTCACAACTACTTGTTTGTATGCCTTGTTGCTACGACTTTCCGAATGATCACCTCAATTGCTATGCAATAGCATATGAATATATGCATTCGTTTTGTGTGAGCCCCAAAACATCTGTTTTGGTCGCCTTTCATATATATATATATATATATATATATATATATATATATATATATATATATATATATATATATATATATATATATATATATATATATATATGTATATATATATTATGTATTAAAGGGGTCCTGCAGCGCTCATCGGGCTCGGTGAAAAAACGCAGTCCCCGGATAACATATGCTGCTGTGAACATCTCAGCCAAGTTTTGCAGTCGTGCCAGGCGTGTGGTGTTCGCAAGAGGCGCACGAAGTCACCTTTTTGTCAAACGCGCTCTTTTCAACTGAAGCCTGTTACTCCCTCTTTTCGGTCTGCTTTATTTCGTATTACAGCAGATCCCTATAGTCGGCTGCAATTGATCACTAATTGACGTCAATCAAGAAGAATGTTTGGATCAGTGCGCTTCTTTCTATGGATACAGTGTATATTTACTGGTATTATTATATTTAGGATAGTTGTTGCACAACACTCGTGTTCGTTCTGAGTTACGTCCTTGTTTCGAAGGGCGCTGCCGCATTCAAGCAGTTTCATAAATAGGCTGAAGTAAGCGAAAATATGTTTTCGAATATCGACAAGAATTACGTACTTCCGGAAGAAGCCTTTACTATCGTCTCCTCACGCTCGGTGGCGGCAGCCCGCATAGGAATTAAACTTTGACCACCCTGCTTATCGGTGTCGTAGCTGTCGGGTCTCAGTAATTTCGACTAGTTTTGAAAACGTGACCAGCCTCCAACCAGGCAAAACTTAAGGTCAGACCACAGGCGCGCTTTCCAGCGCGCACTCACTGCTGGCCGCTTTTGGTTATAGACGCCTCGGCAGCTTCACTTCATATTGAGCCATTGATAGCGCTTCAGAATGCGCAAGTTGGTTGTGGCTATGCCGTCTGTCGGTCAAGCTGCATGGTGCAGAACAAACCGGTCCGCACCAAATAGCGCGGCCAGACTGGAGCTTAGGGGCGCGAACACGCACTCAAGCCCTGTCGCCCTGTCGTGCACGAAGCAAACGCTGTGCACACGCACTACAGTGACATGTAGCTGCGGTCCGTAGCGCAGATACCGCGAGGTGTCGCGACAAGTCCACCGGCTGAGCGCACGGCGGCGCGCTAAGGACCAGGTCGTTTGGTGCGCTGTAGGCTCCAGAATCGGAAATAGTGGCGTCTACGTGAACACCCGCAATCAAACTTGAACTGGGCACCACGGTGGCCTTCAGTAGGCGGAGCTTTGTAGGCACGCCCCGCTCCGCCGTAGCCTTCGTAGTGCGCGGTATTGGAGGAGGAGCGGGAACACCGCGAAAGGGACCTTTAGATTGCCAATAACTCCGCTTCTGCTCAACGCATTGAATTACATTGGGCGGTAGTGTATTTCTGAAACAGTCTGCTTTAACTCCAAATTCTTTTCTAGACTTCGATAAAAAGTCGTTCAGGGACATCTTAAGCTGAAACTAGAACGAAAAGGAAGAAGATGAATGCATATCACTTGATAAAAAGGGCACGCGGCGCAAATACAAATGACAAAAGCCAGCATTCATAAGGTGTGCTACCTTTATCTTGTGCAAGGGTTTATTGCGTTGCTTTTTGTCCTTTTTGACCTTATATGAGAAAGAGCCAGAATGAGTCCCGCCACGGTAGCTCACAGAGCGAACACGATAACTGAAATTGGCGTAGTTTGTATTTTTGGAACTTCACATATAATCACGATCGTGTCACCATGACAACACCGGCCCTACTCTTCAGGGCCGAACCTTCGACGAGCGAACGCTGGGTGGTGATGCTGTTGAGCCTCTTTCTTCTGATCATCAGCGTTGCGCTGTTCGTTGTGCTGTTCGGCCTCTTCGCCCAAAGCGGTAAGTGGCAGACGTTACTCAACACCGATGAAAACCGATGAATTTCTAGCACGGAAATTGCATCGATCGTAGCAACGACGCGCTGTATAGTGAGTAATAAAGGCAGCTGCTCAAATCACTATTTACTTGTTACCTCGCTGCTTTCAAAAGAGTACCAAAACATTCGTAGCAACACTGGACAACATGCGACATGAACCGTTGCGCGTATCTGTAGCAAATAAAGATTTGGCGTGTCCGTTTAAGCATTATATCATTTAGAATATAACGAAATATTGTAAACGCACGTAGACAGAAGTGACTACCCATAGTGCTAATGGGGATGATTCTTGCTGTTGTCACAAGCGCTTTCTGGGTGGTGCAGAAGCAAATACATAAAGCCGGTCAAATTTTATATCTGTAGAACTTTTGGTTTCCTTGCTTCCTTGTATATATTTAATTTGCCAGTAATTGTTAAGAAGCTAACACGTTTTTACTTTTAGGTTTTACAAGAAAATACTTTAGCAAACACGTGACAGTGCGCAAAGCGTATAGAGCGGAATTACAGCGATAAAGCGAATCGTCCGCATCATCGCTTACGCCGTTTCCAGCTGTCCGTTTTGCCGCTTTCGATGTGCAATTTGCCACGTCACCCCACTCTGTTGAAGATCCCACCGGTGCCGCCGCTGCCGCTGCTCAAGCCCCAAAACAAAGTGCACTTCCTGCTTCGGCTGGCAGTGCTGAACTTGTATTACACGTCAGCGAGCAGCACTAAAACGGCGAAGTATCTATTTGATGCCTAATTATAATGCAGCAAAAAGGCTTAAGCTGGCCTATGGATAGAGGCGCTGCCTTAGTTCGACCGTGCCACTGTCTCACGGCGTGGGCGCGAAGCGAAACTCGACATTTACCATCCCACTTGACTACAATGTGCCAATGACGCAGGCGTGAACAATAACGCTTGTGGCACCATCTTGCGATAGTGTGTTCGACTTCCGGACGCAAAAACTGTAAAAAAAAAAAACTGTTGCTCACATTATTATAGAATTTTAGGCAGGCGATATTGGTCAGCATACAGCATTAGGAGTAGGGTAGCTTCCTCGCAATACAAAATTTTGTTATGGCTTGTATGTTTGAGCATTTTAGCCTAAGGCTAGCATCTCTGAGGCCCATACGGGAGCAGTAGAGCTGGTGGCGCCATCTTCTGGCACTATGTTCAACTGGAGTGCGAAGAATGAAGCATTTCACTGAGCTTGGATTGGACGCATGAGCGCTTGCCTTTATTGAAGGCACCAGCATAGTGAAAGAAAAATGATCTCCTAATTGATGCTACAACGGTACAGTGGGACATCCATCTCCGCTCTAGATAAACCCTCAAGTGTAATCTCCATTTAACTTTAAAATTTGTAATAGGCATATACTTCTGAATACACGTTGAACAAATATCGCTACACAAAGTACGCGCAGCTTTTTGTTATATGTGTATCAGTGATGATTTTGGTTGAGCCAAATGTTCATGGTGTTTTCTCTCTCTGCAATTATTTCCAGCGGGGGAACAACAAATCGGTAAGCAAAGTGCTGTCGGCTGTCACAAGCGCCGTGTTATGCCGTAGTACGTACGCGAGTAGCGAAAAAAAAAAAAAACGGGGCGCATGAATTTGTCTAACGTGAACGCTGCCTTATTTCAGTCACAAGGACTCGTAAGTATATATAGTGACTTCACGAAGGATGTAAACAGCGCGTCGAATTATTTGCCTAGCGCTTATAAGCAAGAGTGTTGAAGCGTTGTATGGATCACTCGCGGTTGGAGGATCGTGTATTCCTCGCCATTAGCTTCCATTTTTGTCTCCTGAAGCATAGCAACACACAGTGAACGGTTATTTACTTTTCTTGTGCCACGCTTGAATGTGTCGTGACTAGCGACGTTTTCTAGTGGCCACTGTGTAATAGCAGCCCTCCGGTAAGTGGGGCCGAGAGCGTGGATTTGTGTGCAGCGTTTTCAGACTTCCGCAGTACTGCGGCAGCATGTCTATAACGGATGGCCAATGAGACAGTAGGCACTGAGCTCGCTCCAACAAGAACGGAAGTATAGCTGAACCAACGTGCATCGCACGCCCGGTGTTGCGAGGGTATTTGGGACGACTGAAGTGAGAGGTCAAACTCCCTCACACTACGAAGGTAAGACGTGTGTACTATCTTTGTTCGTGTGTACGAGTGGGAATATTTACTGCTCATCAAATTTCCTTGCTTTTCAGATTGCTTGTGCGTTACTGAAGATATTGCACTGGAGAACTAGCAGAGGAGATAAACGGAGTTTATTGGTTCCGACCAATTGTCATAAAAGGCGGCTTTAAGACACCTCCACGTTCTTGTGTTGACCCAACGAAGATTTGAAACTCGGGGTGCTGTTACAACCGAAGGAAAATATATTGTACCAACATACGTGCATTCCCTAACTTTGCTATTTCTGAAATAAACTTTTGAGAGCACAAAATGATGTCACCGCATAACAATCAGTATACGTAACTTTTCACGTGTGCTTTTAAATTACCCTCGTATATTTGCTTAGCTTCCCGTGCGCAGCACCAATACAGACAGACGAGCCCATATACACTGGGATTGAGCGGTAAACCGCATTCTTACTGCGCCGCTATTCTTCCAGTGGAACACAGGGACGTCTGCTGGTATTTGTGAGGTTCACTATCTTTAACAAAGTTTTGCGAATATCTTTATTGTGAATCTGCGTTTGTGTGATCGCTATGTACATCATAGTTAACAACCAGAATGCCAGGCTAGCATCTCCAGCATGTAATTGAAGTTTGCATCTCTTTCAAAGAGAGACGATGGTGCGAAGGGCCACGTAGGTTACCACATTGATACGCGATTGCTTTGGAAAAACAAGAAACCTTAAACATTCTCAGGATTTGCATGCCAGAACAGCGATCTTCTGAGGCACGCTGTAGTGGGAGGGGGGGGGGAGAATATGCGTGTCCTCCGGACGGCAACTATGTGTGCCGATTATTAGAAGTATTTGTCAGTTGCGCCAAGTCCTCAACACAACGGATAACAGCCTGCGAAGATCTAGTAATTCTTAAAGGCTATATTTTATCGTTGGTCTTGAATCTGGCGATGGGTTTACTTCTACGTGCGCCTGGCTTCCATGAGGTCCTAAGTACACTTTGTGCATCTACATGGTCTCCTGGCTCTCCGGCCGATAGCCCGAATACTTTCCAATTGTAAGTCAAACTCCGTGTACCTTATAAATGTTGTAGGTGAACGTGCAGAAGCCGGATGGATGGAAACAGCAGTCAAGTTCTGTGAGCGTGGTTTGCTCTCAAAAAAATCACTTTCTCCATATCTTCAATATCTTGATACTGGTGAACGTGCAGAAGCCGGATGGATGGAAACAGCAGTCAAGTTCTGTGAGCGTGGTTTGCTCTCAAAAAAATCACTTTCTCCATATCTTCAATATCTTGATACTGTAATACATTGTACATTTAATGCAAATTATTGTCTAATCCACGGAGTGCAGTGATGATCCGCAGTGAGATAGATGATCGAGACGAAAACGAGAGAGAGCACCCGATGCCGAGTTGCTCAGTTTCGCTCCGTTGGCGTCAATTGTAGTTGCACATGCTTGAATGTGTCATGCGTCTATATGGTGTGTGCACAGTGCGACCACGAATATATCGTTGAGAGCGGGGATGTCGAAAGAAGACTCAGAGCATCCACGCGACGTAAACAAACACCGCGTGGCCTCCAGTGCCTCTGCGGAACATGGTGACCCGTTGGGCTGGCACAGCGCCGGCGTCGTGATAAGTGAAAGAAATTTGAGTCAACGGCTTCATCTTGAGTCCACTTCGTATCTAGAAAACGGCACGCGCTTTGAATCCTAAAGACGGAGATCTTAATTCGATCTACGACCGCACCTTACGTCATGTACTCAACCTTCGTGCTTCGCCCTTCATTGTGAACAAGGCTCCCACGTGGGCGGCCGAAACGTCAATGAGGGAAAAAAATTCACCTTGGTCGGCCTCTGTTTCCTATTTCCGCCGCAATGTGTAGGTGCCCATGGGTCGGCGCGGACTTCGCGGCGGCACCGCCAGGAGGCGCAACACGTTGAGAGAGAAGCGCGAGTGAGGAGCCCTGCTGCAATAGACCACTCATACATGAAACATTTCCGCTATTTGCATACTTGCATAGCCATAGCAGATAGGTTTCGTAGGTATTTCTTCTAGAAGCTCAACAAACGTTCACCTAATTTGGCATTAAAGCCAATGGGCCCGCCGAAACGTGTGTGCCAGTTAGAGAAACCCTGCAGCTGTGCGAGTCAGACCCGATTACCTGAAGGTATTCCACAGCTTTCTTCAAATGGCCGACGCCGACACTGGGCATGTTGTCTATGGTAAACCCTTTGTAGTTTAAGAGAATTACTGCGCCTAAAACCTGCGTCACTGGGTCAGACGCCATGTGTTCCAAGCAGATTGTGAAGGTCTTAAGAAGTTCCAGAAAGGGCAGCTCGGAGGGTATCCACTGTCCTGAAATGTAAGAACTTAAGAAAACAAGAAAGAACAAAGGAGGCAAGGTATAACCAGGCGTCAAAAAACCAACGCCAAGTAATTGAGACCAATAGAGGGCAAATATAGACTAATTAGCAATGATATATATGGTTACCTTACGCGGCTATATACGGTACATGACTGAAGTCGGGAATGAGATCGGTGCCTGCTAGCAAAAGAACAGTGCTGTGGAGCTGTAGGCGAAATGGCTCATTAATTAGTCCAGGTGTGTGCGAATATTTTAAATTATCGAAAAACGTATCGAACACTCACTATTCGCAAATGAGAACATTCTTTCGAATACACTTCGTATATATCAGAACGTCGACAACGCCCATTTAAACATAAAATTGGAGCAAATGTGCGGTAAATTTTCACTCCGCAGCCATAGTATGATAACTATGGATAACTATGATAACTATAACTCGCATAGTGGAGCGGGCTACGTCACTTAGGTAGCCATTCTTTACAGGTTTTACAGCGATTATTCACACACTCTGAAAAGACCTGTACATGCGAAGAAACTACTTGTTTGATCCTAAAGTTTTGTTGCGCTTTTAATAAACGACGTTTCATAAAGTACTATGTGATGGCAGAAACTTGTTAACATTAAAATAATAGGTTGTGAACACTGTTCTGTATTAATGGCGATAATGGCTGTTAATTATTCGAAAACTATTCGTATTCAATTCAATTCGATTATGGCACTCATCTGTACGTATTTGATTCGGTCTCAAAAATGACTATTCACACACCCTTACTCAATACTCAAGTAGTAGTCATCCCTATGACCAACGAAACTAATAAAGCTCACCAAAATAGTGAGCACGGAGGAAAATAATATAAAAAACTGTCATAAATAAAAAAATTACTATTCTCCACCTGTAACAAAAAGCTGCAAAGCCGATGAGCCCTTTAAAAGCAATTTGAAGTAAGTTTTCTGCAATAACACAGAGGCACTCCCGCACCACTTAGCCGCGGCCCAATAAGAATTTAAAAATGAGGGCGCCATTTTGTTACAAGGCGGCTTGTCACATTCAGTTTTGGGGTTTTGCTGCTGAAACTGGCCGTTTTCTTCGCCTTTAATATTTGCTTAGATCAGGTATAAGATCCGGCAAGGGCTAAATGTCATATGAACGTTCGATGGGGTTCCGGCCCCCAGTTACACGCATGGACAACAACAGTTTCTATATATTTTGGTTCGACAGAAGGCCAACCCGTCCCAATATAGTGTGTAGCAGAGAAAGTACATTCCTGCTTATTCGAGGGCAGTTAAAAAATAGGTTCGGTGAAAGCATTCAGTAAAACCATTCGTCTGAGGGTGGTACGTAGATGTTGTTTTGTGTATGGTGCTAGGTGCACGAAGCGCTTCACCGAGAATGCGGAAACCAAGCGACTTGAAACGGTCAATAAAGAACACACGAAGAGCTCCGTGCCAAAAAAACGACGGAACGTAAAAAAAAGAAAGAATAACTCGGTCATTTTCGAGGCAGTGCCTGATTGGAGAAAAGCAGACTCTGAGTAGCGTCTGATATGGTTCATTTCATTTCATTTCATTTATTATCACCTTGAAGGCCCGAAGGCATTACACAAGGGGGGGCAATACAAACACGTGTAAGAGTGGTTTCTTGCAAAACACCGAAAAAAAGAAAATAACACATCGCTGATTTTGTACGACTTTAAACAATCAAAGAAAAAATTCGAATTGAAAGGAGTAACACGGCAATACATTAGCAATAAAAGAAACAAAAGAAAAAGAGTAGGTGGAAGGGTTGACAAGGGTAGACTGTGGAAGTTACCTGTGGAAGTCTTCGGGAGTGTACCATACAAGCCGATGCCAACGAACTCAAATGGAGTGGACGGATGCGGAATAGGCTGTAACAGCCTTGCGGGAGTGGTGGTTGAACGTTTGTAGTACGGGCAGAGTTCACGAGACAAGTATCTGGTGACGCTAGCTACCATTGCCATACCACTGTGCGTCTTTGAAACCCTGCCAACTGTTCCTGCACCTAGAATCCGCATATTTGGCAGTCTATCTTTGGTTGTAGTTTCTTTTCTTTTTACTGTTGTCATTGTGATTGGTATACATTATAGTTCTTGTGTGCAGTTTTGCCATATATATAATGCCAGCCAATACTTTTCTTTCGTGTTATCCTTTTTCCCGCCCAACCTTATATTTGCCGTCGTACCACATTATCATCGATTCCTCTCCTTTTCTTTGTGTTAAATTGCAGATTTGAGCCGCATGTTTGCACACTGACAGGTTGCTTTACACTTTTTATTACCCCCCTTACTCATTGCCCTGTCAAGGGGCCTGTAAGGTATGTTC
Organism: Dermacentor variabilis; assembly: GCF_050947875.1. Classification (NCBI taxonomy): domain Eukaryota; kingdom Metazoa; phylum Arthropoda; class Arachnida; order Ixodida; family Ixodidae; genus Dermacentor; species Dermacentor variabilis. The sequence goes on from NC_134575.1 coordinate 62,034,714, forward strand.
AATAAATGAATAAATAAATAAATAAATAAATAAATAAATAAATAAATAAATATATATATATATATATATATATATATATATATATGTATACAGAGAGAGGGAGAGAGGGCAATAGTAAATCACTGAGATGTTTGCCTGGAGGCATACCCAGCATGTTACCTCAGATAGGTACGATAAAGAATGCAATGATATATGCCTACTGCAAGGCTCACATACACGCAACATAACAAAATAAACCTCAGCATGCAACATGCAAATCAATCAATGTATCTCGTAGCGGCCAGTGTATCTAAGGAACGTTGAAGGAACGTTAAAGGTGCATTCGTCGGGCGGGGCGCACACGCAGCGTTAGTCCATGATGCAAGTACGGGACTTAGCACGAGGCATTACAGTCTGTATTGATCGCGAGCGTGGGGGACGTTCCTTCCAATGTGAATAACCTTCAATATCAGATTAAGAGGGGTATGTCTTAATCGACGTTGCTCGCAGGGCAGAGTGGTGGCTTCCGTATGAAAGGAAAAACAAAAACACGCACGAACCCAAAAGAGCGACCCAAATATTCATCATGCAGCTTTCATCGCAAGTACAGAAAAATATGCTAGTACCTCTTCTTCTTCTCACAGATACGGGCATTGTGAAAAAAAGAGAAACTACTTGCCTATGTTGATTAAAAGAATCGGCCGGCCATGTACGTCTTTCTTCGGAATCACCATGAACAATGTTCGTGCAGCCGAAGGTACTTTCGATGGTAAAAAGTCACAGTAGACGGGGCCACAGGCAGTGCGAATCTTGTAATAATTCCGAATAGTATGCAATGCGGCGTCGACGTTGTACGTCCTCACGCGAAGAAAACGGAGGAGGAAGTCATCGTCTTTCTTAGAGTTGCATTCCGGTTCGTCTGTGTAAAACGAAATTTCTCACGTGAGGCAGCTGGAAGGGTAAGCCCAACGACTCGGTTATTCAGCACAGATACAGCGCGGAGATGGGCTGCACATTTTATAATACTTAGGCAATAGCGAGAAGCGGCAAAAAAGCTTTACTACAAAATATGCGGTTAAGACGAAACTTCTTACCTTTAAAATCTTAATTTCTGATCAGAAACCAAAGGTCAATCCGACTCAAGTATTTTCCCACGGTGCATCTTTTGCGTAGTGTAATGCAAGGCAGTAATGCAAGACACCAGCGTTGTGGTGTCTCTTTTTCTGTCGTTGTTGCGTCTCAATTTGTTTTGCTGGTTTTCTCAAGTGTCAGCATGAACCAACTGGCCCAGCAAGCAGCACTTCTACAGTACTTCAATTTTGGTATTTGCTTGCCCGAGAACAATTCGATGTTTTGTAGAAGAACGTGGATTACAAGATGCTGTCATTTCGGAGTCTAACCGTATTTCCTGCGCGATTCGAGGTTATAGATCCATTTATATGCATATTTTTTAGGGGTTTGCGAATCTCCGGAACTTTTGAATAATTAATCGAATTGCCACTATCGTAAATAAGGACATTTTTTGAATAGTTTCCGAATATTTTAGAACGTCAACTGTGCTCGATCAAACCTAATATTGGAGCAAAAGTACAATAACTTTAATCCCCGCGGGTATAACATATGCATACATCTTGAGAACTTACGTAGTAGAACAGGTTGCGTACTGCAACAGGCTGTGGTGCAGGGATCATTCGCACACTCCGAAAAGTCCGGTATATTCGAACAAACTGCTTTGTTGTTCATAATGCTCCTATTCGTACGTTTAGATAAACAAAGTTTTGTAATACACAGTGTAATAATAGTAAATTACTAAGCTTAAGAATACTAGGATGTGAGTGCCGTTTTACTTCAATCGCGAAAGTCAGTTTTCTTTGTTCGAAAACTATTCGAAATGTACTCAATATTCGATTTGATTCGATTTTCTTCTGACAGCATTCTATTCGTATTGGATGAGGTCTCAAAAATTGATATTTTCATGCCCCTAATACACTGTTGTAACTATGCCTTAGGTCATTCCACCTTGACTTTCAATGAAGGAAAAAAAGAATGTAGTGACGCAAAAGATCTGGTTGGTATGTCGAATAAAAGCGTTCGTAAAATTGAGTATGAGGGTGGTATACCGTAAATCTATTCTAAACTTTTCTATTCCAATTCTGCAATTGGTCAAAAGCTTTTTGGAGTACCTCCACTTCGCCTGTCTCTCACACGACCTCACAGAAACCGCGATAGCTCCACATCTGATGCGATGTCTACCCGCTGATTATGCAGGGTTCGACTGAGCAAAAGAAACATAATTATTTCTAATTCGCCGCCTTTTCACCATTAGCCCTCTGCTATTGGTCAAAACTGAAAAGGTTTCGGGCTGGACCAACTTCACCTGTCTGTTACGCGACTTCACAAAACGGCCAAAACGCACCCCTGTCAAAATGACGTGTACGCGTTAAAGATGCATTAATATGCCGAACAAAACTGAATTTTTTTCTGAACAACCGGGGACTTCGCCGTTCTGAAAGGAATAGAAGATGGCTGCCGACGATAGCTCACGCACTGGATACTTGCACCTGCGGAAGGCATGCCCTACTGCAAAAGACTCCGTATTCCCCATAATTCCAATGTCCAATAACATCACATGTCATATAGCAAAAATAGGTTTTTTGTGGGATCCTATATTTTCCATATCGGATTTTCGATGTGGGAGTTATGGGGCATATGAATTTTTCAATACGGTTGGTTTATTTGCGTATAATAAAGCTTTATCCGTGGCAGTGTATCATTATCTAGCTCTTTCGGCAAGCATACGGCATCGCTCTGCGAACACTTCTTTGCTGAGGGTTAGTTTTAGCGGCATTTTTACCATTCAGTTGCAGGCCGCTGCGGTATCCAACTAGCCACCGCAAGCTAAGTCAGGGGAAGCGGACCAATCGCCAACGTCGGCACCACCCTCTTCATCCGGTTATCTATGTTCAGTGCACTGGCTCGATACCATCGAAGCCCTCTCCACTTCAGCGTGCTCCTCGCCTCTTGTCAGCCAATTAGATAGGAGAATCCGCTCAATGCAGGCAATATTATTCGTTTTGAAAGCAAAGTTACCTGCTATAAACGAGGAGAGCTTTTGAATGGACTGTTGAGGTAGCTGCGGGTCACCGCCCGATGCTTGCGTCGGCGGTTACGTAAATGTGACGTCAGGATATTCGAATAAAAACATATTGGAATAGTTTTACGTTATAGTACCCTAAGTCTACATTCAGGGGTGCGGTTGCAACACAGGAGTAACCAGATAGCGCCAAGGTTACTAACGGTGGGATGCTTTCAGGTTTGCTGGCGGCACTAAACGCTTCCCGTAGGGACGCTAATGAGTAGCTCGTCAGGTTGATAATACCCAAAGAAACAGTACGGATGTGGTTAAGCATTTTGGTGACGTATCGAATGAAGTCCTAATATACTGACAAAGTCGCGCCGGAGAAGGGAGGACACCCTTTGAAGAATGAAAAATGTTTAATATTGCTCAAACAAGATATTTAGAGATAACGAGAAGGCACGCTCGCCAAGGCGAACACTACAAGTCATCATAGCCCATCAAATCAAATAAAACAGTTTCTGTCAGCTAAAGTCAGTGTCGTAAGCTAAAGTCAGTCAGTAATTGCGGTGTTCAGGTGCCGTGTCGAACGCTGAAGTCAGTATCTGCGGCGAGATTGCCGCAGAAACTGACTTTAGCGTCCGATAAGGCGCCTGAACACCGCCATTCTCGGCGCTACTATTGCAGGCTCCGATCACGCCCTCGAACGGTACGTGAGGCGGAAAGAGTAACACAAACATTTTCGCTAAATCCCACACACACACACACGAAAGTTTCGTTTCGAAATAACCTTTCTCATTAGGCAGTGAATGTCCTTACTAGTCGCTATAGGATACGGAATTTGCTCGTGACTACGGCGGGCCCAGCATTTTCCCCCACCTGTTTAAGTCGTAATGGAATTCTCAAACGAACACAGAAACGTTCTCAGGTACCTCAGCTGACACAACCTGCATGAGTTTTTGTATAGCATCTTTCCTTCTTGAAGGAGTTTCCCCGAGCTCTACTTCGGCAATGTACTGCAGGCTGAATGGAAGGGCCCCTTCAGAGTTATCAAAGTCTTCACTTGCGGATACTTTTCTGTAGACACCCAACATGGCAGAAACTCGAACAATACTACCCACAGGCTGACAAGTTCACAACAGCTGTACAGAAACGCCTCTACTGCACGCAGCTCTGACTTTTTTCATTTTCCGAAATGCGACCATCGCGGCAGTTTCGTCAGGGGCCCGACACGAATGCGATCACGCCGGCGTTTTAGCAGATATGCTAAGAACTGCAGCTGCGCTCATTTTATGTTAACCAATAAAGGTTGCTCTTTTTCATGGCAATTATGAATGAAAAAAACTAAATGAAAAAGGAAATGGTTACATACCATTTGCATTATTATTTTGTTATTTGTTCGTTTTAGATTGTTTTCTCTTTCTTTCCTGAGTAGTGGAGCTGAAAAAGGCCAGAACATAATATTTTAACGGTGGCGGACGGCACTGCACTATCACCGGCAATGAAAGTGCCGGCAAAGCTGGCCATGGGGCAGGTGGAGAGGTAGAAAAAACTTGGACTGCGTCCTCCAAAATAAATGCAGCGTGGCACGTTAGCGTCCCTCTCCTCCCCCCCCCCTCCCCCGCTTCCCGTGTTTCACGTTATGGAAGTCGAGGGAAAGCACGGGGAATGCGGGAGATGGAAATTCAAGACGATGAGCAAAACGAGAACAAGATGAGAGCAGGAGCCAGCGTTTTGACAAGTGGACTTGTCGAAACGTTGGCTCCTGCTTTCATGTGGTTCTCGTTTTTCTCGACGTTAAGGAAATTAATTTGTAGTTCACTGCTGGGCGCTCTCACACAGCATACCCATATATGAATTTACAATTCTTACCCGGTGGTGCTTAATTGGTTTTACGAATGCCTATTCATCGATAATTGGAATGGCGCACAGTGCCAATAGTTGTTGTAGATCTGGCACAGAATTAAGAAACAGTAAAGCGCTCGTTGTATGGCCATCAAGGATACCGAACTCAGACGATCGACCTTCGAACACGTTTAAAGAATTAAGACGACAGGCATTTTGTAGAAAAGATAGTTCGAAAAAAAAAGAAGAATTCGTCGTCTGACTTGATTGCTTACCCGTTCTGTCATCTTGGCTTTGATGAAGGGCTTGAATATTGCAAAAATTATGCCGAAAGCGTATGGCTGTCTTATGATATGCACTGCTTTCAATGGCATCGGCATACCTTCCAGAAAAACAGCAAGAAATTTGGTCTGCGTTTCACAAAGGCTAGGTTTATATGAATTCGACCAGGGCGAACCGAGTCAAAAGCCGGCCTCTTGAAGACCGAGGCGACAGCGCTTGCATAAACTCACATACCAAGCAGTTCGAGGTTTCTGCGGCTGCCTTTGGCGAGGCGAAAAAGAAAACAGCGTGTACTGATCATGGGTGCTGTCTTTGAGCTCGCGGACGTGGCCGATCTTCGTCCACACGCGCGTTACATTTTGGTCGAGCCGAGCCAAGCCAACCAGCGCAGTCGATCTGGTGCAGCCCGGCCTGCCAGCATGTTTATGAAGGCGACAAGCAAATCTCAGCCCTCCCCCCCCCCCCCCCCCCCCCTAGCTGACTAGACCCGCGTTTTTTATCGGGTTCACGTAAACGCCCAGATAGACGCCATCGCTTGAAAAGCATAATGTCGATATGTGGAACTGTGACGACATACATCCGCTTTTGTTGCCAAGCTAAGTGCATGCTATAGCAAAATGTTATGTAAAGTAAAAATAATTTAAGTTGTAAGTATCCTGCACCTAGATATAATCCACACAGGTGCTACTGATATTGTGAACCGAGCTGCCCATTTGTGTCATTTATACCGACAGAGACAGGTGGGGTTAATGTCACTAAGAGTCTAGGTGCTCAGGTTCATTACTGCCGTTATATCAATCGTTGCAGCTACAAGTGTATTTTTAACGACAATAAACGTGGTGATGACGATGGCTGCAGCAAATGCAGTAAGTCCTTCACCAATCGTAGTAAGGCAAGAAAACGTTACTTGGCCTATGTCTTATGCATTGGGGAGCTAAGGTATTTGGGACACGAAACATACTCTACAGGCCTGTGCACAATATTCCACTGGCTTCAAGTTTATGCTGATTTTTATGGCCCATCCCGTAACCTCTCATGATGTACGAGTTATTGATTGATGAATTTATTTATTTATGTATTTATTACTGAAATTAACATAGAAGTAACAGGCGTAATCATCTTGTATTGATGATTGCTATTGATTTTCGCATAATATAACATAATTATAAAAATATTGTAAGATACGAACAAACAACGTTATAGGTTTGAAAGATCTGGAGCGTACCGTCGCGTAACCACACGAACAAACAGAGATAAAAGTCAAGGACAGGTCGCACCGCACCGAGTCCCCACATGTAGGCGTGTGCAGAGTTCTTAACACATACATGAGGTTGCGATATAGATCGGATTAGCAGGTGCACATAATTTATTTATTTTATGGATGTTGTAAACGTCGGCTAAAATCAAACAAAAGATGGCATGATACGTACCGTTTGAAGAAGAGCGAAACGGTTGCTGCTGTGAAAATCTGGAGTGACTTGGGTAAACTCAGTGGACTCGCAACATATCATAAAGTACGGTGCTACTGCAAGAACATCTCTTTGGCTGTGTCGCTGAGTGATACCTTATTCAGTCACGTAGTAAAATTAGACATCAATGACACAACTTGCCTTAAGCTTTAACTTGTGCTAAACATTTCACAACTTGACACAAGTAGAAATAGCCCTTAAACGCGGCAAATGAGTATCAGCTGCTTTGGTAATTAAAAAAAATTATGGTAACAGGACGCAGCAAGCGATACAAGAAAAAAAACGTTGAACTGGCGGCCCTGTTGTGTTCAAGCTCAGTATTTTTTGCTGTCATGTGAAAAGGATTTAAATAAGAAAGAAATTATCTTGAGCCAATATTCGTCCAAAAAGAGCTAGCAGCGAGTATTACGTGTAGAGAGAGCCTGTACTGAAATTTATCATTCAAAGCGCTTACGTTTGAATAGATGACAAGTAGTCAAGTGAGTTTTTGCTGTGTGCGGCATTCGATGCCCTTTTAACGGCTTGTCATTTTAGATTTTACGATATACTTGGGAATACCTGTTGGACTAAAATGAAGCGGCGAGAACTTGGAGGGACCGCATAGTCGCCAGCTTGAACAATGAAATAGCGGATAAATTGGCTGGTGAGGCGCATACTTTAGGCATCCGGACTCGAGACTCCGGACATCCTTTATACTCCGGACATCCCTGCTGCCTTCTCTCCTCCAGATGCGAAACGTCTCCTCAGTGGCCTTCAATGAAAGTTGTGGCAGGCGACGTGTCTTAATATGATGCGAAGTCATCTCACGTACAGAATGATCATTTTTAGGTTTTACGGAATTTTGAAAAGTCGCCTGTGGCACATAGCATAATTATTGTCCCTAAGCTGGATTGTTCGACGAGGTGGATATTACTAGCACAAAAATCGAAACTACTAATCGCAAAAATTCACTAATTTCCCGCAATGATTCATCAAGCCGTCATGGATTGCGATAACGTTTGAAGGCATCGATGGTTACCTGTTTTTTATTAAAAGGGACTACAATGCGTTCTGAAGGAACCAACTTCTCAACTTATCAAGTTTTGGCTACTTATTTGAAGCCGTAACTATTCAAATACAAAAATAAAAGCTTTGAACTAGTGATGTTACAGGAACCTTAACTGATGTTTGTTGAGAAATTTAGTAAAAAATTTAGAAGATAGACTTACGGGTCAGTTGGTGACGCATATTTGACAACGATGACGTGCAATACACTGGAACAATGAAGGTGACACTGGTGGGACTGTTGTTACAGTTGATACAGTTGCTAGCAGTGTTTATTACGTTCTTGTGGCCTTCCTTTGGTCCAGTTTATTGCTCTCCATCGTTGTCATGTTAAGAAAGCTTGATCATCATTTCTTCAATTATTTACCAATTATTCTTTCACAGAATGAATAGAAATGGCGAAAGAATACTTGGCAATGGGAACCTTTTCAAGCCCATGGTATAAAAGACTATACTTATGGCGGCCCTTTCACTACTGTTCAGTGCATCTAAAGACGCCGACATACTTGACCCTTGTTTTTGCCATGGTGGAACTGCGACGTCGAATTGACAGCGCAGTAATTATTGTTGTGCTTGTTATTTCTCCATGTCTAAGGAATTATTTGTGTAAAAATGTTTCTGCCTTGATCATTTGTAACAATCAAATGCTATGCACGGCACATGCCGAAGCGGCAGAGGAAGCGGCCATAGCACTGGCCCTCACACAAACCAAAGCTACATACGTGATGTGCGACTCGCAAACGGCAATTCGCAATTTTGCAAATGGGTGCATCTCGCAAGAGGCGTATCAGACACTCCGGCGACATCCCATACACCAGGGAGAGGCCGACGTTGATAACTGAAGGCATTTGCTATGGATCCCGGCACACACTGGAATGAGCACTCCCAACGAAGCGGCTCACGGCGTTGCTCGAGGCCTGACTAACCGAACAGCATCGAAGGAAGAGCCCCCGCGGGGTACTGCAAACGTCTGGGCATGGGAGGATCGTATGACCAGTTTTCACGACATCACGGCACACTACCAATCACAAAGACTCATATACCCATTTCCTCACGCTAGGTTAGACAGGACGCAAGCAGTACACTTCAGACAATTACAAACAGACTCTTACAGAAACCCCAGACTCATGCACGCCATGTATCCAGACATGTACGCTACAAACAGATGCACATCGTGTGGCGAGATTGCCACACTAAACCAGATGTTATGGGAGTGTCGGGACCTAACAAACAAGTTGAGCAGTGCCGACCCCTCCGTCTCTTCCACCGCCAGCCTCCGGTCACGCTGGATGACCGCACTGCTCAGCTCTGACCTGACAGCACAACTCTGGGCCGTCCAGCGAGCCGAGGAAGCCGCTTCGAGACAAGGTCTCGGAACCGCGTCCGCGGCGGGTGCCCAGACCCACTAAAAAGACGCCGGACTCAAATCTTGTTGATTTGAAATAAAAGGTTACGCTCTATGCAAGGACAAACTTACCAGCATTACAAGAAGTCGAATGCAGCATTAGATTGTTGTATAATCGTTGTTGCGACTGTACAACAACGCCTATTCAAAGTGAGGTTCCGACAATGTTGTGGGACATAAATGTGGGGCATAAATCGCGTGGTAGGGATTTAGATAAAGAAAGGCAAAACACACAAGAAAACTAAGTGGGAAACAGAAGTCCAGTTAAACCTCGATTTAACGAAGTACACGGAAGCGTATGATTTCGTTAAGTCGACAACTTTGTCAAATAACCTGAAACACTTAAAACACTCATGCGATTAACAATATTTGTCCAAGAAGGAAAAAAGGTGAGAGTTTCTCCGACGTAGGCTCTGTCGGACTAAACGCTTAGAAGAGAACACAAGTTTCAACTTGGCTACGACAGGGCAGAAGGCCTTATTTGGTAGAGTCGACGCTAAGCTAGCAATTTAGAGTCACCGCCGACGCACGGTCTCGTGAAAAATGAAATGCCCCGCCTGATACCCGCATTGTAACACACTTATTGCGAAATACGAATAGATGTCGTGGAAGTGTCAACGCGGCATGTCTCCTGCGACGAGTTTCCTTATTTCTGTTCCCGCAAAAAAGAAAGAGAAAGAAAACCTTTCTTAAATTTCTTAAAAAAGCTGTAAATTAATGAAATAGAGCTTTGTCCATCCGAAGAGCACGACCCATATATCTACATAAATAAACATGTTACGCGAAAAATGTACATCTCGCAGAGAAGAAGGTGAACACCGCAGAGCGCTACGACCAACTGGCTTTTATTGCTGCTTGATGAAGACGAATATATACACAGAATTACAACAAGAAAAAAAATCAACTAAGCACACACACAAAAAAAAAACCATATAGGGCGCCTTCCTTCACATCCTATTGCGCATGATCATCATTTACTTGTTGCGTAACACAACCGAGGTATCACCGATGCGCAGGTGCATCAGTAATACCTCTGTTATCTTATACGGAGTGTGCCTGAAATGTCCCAAGAATGATCAATGCGGTAAAAATTTAAAGAAGCACCCCGCCTCCTTACCGTTCCCATGTAGTGCGTGAACGCAATGCTGGCGAGCAAGAAGAAGAAGAAGCCGTTCAGGCGAGCCACGTGGGCACGATTCACGTGCCCAAGAAGGCGAAGAAGCTGTAGCGGTGAATCACCCGTGTTTCCTGTCGTTCCGCTGCCACCCTGGCTTCAGACAGAAAATGCCGAGCGTAAGTGCCGCCTCTCTATTTCTCGCTCGTGAGCTTAGGCTTCACAAAATCCGTGGTTCCGACGAGACTATATCGCTTACAACGTTTTTCGAGGCGCCAAACCGTCGCCTTCTATAGTTATTAGCAAGCGCGGCGCGTAGCATCAGAGGGCTGTTCCTGTGTGTGTGAGCGGTCAGTCGGCTAGTCATACTATGCCGAGCTAATGAAGGCAAGTATGCGGCAAAACAACAGCAAATGTTGTCAGCCACTATTTAACGTTGTCGTATTGCCCGTCCGAGACCAGGCGTGCTCGTTCACAGCACTTGTAACTTACGAATGCAGTTCCTGCTCAATAAGCTCACCACGTCACTTGGGTTAGGACTGTTTGCAAGCATCTCGTGTCGCGGTATTAAGCGTTCCGCGCATCACGCTTAAACCGAAGCTTTTCTTGCGCACCCTTCGTGACTTCGGCTGCCGGCTTCCCAGTCCCGCCGCACGCTACACACACAGAAAATAACACAAGAAAAGACGTGTGCGATGGTGTCGTTGAATCTCGGTGGTCTACCAGCGCAACAGCCTGATGCTCTCCGTTCGCCTACAGTTAGGTCACAAGCCCCGGCATAGCTACTTCGGGCCAACGCCAACTGTAGCTCGGAGACAATTGGCGCATATGTGTCGCGTCGCGTGCGGACGTAGGCCCCCATTACGTCAAAGGCGCAGGAACATAACCACACTCGCTGGCATCGTACTTCTCTGCACACACATCTCCATCCCTACTCTGCCCTCGACGAAAACCGAACATCGCCTTCGCCCTTGCGACAGCGCTACGTGGACGCTTCGCAGCGTGCATTTGCGCAAAGTGCTGTTTGCGTTTCGGCGTAACTTGTGACCACGGTGTCATGCATAAAACAAATTTAGGACGACATCATAGTCGTGACCTCCACTGTGCATAAAGTAAAGGTTGCATGGAATTCCACTTTTTTTTTTATAGAACGAGCGCAAAGACATTTCCACGGATCGCGTTTTGCTTCATGACATCGAAGTAACCTCTTCCCGAAAGTTTCGATTCGCATAGATTCCAATATGTCCTTTGGATTCTGACATTTTTGTTAGTTATATTGTTGTTGGTATTGTATTTCTCGCCTCCTGTCACATCTGTTGGGCCGTGTAATCCTAATCAAGACCGTCTAGTGCCCTTTTGACCACGGACCTCAGCATCCCGGCTGTTCGAATCGAGTTTGAATCAGAAAATGTAGGACTTCACGCGATAGCGTTAACGGCCCTGTGTCTCGGAAAATCCGGTGTCGGCGCCGACGTCTCCGGTCGAAAAAAATCACTTCAAACCACGCCTCCCAATCCACGCAGGCCCTGCGCGTGGGGCAGAGGCGCTAGTGAACTAACTGAATATCTCAAAGTAAAATGAGTCACTAAAATTCGTAAATTACGACTTACGCACAACCTACACACACGATAGCGTCAGATAGTAATTTCAATATACGAGAAAACATAATTCTCTTACGCGTAAACTCAAACGCAAGCCCTCTATAACGCGATCGCGTTTTTCAACTGCCGTTTGAGGCCTGCATGTCTTATAGTACAGGAACGGCGCGACCCGCTCGGTTCCTTGCAATACCATGAAAAAAAAAACACAAAGCTCGCCTTCGCGCATAGCGTTCGCCGTAAGCGTTTCCACGAAAACATTACGGTTAGCTAAGCTACAGTTGCCGCGAAGCGTGAGACGCAGTGAGGGATCTTTGAATGCTACCGCGTTCGCCTCTTAAAGGCGAAGCTTAAGCGTCCTTCAAAATTTTACATATATGGTCGGCGTGACGTCCATTTTCTCGCCGAAATGACTCTTCGCAGCACGCCGAGCGACCCTTCGCTGGTTGCTTCCGCGCACGAGCAGCAGCAGCAGCAGCTGCAGCTGCAGCAACAGCAGCAGCAGCAGCCAGGGGCGGGTTCGCCCAGCAACGCAGCCATGGAGGCGCTGCGTCGCTACCGTCCCGCGGTCAAGGGGGCCACGCCCACGAAGGCCGCGGACGACCCAAGCGCCGGGGGCCTCCACGAGCGCGCCATGATGGTCGCCCTGCTGGTCAACATGTCGGCGGGCATGGCACTGGGCTACGCCTCCGTGTCCATGCCCCGCATCGAGCTCGAGCCCTGGTACAGCATGCAGCGCAGTGCGACCCCCAAAGAGTGGATCGCCAACGTCGTGCTGCTCGGGGCTGTCGCTGGAGCGCTGCTGTCTGGTGAGCCGGCTGTAGACGGCAGAAGAACCTGAACATAAAAAAACCCGCATAAACGAATTTGCCATCTACACTGTAATTTGTAAATATCTTTATGGTGTTTATTTGTCGCACTTGTAAGACCTTTAACGTTAGGGCCTTACAAAAAATTTAGAGAGACCGACAACGAAGTTATAACTACGCGTGCTATGACAACAGACGTAGTTGAGCACTATGCAATCATGACAGCCTTGGGTGCACTTAAATATCCGACAAGACAATTTCATAGAGAGAGATATAAACTCTCCTGTCGGATATTTCTGTGCGCCCAAGGCTGTCAGAAAGGTTACATAGGTTTGAACTACGTCTTTTGTCATCACGCGTCCAGATAGAGCTGCGTTGTCGGTCTCTACAAATTTTTGTAAGGGCCTAACGGTAAGGGTGTTAGCAGTGCGACAAGAAAACACCCTTAAATGTGTAAACATTTTTACAGTGATATTGAACTCACGAAACTTCCTGACCGATAGTGGCGTCGAATACCTCGCTCACGATGAACTGGACATTCCATATATCGAGCTCGGGGAATCTGGGCGTCGCCCGGTGCATTTGCGCGCACTTTCTTCGATGGATTTGGTTTACCATTGCTGATGATAGTTATCTAAAGAAAGGAAAGACGTTTGATTATACCCTTGCTGTGGCGACTTCGAGGAAAAGGGATTGAAACAGGTCTGCAACATCTTGAGCATCAGCAACGCCATCCTCAGTGATGGTCATAACACTTCGAAAAATGTGGAAAAAAAATTCCGAGGACACCTAAGCAATTATGAGTTGAAATGCAAAATCATCGATGTCTTATCGAATTCCGCTGAGCAGTCTTTAGAGTAACTAAATCCTCGCGGGCATGCGACCGCGTTGAGACGCTCGGCGCCGTTTCGAATTCCCTTTGCCGAGGTACAGTTAGAAAAAAATTGGAGGACGCTTAAGCTTCGCCTTCAAGAGTGGAACGCGACAGCGTTCCCGTCGACCCGCCAAGGGGTATTGGGCTACGGCGCAGCGACTACGCGCCCCGCATCGGACGCGGTGAGCGTCGAGCAACGCAGCGTTCGGCGCGACAACGAAATGTGCGCCTCAGCAAGCGACGCACGCCTGAGCCTTAGAAACAGCTCGTTTATAAGGTAACACCGCGTTCACTAGAGGCGCTTTTGTACCGCTTTGAAGCATCGAACTCGTGGCTCAGTGAAATAAAGAAAAAAAAACTCGTGGCTCAGTGGTAACGTCTCCGTCTCACACTCCGGAGACCCTGGTTCGATTCCCACCCAGCCCATCTTGGAAGTTGCTTTTTATTTATGAAGTGCCTGCCGTGATTTATCGCTCACGGCCAACGCCGCGGACGCCGACGCCGACACCGACACCGACGCCGACGACACCGGCTTTTCTGCGACACGAGCTCCTTAACGCTATCGCGTTAAAAGACGAAAGCTTGCGCAGACAAGGAACACGGTGATAACGCAGGCGTCCGTGAATGAGAGCGAGGGCGATGTGGCGTTGCGGCGATGCCCTCTCCCCTCCCGCAATATAGCGCCAGCAGATGTTCCCTTTGGCCCCGCTCTGCTTCGTCGAGGCGAAGAAGTTGTTAACAAAGTTGACAGATTAGCTGACCTGAGGCTGCTTGCACGAACATTTATTAACAAAAATAACGAATTTAAGAACGCGTTCTTGCGCGCACTAGGCGTTGTCTATGGAACATTTAAGAACGCGTTCTTAAATTCGTTGTTGTTATCGTTATTAAAGAAATGTTCGTGCAAGCCGCGCCTGCCTTGCAAACGGCGTGCTAGAAGGTATGAGGCGCGCGTGGTCCTTGGGATGCACAAGTGTATGAACAGAGCTTGGCTGCGGGCGTCTGGCGTCGGGCTTCGGGCTTCGGCAAGCTAGGCACGCGTCTCTCATTGTTCCAAATACCATCTTCTTGGCCTCTATGCTGCACGCCATCAGCATGTTTTAGTAAGGTACTCAGTGTGCCTTAATGCCGCATGCGCCGCGCAGGTTAACATTAAAATGACTGCTGATTACATCTGCTGCTACTTAGGGGCATAGCATCCGTTAATCAGCCTAAAAGTAAAATTTTTATTGGGATAACACTTACAAGGAAATTCCAGCCGCGACCGCAAGCTCAGAACGTGCCCCTTTGACTCCCGCTTCAGTAGGAGAGAACGAAGGACTGGTGTTCTGGGTAACGTTTCACGTATACCACGCACGCATAGAACGTTCCTTTGACATGCTATGCTGGAGTAGTAGCACTTTTCAAAAATAAAAGCACCTTGTGCAGGGAGCAGCACTCATAATGTACGCATATCTCGTGGTAGAACGATAAGTGCGACAAGAATACATGCATTAACGGCGTTTCTCGCCTCATCGCATGGCGAGGCTGAAGACTATAGCTGCTGCTCGCGCTCCGACAGGTTCATACGTTACAGCGCCCACGCGTCTCATGGCAGTCACCAATAGAACCAGTGAGTAACCACTCCAGCAACGTTTCCCAGCCCATCTACCGTGAAGGTATTGGTCGGCTTGGACAGTCATTTACCCGTGGTTTCAGCTAAATGCTTTGGTGAAGCTAGTAACTTAAGGTATAATAGCTGTTGCGCTTAGTTTGCCAAACCTAGAGCGCTATAACGTAAAACTATTCCAAACTTTTCTATTCCAATTCTGCAATCAGCGCTCCGCGATTGGTCAAAAACTTTTTTGGAGCACCCCCGCTTCACCGGTCTGTCACGCGACGTCACGAAAATCGCGATAGTTCCCCATCTGATATGAAGTGTACACACTGATTATGCATGATTTGACCGAACAAAGTAATTTCTCGCCTTTTCGCCATTAGCCCTCGGCTGTTGGTCAAAAGTTTTCGGGCTGCACCCACTTCACCTGCCTCTCGCGCGACGTCACAAAACCGAAAAAACTCACTGCGTCAAAGTGACGTGTACGCGTTAAAGGTGCATTATTATGCCGAACAAAACTGAATTTTCTTCCGAATAGCCGAAGGCTGCCCCGCTCCTAAAGAAATAAAAGATGGCTGCCTCCAATCGCTCAGGCTCTGACTACTCGCACGTGCCGGAAAGCATGGGTTTATTTGCGTGTAATAAATGTTTTTGCGTGGCCGTGTAACGTTCTCGAGCGCTCTCGGCACGTTTACAACCTCGTTCTGCCAACTTTCCTTTGCTGAGGATGTGCTTTAGCGTCATTCTTAAGCTTCAATTGCATGCCGCCGCGAATGTCGACGAGCCACCGCCAGCTAAGTAAGGGAAAGCGGACCAATCGCAGACGTCGACACCCCCCTTTTCATCCGGTTATCGATTTCAGTGCACTGGGTCGGCCCCATCGAACCCCTCTCCACTTGGGCGTGCTCTTCGCCTCTTGCGAGCCAATTAGATAAGACAAGCGGCTCAACGTAGGCAATGTTATTCGTTTTTCGAGCAAACAAAAGTGACCTCTTGTGAACGAGGAGAGCGTTTGATTGGTCCGTTCAGACAACCCTGCGGGTGACCGCCCGATGCTTGCGTTGGAGGTTACGCAAATTTGATGTCAGGAGATTGGAATAAAAACACATTGGAATAGTTTTGCGTCATAGGGCCCCTAGCCTGCTAAGCTAGCTTCACTCGAGAGGGTCCGGGTGTTAAACGCTGCAAGGGTCAGTTTCCATTGGCTGCCTGTCCGCGCCCAGAGATTCTTAGCACCCTCGGCTGCGTTACGGGTCTGATCGCCGCCTTGGTCAGGTGCTCCGCAGCTGCTGGGGACTGAGGGCCATTGAGTAATTGAGAGAGTGATTTGGGGAGGGAGTAGCCTAATACTGCACCAGGGAGTCCATTCCCTGTTGTGGCGAGGGAGTATCTTGTTGAAGCTTAGTGGGCCATCGGCATTTCTTGGCAATGGCAGGTGTCACTCGAAGCCTGCAGATGTGCACTAGAGGAGTTGAATTTCAAACTGACCATCGTAAAAAAAGAACACCTTATAGACGAATTCGAACTTCCGACTATGGCAACCGAGTATTCAATATAGCTCAGTCAGATAATCCCAAAGGCGGTGAGGTTACCTTATTGTCAACAAGTACAGCCTAAAAACTTTGATTTATCCGCAATAGTTTTGTTTTCCCGATCGTCATCGTTAACTCAATATATAACGATTTCCAAACGGTTCTGGTCTCGTAGCAAAGTCACGAAGCCGCTTGAAGCCAGAAGGGCGACGTTTTGGGAAATTAATTTATTGGGCATTATTGCGTGCTCGCGTAGCTACCATACTTGGAGCTTCAGTAGGCACAAAAGCTCCAGGGTTCCCTTTAGTACATTTTCTAGGAAACCTTACATCGAAAACTAAACAGGTCAGTCTAACGACCAGCGTATACTTGTTAAGCAAGAAATAATACAAAACCAAAGGGTAGGTAGCGACGCCGCTTTAAGACTAACCTAGAAGCCGCTCGTGACGTCATAGTTTTGACAGCGTTTGCTGGGGACCCCTTTATTCTCTATCACTAAGCATACCATTGCATTCGAAAGGAAAGACAAGGATTCAACACGGTGACCTTTGCGAACTTTTCCTGCGCAGCATTAGCGAAAACGCGGTAAAATATTTGGAAACACTTCTAGTCACAATCGGATCGTCAAACCGCACCTGAAATCGAGCCCAGAACCATACCTGAAGCGGAATTTTGGCTTAAACTGAACCCGAACCCTGTTTATTCTGACGACGTGCCTGAACCCGTAGATCTGACATAATTCCGAAAACTCTGGTAGCACTGGGAGCAATTAAGCGTTTAGCTCGGGCAGGCTTTATCTGGCGCTAATTTTCGAAGTAATCTGCATCGTTTCAAACCAAAATAGAGCGCAGTACAAAGCAGTCGAACATACCATTACAATTTGCTGTTCTATCAAGTTCCAGGGTTTGATTAATTGCTTTAACGCACGAGGGAATGATTATGATAATGATTTTACTGGTTTCTCTTTGACACCGGTGGCAACAGTCACGTAGACTGCTTGGGCTAATCGAGTTTTACTTTTTGAACTGCACTCTAGCATTTCTGCCGGGAAAATTTGCTCCTGAATGCTTCTTCTTGTTTATGCGGCAGCCCCGGCCCTCAAGAAAGCGAGACTTCAATTATCCGGTGTGTAATCGTACACATTCTCTTCAGCGGTGTCTTGCTTCA
The DNA here is from genome assembly GCF_050947875.1 of Dermacentor variabilis. Classification (NCBI taxonomy): domain Eukaryota; kingdom Metazoa; phylum Arthropoda; class Arachnida; order Ixodida; family Ixodidae; genus Dermacentor; species Dermacentor variabilis. The sequence continues at coordinate 62,052,505 of NC_134575.1, forward strand.
CACACACCCAGGGCTTCTGCTCCACCTGCTGGGCCCCAGAAGAACGTTGCTGCTGTCTGCCTTCGGCCTAATCAACGCCTGGATATGCGTCGTCGTGTCCAACAGCGTCACCATGCTGTTCATCGGCCGCGTAACGTGCGGCATCTGGCTCGGCGTCTCCACCAACTCCGTGAGCCTCTACGTCTGCGACGTGGCTCCTCCCACAAAGAGGACCTTCTTTGGTTCACTCACCGAGGTGAGACACGCATTTTACACCAACACCCTAAAATTAGGGCGTAAGTTCGGTGTCGCTGTGCTTCCAGTTGTCCATTAATTTTGCCTCATTCTGCGATTTGGTCTACTTTCGAACGGCTTTCTAGGGACAATGACGGCAAAGCTACAGGGGTGAAGCTTCTCCACATGTCTTACGGCGCCAATCAGCCCGGCAGACTTCGACAACGCTTTCTGCTATACTGAATCAGCCTATCCTGATGCTGGTGACGGTTTCGCATTTGCCTAAAGGCGGAAGAGAAGGGCAGAGAATAAGGGAACTTTAGTACTTGGAGCTTATTGCGATACAAGAGCTGCAGTAAATAAGATGTTTTTTTCTATTTCTTGCCCAGCCACATCTCCAGCTTAAGCTACCGCGAATAAAAGTGTCGGAATATTTACTGGTTGGCTCTTTCTTGTGCGTGCGTCGGTTCCGTAGCTTCCCATTCAGTGCCTAAAAAGAAAACGTGTTCGTGTGTATGACCCCGTGGCTAGCAGATAGACACCATCCCGGAAATGTATTGATCTCGGGTTTGATCCCTGAACCAGGACGCAGTGTTTCCGTTGTCTATTGCATCGTGCTAATGTGCTGTGTATGATGATTTCTCGCTTTCACTCTAAATATACGGGTGCGCGAATACAAAAATTCCTAATACGAATATAACAGGGTATTTTCTATGTCATTCATATGCTAGAAGTGTTCGAATATTTGTTTCACTTCAAATGCAAGGGGTAGAACAAGGTTTTATGGAGTCACGCAGGAGAAACAATAATGGTAAGTTGTGACCGTGGGAATGATTCTCACGCACGGGATCCACGGTTGTTGCGCACGTACACCAGCTTTTGAGCGAACGCATGCGAAAGGTGAATTCTGGTGAATAATTTCTATTTGAAATTATTTTCAGTGAGTTATGGGCAATCGACGAAATCGTCTTGACTTATGCTTATGTGGCGTGGAAGAATTTCGAAGTCAATATCTGGCACAGCGCGGTTGAATTTTAATACTGCGCGCGAATTACAAGACATTCTATCATTTCATCAATAAAATAAGCTGATTGAGTCAATAAACGACTTTTATTTAACGGTAGAACAAGGTGGGGCTAAAGTTTTGAAAAATTCCGTAGAGGAACTCGCCCAGCTTGCTAAGTGATGTCGGGCAAGGGAACCCCGCATGAGGCTTGACATTCCTTCTTCAACTGCCCAGTTCCTGCGGTAGCCAAACGTTGTCCTAAGGAACTCAGTGTTGTCGACACCGAAGACGTACATTGTGGGATTGATGAGAAGGCCGTGATCATGTAGTGGAGATACCAGCAGGCGTAAATGGTTCACATGCTGCTTGGGGGAATAGCTTGCCACCAGCAGGTCGTCAAGGTAGGCAAAGCTCAAGTGGAGTCTATGATTGACCTCATTGCTAGATCTCTGACGACTGAGCAGCGTTTTTTAACCCGCAAGGCATGCGGACGTTCTCGAAAATGTCAAACTGCATCATAATAGTCGTCATAGGGTTGTCTTCCGCTCGACAGATATCTAGTGGCAGGCCTTGACTAAGCTTATTTTGCTAAATAACGTTGTTCCATGTGGGAGCGAAATAATGAATATGAAGGAGCAGATTACGATCGGCGAAAATGCGTGCACTGATTTCTCGGTATGGTTGCCGCATTGGCACCAGTCTCCAGGGTCACGCTATGGTACCACGTGGGGAGCTTATCTCCTACTCCTCCGGGCCTACGATTTAATTAATTTATACGGAAGGTCATTCCTTACAAATAGGCTCGAGTAGACAGGCTCGCTGTTAGACGTGCAGCATATTTTACGGGCCTCACCGCCTACACTACGGAGAGACGGTCGCTTGAGGGCCTGCATCCTCCCGGGGGGGGGGGGGGGGGAACGCTCGGCACCCCCACAAAACGCATCTAATTGTTTTTTAATTTCATTTCTGTTTTGAGACAAACAAGCTCGCGTATAACTCGCACATGGCCGGATTGAGTCATCTCTCCCGTTTGCACCGCCTACAGGTGGCCGTGAGCTTGGGCATGCTAGCGGCCTACGTGCTGGGTGGTCTTGCGTGGCAGTTGTCGGCGATCCTGTTCACGCTGGCGCCGGTGCCAGTGTTCGTGTTGCACAACTACCTCATCGAGAGCCCGCGCTGGTTTGTGACCAAAGGCCGCTACCGTGACTCAAACACGGCCATGGTGCGGCTTTACGGTGACGACGTGCCCACCGACTTCAGGTTCAGCCGGACGGGAGACGATTCGAACGTCTCTACAGTCGGCCGGCAGAAGCTGGCAAGGTAGGTAGCGACGAAACGCCGCGCTTGACTCTGATGCGACTACAAAGAGCGCAGCAGAGCTGATAAAGTGCTATAAGGCACAAAGGTTAAACTTTCGGCTTGTCGGTGCTGCATTACCAAAGTGAACCGGTGAAACAGGCACGGAAAATACAAGAATGGACCCTCAAGGCTCGAAACTAATAACTGAAACGGTCTTTTCCCTTGCAGGTATAAATATGCTTCGCATCAGAAAAAAATATTATGGACAACAAAGAGAAAAGAAAAGCATATTAGGGTAGAGGTTCGGGCTAGTTGGTCGTGCTTCATAACATAGTACGTTCATTCATACATGTGTAAAGCAATAATAAGAGCGCCTAAGAGCTGCGATCTTATGTGCCCGTTCCTGCGGCAAGTGTCGTTGTCGTACCTCGTGACCGAGCAGACGAGCACGGCGAAGGATGAGAGCGAACGCGGAGCGCAGGGGGAAATGAAAGACTGCGATAGTGAAGAGAGCGCGAGGAGGAAAACGGAGGAAGAGGGTGTAGCGGAACCATAAGGCGGAAAGCGGAGGAGTAGGGTATGGCGAAAGCGTGAGAAGAAAAGCATTGTGCCGCGCAAGATGGACTTTGCTGCGACGATGGCTACGAGGTGGCGCCAGAGCAGGGCGCGTCGTCTGTTCCACAAAGTGCTGCGTGAGCGGAGGCCTGTCTGCGGCTGCTGCTTTGAATTACGCCCACGCGTCACCTACGCGCTGCCTATAGCGATGTCCCGATTAGCGAGGCCGTCGCGCCACACTTCGCTCCGTTTGAAACGTGCCGCACGAGACAGATTATCCGCACCCGCCAATATACCACGAAAGGAAAACACGTATAGAGCTGCGCTAAGATTTGGCCTTAGGGAGTATCGTAATCATCGGTGAACGTTTTGGTGTCACCTTGGAGAAGAAGACGACGCACCTTGCTCTGATTGCGAGAGAGCTAGGGCTATTCGCTGACAGTGTGGTGCTCTTCTACAATTATCGTCGTCGTAATTAAAGGTTACTTTTAGGAAAACGTTTTATTTGCCTACCCTCCCATGATTATGATAGCTGTTGTCGGAGGATATATTTGTGGATATGTATATATGAAGTTTCCATGCACGGCCAAATGATACTACTAGCACGCCGTCTTATATAAACCCTATATACTGACCAACAAAGTAGAGCGAGTAAGCGCGCCTCTCTGCTGTGTAATAAGAAATTCTACAGAAAACCTCAACGCCTAAGTGGGCTAATGAGTGTAGCTCTAAAGCACGCTAAACTCATGATGTGAATACCGCTGTATATTCAATGAATTCTTTGATTTACGTTATAATCCTTGATTAGGCTATTCAGTGCTTGTCACCGAGTGTGTGCCCATCCTTGGCCAATCCTCCAGAAGCGGCATGTGTCACTGTGACAGACGTACATGATTATTACATGTAGCTCCATATCTGCAGCACTTCTCTGTGCATAAACCTACCACGACCATTCTTCTCCGTTCATCGTTACGCATCGCCTTCGGCTTCGTGACATTGCTTGGTGTACGTCTCACATTGTGCCTCCGCCTGATTTGCTCCTTTCCTATCGGCATAGCTTTACATCCGTATAGAGGAGCAGCATAAAAATTGCATTAAATTGCATTATAGTGGATAGACGTAAATAATTCACGAGGTTTCGTGCTGCATTGAATAAATTAATTGCATTTCATGAATGAATTCATTGCACGCCGTTTGGCTGACTTCGCTTCGCACGTACCTCGACACGTCTGCATAGTCTTTTTTTCTGCATAGTTCCTTTTTTTGCCATAGTGTCGACAAAACGGTCATCCCTTGCTCCTTTAGGTCGACCCTTACCCCCTAGCTGCAGCGCAGCGCATGTGCAAATAAAGTCAGCCGTACCACTACTATCCGCGTGTGTGCTTGACCCTCCACAGGATGCTGTCGGTGTGCCTGCTGCTGAACCTGCTGCAGAGTCTGTCGTGCGCGCAGCTCGTGCTGCTGCGCGCCGTGCAGGTGGTGGGTCCCCTGGTGGACGTGATCACACCGCAGGAGTCGGCCTGCCTGCTGCTCGCCATGCACGTCACCTGCGCGACCCTGTTCGCCGCCCTGACCCGCTTCGTCGGCCGCCGCCAGCTGCTCATTGTCTCAGCCGTGCTGGTCGCCGGCGTCCTGTCCACCATGCGTCCGTTCGATCACGTCGTCTTCAGGTGAGCTCGCTCATCGCAGGTACCCGTCAAGCCTGAAACGCCCACTTCTGAATTACTCTGTGGTTGAGAGACGTCCACTACTGGAGCGTTACCTTGTGCGTCAAATTGCCAGAATTCAACCAAGGGGATGCTCTCGCTTCTATGATCATTTTCTCACTCGTTAAAAAAAAGAAATATAAGAGAATGCACCCCTTAAAAGGCGAACGACAAAATGTACCAATTCTCGCGTATCTCGTGGGCAGCCGTCGTCATCGTATGGCTGCAATACGCAGCGGAACCTGAATGAGCTGACGGCGGGAACTTGAATAACAAGGAGAAATAGGGCGTGGTGAGAATCGGTCGAGCTGATTCTCTGGCTCACTCACCTGACTTTTCTTTGAAAGGAATGTGCCCCGGCTTTCTCTAATAGCAAGGAGAAATAAGGAGAGGCGAGAATCGGACGAGCTTGTTCTCTGACTTAAATCACCTACATTTTCCTTGAAAGGAATGTGCCCCGGTTTCATGGACCTGCTGCTGACTGTAAGTTGATCTAACGCTTTACTACTTCAGTGCGCGTTCCTTAAGGCGCACTCGATTTCCCGCGCAGCCAATGGACGCCCGACCAGGCCAGCGCGACCAGCTGGGACGCCCTGAACTCCGTCTGCCTGCTGGTGCTGGCCTACTCGGTGGGCCTGTGCCACGTGCCTCCGCTGGTGATCAGCGAGCTGGTGCCCCTGAAGGGGTGGCGCTACCTGAGCGCCTCGTTCGTCTGGTTCTGGCGCTGGCTGGTCGCCTTTGCGATGGTCCACTTCGACGAGGAGCTGCTGAGGGCCGGCGACTTCAAGAGCCTGTCGCCGGCGTTCGGCCTGGCGGTGCTTCTGGTGGCCGCGGCCGCTGTTGCCTTCGTGCCGGAGACCGAAGGCCGCACGCTGGCCGACATTCACCGCGACGAGTGATGGCGCGACCATGTGCGGCGCTCCTTCGCCGTTGACAGTGTGCTCCAGCCTGTCGAAATATTTGTCGCGCTTCGTGGCTGCTCGGCAGACTCTATGAACTGCGCCACGCGGATAAAAAACCGTTGGATTGTGTTTTTTTTTTATTTGGCGTAATTTTGCATTTATGGACTATGCGCTGCGTTGAAACTATGCCCTCTGTATTTTTTTCGTCCGCATGTCAGAACATTGTAGTGCTGCGTTATGTTTCTACGTGCAAGCTTATACTTTAAGAAATGGCCACTGTAGCGTATGCCTGCTGCATTCGTCCTTTTATCGCAAGAATCTGATGTGCCCCTCTATATTAGCGGGTGAGGCTGAAAAACAAGCATATTCTTAGTGCACCGGGGTTATAGTTCAAACTTGTTATTGAAAAAGAATTTTGCAAGTGACCGTGTTTACGATGCGGGTTGCAACGAGATTTCGGGGAACTCACTGCGACGTTGCGGTGTTTACTTCAGGGTAAATGGGGACTCAATTAAAGGAAGGAGAGACCAAAGCGAGTGTAAAAGCGAAACTGACGTGACCGTTTTATGGACGGGACTCTTCATGACACTGAGTGGACATAAAAATACAGCCTCCTGCGCGCCGGCTTACTTTCTCTGTTAACCCTACATTTGTGGACGCATACAGAATTTCTCGTCATGCTATTTCGGTATAAGGAACACTTTTCCGAAGAATGTTTTGACGCACGGTTGGGGTGCCCACGCTCTTTTTTTTTCTTGCTCAATGTCTGTCGCGTTTAAGTGCTCGGGCTTACAACCACCTTCCAATATTGGCTTCTGAAAATATCTCTGCTGAAAAAATCGTAGAAGCTAGACTTTTCTTCTGCGCTGTCCCCTCACCTCTCAACAGCGCAAGAAATTGTGTACGCCTTCACCACCCTTCAAGATATTGAAGATGAACCTTCATGAAGGTCCGTACCCACGAGGGGGGCCAAGAATCGGGCGGCAGTAGGTAGCCAAAGAAAATTCGTTTGAAAATGAGAAAGGCAAAGTAAAAGAAAAGGCCGAAGAAGATATTGGGTTAACTAGACTAATATGCCGGCGAGCACTCGCCCTAACTGAAGGGTGAATGTTAAAAGATAAGACCGGCTCGGATGCACCTCGAACCTTGGTCTTCGTTTTTCGTTGGCAAAAGTAATCGAATAGCGCACGGCCTAGTAACTAGAGCGGGTAATAAACGAACCGGAGAACCTGCAATGTTTCCGCAGAAACTGCGTGGTTGTAAACAAGGGATCTACGGCGTTGTACTGAAAAAAAAAAAGGCCGGAAGGACGGGTAAAGCTTTAAAATGTGCCTATGACTACCTCTACAAAAGTATACCTCAATCTCTGGCCCGTATAGTAGGCTTTTCTGTGTCCAGCGAGAAATATCATCACGCTACACAGGTGCACGACACGCTTGGCAGTATGCGCGGGACATATTGTCGAACATGGACAGGATATCAAATTGTCATACGCCTTACTACGCGGATATCGCTTCTGTTGGTGTAAGCTCAAAGCGTGGATTGGCTCACGTGGCCGATTTGCAACGCTTGAGGTGATGACAAGCATCGAGAAAAGAAAAGCAAATGCAAAACGGTGGACATTGCGGAACATAGGAACAACACAATTTAGATAGACGAGAAGAAAGGGGGTAAACCGAGGGGCCTGATATTTATTTGTCATATCACAAGAAGGGGGGCCAACAAACACTTACACCAAGGACAACATAGGGGAAATTACTTGAGCCTAATAAATGAAATAAAGAAACGATAAATTAATGGAAATGAAAGTGGATGAAAAGAAAACTACAACAAAAACAAAAAACAACAGCATCTATGCTGGCTGAACAGCAGCAGCATAACATCCCCATCTAATACTTTTAATAGGAAAATATAGTTCTTTCAGGAATGCTTGCGGTTGGGCTAGTTGGTGGTTACATAAGGGCATAACATGCGTAAGTACCCAACCACAAAGAAAGGCACATAGCCTCGTGTTCATAAAGGGCCATGTGTACTGGTGCTGTTCACCGCAAGCAAAGAAGGTGCTTTTGCCACAGGATTCCGCTTACTAGAATGTTATGAAATGGGATATACATACATTTTGTTTGGAGTCTGCACTCAAGAGCTCTTACTTTCACAATCGTCAGCTCACTTTAACAAGCAGCACAGAACAATGGTTGGCGGCTTTTTAAATCTAGTAACAAACATCAGTGGTCAAATGCCAGCGAAGAACGCTTAACGTGGCCACACTAGCAAATGATGCAAGACGAAGTGAGCGGGCTGCACAAAGGCTTGAAGTTGTGTCCTACAAGCGCAAGATGAGTAACAATCCGCAAACAAAATGTACCGAAGATGCACTGCCTGGCTCTAGAGTTCTACTCTTCCAAAAGCCTGACCGAGCTTTATCCCTACACCAAAGGGAGCCATAACTTGTTTGCCGAGTGAAACATGGCAAGGGTTAGGGGCAATGCGCCACTGGGGTGGTGTATGAAATTCTCCTGACGTGAAGAAAGTCCTATGTGCGAGAAACGACAAACAAGAGCGGCAGCCACGTCGCTGTCCAGCAGATTTTCTGCCTTATTCTGCAGATTGCTTCTGCCTCAGCCGGGCTCACTAGGACTCAGTCTCACAAAAATTCTTCTCAGCCAGGCTCCAAAATTGCCAAGCATAAAAAATTACCCCACTTAAGCAAATATTCGATGATAAACTGGTGCAATTGATGAGGCGGAGGATAGTAGAACGGTAGAGATTGCAGCATTAAATACTTCTAACAGGTCAATCGAAAGTAAATTTATTGACGTGTCCCAGACTGCCAGTTACAACATGCAGTCATGAAATTAGACGAATGTAGATAAAAAGTGGCGTTTAAGCTTCCGTTGTCACATTATATGTGGCTGTAAACAGACGAATGACAAGATAACTGCAGCTGCATCATTCTCGCTCCAAAATCAAGTATAAAAACCTCAGCGCAAAAGCTACAGATAAAAGCGAAGTTTACCAAAGGTCGAGATTCAAGACTCAAAATTTTATTATAGAAGCCCGTGTAGTAGTACATTTCATATGCCATATAAATGCAGAAAGAGGTCTCAAACTCGGGAGACTGAGAGCGAGGCCTCCTATACAACCATACATCAGACAGCAACATATTGGTAAACAGTGGTCACTGTCGGGAAATGTCTATTTCCTGATAGTGACTATTGCAATTACCCTTCATTTGCGTTCACAGATGCTCATGTGAATCTAGTACAAGGTGGAAGCAGAGAAGAAGTGACGATAGAGAGCGTGTGTGTTTTCGGCTGTTCCACTTTTCTGTAGCTTTTTAATTTTGTGTGTACACAGTGATCGCGTCATCCTTCGGTATGGCGGGCACACGTCCCGTGCAGCTTCCCGTCGACGCAGTTGACCCAGCTGCTGCTCGGCCGGCTGATGCCTTCTGTGCTACGGCCGTCACCGACGTGGAGCTTCCAGATTCGGCAGATGACTCCACGGTGACTGAGATGGATTACGACAGTAGCAGCTTCACGCCTGTTGAATCGCGCCGCCTGAAAAGGAAGCTGCGCCGGACATCAACAGCTGGTGAGTCGACTACAAAGGCTGTTGACAAACTTGGCGCGTTACGCCGAACATCAGCAGCGAGGGAGTTGCCTACAGAGAATGTTGACGCACCTGACGGTTTCTCTGTGGCTTTCGTTGCCACAACGGAGACGGCTAATTTGAATACCATCAACAGACAGCGGCTGTCCCAATTCTTCGACCAGCTGATTCCGGGACAACTCCAAGAGGTCAGAATCAACGCTTGGAAGAATGTCCTTACGGTAGATGTGAAATCTCGGGCATCCGTGGACAAACTGAAAGAAATTGGAGTGTTAGGCGGTATGCCGGTCCGCCCCTATCTCTCTCACGGAAAACGGACTTCCGCTGGAGTTATTACAGATGTAGACCTTGAAATAACGGACAGCGACCTGAGGACACTCATCAATTCTACGGCCAGGATAGTCGACATTCATCGTTTTGGCCGATCACAGTGTGTTAAAGTAGTTTTTGAAGCCGACTCTATCCCATCCCACGTCAAGGTGGGCTGTGTGCGGCATCCTGTCCATCTGTATGTTCCCAAGCCTGTTCAATGCCACAAATGCAACAGGATTGGCCATGTGAGTGCTGCTTGCAGAAACGAAATATCCTGCCGTCGATGCGGCGGATCACACCAGCATGACACTTGCAAGACGGAGACCATCAAGTGCACCAACTGCTTCGGCGCTCATGAGGCGACGGCTAAAGACTGTCCCAGGATGAAGAACGAGAAGCTTATCCTGAAGAAGATGGTAAAAGACAACTCAAGTCACCAAGAAGCGGCCGCGTCTATTCGTCGCCGCAAACGTCGTTCCCGACGCCGACGCCCAGAGTCACACGTCAATCGTCTGTCTCAGCCGCCGTCACAGCAACTCTCAGGTCCGTTGCCTCAACGTCATGAGCCGCAGAATGATAAGACGCCGCCTCCTGCAGCGCCCCATATTACCGCGGTGGTTCAGAAAGATGCGGGTACATTATCCACCTCCTCTGATGTGGAATGGCCTGCTCTGTCATCCAAAGTCGTCGAACCAACGCTTCCATCATTCCGTGCCGTTCCAGCGGACAATAAGGACAAGCCGGAAGGCCAGCAGGTGAACGTTCTTCTGAAACAACTCTTACATTCCATGCGCACGCTGCTTTCAGGCCTCAATACGCCAACAGCAAGGGTTGTTGTTCAGTTTTTGGATGCAATTGAGCCGCTCTTGGCGGCAATGCAGTAATTCATTATGGCGCTACCACACAACCCCTCCTCTGTGTCGATGCACATACGTCGAAGTGTAGTGATGCAGTGAAATGCCCGAGGCCTGCGTGGGCGCCTAAGTTACTTCCAACAGCGCGTCCAGAAATACCGCTTCCCCGTGATTGTTATATGTGAACCCAACATGCCTTCTGTTTTCCGCCTTTCTGGATATGTATTGCTGTGGTCTCGAAAAGCTGATGAAACCAGAAAGGTATTAGTGTGCATACGCCGAGATATCCCACACTACCGCCATGCCCTCCAGCCCCATAACACGAACCACTACATTTCCTTGACGTTAACGCTTAAAGGACAGGTCTTCTCGATACTCGGCGGTTACATTCCACCCAGAGACCACATTGATTTCTCGTATCTGTCCTCAGCAATCCAGAGTTTCATAGCTCCCCATATTATTGTGGGCGACTTCAATGCTCATCACCCCCAATGGGGAAGTACAGTAATGAATAACCGAGGCAAAGCCTTCGTCAATATTAACGATGGCTCTCCTACGTTTCTGCGTGGCACGTCCTACAGTAGCTGCTTGGACCTGACGTTTGTTTCCTCACGACTACAGTCTTCTATTAGATGGTTCAGTGATGTGGAAACACATGGCAGTGATCACATACCAACGTATATCTGCGTAAAGTGGTTCGCACCTACCACTTCATCTCATGTGCGGTGCACAGACTGGCGCACTTTTAAGACATTCGTGGAGAATTCCTGTGCGAATCTCGAGTTACCAACCCAAATAGAAGACCTGATCAAGTCCGCCCTTGGTGAGGCCACGCGGAACATATGTGCACCTACACCGGGGTCTCCTATCGACGTGGAATTCGAGAAGTTGCGCGCAGTCCGACGGCGCGCTGAAAGGAAATTTAGAAGGACGAAATCCACGTACGATCTCGCCATTTGTCGCCGAGCTCAACGACAAATAAAGCGCCATCTCGAGAAATTAGGGAGGAAGCGCTGCAGAAAGTTCTGCTCATCACTGGATCCTCGCAAGCCGCTATCACGTATTTGGCATGTAGTCGGGAGCCTACGTTTTCCCCCACGAGAAAGGTACCCTTTCAGAGCTCTGGCCCTTTTCCAACGCCGCAATGATGCAGAGGTAGCGAACGACTTCTGCAAAACGATTGTGGGCACAACTCAACCAGACTCAATCCAATTCGAAGTTTGTGCGCCACCTTCCTCAAGTGACCACTACGACTTGCTCTTTACGATTCCCGAATTAGAGGCTGCTCTTGCGTTGTGTCGGCATTCATCTGCTCCTGGCCCTGACGGGATCTCGTACTCGTCTCTATCTCACCTTGGCAGGGCTGGTCGCACCAGCACTACTCAATTATTACAACGACACATGGGTCTCCGGTATTGTTCCGCAGCAGTGGAAGATCAGCCGCCTGGTTGCTCTCTTGAAGCCTGGAAAGACTCCTTATGAGCTTACCTCATACCGCCCAGTTGCATTACCCAGCTGTGTTGGAAAAGTTATGGAACGAATGGTCCTGGCGAGGCTCGAATGGTTTCTGGAAAGAAATGATCTTTATCCGAACATGATGACCGGTTTTCGGCGGGGTCGTTCTTCAATTGACAGTGTCATTGACCTCGTTACGACAGTGGAACATGAAAAACGTCAACGCCAAATCGTCGCCGCTGTTTTCTTAGATATCAAAGGGGCCTACGACAACATCCTTCATGAAGCCATTCTCGATGCCCTAGATGACTTGGGTATTGGTGGCCGGCTCTACCTGTGGATTGTGAGCTACCTCAGCGGCCGTTTCGTTTACATGTCCACGCCTGACGGAGAGACTAACCGTGATCAGGTATGCCGTGGAGTTCCTCAGGGAGGAGTTCTCAGCCCAACATTATTTAATGGTGCACTGATTGGCCTGGTGAGCGAACTTCCACCTTACATTCACATCAGTGCATATGCAGATGACATCTGCATCTGGGCTTCTGGTACTACACGCCCACAACTACGTCCGAAATTACAACGGGCTGTATAATCTACTTCACGATACATACGGCGTCAGGGTTTGCGCTTAGCTGCCGAAAAATGTGCTGTGGTTGCATTCACGCGCAAATCCGTCTGCCGCTACCCGATCTCCATTAACGGTGTCATAATACCTTATGTCTCCCACGACAGATTCTTGGGCATTATCATCGACCGCGATTGGTCATTGACAAGGCATGTTAATATGTTGAAGCAAAAACTTAATCTGTTTTGCCATATTCTTCGCTTCGCAACAGGCATCAAATGGGGCCCCACGGAAGGCTCATTACAAAGGCTTTATCAGTCTCTTTTCGTGGGCTACATTCGATACAGCCTTCCGATACTCTCAAACTTGAGCATTTCCTGCTTACGGACATTACAGAGCGTCCAAGCGCAGGCACTCAAAATATGCCTCGGGTTGCCACGGCGTGCCTTCAACAAAGGCACAATTGAGGAAGCCCACGTATGCCCATTACCGATATACCTATCCCACGAACCACTTCGTGTGTATTTACGCTTACTGACACGACACCATTGCCATCCATTGACGTCGGTTCTACATGAGCGGCCGGACAGCAGTTTCACAAGTGCACTCCGCTGCCATCTACCCCACATAACATCAGGCTATGCCCTTCCATATCACCCCGTCAAACCACCATGGGTGATGGTTCAACCTTCCGTATGCGTACATGTTCCCGGCATACTAAAGAAATCATTGGTTCCCGTCAGTGGACTGCAACAACTTGCTCTCGCGTACATCTGGTCAGAATACCAGACATATGTTCATGTTTACACAGACGGCTCCGCGTCACCAAAGGCATCGACAGCAGCTGTGGTGATACCAGCCCAACAGATGACTCGAGGTTTCATACTAGACCATAATTCTACATCAACCGCTGCAGAGCTTGTGGCTATTCGGGAAGCGATTCGCCACATCTGCGGGGAAAGACCTCAAGAGTGGTGCATTTTCACGGACTCAAAACCCGCGCTGCAAATTTTGGGATGCTTCCTGCGCCACACCGCATATCAGGTTCTGGCACTGCAGATCACCGAGCTACTTTCATGCGCTCAAGAAAAACACCACCGCATAGTGTTCCAATGGATCCCGGGACACTGTGAGCTCAACGGTAATGAGATGGCCGATGCTGCAGCAAGACGCGCCCTCAGCAATGGCCTGCGAACTGTAGTGCCATTCTCCAGACCGGACATCACATGCCTCCTGTCGGAATTAATGAGGAGTGCGACGAGAAGATACTGGGCCCAGCCAGACGCTCGTCACGTCCGCCTTAAAAGGCTGGATCCCGATATGAAATTTCCTATTTCAATATTTTTCTTGTATATAATGTGTTACTTTACGGGTAGAATTCAAATGACGTCCAGGCAGGCAATATGTTTTCTGCGCACAAGCTGCTTTGGGAATGTGTTTTGTTACACAGAAGTCGGAATGATTTGAGCTTCCGGCTGACGCATCTGGTGTGAAATGGTCCACGACATCATGTGCATTGTACAATTATTCGAAACGCGGATATATGGCGCATGATTCGAAAGAAGATAACAGTCTAATACATGACTGATTTGAAGTGGTTAACAGTTGTTTAATTTGCCTTCAAGGTCAAAGTCATTAGAAAGGAGAGTGGTTAAACGGAATACTTGTAAAAAATGCGCTCTAAATGTGTTACAATATCTTGCCACAGGACAAGGAAAGCTAATATGGAAAAGAACACACACATATCGAGAAAAGCATCGGGGATAGTAAGCTGTTTGGCTATGTAACAGCAAAACAGTGAAAGTTAAAGTAAGTACTTTTGTTGTGAAACGAAAAAGTTGTCTAATACTCTCATAAATGTGTCGTAATCTTCAATTGTCCGTATTGATAGGGGCTGGTTAATCGACTAAGTAGATGTACCTGGCAGATAGTAATCTAAAGGTGAAGTGGTCCGGCAATGTCGAACACAAACTCGATGAACGTGATCAGGTCTTTGTGCAATGTGGGCTAAGGATACATTTCAGCTGTATTATTCTTGATCTACAGTCGTAGTAGCCCGATATATACTAGTCAGATAGTATATGAAGCGAATATAATGGTTATGAACCACACGGAATGGGTCGCTTTAAATATATTTGCAGTTGGTCCCATATTGTTGCAGCATGCTTAAGTTCACTCCTGACAACTGTTTTATTTGAATACGCTGGAGTGTAGTTGGGTGTAACGTATGACTGGTTGCATCACTGTAACGAAGCACTGATGCCCAGAATGACAGGGCGTTTAAGATAACGTCCAAAGCAGAGTAAAAGCGTGAGCAGCTTTTTGTCATGTGATGTCGCAGAGCAAAAATCAGGGCAGAAAGCGTCTGTCCTGTCTATATGGTTTGTTTCTGTCCTTATTTTGGCTCAACGACATCACATGATGAACCAACTGTTCCAGCAGTCAACGCTCCTGAGCATTCTGCGTCACTTTCCCTTGTCCATAATAGGGGAATAGGTCGTCTCTAAACTACATTAAAATGTAGTTTTATCATCTCTGTGTGAATAGAGATGTAGCATCCCCTACATAAGTACAGTATGTATGTATGTATGTATGTATGTATGTATGTATGTATGCATGTATGCATGTATGTATGTATGTATGTATGTATGTATGTATGTATGTATGTATGTATGTATGTATGTATGTATGTATGTATGTATGTATGTATGTATGTATGTATGTATGTATGTATGTATGTATGTATGTATGTATGTATGTATGTATGTATGTATGTATGTATGTATGTATGTATGTATGTATGTATGTATGTATGTATGTATGTATGTATGTATGTATGTATGTATGTATGTATGTATGTATGTATGTATGTATGTATGTATGTATGTATGTATGTATGTATGTATGTATGTATGTAAACTTACGCATGTGGGCCCGTGTGTACGTACTTGGGTACGTACGTACAGTAGTCACCTTGGACAGGTGTGGAAAAACAACATAGCGAAAAAAATATTTACGTGGCCCACACAAAACATTTATCAAGTCTCAGCGCTCTGCGTCATTCCTGTCGGATGTGTCTTGCTGCCAAACACGGGGTACTACAACGCCACTGCTTGAAAGGCGTCACTGTGGCGACGCAGAGTTCTTGAGGCCGATCCTCGCAAAGAATGTCGTTTTGGGAGCCGTTGGACATTTTTTGCAGCCCTAACGACCCGTACCACTTGGCAAGTCGGGCTGCTGCGCAGGGCTCAGCTGCCAGCCCGCAGCCTGGAGTTCTTTCAATTCGAGCAGCACGTGGCGTGACCGGATTGGCAGGCCCTGCATTTCCAAGGTGGCGTGGATCTCGCGCAGCAGGGCTGCCAGTCGCTCCGGGGCCACACGCTCCAAGGCAGCGCCAGCAGTGGTCAGTGCCGTCCGGAGGCAGTCCATCTGCGTCGCGAACCAAAGAAGGCGGCTTGTGAATCACGTTACAAACACAAAGAGAATATGCGGGACCCAAAGGCACCGAAAACGATGGATTACAAACAAGTAATTGTGCACACGGATAGAGGGACGAAAAGGACGAATATAACACTGCATTCGCAAATCTTCGTTCTAGAATACCATATTGGGCAGTGTTCATGCAACAGGAGGCTTAGCACGCCAGAAAGAACGCAGGAAATCAAGGCGAGTTAGCGAAAACTTCCGCGTTGTTTCTACACTAGACCACTCTGAAATCTCCAAATTCACTGCGCTCAATCCGAACTCGTAATTTGTTATAATTATAAAGAAAATTGGGCAGAAACTACCAACAATGATTGCGAATGTAAACGAATAGCCGGATGCTTCCTCAAAGTTGTTCACCTTTAAAACGAATTATGTACTGGATGGTGCATATCTGATGCAGGGGACTTTTATGCAGCACTTGAAGTTTCTTTGCGTAATTGCGTATGGAAGAGCGACGTTAACGAGCACATTCAACGTGGTAGTAGGGGTGGCTATACATACAAGCTGATTCGTCGTAGACGTGCTGTCTCGAAGGCAGAGGGATTGCGATTGTGGAAAGAAGAGCCGTAATTCTCTGCAGCCCATTCGCGAGCACGGGTCAGCATATTAGGGACGGGGGGGGGGTGTAAAGGAAAAAGAAGAAAGGAAAGCCCGTCACGGTGGCAGGAGGCATGGCCTACAGCGGGAGGTAGCACCGGAGTGGAAGACCACTGCCATTCTTCTCTCCCACTGCCACGAAGATTGTCCGCCCCAATAGCTCCACCACAGAACCGGAACTCTTAAGCGCCCCGCAGATCTCGTGCGACAGCACACGTTTATGAAAGAGCTGCAATAAGTGGCATGAAGTGAAGAACGCGCCATGCAACACGGTATGAGTTTTGCCCACTTGTGATTCTCCATCCTACGCTACAGGCAAGGCAGACAAATGTTCACGCTTTCAGCTCCCATAAAAAAAAAGAGAAGCGCATGAGTTCTTGCGAAGTAGCAAAATAGCATATTCATCAAGCACACCATGCTGATTGCATGGAGGATCTCGCAATCCGGAACCGCAAGTTCAGATTCAGTAAGTAATGACGTGCCCACTTCCCAGCAATGGTAGCAAAATTAGAACATGAGATGCTGAGAGACAGCCCGACAAGTGCATGTTTGAGTAGAACTGAGTTGATGATGTGAGTTAAAATGGCGAGCAAGACAAAGACGAACGAGCAGGATACGTGGCTGCACATATAAGCTTATAGTAGAAAAAAAAACATGGTGCGTGCTTGACAGACGTTTGAGGGGAAGGAAGTCATGACATCAGTTTCATAGATGTCTTTGTGGCCGTGGTGCAAGAGCAGTTCCTTCGACTGGAACTGTCGCCAAAGCGAATAATACATCGCGCTAGGTCCAATGTCATACTTACACGTAGTTTTCAACTATCTCACAGTAACTATGCCGGGATGATTGTAAGGAAGAATACTTACGACTCAGCAATCACATCACAATCCCATAACTCGGACCCAGTTCATCTTTCTGGTCGTTGGTGTTACCGCGGCGTTTTTAAAATTTGCTCAAGCACCCGAACAAAATAAACGTCCTTAATTTTAGGCCTTTTTTAGATTAATTTTTAGGCCCACCCTTCTTCTTTGCCTCTCCATGTCAGTGAGCATGCATTCAAATTGGACCCCTGAGTTACTAAGCAAGGCAATATCATCAGCGAATCGCAAGTTACTAAGGTATTCTCCATTAACTCTTATCTCCAATTCTTCCCAATCCAGGTCTCTGATACCCCCTGTAAACACGCTGTGAATAGCATTGGAGAGATCGTTTCTCCCTGCCTGACGCCTTTCTTTATTGGGATTTTGTTGCTTTCTTTATGGAGGACAATGGTGGCTGTGGAGCCGCTATATATATCTTTCAGTATTTTTACATACGGCTCGTCTACACCCTGATTCCATTATGCCTCCATGACTGCTGAGGTTTCGGCTGAATCGAACGCTTTCTCCTAATCAATGAAAGCTATATATAAGGGTTGGTTATATTCCGCAAGCCACTTGAACTATCCCATCCATAATAGTAACGATATTGCCGGCTTTGTCTGTTAACGCATACATCTGATTCTTGCCTATTCCTAGTTTCTTCACTGATTTTAGGCTTCCTCCGTTCCTGAGAGCATGTTCAATTCTATCCATATTATACTTCCTTATGTCAGCTGTGTTGCGCTTGTTAACTTGGAATGATGTGCCAATTCTGTTCTAGCTGTAGGGTTAGAGGCTGGCATAGATTGGCGTTTCTTAATCAAATCTTTCGTCTCCTGCGATAGCTTACCGACATCCTGTCTAACGAAGTTACCACCGACTTCTATTGCACACTCCTTAATGATGCCCATAAGATTGCCGTTAATTGCTTGAACACTACGGTCCTCTTCCTAAGTTAAAACTGAATACCAGTTCTATAGCTTTATCCAGAATTCCTCTATTTTGCCTCTTACCGCTAACTCATTGATCGGCTTCTTTTGTACCAGTTTCTTGTGTTCCCTTCTAAGGTCTAGGCTAATTCGAACTCTTACCATCCTATGGTCATTATGGTCATTGCAGCGCACTTTACCGAGCACGTCCACATCTTGTATGATGCCAGGGTTAGCGCAGAGTAAAAAGTCTATTTGATTTCTAGCCTCACCATTCGGGCTCTTCCACGTCCACTTTCGGCTATCCTGCTTGCGGAAGAAGGTATTCATTATCCGCATATTATTCTGTTCTGCAAACTCTCCTGATAACTCTCCCCTGCTATTCCTAGAGCCTATGCCATATTCCCCCCACTGATTTGTCTCCAGCATGCTTCTTGCCTACCCTGGCATCTAAGTCGCGCATCAGTATAGTGTATGTTGTTTTGACTTTACCAATCGCCGATTCCACGTCTTCATAGAAGCTTTCGACTTCCTGGTCATCATGGCTGGATGTGGAGGCGTAGAACGACCTTCAATTTGTACCTCTTAACTTTCATAACAAGACCTGCCACCCTTTCGTTAATGCTATAGAACGCATGTGTGTTACCAGCTATATCCTTATTAATCAGGAATCCGACTCCTAGTTCTCTCCGCTAAGCCCCGGTAGCACAGGACGTGCCCGCTTTTTAGCACTGTATAGGCTTCTTTTGTCCTCCTAACTTCACTGAGGCCTATTATACCCCATTTACTGCCCTCTAATTCCTCCAGTAGCACCGCTAGACTCGCCTCACTAGATAACGTTCTAGCATTAAACTCTGCCAGGTTCAGATTCCAATGGCGGCCTGTTCGAACCCAGGTATTCTTAGCACCCTCTGCTGCGTCTCAGGTCTGACCGCCGCCGTGGCCAGTTGCTTCGCAGGCGCTGGGGACTGAGGGCCGTGGTTTGATTGTTGTATTCATGTAGGAGGTTGTGGCCAAGTACTGCACCAGGGTGGCCTATCCTGCTCTGGTGAAAGAGTGCGTTACGGGTTCTGGTCAACGCGATCAGGCTGCACTCGAGGCCTGTTCATGCAATTTTTTCAACACGTGGATTTTTTTAATCCGGTGGAAAATTGCGCGACACCGAGATTCGAACCATGGTCCTCTTGCACGTGAGACGGATACTCTAGCTCTACGCCACCGCTGCACCTATTCATGTCGCTGCTCGCTAAAGCGTTGGCGGGAAAGACGTTCATTGAAAAGCAGCACACATTTAGCTCATTTGCAGCGAAGCATTCTAAAGCATCAGGTTGCTGTCTTTGAGGAACCCTTGTGAAGTGGGCTTGGTTTCACCCACCATTACACAAATTTGAAAGGCCTTTCTTTCTCACTGTAGAGAGGCATTCCCGTGGAACATAGCTAGTTACCCAAATTGGCGTCAGAGACGTTCATCAAGAGTGACATACACGCGCTGGCATATGCCCGGTGATCCAAGTTCGCATCAAATAGGTTCATCAAAGACCCTCACAGGCCGAGTGACATATATCCAGTGCTACAGTTCGGCGTGGAAGAGGTTCGTCGTAGAGGGGTACATATGTACACATTGCCACATACTCAGTGAGCCAAAGTAGAGTGACGGTTGGTTTGGTACCCTCTCCTGTTCCCTAAGCACAGCAGACCCATTCGACGGTGGTCTACCCAGTGGCCAAATTAGGCGGCAAAATCTTTATAGGCATACATAAAGAAGGCTCTTTTCTGTATGTACTGTAGTCACTTTTGTGGTGCTTCGTAGACAGACAGACAGACAGACAGACAGACAGACAGACAGACAGACAGACAGACAGACAGACAGACAGACAGACAGACAGACAGACAGACAGACAGACAGACAGACAGACAGACAAACACAGACAGACAGACAGACAGACAGACAGACAGACAGACAGACAGACAGACAGACAGACAGACAGACAGACAGACAGACGGACGGACGGACGGACGGACGGACGGACGGACGGACGGACGGACGGACGGACGGACGGACGGACAGACAGACAGACAGACTCGTATAGCAGTTAGACCCCACAAAGTATGTGAAGTACCCTAGGAATGCTAACAGATTGAAGTAAGCCGGATTGTGGTAAACGCCAGAACCAGGTTGCAAAGGGAATGCTGAAATGAGCAATTTCATTAACCTAATTATCATCGCTACCACCATAACCACGATTCGTAATTACACCTGACCGAGAGTGGTATTCCTAACATCGTCATTATCCGCCAGGTTCTCGAGTTATGCAACTTTGGAATTTTAATCAATCAGTGAGCTAGTAGTACTCTTGTTAACGAAAGAGAGCTGAGAAAGTCGACAATTTCAATATACAGCGAAGTTGAGATGCTCAAGAAAATCAGATGGCCTAATTTATGTTTCAGCTAGGGAAGAGGCTGCAGTAACCTTCACTGCAACAAACGTTATGATCGCCACCTGCAGATCACACGGTCTGCAGTAGCCGCAACTTTAGGAACCGCTATAGATCACTAAAGTGCCTCCTCACCTCGGTAGGATTGTAAAGTGACGGCGGCTGTAGGATGGTGTGGCAGCTGACACAGAGCAGGGTTGCAAGCACCATCATGCTTCTTGCTTTGGCCATCGAAGCGGCGCCACCACGGCAAGGCCTGAGCGTGTTTTCGCCAAGTCCTTCGCTGAGACCGTCGAGGAGCTCGGCGAGGAAGGTGACGTAAGCCACCCAGCGCCTGGATCGGACTGTGGGCTGGTCGGGCGGCCTCAATACTTCGTCACGGCTGTTGAACAACTCGCGGCAGAACAGCAACAGGCTCTCCAGAAACGTCTCGCACCCTTCAGCCTGGGCACGTTCGCCGCGCTTGTAATGAACAAGCAAGGAACAAGTGAGTCAGAGGAACGACGTCGCAGGCCCATAGAGCAACTAATAAAGTTTGCAAATGTTACGAGTCTTCTATTTTCTTTCATTACAGTACTAGACGTTCGAATTCAAGTAACGTGATGTAACTGCCTACAAAAATGCGTTAATGAAACTTTAAAACGAACTTTACTAAAAAAATGACATTTAAACACGTATGCAAGCACATTCACCGCACCAATTAGGTGTTGTAATGAGTTTATAACAGGAAAACATCAAATTAAGCGGCCTCGGCACATGCAGGAACGACTTCCCATTCTCCTAGATTTACAGTCTTAATATTTGAATTTTTTTCTAGTATTTGTTTTGGACGAGACACATGAAAAATATGCCCATAAATTATGTGGGAAATATACATGCGTGGGCGCCTTCAACGCAAGAAAAAAACACTCACTAAAAGGTGTATATGCCAGCCTATAGAAAATATCAGGATTATCAATCAAAATAGGCTGTGCACTTAAGGTACGCCCTATTTTTGAGGAGGAATCTGATGCATTAACTGGGCCAACGAAGGCTTGCTCGAAAACAACTTTTTTTTAGCACGCTGTGAACTCTTTGTACTGTTGCATATAGCCTGTTATGCAGCTAGTACGTCCTTCTGTCGGAACAGTACGTCGCGGTTTTGTGTTAGAAGCCTGTCGAGCAACAGCAGGATTCTTGAAGAAGAGACATCACATCCACCATTGTACTGCAGTGTAGGTTTAAAATTATCATCATCATAATCAGCCTGGTTACGCCTACTGCAGGGCAAAGGCCTCTCCCATACTTCTCCAACAACCCTGGTCATGTACTAATTTAAAATTTAAGGTTTAAAATAATAGGACCCAACGACAACGTATGAGAAGGTGGGCCGTGTGAAATACCTCGATGATGGCGAGGCAGAATTCGGCGGCTGGGATGGCATAGTTGGCCCTGCGGATTGCTGACTGGCAAATGGCAACAGCCAGCAGCTTCAAGTCGTCCGTGCTCAGTGAGCTTGGCTCTGCAAAAGAAGTTAAGAGAGTTGGAGCCATCAACTGAATAGTGAAAGACGAAGCATTACTACACCAGGACTGTAATAAAAATGACTCGTAATAGTAAACGTAAAATAAAGGCTTAATAGAAATCAGAAAGAATAGTTGTACGCGTAAACAAGAATCGAAGGCTGTGAAATTTTTCGGGTAGTAGGAAACAAAACAGCACGGCTTCGGATGGTTCTCGTAGCTGTGCGTTACTTCATCTCTGCGCACACAATTGAGAGTTCATAGAAACAAGACCTGAAGGTTCGGCAAGCCCTCGGGTCATTTTTATAAATAGGAAAAAATAACATCTTTCTTTTGCGCAGCTGGTAACGGCTCCATCGCTTTTGAAAAAAAAAAAAAAGACATGGTGCCACGACCAGGACTGCCGCTCTTCCGATGTGGTAAACTGCCATCATCGGCCACCGAACTCCAGAAGATGGTGCATTTCACGAGGAAACTCACGGATTAAGCCAAGACGACGAAACAGCCCAAAACTGCACGAAGGCCCTCGCGACAAGGTCAAGGCTAAGCTTCCTGGACGTGCAGAGTTAATATAAGCAGTAAGCGAGCGATTTCATTTTTTTTTTGCAGGAAATGAACAGTAACAATTTGGACAAGCGGGCAGAATTGAGAATGCATATTGCGATAATGGTGACGCATACCGAAGAGAAAGGAGAAGAAAATCATACTCTGCGGGTGCTGTCACACACATAAAGCCCGATTAAGCTATCAGAAATGCTGAAGGCTTCGCGAACAAATGAAATGACCTTAACGCCAGAGACAGCTAACGGCAGATCTCACATAGTAATCGAGTAATCGAGGGCGCTTCGCAAGATACTGAATCCGTCGCTTGTCCAACGCCAGGCCCGTGAATTCCCCAACAGGAGAGTGTTATCACCGAAAGACCTCGGTGTTTTCAAACCACCATGATAATGCTGCCGAAAGTCAAAACATCTTAGCTTCATGGTGAGAAGACAAATGGGCGAAGATTTTCGGGGTGCAGAAGAAGGTAATATAACAGTGGAGAAAATAAATTGGTATTTAAGGTCATCACTACTGCAATGGCAGCGTCATCAATTCAAGGACTGCAGTTACTCGATTTCAATTAGTGCATACAATTTATATCTACAAGGATACGTATTGGAGTGAACAGGTTTTAACGCAATTGCGCATGACATTGTTGAGCAACGTCGAGCCACCGTTATCTTGCAAAAATTGTGCAAGCCCCCCAAAAAATGTACAGTGCAATATTCAAACCCGTCTTCGGTGGCTTGAGGTTGAAGTCCTCGGACCAAATCGTGCGGATCAGTATGGCCAATTTAGCGGTGTTCTTATGTTGCCAAGCGGGGAAGTTTGTTCTCTGGCGGGCGTCTGTCTTTTTTCTTCGGTTTTCATGTAATTTTGACTTCTTTTTTGGCCATACAAAAGCTCAAATGTTTTTAGATAATAATAAGCGTTATGCGTGTCGCAAACGTGTGGCTTATCCATATGCCACTGGAAGTTAGAGGGAATTATCATCTACATCCATAAATCGTGAGCTTCAAATTTCTTCAACCATGTCTCCATGCCTCCTCTGAACTACAAGCTCTAGAAGTTTCACCCATCGCAATTTTCGCAGGTATGCTTACGGGGACTTTGCTTCATGAAGTACCTGCGGCGAAATACATAAACACATTTAGGAAAGAATGGTTACAGGAACGAGAGCTTCCAGGCTGGTTGATGCAAATTCGAGGTGGTGCCAGACGAGCCAAGTGCGGCTATCGCAAAGCGCAACTCAGTGCAAAGCAGGGGAACTGAAGTCATGCAAGCTGCTACGGAGGAACATACTGCAGCAGCGGAACCAATTTTTCCTTAAGTAGGCAAACACTGCTGCTAGTACCTCAAGATAACCCTCAGATGTCCTGCGCTGCTGAAGGATGCCTACCGATGTTCTAGTGCGCCCAGGCTGCTATTGTGGCTTCGGACCTCCGCATGGCTGAACGATAAATGCTGTTTCAGTTAGGCGGTGCCCAAGCACGCTGTTCACAATTGCCGCGATGGAGGCCTACGAGGTCAGTGATCGCAACGGCCGTACACTAAGCCACGCATCAGAATTAATACATTTAGAGGACGCGCGACCCCACCAACATGAAACAGGTGGCATTTTTGTCTGTAATTTTATTCACTGCTCGGTAGTTAAACTTGTTTTCAGGCAAATGGCTGTAAGCACATTTTTTTTTCTTAGTTCTGTTTCGCAATACGTTTCCGCACTTCACAGTTGCGCGGAAAGGTGCTTAATATTATTGATAATTCACATTTCGGATTCTATTATGGACGGAAAGGAACAATTTTCGGCGCAGTTTAATTTTTGAATTGTGTTTTATGTAGACGCAATAACAGTTTTGACGTCATTCTGACTGTTGTCAAATTTAACTGGCTGTTAGCGGGTTCCGGTTGTTCATATCGCGGTTTTTAGTTTTTCCGAGTCTCGATTTCCGCATTTGTTTTAGTTCGAGTTGGCAACACTGGTGCGAATCTACGTTTGGCGTCAATTCAAGGCAGCAGTTTGTGGAAACACATACCGCAGAAGATAAAAAAAAGTTGCCTATTTAATGTCTTTACAACCGTTAAAGTCAGCTTGATCTATCCAAAAACCGAAATGCTCTGATCGCAAAAACAAGCACGTGCTCAAACCCGAAAAAACCCCTGCCACAGACTACAAAACGACCAAAATATAAAGAAAAGCCTGTCGCTTTACCATAAAACAAAGAACGGCGTTCGCTTGCATAGCTGACGGCGGCTGTCTCGTTTCAAAGCCTTGGAGGAAGCTTGCAGTATGCAATTCACCCAAATACACCCTTTGCACTGAAACGGTGTATGTTGCGTTGAAAGTGGCACAAGAAAGCACGCATGGCGCTAAAATAATAATAAGAAGAAAGCGCCGCGTGATTACGTTTGCTGTTGCAGTTTAAGTAAGAGAAACCACACGGCATTGGAGAGGCGTTGGGGAATTACAAGGAAAGTTAGTCCTGCGAAAGCGCCGTCAAGTTTTCGTTTCCTCAAATAGCTTTTGTATCTCACACGTTCATGCGATCTCAGATGGTATTGATTTTTTGCTGCTCGCTTGCTTTCTAATATTTTCTCAAATGTAGACATGTATAAATATTGAGACTACTGCAATAAACCCCAAATTTCTAGTCCGTGAAGTTATCCATTTACTCCTCAGTGTTCGCGTAGCGCACCCATAACGCCATGCCACAAATTAGGCAACCTGCTTACCTAGTTGTACACATTAGAATATCGTGAAAAGCTTTGCCCCATTGTTGCTGGCGCTGCACTCCATCTTGGGGGCGAGGACATACCGTGGCACCGCCATGCTGAGTCATCCGTCTGACGTGCAAAATTGTATTGCTCCACCAGCCCTCTTCTGCTCAGCCCGCTGCCTATTTGGCGTCTTTTATTATTCTTCTTGTTGCGTTTCACTTCAACGAAATCAATAAAGTACGGCTGCGGCTTCGATTGTATGATATGTTAAATATCGGTTCCGAAAAAAGTTACTTCCTTATAAGGCCTTAGACAGTGCCACGATTGCCGGCGTCGTCTATTACATGGCCACCGACGTGGAAACCACGGAGGCCGAGTCCACTGCTTTTGTAAAAGGTACGACACCATTGCGTCGAATTAAAACTAAGCATCAGATGGGCTTTAGTTTGTGGTTGCGGTAAAGAAACATACATCTGTCGACCGTATAATTTCATTCATTGTAGGTTTTCATCTACAAACGGGCCGCGGTTAGAATGGCATTCGAAAATTATTCCTGTTTAGCATGCATACCCCCGCGTCGCACGGCGCAAGTGGTTTCACCTTTTTGTGGGAAGCAACCTAAGATGGCCTTGAGCTGCTTGCAGCCGCGACCTTTCTCACATTATATGACGCGTACACACGAGAGCGACATGCACATGCACGCACCATTCAGAGAGAGTTTAGCTTCGGTATTTTTCTGACAGGGATCCGCTTGGTGACGTTGTAGCTAGATAACATATTACATTTTCGCCAGAGTGGCGACGAGAACACGACTGTCTGCGGCATTATATTCATATTTATCTGTTGCTTCTTATTGCGCCAATCACATGTGGATGTCACACGGTGCATTTTCAATCGCTATCGAATCAGATCGGGATCGAGATTTCGCCGATTGACTCCCTCCCGCAGCTTCGAGATCGGGAAATTTGGTCTCGATCCGGCTCGCTCGCGATCGAAAATGCGCCGTGTGACACCCGGCTGTATTACATTGCGCACTTGAATGTACTTGCATGCTGAAAGGTGTAGCTTACTGTCGTCTAAATGGCAATTTTGTGTTTCAGTGAATATACCGGTCTCCAACATTTACACCTTCATTGGTGAGCAGTATGACACATCGCGGCTGCTGCTAGAAAGCGAATCTGTGTTTGAAGTTGGCCACGTTGTCGTCTGTAGTGTAAAGCAACATAAAGAAGATCAGGTGATACTGGCTGGGCTCATTCTACAGGCATTCTCTATAAGTAAGTACACCCCCATGAGCTGGAAATAATGAAGGAAAGACAGGCGACGGGCGACATCATCTTCTTGCAAAGCAGGGTAACGACAAATTCCCTTTAAAATATTTTCGCAATCTAAATTAAATAGCCTTTTCCTGCAGGAATATTGAGGCCTTCATATGGCCTCAATATTTATATAGCGAACTGTTCTGAATCTAATGATTGGTTATTTGCACCTCCATCTAGGCACCGCACAGGTGTAAGCACATGATAGCACTGCTATTGCACATTCATGCCACAGAAACGTTTGAAGTCCTTCCTTCTACTGACATATGCCTCAGCAGTAGGGTAAAGAACAGATGATAGAAGCAAGAAAAAAGCATAAACCAAGCGACCAAGCAGACGCGATCATTCTACAAGAAAACTTTCTTCAAACAATTTGTCATATCAAGGATTAGTCTTCTGCACCAACTGTAGGCAGCTCTTGTCAAGGTCCGACGTTTTTCCTTGACAGAAAAGTTATGTTTGTTCTCGGAAGCATACCGGGAAGCTTGCCTGCAGCCTGACAGTTTGTGGCAAGAAGCCAGTAGACTTGAATTTGAATGCTTTAGTGTATAAAACACAAAGCAATGTAGTATAAAGGAAATTCAATTTGAAAGTTTCCATTGTATTGCAGGGAAAGCATAACTTAAGAAATGCAGCGCGACATCTAGCTTCAGAACGCAGCGGAAGTCATCCGTGGCTTTCATCCGCCACACGAAATGTTACGTTGCTTCTTTCGCTAAAGTGATGGCTCTTTTATACTAGCTTTCCCCCGTGAGAAAAGCAAGAAGATAACCCTTCAATAAAGGTTCGTACAAGCGGAGCAAAATTTACGCGTGTTGTTATCGTGCCTAACGTTTTTTTTTTGGAAACAACTCGTGCTTTACAATGGCCTCACCCTGCATCGCCCTTCTGAAAACGTTATGGCAATCGGCAGCCGACGGCGCAAACACTTGCGAGACAGCGCCTTCAACGTGTGAGCCTTCGCCATGAGCCGGGGGTTCCACTGCCTCCGCTGGAGTGCTCAAGCAACGTGAAGTAGAAGGAACCTGCACAACAGCACGAGAACAGTGCATTTACGGAGGGAATGTCGATGTGAAGATTGCAGCATGTTTCTGTGGGCGGATCACGCTATGTCATGTTTGAAGCCCTATAAAGATGGTGAAATGACCAGGCGAGAGCAAGCGCTGACACATGGCGATGGTTCGTCCGAAGCTTTAAAACCAGCTCAAGGAACAACAAACATACACAAAACCCACAAATTGTGAAATGTGCGTTTCCGGAACATGAAGAGCTCTTGCCGCTTCTTCATATAAACTTGAATGTAGCAGGAGTATGTGCGTAAAAGAAACACACTTGAGAATAAAAAAAAAGCACTACAGAATTTATGAGAATTGGCTACTAATGCGCAAGCATTCTGTGGTTTGGCTGCTGCTTCGTTCTTGCTTGGTTATTTGGCTAGCTTATGCATGTTAGCCTATCGCTACCAATCATCTGCTGTTACACTGTTATGACGATTACATGTGTTAACCTGACCAATTATGCATATATTTTGCGGATATTTCTTATAATCTCATGTCGATACGCTGTCACAAGCGATTTTTGTTTTTACCAAACCATATCTTTTTTCATCTTCGTTTTTTGTTGCGACCTCCACGCAGCGACGGCGACGTCGCCAATTTCTTTTCATTTTTTAAAGGTTACCCATCATCTACTATTACACCGTTATCACATCTACCAGTCATCTACGCTATCGTTTTTTATACTGGGCAATTCCAAAGCAGGCTTCTTTGCATACACAACAATAATACGGCAAAGCAAGCTTTCAAGAAAAATAATCTTTCAAGGGGGCATGGCGGGAACAGTTATGGCGATAGCAATTATATGGACGTTCCAGGCGCATTTATGCCGTCGGCGTAGCCGTCGCCGTAATGCTTCGTATAAAGTCTAAGGGCGATAACACCGTCGTCGTGCGCTGTATGCTGCATGTGCGAGTGAACGCGTGTGAGGGGACCCGACGACCGCGGCTTTTTCTCTCGCGTGCAAGCAAGGTAGGTGGGAAGGAAGTGCGCCGTTTTCCGTCCCACTCTAGGTTCCAGGGTGTAGGGAGGGAGGGGGCGGCTTTGTACTGCGTATTACATGGCTGCGTGCGTCATATGTTGAAAGCGATCTGCGGTTTGAGCAGAGTGTAGGTGTGCCGACGACTCATACCTTTGCGCGTGCTGCGTTCTCGTCGCTCAGTTTGCGTTGAAGCGACGGACACCACGAAGCTCACTTCGCTCGCTGCTGCTGCCGTGCTTCCTAACGCCAGTGTTTCGGCAGTGATTGTCCGCGCTCATCGAGTGTGATGTGTTCATGCTAGCTTGTGCTCGCCGACACCATGCTTGTTAATTTAGTTATCGAATGTTTGCAAATTTATACGGCCAATAAAACTACTACCTTTACTTTGTAAAGCTGTCTACTAACTTGGTATTGCAATCAATGCTTCGTATTTCGGGCGAAACCATTTTTTATTTTCGAATTCTTTCTTATCGATTATAAAGCTACCAGTTATCTGCATTTACATTATTACAATTAAATTTCTCACTTTAGCCAATTATGCATTTATTTTGCAGATAAAGGGCATGACAGTTATCGTGTTGAAGATTTCGCAGAGGTGCTCGCTAAGGAATGCTTCCGCACTGATAGGCCCAAGCATACATTTGGCCCCTCGTAGACCGTCATCAGTCATTTCGAAATAAATAAGTGATCATACAGCACTGCAAAATCGTTTTTTCTTGCCTCATCGAAGCCGCAGGAGCAGTAAAGAAGCGCGAGAGCATCCTGGACGCATGAAAAGCCCCTGGTCACGAGCTATGCGGTGGGGAGAAGGAGCCGCCACACTTATCACCATTGAACTTATGTTCTTTCCGGCCTAGTTGGAAGGCCGGAGCAAAGCTTGCTGCGCACGCAATTTCGGATGCCATGTGTTGGCAGTCAAGGCCCACACCAACTTCTCAGGGATGAAGTTCCCCAAGTACACTTTTAAGCGGTGACAATCACAAAGGATCCTTGTGGCTTTCAATCTGGTTCCCATGAAATGTGGTCGGCTTGCTGCCAATGTTTTGCTGCGCTAGCAATACCTTCAAAACGTTCTTTTATGAGTGGTTTATGTAATATATGCACTTTTCTGTCAATGCAGCTTTAGATTCCTGCAGTTTCATTGCCTTAACACGATGACGTTCTGGGCCCCATGACGCAGAAATACGGTGTCGGCGTCCGGCATCCGCCGTCGTGTAAGCAAAAGTTACCCTTATATTCTATACTGCACTTAAGTTGTTCTTCTATCACTACGTTGCCCATACCTTGTATTATATTCTTTATAAAGTTATCGCTCGAAATGTTCCAAATGACAGCTTACAGACAAATGCCGTGAAACAAAACATGGACAGCGCATGCGTTTTATTTTAAATCTTCTCAGAATGAATTATGACAAATGCAAAATAAAAAGTTTGCACATGTCCTTAGTTATTCCCTAAGAGACGCGAAGGCGAAAGCCTTGTAATGACTACTGTAAATCAACTTCATCCACCTTAATTCACCGGAATGCACCTTAATCTACTATAATCCACCTTAATCCTTCTTAATATACCTTATTCGGCCTTCATACACCATAGTCCACTCTAATCCACCATAAACCTCCTTATACACCTTAATGCACCATAATCTACCTTAAGCCATTCTAATCCACCTTAATCCGATCATTAATCAATCATT
Source organism: Dermacentor variabilis (assembly GCF_050947875.1). NCBI lineage: Eukaryota > Metazoa > Arthropoda > Arachnida > Ixodida > Ixodidae > Dermacentor > Dermacentor variabilis. The sequence goes on from NC_134575.1 coordinate 62,083,105, forward strand.
AGTTAACTTTGCTAATAAATCGTCACCTCTCATATATGGCTGGATATGCTTTGGCTCGCTTCTGGCCTTCGTTGGGCCACGTGATATTTTCTATACCTCACAACGCTATCCTGCAACAGAGGTTTTCACTCTGAAATTCCCAGGTGTACTTAGCGATCGCCTAAGAGACGCGAAGGCGAAATCATACTGGGCATCGAAATCATTATGGGCATCTTGTATGGGGCACTACAACTGAATGTAACTTGAGTAAATTATTTCGTATGCAGAAGAAAATAATACATGTTATCGCTAATGTACCGTTTGCCGCCCATACTGAAAACCTGTTCAAGAAATACAACATTGCGACAGCCAATAACATCTATACCTGCAGACTATTACGCGAGTATTACTTTAATACCAAACGTAATAATACTTTACTTGTAGAACTTGCAAATCTATCCGTCAATTCATACCGCTATTCAACTCGTACACCTGAATTCTGGAAGGTTCCGCGCTCTAGAACTAACTACGGTTGTCAAATGTTGTGTAACAACCTTCCAAGATTACTGAATTTATACGACAGAGCAGGCTTCAATTTACAGGATTTATCACTGTCAGAATTTAAAACTCTATTGCTTTCACTTTAGAGCACGTTGGTTAATGATTAATAATGTGTGTTATGTTCCTCTTTTTTTGTCTATGTTACCAAGTGTATATCATTTATTTATTTCAATGCCGCAGTGTATTTTGCATTATTATTGTGGAAATATTTCACTGTTCTTTCATATATTGTATAACTGCAATGTTTTATGGTGACTAGATAAATGTAATTTATATGGCGCTTGATGTGTTACCCCATGCAGCCATATTGTACCTAAGGGGGTGAGGTTACCTCAAGCCGCGTCTGTGCGGCTTTTTTCCCTCATCCACCTCCATTTACCACTCCTCTGTACATGTGTGTGCGTAAATGGAAATCAATAAATCAATCAAATCAATCAATCAAATCAAATTCACCTTAATCCACCTTAATCTGCCATAATCCACCTTAGTCGACTTTAATGCCCACTAATTCACTTTAATCCTATCCCTCATCAATCGTGAATTAACTTTGCTAATCAATAATGATCTCTTGTACACTGTTGGACATGCTTTCGTTCGCTTGCTGACTTCTTTGAGTAACGTGACATTTTTTTCTGTATCTCACAACGCGACCTTGATACAGAGATTTAAGGCTTTCGCCTTAATAGCAGGAGATGGGCCCTCGCATGGGGCCGCGTTTCTACAGGAAAGCTCTCTCCTTCCCGTATAGCGTTTGCCGCCAGTGCTTCCCGGTAAACATTACGGTTACAGAAGCTGCAGTTGCCGGGAAGCGTGAGAAGCATTCAGGAATCTTTGAATGATATCGCACTCCACTCATAAAGGAGAATTTTAAGCATACTGGCTTTTGTTGCACACTGGACTAGTCGTAGGCATAAACGATATATGGTCCCTATATGCTGTGAGGCAACAAGAACTGGAACTGTCACCTTTGTCAAATTGCGTCCACTGCTATCGTTTGCATTTCTTGTTATACCCCTAGGAACAAATTCCTCCAACCTATTTAGACCTGCCATTTTCTTCTTCCAGGGGGAATAGGTTCTATTTTAGCTCATAGCTTCCGGCAGATTGCAACAAATGATGCCTTTTGTTGCGATAGAAATTACGTGAACATTGCATGCGAATTTCAGCCGTCGCCATCGGCATCAAAATTCCAAGTGTGCTAAGATCGCACTCGCGCGTAGGGTGCTGTAAGTGGGAAAGAAATCATGAAAGGATGAGCCGAGAAGGATAGTGATTTGGAGAGGCTTGATCTGGGCGAGTTGGTTGATGTGGCGAGCGCCTGTCCGTCGTACATGTTCTTTTAGTACGCGTCATTGTAGCGATATTTTTTCTTCAAACATGGTGACTTGCTCCGACGGCGTCTCCTAGCATCCGAAAGGGGTGCAGGCGGGGTGGATGTGCGCCGACTTTTCGTGCTTGCAAGCGATAGATAGGGAGATTTGGGCAGAAATGATGGGGACAGTAAGAGTCGCAGACTAGGGCGCGTCTTCGCTTCTACTCCGGCTACGCATATATAGCATATATAAGCGCGCCTACTCACGGTCCTATCTCGTAAATACTTCGAGGTGCGTACGAAGGCTAGCCAACCTGAGATAGCTGATGGCTTCGTGTGCGCTGTGTTCTCGTACTCCAAGTTTGCGTTAAAATGACAAAAAACACAAAGGGGAATTCGCTCACCGCTGCTTGGCTCTCTGTCACGCCAGAGTTCCGTCGGCGAGTGGACGCAGTCATCGAGTTAAATTTGTTCGTGTTTGCCGCTCTACACGTGACACCTTGGTTGTCAATTTTGTTAGCAAGCTATTGTTTCGAGCACTTTACACAGCTGATAAAAGTGCTAACATTCTGCATATAGCTGTCGAACAATTTGTTGCCGCAATCAATTCGCCTTTTGGGCGAAACTGAAAATTTTGTAATGGGTAACCAGAAAAAGATGTCGCCCAAACTCCGGGTGCAGGGTTCCCTTTCTTGCAGTCTTTTCAGTATTATTCTTGTTTGAACTGGTGACTATGCAGGACCAAGGAAGGAAAGTGGTCATAGAAAACATATTTCTTTTGGTACGTACAGCAGGAAACTTTCAGTGAGCAGGCAACTTATGGATCGGACCGCACCCCATCATCTGTGTGGGGAATTACAGAAGGGGAGGCAAGACGCAACAGTTTCGGTGCCCCACAAGCGAAAGAATCAAAACACCATAGAAAGAAAGAAACATAAAATGAAAGTTTTACACAGAAAGCTTCCCACGATCACCTATGTCGCGAGACGATTGCGACACAGGTGATCCAACCTTTTTGGGCTGACAGCTGGGAGAAATGACACGTAGGCGTCGTGCGTGTATAGGCAATGCGCGGGCAGGATAGCAGCCTTTGGAACCACCTTCAGCGCCTATCAATTTTTAGGTTATTGCCATTGCACATGCCATATTCTAAACGCGAGACGTGCACTCCATACTGCCAATGTCCGAACTAATCCAGTTTGTGTGTTTTATGTAGGCGTTTAGGGGAGCCGATCTCGAAGATAGTGCAGGCTAAATATGTGCCACTGGCGCCACTTGGCATGCAACATTTGGTATGTGCAATGGTACGTACACGGTGTATACGCACTGTGGACACTGGGCATGTGACACTGGGTCACTCGGTATGTGCAAATGTGTATGTGCCCCTGGGTCCATTTGGCATGTGCGACTGGGTATTCGTCCCTAGGTGTGTGTCCCTGGGGCCAATGGGTATCGCCCTAGGGAGAACTGGGAAAATGCCATTGAGTCTGTGTCGCTCTTTAACGCATCTTTTTGGTACCAACTCACAATAATATTCTTTAAAATTTATGCAGTTCAGGGTGGAATCCAACCCTCGACATCTGTATCGAGATCATCTTGTCCGAATCTATGCGGCGCCAGGCGCGCATTTTCATGGCGGCGCCATTAGATGGCGCAGCATGTTCAGTGGGAATAAGGTACCTAGATACAATGTCTCCTTTACTAGATGCCTGCCGCGTCGCTAGTTTTTTCATTGTAGTGGAGCTTCCTGTAGTTCAGGGTAGTCGCGGAGAGATGGCGCTCGCTGCCGACCCTACTTCCTGTTGCGGAGGAAGTGACGATTACTAGCCTGGCGAGCGTTCGACCAATGGCTTGACGAGAGACCGCGGGTCCTTCTTCCGTTGATCGCAACAGACGCCGCTAAAATTTCGGATGCAAAGAAAGGTGATTCCAATTTCGAGAAGCCGCCGCAAGTAGCGCTCGCAGCCGACCCAGGTGGAGAGGAGGAAAGAGGAGAGGGGCCGGAACCAGCTTCTCAGCTCACGCGACAGGCATCTTCTAAAGGAGGCATTGCTAGAAAAAACAAGTTTTCAAGGTAGCGCCACTCCCCATTTCCTGCTGGTTTCCTCCTCACCGAATTGCTCTGGAGCGCCCCCAAGAAGGGTCAAAACTAATGAGGGCGTGCACAAAAAGAGGAAAGCTTGGCGTGAGTTATCCCGCCAAATAGAAAAAGGTACGCTTTTATAGAAGTAAATCGCATCTACAAAAAGCAGTTGCTTAGTTAAACGTATAAGGCGCAGCACAAGAAGAAGCACAATGCGTGCTGTCCAACTAGCAACGTTATCTATCTAGCACATTCATTTTACCCTGGTCTCCATAATCCACAATGTACCACCTGCCGAGCGCCCCGGGCAGATCTTTTCCACTGTTTGTAGAGCTGTCCCACGCCCATGGCGGTAGAGCCTGCTCCCAACCCTTCCTTTTCCTCGTGGGAGGCCGCTCTTCGGGTCACTTGCTCGGATGACCAGCTCTGGCTGGTGGGCCGTGCTTGCCTAGAGATGTCGACCAGGGGGCTCCCGGACGTCTAGGTGTCCAACCACATTTAAATAGATCCAACAAAGTTTTATCCATCCATCCATCCATCCGCCAACTAGACGCCGAGCAGACGACGCGGCGCAGGTTAGCATATTCAGAACGGCGTTTGCAGCTTTTGCCAGCTAAGCAAACCTGAAAGAACTGCTGAGAAAAAGTTTACTGCAAATCCAACGAAGCCCAAGCATTCAAGTAAACGCGGTCTATACTTACAGCACCAATATATTTGTTGCTGTGGTGCAGCGCCGGCGGTCGGCTGCGTGTTCGCACCGACGACCTAGTCAAACACCTGCTTCGGCGCTCCAACGCGAACGGCGTTTCACTCTTAAAAAAAAAAGGCCTTCAGTGAAGTGTAGTGTGTCTCATAAACTGCTTTGAGCAGAGTTAAGGATACAAGGTATGAGAACGCAGCTGCTGGCACCTGCATGTGAATATAATTGGTATATTAGCTACCACGCCCCATTCCTGTATTGTTGTGCAGCGACGGACGCTGCGGACACTTCGGACGCTACAGTTGTCGGTAGCAGGAAACGAAACGCGGACGAAAACATTTTCATGCGCTCGCCTTTCTCATTGTCCGAGGCGCCAGTGGCTTCCACAGAGCTGGAAGGGGCTTCTCATGCAGAATATTACAGTGCCGTGTGCTTTTTTTTATGGCCAGCTGCTGTATTGCACTCTAAAACGCCGTCGTACGTCCTGACCAAGACGACGCCTTCCGGCAAAAGTCTGACCAGTTTATTAGCGCATGCGCAGTAGCTTTGAACCTTTCGCAATATATTAAATACGACTTATAGCCATTTAGCACATCACGTGCAAGCAATGCAGCAATCACAGACTCGAATGATGTAGAAAAGAGAGTAAGCGTGAGAGCGAGGAGGACGGCGCAAAGAATGAGTGTCGCTACCTTGTAAACTTGTTTTATCCAGGGACCTTGAGTGGGAAGGGTGAGAGGAGAACGCGGCTGCATAAAGGCCTCCTATAAGATCAGTCTCGGTGGTGGCAGTATAGTGTGTAGCTACTGTAATCGCACTAGTAATCGCATTAGTGTGGACACTTGTCGAGGTTGGTTCTGAAGGAATTTTGCAAGGCAGACGACACACACATGCACATCCACAAACACAAACCCACGCACACACGTAGCGTTCGGCACTAATCATTACAATGTGACATTACATTATCATTACAGGAATATGCAGCACTGCTTTGAGCTATTGTCCCTATCCGAGTAGATTTGCATGTAAAAAGCATGGGGAGAAAGCACTGAAGATTAATGTCAACGTAAGCAGCACATTTGTAGCAGTAGTATAGGTGACATATATATATATATATATATATATATATATATATATATATATATATATATATATATATGCTGGAAAGAGACGACGAACTTTTTGGAAGACTTATATACTAAACGTTTTCGGCTGGTGGACCAGCCTTCGTCAGTCTACAGTGACGAAGGCTGGTCCACCAGCCGAACACGTTTAGTAAATAGGTCTTCCAAAAAGTTCGTCGTCTCTTTCCCGCGTATGTTCCGTCGGGCCCTGCATGCTGAACTTCGAACCCCCCCCCCCCCCCCCCAATGTGTGTGTGTGTGTATATATATATATATATATAATACAGAAGCACCTCCGGCGACTTCTCTCGCCTTTACCACAGGGAAGAAGGCGGTTGCGGTTGGGGGTGAGGATGGTTTTCCTCTGTTTCTGGCGGCTCAACGCGTCGAGTTACACTATAGCACTTTCACCTTAGACACCCAAAAATTCTCATGCGACCGTACGTACGCCTAGAAAGAGCGGCAATCGTTGGCATTGGGCTACGAACACCCCGCAACTCGGTCGTGCTGACAGCACGTACCATTTGCGTAGGCGGCATTGAAAGTCTCCGCACAACAGAACGACCACTGACAAACGCCGATCGAGAGGTCGTCAAGGCAAAGCGCCAAAGAAAGTCGTTGGCTTGAACATGAAATCGTTGTTGTTAGCCCACAAAAGAAAATCCGTTATCTCCAAATCTGACGTGTGCATTTGGTCCGCAGTTATAGTTGAGCGTCGCTCATGGTCATTACCTCTAATATTTCTCGCGCTGAGGCATCGCGGAGCGTGGAATGCTTTAATTTTGCAGAGAGTACTTTTATTTCGCGTTTGTCTACCAAGTGCGTCTACCAAAGAGCGAGGGACGCGCATTCACCTTGTATGCTAAGCGACAAAGAAGTAAATGGAGGTACCCTCACGGCCAGATGAACTGATTCTTAAAAGAAGGCACGCCTGCATTATATCCTCTGCCACCGGTAAGGGCGTCGTGCGTTGTCGCACTATCAGCTTTAGCAATGGGCGTCTGCGTGGAAACAGACGGCAAAGCAAATCGTAAACCCCCCGCTTAACTTGCTGTTGTTTATGCACGGAGACGCGACTTCTTTTTACCCGATATACCGTCTAACGGTAAACACAAAATGAACTTTGGTCACCTGATCCTGGCTGCAATTCCGGCTGTCATCCTGACTCCCTTGGGTCTTGCTCTGCTCCCTGCGTTCCATGCTGATTTGTGTGGAAGTCTGAACCACGGCGTGCAACCGCGGACATCCAACGGGACGCCGTGGAATGCCGGACGTAAGAAAGTGCTTGAGTCTGCGCATGACAACAACGACTCTCTTCTACTGCACGATATCCGTACATGATTAGGCTTCAAAGCAGCCGGTGAGCGAGCATGCCAGAAACGACTTACATCGGCTTTCTGTCCGTAGAAAAATGCGACGCCTGAGAGCGACGTCTCTCTCTATGGAACGCGCAAGCCAGCGCAGGCTCGGGGCGATGCTGATGCTGATGATAATGATCTCACAAAATGGCACAGAACCGAAAGCGCGAATTGGTAATCAAGCAAGTGGTAGACGAAGACGAAGGGGAGGAGGCGTAGAAGTGTAGCACACAGAGTAATACAGAAATAATTGTGAATAATGCTATAATTGAGCAGGAATACTTATTTTAAATAGATTAGTAAATAGATGAATAAACAGATGAAAACGCGTTCTTTCCCAGTGTAATGAGTAGAAGAAAATGCCGACGACGACGAAGTGTGCGCGGGTTCTTTCGCCATCGGACCACACATGCGCGTGGTCTCACCAAATCAGCGAGGACCCTGCGTTATTCCAAAGATGCTTCGTGCCACGATTAGGCGAGCACAGCGAGCACGTGGCGAAATGTTTCGTGGCGAGACACGCCCCTATACTCCGTTCCATACATAGCAGTCAACGCTGTGGAGGCTAGAGAAACTTCTTGCAGTGGTTTCGTTCGCACTCCAATGTAGGTCTGTGTTTTTTGAGCGCAATTGCGCGCAACTGTTATTGTTATGTAGGCTCAGTATTGAATGAAGCAAGTTTTAATCATTAGAACGAAACACACTACGGTATACGGCTGCTAATGCGTTGTTTTAGAACATTCTTTTCTGTTATTTTTATTCGCAACTCGTCGCGAGAAAGCTGACGTGCATGCTGGCGCGAGCGAACGCTGTCGGCACACAGCCAAGCATGGACTGAAATCCGCGGAATAATCCGAACTTCTTGCGTAGCTTGCACAGCGTTGACTGCCGTTTATGGAACGGAGTATAGTCAGTGGGAGACGGAAGACCACAGGCCGATGTTCCGGACGCCGGCGATCAAGGCTCCAGGGAACGCGGCCGTCCGTGGAGCTGCCGCCAACCGTTGCCCTTGGCCGAGGCGTTCCCCAGCCCGAGTATTGGAGCTCGTAGCGTGGCTGGGTGATCATAGCATAGCCGATCGCGGGCTGGCGGCAAGGGGCCTCCAACGCCTTATTAATAACTACCCAATTAGCAGCATAGTTTTGATACGACAAGAATACTCCCTCTGCAATGACGGATCCAACATTAACCTGCTCAAGTATGGCAAATAGCAAATCATGCGGTACACATTACAATCCATTCTCTAGATAAAGCTCCTCGGTCTCCCAAGTCAGCTGCTCGGTGGTGCACCGTTCGTGGCCTGGCTATGGTCGCATGTGCACCGAGCACTGCGGCTCGCGCGCGAGTCGTCCGCTGGGCAGGCTGACCATTCCTGCAACGTGCACTGGGGCTCGGGTGCAGGCTCACTGCTGAGGTGTCGTGCCCGGTTTGTAAAGATCCGTATTCTTTTCCCTGTCCAACACCGAGGTGTGTTCTACGTCGTCACTTCGTCGCCCCTCGCTTCGGCAACCTCCCTCCGGAAACCTATCCCCTTAGGTCCACCCTACCGTGAGCCGTTTTGAACTGTTTATTTCACGGACTCACGGTAGCCTTAGTTCTCCTAGCTTAGTATGTGCGTCATGTGATGCGTCTTAACGTTCTGTGCGGTTGTAGTTTGGTTTTTGGTAGTTTTCATAAATGGCGTTGGTGTTTTCACCGTGCGTTCGACTTTTATTGAGTCCTTTTCTCATCGCGCGGCACGACAACCAAGTGTGACGAAAGTCCCGTAATTTCTTTACAAACGCTCATTGAAAAAAAAATGACTGGGCTGTCCAGGTAGCTGGACAGCTCTGGCGGAGCGAAAGTTTAAAGTTAATGAGGGCCTCCAATGCCTTGTTAATCATTACCCAAGTAGCACAGTTTTAATACAACAGGATGAGTACTCCCTCTGTAATGACGGATCCAACATTAACCTGCTCAAGTGTGGTAAATAGCAAATAATGCGGTAGACAATTCAAAGCATTCTCTAGATACAGCTAAAGAACTGCGAAAGCAGACTGAAAAACGTCACAGTGCTCCAGAACATGGCGAATTGTGTGTTTATTAGTCACAATTAAACGTCCTCGTATACAACGCGTTAGGTACTCACCAACTATTGCATTGACCATGTACTGCAATCTGCGTGCCAGTACTTTCATTACGATCGTATAGTCGGTATTTGTTAGCAAAATGGTCCTGTGCGACTTAACCAAAGTTAGCTTTGCGTTTTCCTCTCTCTTTGGAATTAGGACACTAAAGGTATCAGCTAGTGATGGTGGCAATGCTTTTGTTGACTAAGCTTCCTTGGAAATTGGCTGCGAGGCCGAGGAAAGCTCATAAGCGCTTTATACGCTACCGCACTCAGGCCGTTCGGGCCTGGCAACTTGCAAAAAGAGATATTTTCTATTTCAAACACCGTTATCGGTGCTTCTGAACAATTTTTTGTATCGGAGGTTGATTGTGGCATGCACCCTCGAAAGTCGTCTTTGAACTAGTTTACGTCAACTGGCGTGACGGCAAGGGACGTTTGCACTAGCGAACGGAAACTCCGGATGTATATTTATTTTGACGCGGTTCTCCTCTATCTACTTGATATGGTATAGGCGCGCGTTTGCTGTCTCAAATCAAAGCACCCGTTTAGGGGACGTCTGCGCCATTGCATATACTTCTGCGCTCGCTCGAATAAGGAATGTGCCGGCAACGTTCCCCTCCCAATATTTTGTTCTGAATTCGTCTCCTTACTTTGGAAATCTATCATTTTATGAAGTGTTTTTCCGACCTCCTTTTCTTGATGCCTTAGAGCACTAGATATCCGAATGGCTTTAATTTTAGCACGTTGTGTTAAACGTTGTAATCGCTCGCCAGTGTTGGCGGTGTCGTTTAATTTATTATGGTTAATGTTTTCTTTAACGCAGCTATAATATTGTCATCGCGAGGTAATTTTGCTTTAGACTCACATATCTTTTTGTTTGTAGGCCTATTAGTTTTTCTTTTGTCAGCACGACGTTGCATGCACGTTGCAAAGAGCCAATATACCCTATCAAGTCGCGCGTGACTAGCTCCTTGATAATACGTAACGCGAATTCCACGCTCCTCTTCAAGGCACCGAGATACGTCGTCTGTGTCGCATAATCACTAACTGAGCCATTAACTCAGAAATTTGTCTCTCGATGGTTACTATTGTGTTCTTCGCGCTTAAAGCACATTAAAAACAACTAACATGACAAGGTGGTTTTGTACACACAAGTGTTATTCAATCATAGAAAAATAAAATTGTGTGGGCTCCATATTTGGAATAAACGGCAGGTAAAACATCATTCGATATTACTAGTAAAAAATGACAAGTAGCTATTCTGCCTGAGTCACAAGAAAAGTAATTTTTAACAATCTGCCCAAGAACCCATTTAACGGAAAGTACGAATCCAGCCAATGTCCTGCTCCACATGACTTACAACAACACAAACATTTCGACGTAAAACGTTGCATCATGCTCTGGATCTCCTCATCCCCTTGCCCCTTTGACTATTGTCCAGCTAGTACGTTGAGCAACCGGTAGACTTGCAACAGATTTTTTTTTGTTTTTAGTGGTGAGGCCTATAAGGTTTAGTAGAGCCAAGTTAAGCGACAGGTTGATATCCATTGTTTCTTAATGAAGAAGTAGGTAGGCCCGGAGCCTGGTGCTTGCCGTGAACGACTAGCTTACTGCTGGATGCCTTCGGAGGCATCCATAGAGTTTCCTACAAGAATTTTGTAGGAAGCTCTATGGAGGCATCCGGTGATATAACGTCGCTAAGCTGCAGCTCCTGTCGCTTCGCCGCGCTTCTTTCGAGAAGAACATTGGGCCACGTCCTGAGGTTCCAGTGTCTCGCCAGTGGCGCCTTGACTGGTAGGCCCGTCTGAGTTGCTTTCGTCAGCTGTTTCCACCGCAGACTTAAGTGCCCGCTTGACTGCCGAGCCAGCGTTCGGAATGCGTGCTGCTACTTACACTGGCAGGTGGCGTCTTCACGCTGTCGTCATAGTTGGTTCAACTGGGCGGCTTTTTCAGTCTTCCGCAACGCCCTCAGCCATCCTCTCCCCTGCGGCTGGTGCTGTGTGCTTCATGATGCTTGGAGTAGGTTTGTCCTCTCAGGCGCTGACAGCATCTTGCGTTCCTAGAACACACTTGCCGCCTCGCCGGTACCCGTGGTCGCGTCCATGATCTGCTCACCGGTATCGTTGCTTGTTGCGGGGCCCATAACAGTGGCGTAGGACTTGGCGCATCCAGCGTCTACATGTCGCAAACGACGAAAGATTGAGCAGCGTGGCACCTTGCAGTTCCGACGACGACAGCCGGTGGCTTTGTATCGCAGACAATGCATGGGTCTACCTGTAGCCAAAAGTAGGGCCAGCTCTCCGACGACACGGATTTGGTGGGCCAATCGTTAACCGTGACGCCGTTCTTCATAGTTAACAGCAGCGTTTTGGTTATCGAACTTTTGTCGCTGACACCGTCAACCCGCCAGTTCTTCTGGTTCACCTAGACAACGATGCCGAAAGCAGCGAACGTCGCCTGTACATCTTCGTCGGCCACACCATGGAGTAGGCAGTGCAGCCGCCGCTTTACCTGCCGGTGCCGGAGTTCTGCTCAAGGTGACCTCACAGACCTGATTTATCTGGTAGGATGACGTTTGACAGCATTCCAATATAGCCCGACGGCATTTCTGAAATCTTCAACATTCAAAGGTTTCGTTCTAAGGTTGCTATACAAAAAGTGTTAATGCTTAGTGCCGCCTCCTGGTGGCACATGCGGCGAAATAACATGCTACTGTTATTCATTTAGCCTGTTAACACATCCAGGCAGAGCCGCTGTCGCACATATTGATTAGAAGCCCTGTATCCTGTGTCCGTTAGCTAGCGCGTCCGAAAGCAGAATAACGCCACACATGCATCACACACTGAACACTTGAGCTGACAGGTGTCATTGAACGTCCGAGGGCAAACCAGCGCGTTGAGTCACTTCACGCCTTTCAATTGAGCCAACTCGACAGGCGGAATCGCAGCAACTACAGCAATTGTGTACATTCGCAGAGTGTTATTACCTTCTGCTTTAAAGAATTTATCGATTGCCCTGACATTTAAGCCCACAAAGGCATATGAAACGTTGTGAACAATGCCACAAGATAATACTAAGCCCCGCGCATGTTGATCAGACAAATCAATGTACTATCATTCCTGTGGTGGCTGAACGATAACAGCAAGACAGTTCTCTCTAATATTTTAAGTACGAAACTATGCTGAATACCAAGGTGCACATGCATAAAAAAATGGTCGACACATACAGGGAGAAAAAATAAATTGGAGGACGCTTAAGCATTCGAAGATCCCTGACTGCTTCTAAGGCTTCCCAGCAACTGCAGCTTGTGTAACTGTAATGTTTGCCTGAAAACGCTGGCGACGAACGGTATGCACGAAGGTGAGCTTCCTGGTTTTTTTTTCCTTGTAACACCATTGCAATACCACCTTGGATGGCACTGCAAGAAACGGAGGAGGGATCACCACTTCTACTAAGAAAGACCTCTAACGGCAGCTGGAAAAGGGGTTTGTGTTTGAGCTTTCGCCTAACAGAATTACGTTTCCTTGTATATTGAAATTACATTCCGACGCTATCATGTCCGTAGGTTGTGTGTAAGTCGTACTTTACGAATTTTTTGAGGCACATTGAGAAATTCAATTATTCCAGTAACGCGTGTGTGCCTCGCGGAGGGCCTGCGTGGATCGGGATGCATGGTTCGGGATGACTTTTCTCATACAGACAACACCGCCGGCGCCGACGCAGGATTTTCTGCGACAGGGGCATTAACGCTGTTGCGTTAAGGTACATTTATGTGGCGAGAGGCGCGCCGGCTGGCCTGATAAGGCGTGTTAAGTGGTGTTCAGGAGCGGGAGCTTCTTCGAGGCTGAAATCATAGTTGGCGTGGAAACTTGCTACTAGCACCCATAGCTGCTTCGCGTACAGAGGCCCATGCGTGGCGTGACGAGCAGGGAGGCAAAGTGCGATTTCTGTTGGTCGACCAATTTGCTTGTCGCAAAATCTCGCGTTTCCCACTTTTCTGTGTGCGAGCTCGCGAGTACCGCTTGCCACCTGGCGAAGTTTGCTGAATATTTCGTTCCGTGTAAATGCATGAAAATGTATTTAACTGGAAGGCCTGTACGATGGTAGCCATGCTAAACAATTTGATAGTGTACGCCGGTAATCTTTTGCTGTCAGAAGAAACAGTAAACCGTCCCATATTTCTGGGATATTCAAAATATAGTTGACAGGAAATCTGATGTATAGCTTAGCTTATTTGTGCGTGTTTTCGCGTCTTGTCTGTGTTCAGGAACTTCACTTTACAGCCCGGTTCGGCAGATTTATATGCTAAACACTACAAGAGATGTCTTACCAAGAAGGCCACATCTCAACGCTTGCAAAGTATTATTTCTCGTGCACTCCCCTTCATTAGGCTGTTAGCATACAAAACTCTTGTCGGTGCGAAACTGCAGCATGCAATTGCAATGCATGAGCCTTACCAACTGGAGCTAATTACGATATTCGAATCAGTGCAGAGCCATGCTACCAGATTGACCCTAGGTGGTTATTCTTAGTGTCAGTGCGCTAAAATGGAGATTTGATCTACCCGCCTTGGCCGATAATTGCATCAGATGTCGGCTAGAACTTTATCACACGTTATCTTTTCCATTCACTACCGGCTAACGACGATCTCCTCGTACCCGTTCATCGCGTGACCCCCACCACACACGACAATGCCGCCATGCCTCCACGTGCCCATATCACAGCGTGCCAACAGACCTCTTATTTTATGCGTACTGCGTGTGACTGGAATTGTTTTCCCAACCACGCTGCTTCACTGAACGACCCTGCTGGCTTCAAATCCGCCATCGAAGAAATCGAGTGTATCGGCCATGTATCATACGAATGTCTGTAAGTGTTATTGTTGTTATTGTTTTCGCCTTGGGTATACCCACCCCTCATGCGAAGTCCCTCACGGAGGCCCTAGAGGCACTAAAATAAATAAATAAATGCCATGCAGTCAGCGCAATGGGTACGACATTCTGCTGCTGAAGCTTGTCTTGTGTATGTAAAAAGGTTTTTATATGTAAGGGTGTGTAAAGTAATTCCAGTAGATGAAAATGTAGGGGAGCACAGTACGCTTCCTCCCCTGCACACACACAGAAACACTGAATCTCTTACGTTCGTTTTAGGCGTTCAATTGCCTCTTCTCTTCATAGCAGTAAGATAATACGCATTCATATTCATGACAAAATTACCTTTATGACACTATTCCGTGAATAACGCACGCTCTTCATGTACACAGAGGAAAATGAACACATCTTGCGATTGAAATAACGGTGATGCGCACATTTTAAAATGCAATGTGCAGCCACAAAAAGACAACGCATAGCAATTGAACGTCATACTCATCAAGAACAATAAGCAGAAGGTGAAATGCGCTAACGTCGACAAAGTCGCAAAGATGGTGAGGCGACTTCGAGGTCGCAACCCTGAACTTCGCGCGCGAAGAGTCACGTGAGCTGTCGGCAGCGATCGAAAAACGTCGCTTTCGGGTTTCGACCGCCGCTCTCCTTCCTGAGGAAGTCTCCGAACCCCTGCACAAGCCGCAGTCGCGACCCGTCGGGGGCCCAATGATCTTTCGGGCACTGGAAAATGGGGTGGGGAAAGTCGGCGTTCACGCTGTACGCGCTGATGCCGATCCTCGAGCTGCCGTAGTCGCGCCAGGCGTCACAAACCTGCAGTTGTAATATACCGGGCAACAGGTCACCCATTGTCTGCTTGACGTTGAGTCAGAACACAAACTTCAGGATCGCCTTTTAGAATAATTGCGAGAGAAATTAGAGTAAATATTTCGCAAGCTAACATTACGTTAGGTAACTTTCGAAAATTTGTCGTATAATCCATGCCGCCAGAAATGAAATGAAGTCTGTGGGTTCTCAAAGCGCACCTACCCAGAATAAATTATGAAACTACCGTAAATTCGCAATATAAGAGCCGTAAAACTGGCAGCAGAGCTTGCTGTTGTTTCAGTGATCTTTAACAAAATACTGTTCAAGGAGTCCACGGCCTATTTCAATAAAGCGCCACTGCTTCAACCGCGCAAATCAGGAAAGTGTAAGTTAAATCTAGTGCAGTCCAGAAAATTTAAATGCGTATGCCTTGCAAACTCCGCTACGCTAATTTTCAAGCTGACTATGTTTACCATGCGTTGTGCCATCCAAAAGTTTAACATCATTTCCTTTGAATTATGCATTTCCATTTCCATAAGATGTAATATCTGCCTTTTAGAGCATTCCAGCGGAAACTCTAACGTTGTGTTAATTGCTGGAGGTTATTTCTTGAAATATATTTCTTAACTACAATCGAACAATACTATAACCAAGACTTGACTATAAAGGGCATATATAGTTATATGGCCAGGCTTACCGCTCTCAGGGTTACGCATAGAATTCCGTGAATTTCTTTTTGTTCTGCTCGGGACGCAAAGCATGGCTGTTTTGTTCAGCGTAGCTCACAGCTACATGTCAAAAAACGGAGCTTGTAGTGTCGATTAAAAGAACTGTGGAGCCACCTTTCTCAAATAAGGACAGTGAGTGAGTGATTGAGTAAACTTTTATTGCGAATAAACTTTGATTGGCAAAGTTTATTCACAATAAAAGTTTACTCACTCACTCACTCACTCACTCACTCACTCACTCACTCACTCACTCACTCACTCACTCACTCACTCACTCACTCACACTCACTCACTCACTAACTCACTCACTCACACTCACTCACTCACACTCACTCACTCACTCACTCATACTCACTCACGCTCACTCACTCACTCACACTCACTCACACTCACTCACTCACTAACTCACTCACTCACACTCACTCACTCACTCACACTCACTCACTCACTCACACTCACTCACTCACTCACACTCACTCACTCACACTCACTCACTCACACTCACTCACACTCACTCACTCACTCACTCACTCACTCACTCACTCACTCACTCACTCACTCACTCACTCACTCACTCACTCACTCACTCACTCACTCACTCACTCACTCACTCACTCACTCACTCACCTTATTTGAGAAAGGTGGCACCACAATTCTTTTAATCGACAACACAAGCTCCGTTTTCTCACATGTGACGTGAATCACGTGGCCTATCGCCGTAACAATGAGGGATAGCATGACCTTGTTGCATTCTTAAGATCTACCTTTTTTGCATGGATGGATGGATGGATATATAAAACCTTATTGGATCTATTTAAATGCGGTTGGGCCCCTAGACGTCCGGGAGCCCCCTGGCCGACATCTTTTTTTGCATGGCATTGGCACCAAGAACGCGCAATTATAATTCGTTCCCGTCAAAGGACGCTCAGCTCTGCGTCAACAGGGAAATAAAATAAACTGAGAAATTCCACTCCTGTGCGAAATTTCTGAGAGAGCGAGATGCTACCTTCCCTTAAATGTGCAACGTGCTTTACCTGAGAGACTACTGTTTCCAAACGAATCGGGAAATTAGATATGGGGCCTAATGAAAGCTCTGGAGGTAATTTTTTAAAGAAATTTATTACACATATATCTATGGAACAATATACAGAATGCTTACGAAAAGCAGGCAAAAAAAGCTGCAATATAAAGTTGTAGTTACTGAAACGACGATGTTCCCGCGTCATTCGAGGATTGTTGGTACGAATGCCACGCGTAGAAAGTGTAATTTTTTCCACTTTGATCGCAATTTTCTAGAATATCTGATCGTCTCAATTAGGATATAGAAGTTACTTTTCTTTTCGTTGACTTCCTTAGAGTGCAATGAAGGTTGATTACGGAGGCTAGCGAAGTGGACGTGGTCTCTTTAATGGCTGACCAAAAGAGAGCCAGCAGCTAACGCGCTTCATTGTCTTTCATCACGCCCACCTTAGCAAGCGCCATCCTGGTGTGGAAGCCCCGCATCATTGTGTCAATTGCTCCCAACATGAAAAGCAACCATTTTGGTTCGGTCAAAAAGTTGTCTCTCATCGAACCTGACGGCAAGAAACGGAGCTCCTGAGGTGCAATCTCGACATGTACGTACACGCAAAGTATGTCTTCATGCGCACCACATGAACAACAGCGCGAGGACGACGACGGAGCGAGCCGGGGACAGGGCTGTAGGGGACGACCTCGCCGATTACGTGGTTGAGATGGCGCGTAACCTTGTAAATACCGACGCAGCAGCAGTTTTTCTATGGATCCACGGGGGACGAATGAGCTTCGAGACCAAAACGCAGTCGCTCCCATTGTAGTGCACATCTCACCAACCGTGGTTCCTCGGAAGAGTTTCGGTGCGCTGTAGGCTCCGTATTGTACGCGGAGCCAGCTGGTGCACCATTTAGGTTCTTCGTAAACGCTCTTCACCTGCTCGCCGGTTGGGCTATCATCATCCACACGTGGCATGGCGTCAAGTGTTGCCGTGACGCGGCGCCCTTATACAAATTCGAACGGCGTAAACTGTGTGACATCCTGTACAGAATTATTATTATAGGTGAAGGTCACATACGGGGCAAAATGTCGTCCAAGTCTTGTGCTCTACGTGGGTATGCGTGAAAACCATGCCAGAGAGTGTTTTGTTCAGACATTCCGTTCATCAATTTCTTTGAGGATGATACACGGAGCTTTTGCGGTGAGGGCTATGCGTCAGGTGACGAACGTCCTGCATCAGTTTGGCCGTGAAGGCTGCACCGTGATCGGTGATAAGAAAAGAGGGTACGCCATGTCCTATGTATATATATATATATATATATATATATATATATATATATATATATATATATATATATATATATATAAGCGTTGCGATGCGGAATAGCTTTGGTTTTGGCGTACCGTGTGAAGCAATTAGTAGTGAAGACTATCGAACTGCTGCGCGAAGAGGTCACTGGGAATGGACCATGTAGATTTATTTCTGTTTTTTGCAATGTCGCTCGAGGAGGATCCCCAGTATAGAGAGAGCTGGTTGGTTTAACAGGCGGCGTCTTGCGGCGCTGCAGTAGCGGCAAGTCTCCACGTATCATTGAAGAGAAGAAAACAGACGAGGCGAGTAATACTTCCGCCGTATCCTTGCTAACGTCTTAGCGAATCCTAGGTGTACACGTCCCACTCAAGACTCATCATGGCTGGCTTGCAGAATGTCTTGGTGCAACGCCAGTTGCGCGACGAGGAGGTACACTTATAGATGACTTGCGCAATTTTCCTGTAGAAAACGTTGTTTCGCAGACAGCACAATTATAAGCCGCGCATGAGCGACCGAAGGAAAACAGCGTCAACTACTTAAAGGGGCTCGATCACCGACAACAACTCAGGGTCAGCGCAATGATGCTCATTCATCCTGAGCACATTGACAGGACCGACGAACAGATCGGTATACAACAATAATGTCAGATTCCTTTAGGCGTTGGCTTTAACGGGCTAGTCTGCCTGAAGGATCCTTGGGGTAGGCCAGCCAGCCAGGGCGTGGTGATCGCTGACAGCCTTAAACGGTTTACCATACAAGTAGGATCAGGTCTTGCTTATTGCACAAACAATCGTTAAGCACCCTTTTTCAGTCACCGAGTAGTTCGTATCACCCTTGGTGAGACCAGCTTGTATACAGAATGATGCGTTCCGCGCCCTCTTGCCACTGCAAAATAATTGTTCTGAGGTCTGCATTGTAGGCACCAGTATGAATTTTTGTGTCAGCGTTTTCCCTAGAAATAAGCAAGTGTAGTAATAGCTTGCAAACGCTGATGTGGAGCTTCCAGAATACGTTGTCTTCAGATCGTCCTCCACTCCACGGGGCCACTAAAAACGCGAGCGTACTTCATTGGAAGGAGTTGCTGTGATACGCGAGGAGAAAATGCTCACGGATTGAAGCACTAAAAGGAACTGGGGCCATATAATGTAAAGCTATTTCAATGTGTTGTTATTCCATTCTCCTGACGTCAAATTTGCGTAACCGCTGACGCAAGGATTGGGCGGTCATCCGCAGGGTTGTCTGAACAGACCAATCAAACGTTCTCCTCGTTCAGAGGAAGTCACTTCTGTTTGCTTGAAAAACTAATAACATTGTCTGCAATGCACGGCTTGTCTTATCTAATTGGCTGACAAGAGGTGAGGAGCACGCTCAAGTGGAGAGGGATTCTATGGGGCCGAGCCACTGCAGTGAACATCGATAACTGGACCAAGAGGGTGGTGTCGGCGTATGCAGTTGGTCCGCTTTGCCTTACTTAGCTTGCGGTGGCTCGTCGAAAATCGCGGCAGCATGCAACGGAAGCTTAAGATTGATGCTAACACGGATCCTCAGAAAAGAAGAGTTGGCTGAGCGAGGTCGTAAACGCGCCGAAGTGCTCGAAAACGTTACACAGCCACACAAAAGATTTATTATACACAAACAAACCCATGCTCTCCGGCAGCTGCGAGTAGCCAGTGCCGGAGCGATCGGCGGCAGCCATCTTTTATTCCTTTCGGAATGGCGCAGCGTGTGGTGATTCAGAAGAAAATTCAGTTTTGTTCGGCATATTAATGCGTCTTTATCGCGTACACGTCACTTTGACGCGTGAGTTTTTGCGGTTTTGTGACGTCGCGTGACAGGCAGGTGAAGTGGGTGCAGCCCGAAAACATTGGCCAATAGCCGAGGGCTAATGGCGAAAAGGGGTTGAATCAGAAATAACTATATTTCTTTTGGCCGATCAAATAATGCATAATCACTGCGTACACGTCATATCAGATGGGCAGCTATCACGGTTTTCGTGTCGTTGCGTGACAGACAGATTAAACGGGGGTGGTCCAAAAAGTTTTGACCAATCATGGAGGGCTGATTGCAAAATTGGAATAGAAAAGTTTGGAATAGTTTTGCGTTATAGCAACCCTGCTGTCGCATAGCATATATTTGAGGCTAGCATCATTTGGATTTCTATTTAGGTACGAAGAACAAGGGCAGAGTACTAGAACTCACTTTGAATCGGAGTGACCCCTTTGTGTCGAAAGTATTCAGAAAGTTCTCGTATTTATCAAGTGCGTAGTTTGTTTTGTAGTGGTCTTGATAGTGCCACGTTGTCGGACCAGTGGCGCACAGCTATAAGAAAGAGCAAACAGATGAAGGATAGCTATGTGGTCTTGCCAACATGTGATGTTCTCTCATTCTTGAAGCGCAGGCAGAGTTACGAACACACAGGAAAGCACATTACCGGTATCTGTTGTCTAGTGTGACTTTGTGTGAGCTCATCGTTCTGCCTGCGCTACAACGAAGAAGAGGAAAAAGTCGTGCTCTACCTTCTTCAATGTTTACTGGTAAGATACTTTTATCGATGGTCCAAATTCTCCCATCAATTATTCAATATCATATTGCGTGCCACTTTCAACACTTCTCGTAATTGACTCTGAACTGATTACGCAATATGTTTATGGCAGTTGATACGGCATAAATAGTGAAACACGTGTGTCACTGTCTGAAAGCAGTTTGATCATGTTGTTTATTTCAGCTTTCAAAAAGGTAATTTTTTTATGCCTACGTGTCTTCACAGACGACGAAAAGCAACCGTGACGTGCATTTAGAATACCGCCAGATGATATGAAAATTGTGAATGCAGTGTAAACATGGCAAGGTCATAGCATCAAGTTTATCTCCATCTGGATCTTAAACAAAGAAAACAGTTTTCACTGCAGGAAAAGAAAACAAAACATGCAGGCGGTACATTGTACAACTATAGCCGCGGCATCTGAACAAAAAAAAAAAAAGGTTTTTGCTTACTTCACATACCATTTCAAATACAAACCGGCATTAAAAGCGAGCCCTTCCCGGAGTTGTCCTTGGTTCTCAAGAGAATATAGCTGCAAATACTTAATTTTCTTTTTAGATTAACAGCATTACTATATCCGGAATATTGATTCTGTGGTAGGAGTTTGCATCACTTTGCGGTTTTTATGGCAAGGTTAATGTTTCACAATTATTTATTTTTATATGCCTCGGCTGAACCTTTTGGAAGTGACACCCGGTTACACCCGTAGGCAAATATGTACTGTAACGGAGAGCTGTAACTTGCACTTATGCGGTTTTTGTGGCCTCATAGTCGCATAGAAGCTTCTGTAATAAAAGAAGGCAGCTCTTAGCTGATGTCTTAGCCATAGAATACCGATTTTCCTACTTGGAAGTTAAAAAAAAAACCTCGCGCACGGTACACAGCAATTGTTTTTCATCAATTGTGCGACTTACAAGAGAACATAGCAAATCCCCGAATGAAAATGACTACTTCTTAACATTTCAGTGATAGCAACTTCATTATTAATTTAGACCACACATTGCCATCAATTTCATTTCACAGTGAGTCGCTCATTCTCGAAATGTGCAGAATAGTACAACGGTGTTTATTGAAGCGTGCGCATTAAAACACACACACACACACACACACACACACACACACACACACACACACACACACACACACACACACACGCACGCACGCACGCACGCACGCACGCACGCACGCACGCACGCACGCACACACACACACACACACACACACACACACACACACACACACACACACACACACACACACACACACACACACACACACACACACACACACACACACACACACACACACACACACACACACACACACACACACACACACACACACACACACACACACACACACACACACACACACACACACACACACACACACACACACACACACACACACACACACACACACACACACACACACACACACACACACACACACACACACACACACACACACACACACACACACGCACACACGCACACACGCACACCGGTACCAAAGAAGGTGGAGTGGAGTATGGCTGCCGTACCCACATTTGATCGATTCAACCGACCCGATTTCCGTTTCCTTTCCTCATCATTTGTTGTAATTTGCGATCGATTAATGTCTCCGTATCTTTTCTTTTATGTCAATTTTTTTCGTATGAATGCCATCACGGCAAGAGGATTTTTTTGGAAATGTTGCATTTCGTGTACGACTTTTCACAAATTTGAACCTGTCTGCGCACCGAAAAAATTGCAGGTTTGATGCGCTTCTTTTGAAGACCACCAAGAGTCCATCTGGAAACAAAGTATTAAGAGTTTCTGCATAACGAAGAGGCCGACTATTGCAGCAATCTGAGTGCAGCACCAGAAACTCGCCCAACAGTCTTGTACAACGAAGCTGTCAGTGCGACTAAAGTGTCCGGAAAAGTTAGGGAAAAATTTTCCTGCTGTCTCGGAAGAACTGAGAGAGTTTACGAAGGTAATAGGAAAGCATGCTAAGAGTGATATAAGCACCGCAAGGAGTGCGTGGGTAAATTGAGGGTTATATCAAAATGGCGAAATATGTGGGAACTCATTTGGTCTAGTTGTCATTTTTCGAAGCTCATCAAAAAGTACGAAACGTTAGCCATTCCTGACCTACTACGCTTAGGAACCCCAAATTTTCATCAACTAGTAACTCAGCCTGAAGTAGGAATTATTCGGGACACCGGTAGCACGGCGAGTATTTGCGCTATCGTACTTTCGAGCACTTGCTGAAGAATTTTTTTTAGAGAGGCGGTAAATTATTCACAGGCATTGAACATCCCGTATGCACTGGTCGTGAGCTCGCTCCCACGTTTCCCAAGTTTGATCTCGAGAACAGTTGTAGCTTTCCGAGGAGTGGGCAAAATTTGGTGCCGTTCATACCGCACATAACGCCCCAGAGTGTTTGCATACGTAATTTACTACAAATGCTATAAATGACTTATACACATTACGCTTCGAAAATATATCACTCGTAAGCTAATCCCATAACCAACAAGGGATGCATGAAAACGGTATGGGAAATAAGTATTCAATAATTATTTCCAACAATATTAAGTATAAGACACAGCCGTTCAAATTTTGCTTACATGAGTCTTGTAAATATCCTCTATCTTCATAGAATACGAACACGGCGTCATGTGATCTGTGAAGGGTTCTATGACTCGGGGCACCGTTGTGGGTAGCGGCTGCATAACGCTTTGGAGAACTTGCATAAAGAATTGTTTTCGAATTTCTTGTTTGATTCGCGTTTTCTAAAATTTGTGCATAAATCGCTGTAAAATTTTTACCTATTTGTAAACATAATAACATTGCAATACCTTGATCCGTTTTGTTTTCTGAACATATTTGGCAATATTTCCCTACAGTTTGCAAATTAGCTTATAGCGCTGTGGGACGCCTGAATAAACAATTTGTTGCGAGTGTGTTGGGAGGGAGGAGTTGAGAGAGGGGACAGAAGTAGAGTCCCAAGAATAGGAGATACAAAGGAAGAGAATAAACCAGATATCTTGTAATAAAGCACATAAAGTACAAAGTTCAAGCGCTATAATTAACCCCTAAACTTGAAACGGGCCGTTTACAGATCGTAACATGCGCTGTGTTCTCTTCAAATGCATTATTTGTACATTTGGTTCTTTCAAATCAAGTGACAACATTTCTGAACGTTTCACATAACATTTCTACACAAGTAAAAAACAATGTGTTATCAAATTTCTCCTATCTACTAACTATAACAGACTCTTGAAATTTTACTATTCCTCAGGAAGCCCGATATTTGTTTATACATATCAACTCCATGAATAATTTACTTGTCTCAGGACATTCTGAAGACACGCTTTTAACATAAATACCGAAATACATGCTTTTAGAGAGCTTTTTATTCCAGCTGACAGCTTGGCTGTAAAATGTAGTTCGAACTGTAGGCGGGCTAATCAGTGAAAACTATGTCTCTCAGGTCTGCACGTCGCCTCATTGTGTCTCAAAACATATGCCTGAAGCCGCTATTACTTGAAAGAGGCTCTCACGTTCGCGCAAAAAAATATGTGCATCACTTACGACTGGAAGTGACAGCCGCTGGTACGAATCTGAAGAACTGCATCCTGTGTACAACTGTTTATCTGCTGGCGCACGCACGCTACCTGGTCCGTGGTGAAACTGCATGGACTCCATCTCAATGGAGACGCTGTATGAAGTGTTGATCCCTTTAGTCTGAAGGCACTTCGCGCTTTCAGTGGCTTGCCGCTGGAAGAGGAAACATGCACCAGGTGCAGTTAATGGGCTTTCCCTGACGCATGTTTTGCATGTTGGGACCGCATTAAAGTAGGCATGGTTTGGGTACGGTCGTGCTGGCGTTCCATGTTCCAAGACTGCTTCCTAATTTACAAGCAAACGATGGGTGTGCCACCGCTCATAGCCTCCCCCCCCCCCCCCCCGCCATTTTATGTGTCTGACTTCTGACTCGATTCTGGGTTGGACACTATGGGCGCCGGTGTTCAGTTTAACGTTCAGACAAAAAGCTATACGAGGTACACGATAGCCGTAGGTTCAAGGCACCATAGGTGAGCTAATGTCCCAGCGATAGTCAAATTTGCTTTTGGAAGGCAGAAATGAAAACGTGTATACGATTCGCGGCTTCCAATACAGAGATCTCGTTCTGCAATCGATCTCGCCGTTGGTCTCGCTGTCGATTGCACTGAGTTGCGCTGGGTGCGGTCGAGTCCACCGCATTGCTCAAGAGTGAGAGCGCGATTTCGCACAACTAATGAGCAGAAAGCTACCCGCTGGACTGTCCGAGCCGCTGGAGCGTCAAATGATTTGGGCCGGCCGCCGTCCGTCCCACTGCTGCTTAAACACGGATACGCTTAGGCTCGCAGGGGCGGCGGCGAACACCCATACGAAGGCAACGGCGTGAGCTTCAGTTCGATCAAATTTCGCCTTGGCATTGGATAATTTTCTTAGAAGAACGGATTCGGCTGGTTGCACAAGTGCGCAGGAAGCAAAAATCGTAACAGGAACGACTGCCAAATGACTATTATTTGGCGACAAAACACGTTACATAACACGAAGTCGAATGGGTGAGGGCCATAGGCGCAGAAGGAAAGGCTGAAGCAGATGTCACTGATATTCGGAATTTAGTTTTCTATATGGGCAACTGTCAATGGCGTGAAGGAAAAGATGTGTCGCCCATACAAATTCGTCCTACGTTTATTCACCACCAAAGGCTTCGAGGTTGTTCTTCGCTTTCGTCAGGCTGCTAGCCAAATATGCACACGAGTGCAAACATCTACATTCATCAAGATTCCCGAGAAAACATTTGCCTCAGGTCTTCCTTTAAAGTTTTACTCCATGCTCCCACATTCGGTTATTCCTATAGCGATCTGTTTGTTTCGTCACGAGTGGGTTTTACTAGAGAATAAGAGAGACCAATTTTTGTGTGTGCAGTGGGAGGGGGGGGGCACCTTAGTTGGATGGTTACTGAGAAACAACCCCGGTATTACTTAAGCGTATGCCTGTGGACGCTTCCTCATCAGTCCATACGCACTTACAAAGAAAGAATTTCAACAAAAACAGGTCATTTAAACGAGAGTGCTACTTTTGCCTCGACTCAAGGCCTATAGAAAGGAAGCTGTTTTAAAATGCCTCCAATGCCCCCAGGTATTCTTACCAAGGTGTGACCGTGCGTGAGGTTTTTCTTTTCTTGGCGCGGATCAATATAGTTGTTAGCCGGCAGAGCAACACACGGCCTATTGCTCCCGTAAGATATTTGTCCCAAGAGGATGACATGTGCAGGGAGGAAGATCGTTCTGGAAACGCAGTACAAAAGCAGACATATTGTTTGTGATTTGCGTAGCAGAATTATTAACTCTAAATCTGGCCGCGATGTCTTTCCGTAACCTGAGGTACAGCGGACTAGTGTTCTTCCAGAATGGTGTAAAGCACAACGCCTGGAAAAAGAAAGCTGGCTTGAAGCAACCCTGTTGCTAGCGTTAAGCTTCTGGTGGGTATCTGTCATCGAGAATTTGAGAGAATAACTCAATTTGGAAATAAATTTTGATTGATGAAGTATTCTTCCGTGACTACTTTTCACAAAAAGAAAGATTGTCATGAGCAAGAATAATTAGGGTTGGCTGTATCAGGTACGCAGCCTCAGTGAAACGCGTGAAACGCCTTACTCGTGCTGCAGTGGGTGCACGGGCAATATGGTACAAAGAGGACGCAACCAAATACAAGAAATTGTACATATTTACACATTAGAAAGGTCACATGCCTAACTTACGTTATAGCTAGCGGCGGGACTTACAATAACATTTTGCAGTTGTGCTTTACTCCCTATGAGTAGCGGGCCTGTTTATTTTACCGATGGAGTTCGGAGACTAGGGTGACAAAATCGCCCCCTTCCCCCCCCCCCCCTCACTTAGCCTGGCTTCCGAGACTGATTAGCGCTGGCTGCTCGAACTCGGGCGACTCGTACACATGTAGACGGTTGGGTCTCCTGCGTGTGCCCTAAACCCGTGCGCTTGCGCTCCAATTAGAGATGGGCAGGTTTTGGTCTGTTCAAGGGGTTTGGATACTCCTCTGTCTTGGTGGCCGAGTCTCTTCACACCATTTCTGAACAATGCATGGCCGGACCTACACGGGGGCTCATAGCGAAGTACGCCTGAAATTTCGGCAACAAACTGTACGCTCGTATACAGGGTTGACGTATATCAGGATGGGCATCATCATATCATCATGCTGAGTATGAGTGAGTCCTGCTCAGTATCAGTTTTACTTTGCTAAGTTGTAGCTAGTATGGCACGCGAGTCTCTCAACGTGCGACCACTCCCGCTCGGATCGACAAACATACTGCCGAGATATCTTTTTCTGAGTAGCGCGCGAGATGCTAAATTTAGCTGAAATGGTGTCGTGTGCTGCAACAACAGCCCCATCTGTGCACGCGCCACAAGTTTGATCAAATGATGGCGTCTTTTCTAAACGCGATGATTACAACCTAAGGTGCATGGGTAGTAGTGTTTCAAACATATAAGCAATAAGAATGTAACGTGCTTTTAGTCCCGTGTGGTTTTAGCATGCACCCCTCCCTGATCGAATTGAAAGACGTTTCGCGTCAAAAAAAAAAAAAAAACGCAAGAAGAATGTTTGCAAATATACAGTCTATCCGCGGCGTCCTTGCCGTCGAGGTTAAGCGACGACTTAGGCGTATTCTTGCATTTAGTGTAAATGTTCCCAATTAGAAAGTTTTTGCACTAGAACTTTTCCGAATGTTACCTTAATGCATCTTCGATGAACTTAACGTGTTCCGTGATCGTTGCTGAACCGGGAACAGGTAAATAGGTATGGCTGCACGCTGTCGAAAATCTGCGATATAACGGGTAGCTGGCGGGGAGATTTCAGTGCAACAATGACAACCACGCATTGTTTCTGTTCTCTGCCTACAAAGCGGGGATGGTACGACAATCCTCATTGGAAATGCCAAGAGGACAATTTACAAATGTACTTAAAAAATCTGAAAAAGAAATTTAAATTTTGTTTTCCTTGACGAGTTACGACCACTTTGCTGTTTCTGCTATGTCTCTTTCTAACATCTACTTTTAGACTCTTTAGGGGCCCAATCCCCAAAAAGTGCTGCATAAAACCTTACAAAACTTATGCCATACTGTTAACGAACCATACCATTTATTGCTTAGTCGAACGGATGATAACGGCGATGATAAAGGTGGTAACAATAATTTAATCATAATGATGTTTATTGTGATAACAATGATGATTATGGCAATTACGATGGCACTAACCGTAGGGATGATACCCATGCTGACCATGGCGATGATGGGGATTAACATGACCCTAATTATAATGATGATTAGGACGTTGAGGAATATACCTACTCAACATGAACCCGCGCAGGAGGACCTTGTCCTTTAAGAACATAAACTACAATTTGAATCAAGGTTCACATCTTTATTAATGTTTTTTTTAAGGTTACACAAATGAGAGCCCTCACGCTTGCAAACATTTGCCTGCCCTGATGGGATGAAAAAAAAAACGTATTTAAAATGCTAATACTGTCCCGAACAAATTTTTTTCAATATAACTCCGCCCCTTTCTGGACAAACGAAAAGAAATTATGCTCCACTCACCCCTGTGAAGGTGGATGACGAGCGATAGCGGCAGCCTCGTCGGTATCCCCTCGCATGTAATACGCATGTAATACCAGTTCCACGCGCTACACTTGTTGTGCATGTTTTATTTAGCCATAGTAGGTTGCACTCACAACCGCACACGTGCATACATATTACTAAGCTGTGTGCTCCGCCGCACACCATTCGCTACAAAATGACATTACGAGGGTAGTGCCACGCACGTTACAATAGTCGCTTTGTGGTCACCGTGAGAAACGGCCAGAGATTGCGCGACGACCGCGCCGAGCAGATTTCTGGAAACTGTAAGCTCTAAATACTTGCGCATCGGGGTCGTTGGCACCTTGATGCCCATCTTACATTGCAGTCCGAACCGCACTAACATGAAAGAAATTAATCACGTGGCATCTGGTCGCGACGCATCCGCGTCGAAATCACCCACGACGAGGACGTGCGTTCGGTCGTCATCAGCGATCCACCAGAACGCATCAGGCACATTTTTTTCTGACTTGTTTAGGAGCGGTAGGTCGAACATACACGGTACACGTACACATACTCGGCGTCGCGGGTGCGCTCTTCTTCCAACGCTGCCGGGTCGGCAGACCAACGGAGACGCTTGCATTGCCGCCGCTGCCTGCGGCGTCGTTCCTAGTACGCGCGTTGCTCCTTGGGAGGAGGCGCGACGCGCGGCCGTCCCATGGCGATGTCTGAGCGAAACTGACCCCCCTCACTCACAGACGCAAGAAGGTTTCGCAGCCGCGCGCGCCATTCGCTGCGACAGCATGCCTACGTCATGCACACATGGCCAATTGTGCGCTTCGAGGTGACAGTAGACTCAAGTTAAAGAACCCGACTCTCTCTCTCTCTCTCGCCATGCTTCTTGTACTTCAGAGAGGGCGCCAGGGGTTCCACGCTAATGATTCAAAATGCTTCGATAAAATTAGTTCTCGTACTCCTCCATAGAGGGCACTAGGGGATTCTGCACATAAGTGGACAAATCCCCTAGGCATATACAGCTTCGCTGTAATAATATAATCATTAAAAGAACGCCGATATTCGCAACTGCTTACACACTTAATAATTCCAAGAATAGGAGGCACTCCCGTCACTTTATGACCACTATTGCATTAGAGAGAATACAGTTTATGTAGTCACAACTATGAAAGAAAAAAAACCCATCGTGTGCAAGCATAATAATCCGTCGGTTCCACCAGTACATTTTATACGTTTTCTTCTATAAGAGCATCTTCATTCCTTAGGAGAGGCGGCGACTGTGGCGCCGCGTGGTCTGGGTGGTGCCATTTCCTTTGCAAATTGTCAACTACTTATAGGCTTGAAATTACTTGTAAAGGAGCGCGTATGAGCGTGAAGGAACGGCTATCCTTTTTTAGGGCATACTCATAAGCATAGAACAGTTAGGAGACGTAAATATCAAGAACTGTATTTGGATGCCTGTAACTAAACAGCAGGCAGAGTAAACGTTAGTAATAGGAATGACAGGTCAAAGGGCTAGCGACATTTACGCATGAAATCATTTCGCGCTTACACGGTAAACTTACTTAAAGTTCTGCGCAACTTGGTCACATAACGTAGGCATGAAAAATACGCCTAACATCATGTAAGCCTGGATCGGGGTTTGTTGCTTTTGGTACTCGTCCATTTTCTGCAAGAGATAAATTCGGGTTGAAGCGAGATGATCAAATACAGCAAGCAGCAACTTGTATTCTATTAGCTGTACGATAGAAAAGAAGCGTGAAATATGTGGCCTTTTTAAAAAGGGAGGTATAAAGGGAGATATGGGGATACCTTTCCGTCTACCCGTTTTTCTCATATGCGCGTCCCTTCATATGCGCAGCTCTTCCTAACATATAATTCATACCATGTGTCGAAACACAAGTGTTTGCCACTATGCAAAGAACATGCAAATTCATGAGTCAAGATTTCGTTGTTTCTACTTTTAGGTTTACCAATCGCCAGTAAATGTCTAGTCGAATGGTAGATGCAAGACCTCTGCGCCGCACACTTAAAAAAAGTTTGCACCCTTTGGGGCGTATCTTGTCCTACACTAGTAATCGTCAGTTGCCTTGCTTGCGTCTCCTTTCTTGAAAAATCTGCGCTCGCTGCTTTCCTGTCGAGAATGGTATGTCACATTGACAACGCGCATGCAGTTCGTGACTTGTAAGTAGCGGGCGCGCAGGATTAACGAAAAAAAAAACGCAAGCAAGGTAGATGACGATTATTGTTCTGGGACAACATACGCCCCAAAAGGTGCAGACGCTTTTAAACAGTGCAGAGGACGGCTGTGCTTTTGCAAAGCTGCCTTTCATTTTGTAATTCAGTCAATAAGTCCTCTGCGACGTATTCAAAAAGCAGCCAGATTCAGAGGTGCTTTGTGTACAAAAATTCAATGGCTCGTGCGGTCGGGAGGCAATTGTACGAGGAAGTATGTTTTATGCGACCTATAAATCTAATGTGACAATACCGAAGCCTGCTGATAATGCTATAAAAAGAAAGGTCTTGTCTTGAACGAATCCACGAGCATATTTATGCCCTATAGGAGAAGTCAAAGATCGAGATCAAGACAAGATAAACTTTTTGTGGACGGCAGCTTGGAAGAAATATTGATAAAAAATTGCAAGAATGGTTTACAACGAAATCATTCTCCTTAAGAAAAACCCTCGACAGCATTTCAAGGTGCATTATATAACAACGGAGGAACAATTACTGCCAGATTTTCATTTTTATAAGCTGCAAGCCAGTCATCGCCACTCAGTGGGCACAAATGTTCTGCTTGTCCACATACCCGCCGTGGTTGCTGGTGTTGGGCTGCTGAGCACGAGGTCGCCAGATTGAATCCCGGCCACGGCGGCCGCATTTCGATATAGCGCGAAAACACCCTCGTACTTAGATTTAGGTGAACGTTAAAGAACCCCAGGTGGTCGAAATTTCTGGAGTCCTCCACTACGACGTGCCTCATGATCAGAAAGCGGTCTTGGCAAGTAAAACCCCATAATTCTTTTTTTGCTTGTCCATATTCTGCTGTGCTCAAGTTAAATATTGTGAATGCATTAGGTCACTGCAAGATGGGCATACTTCCCATATATAAATCCAGAATCCATGCAGGGAAGCAGAATTTGTTAAGTGTGACGCGAATATTTGAAACATTCCAGCAACGAATCGAATGTTGTCATATTTGATTCAATCTTTGAATTGAATATTCCACTTTTGTTAATGCCAGTGTTCTATTCAATTAGAATTCTTAGAGTACTTCAGGCACTTTTCGGGGGATACGTATCTATTTACGTTTGTATCTAACCGTTTTCCCGCTTACCTGGGTCCCCAGGTAGTCACCTGCGAATGGGTAGCCTATCGGGCTGGTGTGCTGAGGCAACATGGTTCGAAAGGAACCATCGGACCAACTTGGTTCACTGATTATGGGGCAATGTGCACACACGTGCTGATCTTCAACAAAGCTCTGTCACGCTGACGTGGGTCACTGTAGAGGCGGGACCGGGTAGGTACCGCTCTTGGAGGAATCTTTTTGACGCCGACTTGGACCACTGAGTGTGTGCCACTCGCGTCTGTGCTTGGTCTCCAATGAGCGTCTTTGATGCCAACTTGGGTCACATGATATGTGCCGGTAAGGTGTGTAGTACCACACTTTAAGTAACGTCACTGACGCCAGCTTGGGTAACTCTGTGCCACTGGAGACGTGCAGCACTACAATGACGAAAAAAAGGTCCCTTCAGTTTCACCAATGCTGAGCAAAATCTATCCCACGTCAAAAGTGTTCCTCAAGCAGAGCAACCCGATGCATTAGCGGGCTGTGCTTGAAATTCAGTGCGTATGTACCGCATTTCAATGAACGTCTTTCACGCCCAAAACTTTAGCGAGCTGCGCACAATGCACGGCGCATATGCCGCTTTGGAAATTAATAACGTCATTGTGATTTCCTAGTGATATGAGAAGTTCAGACGTAAGGGTGCCCTTCAGCTGGTTAAAGGCAGATACACATTCCGGAGACCACAAGAAGGGAGCACCAGAACCAAGTAAGTTGTGCAAAGGAGCAGCAATAGAGGCGAAATCGCTTTTAAATCGGTGAAAACAGGAAGCGAGGTAAAGGAAACTGCGCAGTTTTTTTGTCTTTTCAGGACGGAGAAAGCGAAGCACTGCCGAAGTCTTGTCAGGATCAGGACAAATACCATCGTTGCTCACGACATGACGTAACAATCTGATTGCCTTGCTTGCAAAATGACACTTCTTTTGCCGTTGAGCTGTAGAACAGCGGTGGTGAGGCACGTGAGAAGTTTGCAGGTGCTGGGCAAATGTCGATGCTACATCTTTCAGATAACGCAAGCAAGTTTTCCACTTCAGGTTATGCAGAACGATGTCGATCATGCGCTTAAATGTTGCGGGTGCATTGGAAACAAAGGAGGGTATGACGTTGAACTCGTAAAGGCAATCTGGAATTGCAAACGCAGTTTTTTCTTTGCCGTCTCCGCCTATAGAAATTTGCGAGTACCCTGAACGCAGATCGAGGCTTGAGAACTCTCTTGTACCTTGCAGGAAATCGAGGGCATCGTCAGTGTGAGACAGTGAGTATACACCTCTGCGCATGATCTTGTTAAGGGCTTGGTAATCACACAAAATCCAAAATAACCACCTTTTTGGTTCCAAAATGATGAGATACGACCAAGGGATGGCAGAGGGGCGGATGCCTTACGTTGAAGCATGTCGGAGGCGTTTTTTTCAATAATTTTCCGCTCGGCAAGAGACACGTGGTACGGCCGGCGACCCACGATGGATCTGCTATCTGCCTGAATCCGATCCGCTCCGACGGAAGTTTGTAGCAGTGTCGAAGAATAGGCGTCAATTGAACCTTTATGCTTCTTCTAGAAGGAAAGAAACGGTTGCGCAAGAGTGGAGGCAGAGAGAGAATGTTCAGCAGGAGGGATTTCAGAGGGTGCAGCCTGAAGGGGAACGATGCAAGGAAAAGTGGTGCCTTTACGAAGGAGAATTTTCTCAAGTGTTGTCTTCAATGCGGCGAGAAGCGCAGAACTATTCTAAAATATAACGTTCCTGATACAACTGCTGTTTCTTTTGTAAGACAACGCGCAGGAATGTAGCACTAACCCATCGCCATGGACGCCGGTTTTGATGGTAAGAATTTGTTGACATCCTGGAGGTAGCTCGGTATGTCCTGCAGCGAGCAGACGTAGTGGCTTGTAGTTTTCATTGCGAAGCAAAGAGTCGTTGTCAGTCACATGTACGAAATCTTGCCGACAGTATGTAGCAGCGTACGTAGAAGAAAATAAATCTCATCCTAAAATAAGCTGGTGAGAGCAAGGCAAAGCAAAGTTTATATGGTGGACGATACCATAGATCAGTAAACACACAGTATAAAGTGCGCAAGGTCCGATAGTGTTGGCTTGAGCTGCAACCAGCGTGAGTCCATCGTGAGGTGTCGTACCTCGGACACCCACACATATCAGAATGAATAACAGATAAAGTTGCATTGGCATCCACAAAAGCTTTATCTTGTGCTCCTCCAACGAACACAGACATCATACTACAAGGGCACGCTGGAGAAATTGTAGTCTTGACCCTGAATGCAGGTTTTCTTCCAAAAACTGCATTATTTAGCTTTTCGGCCGACGGTCTGAGGTGAGTGAGGAAGGCCTAAGTGGTGACGAGGAGTGACCGAAGGGTGAAGGTGAACGGCGCCTTTTGTCACGGTAACGATTCGGTGTCTCGGTCTTTGTGGGTGTAGATTCGAAAGGGCGCGGAGGGGAAGCGTAGCAGTGGGGTTGATAAGAGGCCACTCCAGAAAATGAATCGTGTTCACGCATGCCGTACCCGCGACGCTCGTCTTGCTGGGGCTTGCGGCAAAAACATGACATATGGCTGCAATAACCACAGTAAACGCAGATAGGACTAGACGGACGGTAAGACCGGTAGTAAAGGGCGCTCGGTGCACTGGGCGATAGTGCGGTAAGATAGTGCGGTCAGTGATGAAGGCTCAAGTGGTATTGAGTAAACATTGACCGGAGGCGCAGCACCAATCTGCTCGTAAGCCGGTAGAGGCAACATTGAACAATGTGGTCAACTGCGGTAGCAACCTGCGCGTATGTTGGCAGGGAGTGATGAGCAGGAGGGTCCACAAACGCAGAGTAGGTCATGGCCGCGAGCTCCTCCTTAATGACATCGTGCAAGCCTGCACCAGAAGGCTGAGCAGGAAACACCAACGGAGATGGCAAGGCAAGTGATTGGAATTCTTCGCGTATGACCGCCCGGAACATCGCGCGCAGGTGGGGGTCTGCCGTTGAACGGTGTTCGCAGAAGTCCGGCTGTAAGCATACGGACTCGAGCTCGTAGAAGCGCGGGCATATTAAGACTATGTAAGCGACGGTAGCTGGATTCTTGACGGGTGCGTTGAAGTTCACAGCCCCGATACCTTTAAAATGCGACGTGCCCTGTTTGACTCAGCCATTGCGTCACTGACAGGGCGACAGATTGCAAGAACATCCTCGATGTACAATGCGTACGACTTGCCGGAATGTTGTTTGCGAGGATCGAGAGTTTTCTTCGCTAAAGCGGAGGGAACCGTTGCGTGCGAAAAGGTTGCCAAAGGCCCTGCTTGACAGTTGCCTAATCAAAGAAATGAATCCTATGGTTCAAGTCTTCGCCACACCCGCAAGATGGAAAGAGACAGGACGGAGCTTGAGGAGATTATTCTACTGATTAGCAGAACGCTCTCGCTCTAATCTTCCATCCAGTCCTCAACATCATCCCGGCGAAAACCAGCGAACAGACGGGGATCACGCTGGCGGCCGCTGATGATCAGAGAAGTGCGGCTAGCGGTGTCGGGATGGTAAGGGTAGAAGCGCCAGCGTGCTCGCCCTACGACATGCTGGGGGAGAGTTGTCACAAGCGGCGACTTTAACGGAGCTCCAGGGAGTAGGTCAGGTCAACCGTGCTGACGTCAGGGGTCCGAGTAGCACCCCCACCACTTGTGACATCACAGTAAGGGCCGACGGCCGTTGATACCGAGAGACGCGGCGAAGGGCCACAGGCACCATCCACACTGATGATGCGCCCCCACGCACGGTGAAGAAAGCCGCATGTATGATAATGATAACATACCGATAAGAAAGAAGTTCCTAATAAAATACCCACAGTATTATCAATGTACCTAGTTCAGCTTATAGGGCTCTTTATGAAATAACGTATAGTTCTCCTGTCACGACTTCTTGAACACTGTAGCAGACGCAACCAAATATTTATCTCAGCTATCATTATGGATAAATGCAAATGAGCTCCAGCTAAATGTGCGCAAAACAGAATTTTATTTTTAACTTTAAAGATATAAATTTTATCAGTTGATCTTGTTCTCAGATTAAGAAAAAGAGAACGTGTGAGCTCTACACATTTGCTTGGAGTGGTTTCTAGTGATGAGCTGACCTATCACTATTATACTAATTATTTACGCTCCCACATATCACCCCCAGTCGGGCGAATACATAAATTGATGTTTCGTCTACCAAACTGGCTAAAACGACAACTATATTTTGCGCTTATTCAGTCACTTCTTTATTACTTATTATTATTTTTCTTGTTTAACATAGTTAGGGCATCAGCCAACAAAATATCAAGAGCATGGTTGCGCAACCCACCACCCCATTCTAAAGGGGACGCTCATAACATCTATTCATCCGTACATCCGAAGCGCGAAAGATGAATCTCGCTGCAGTACACGCGACATACATAGCTCGTTTCGACGGTGGCAATACGTTGTGTCACTATATTGATTCACTGCTAAACGCTTTACCGTTGACAGCCATAGCAAGATGGGTTCTGCCGCCATCTTTAAATACATTTGAAGTATTTCAGTATTGTAACTGCGTCGTAAAACATAACATGACGAAAAATGAGAAGAACTATGCCGGCTGCCAGAGCAGGTATAAAAAAATAAATAAAAGCGGAACAGGCTACTCTACTCGGCGACGCATATTTTGCCATATAAAGCCTGATTTTACGAACTGAACAGCAACAACGCAGGCATCTATTTATTTAGGAAAATTACTACGCTGATGCTGGTGTACCGTAAAAATCTCCCAACGGTATCCTGAAAATAGTGTATGAAAGACCCTAAAGAAGTTACTACAAAATCATGAGCCATTTCACTCTGTGAAGGTAGGTGACCAGAGAAGTTATGTGGTATACGACAAAGCAGTGACAGAATTTTGAACCAAGGTACGAACACATTGTACTGAGCTGTGGTCACCGTGACGAAAGGTACGCATACACATTTATTTTTACACATCCCCGTTCTTTACCCCCGTTCATTACTAACATCAGAAGTGTTGTATCCAAGGATGTTGCTATCTCTTCACTAATCGATTCATGCTCCGCATCACTTGTAGCGCTAACCGAAGCATGGCTGACTGATCTTATTCCTGATAATTCAATTTCTGTCAGCCAGACACGTTTTAACATCTTTCGATGCGACAAACCGTACCGTAAAGGAGGTGGTGTGCTTTTGGGGATAAGGGATGATTTGCTAACCGCGTCTGTGATTAGTTCTTTTCTTGAATGTGTATGGGTATCTTTTAAGTATTGTTCAACTGATGTAATTAATGGTGCTGTTTACCGTCCTCCCAATATGAATGATGGTTTTTCGTCTGAATTTCATCGAATTCTGTGTGAAATATGTACGCGTTTCCCTAACTGTATTTTACTCATACTTGGAGACTTCAACTTCCCTAGTATAAACTGGTTTTCACAATCCGTCACAACGAGAGAAACCGAAGCTAACATGTTTCTTCAGTCATGTCTTGATTTTTTCACTAGCACAACTTATTACCAATCCCACGCGTCGCACATCGTGTACCGCCAACATTATAGATTGAATATTAATAAATAATCTCGTTATTTGTTCAGACATTATTCATCTAGATGGCATTTCGGATCATGACGTAATAACAGGGCGCATTACCGGTTCCTTTAAAGAAAGCTACCATTAAACAAATCAGGTGTTACAACAGAGCTAACTATGAAAAAATAAATTCCGAATTAGATTATTTCACCACCCAGTTCATGAATTAATATTTATGGCGCACTGTTGAGCAGAATTGGGATTTATTCAATAGTACTTTTAATAAACTTGTTGATGACTTCGTTCCACTTATGACCATACGATGCAGCAGCAGTGCACCATGGTTTAATCGGAAGTTGCGACGTATGAATAATAAGAAAAAGCGATTTTACCGGCAGGCACTGAAGAATGGTCTTCTAAGCGCGTGGGACAAGTATAAGAAATGCGACAAGGATTACCAGTCACTCCTAAAATCCACTCGACGCCAGTTTTTCAATCACGACCTATCATCTCGGCTAACCAACAATCCTCGTAAGTTCTGGCGCATCATAAATCCTTGCTTTCATCCTGACATTTTGCTCACCGACAGTAACGGCGTCATAATTAATAAGTCTCAATGTGCTCAGGTTTTTAACGACACTTTTTCATTAGTATTAACCAAAGAAGACATTAGCTCATCCCCTGTCTTAAATACAATCCCTGACATTTGCATGCCTGAAATTGTGATTAATGAAACAGGTATCTTAGCTTTATTAAACAATCTTATATTTACTAGTAGTTTGCGCTGTGCTATCCTGTTTGTTCTCGCAATCATTATCACACGGACTATTTCCTAATGACTGGCGGATAGGCAAAGTAATACCTATATTTAAATCAGATGAGCGCTCCTCTCCATTGAACTATCGACCCATCTTGTTAACCAGCACCATTTGCAAACTTCTTTAGCATACCATTCACAGCCAAGTCATAACTACCTCGAAGATCATAACATGATTTTCAATTGTTAGCACGGTTTCCGCAAGGGATTTTCATGCGACACTCAACTAGCTGGCTTCGTTAACGACTTACAATTATCACTTGACGCGGGCTTTCAGGTCGACGCAGTGTTTCTTGATTTTTGAAAAGATTTTGATCGGGTTCCTCATCACAGACTTCTACTGAAGCTAGCACAGCTTAACATCCACCCTATCGTGCTCGCTTGTATTAAGGACTTTCTGTCATCTAGAACACAGTTCACCTCCGTTATTAATTCTAACTCCTCCTCTGCTTATGTGACATCAGGTGTACAACAAGGAAGTGTGCTCGGACCTTTGCTTTTCTAAATCTGTATTAATTACTTACCTGCCTGTCTAACGTCTAGAATTGGACTTTTCGCTGATGACTGCGTAATTTACCGCAACATTACTAGTGACAGTGACCGCCAATCCCTGCAATCTGATCTCAATGGAGTAAGCTTATGATGCTCATCCTGGTTAATGTCACTAAACGTTTCTAAAAAAAAAAACAGGTATCTTTCACTCGTCGCACAGGTCGTATTCCAACCACTTATATTCTTAACAACAATACTGTAGAACTAACAACAACATACAAGTACTTTGGTGTGCATCTTCAGTTTGACCTATCATGGAATCACCATATCGATCTCACCCGAGAGTCTGCTAACCACTCACTTGGTCTTCTCAAACGTGACCTCAGACACACCCCTATGCACGTTAAAAAACTGACTTATATAACTCTAATACGCCCTAAAATCGAATATGCTGCGGCCATCTGGGACCCTGACCAAGCTTACGTTATCAATAACATCAAATCCGTGCAGAACCGCGCTGTTCAGACTACTCACCCTCCACAAGTGTTACATCATTAAAAAAACGGGCCGAATTGGAAGATTTTTCATATCGCCGCAAACTTGCTCGTTTAACGCTTTTCCATAAACTTCATCACCACTCGTACCTTCGAAGGGATTTGTTTCAGTCACCTCATGCCATCTTTCCACGCCGTGATCATTCTTTCAAAATTAAACATGTGAAGTGTCATTCCTCGTCTTACGCCAATTCATTAATTCCCCGTGCCATCATCGAATGAAATAATTTACCATCAGCCATCGCCGCAGAAACTGACATCATAAAATTCCAAGAGTTTCTTAGCTGTGACGGAAATGTGTAAAATTTGCTGCTTTTGTTTGTGTTCATTTTTCCTTTTGTGTTATGCCTTATTTTTTATGATAGTTATTGCTGAAATGTATCGCATTTATAAAAAGTCGTATCGCCCCCCCCCCCCCCATGTAATACCCTCTCCTGGAGGGCCTTTAGGGGTAACGTGAATAAATACATAAATTCGTATTATACACTCATTATACACATTCGCCTTTTCATTTCGCGATATACTGAGGCAAATGATTTGACACCGAAATCACCCCAACGAGTGGCAGTGGGCCTGTGGCGTCAACGCCTTCAGAGAGGGCGGAGCAGAGTGGGAAGGCTGGCACGATGAGCTGCAACGGAGCCAGCTGCGAATGAAGACGACGACGAACGCGCGAGCAGTGTGGCACGAGCCATTGCTGATGATGATAGTTTTCGTCCGCACAGATTTGTTGACTGACAGGAAGAATGCACGCAACCCTAGCCATAAACAGCTTCTATGAAATAAAGAGCTTCTGCTCGTACTTCTCGTGGTGTTGCCGCGGACGGTCTACGTATGACATTTCTTCACAGTTGCTTTTAAGGCAAGTTGAAATCATTAATGAGAAAAAAA
The DNA here is from genome assembly GCF_050947875.1 of Dermacentor variabilis. Lineage (NCBI taxonomy): Eukaryota > Metazoa > Arthropoda > Arachnida > Ixodida > Ixodidae > Dermacentor > Dermacentor variabilis. The sequence goes on from NC_134575.1 coordinate 62,122,904, forward strand.
AACACAAAAACAATTCTGGTATGTTTAGGCACACTCTGATTGCTACATAGTCTCTTTCTCGAGCAGAGGGGCTTGAACCGAGCTGTCGACTACATGTAAACACATACCTTCATCATGGCCAATGCCTCCTTCAGCACGTCAGGATTGTCTTGAAAGTGTCTCTCGTTAACGTTGAGAAATCCCCAGTCGTAAACTCGCTTCTCCAAATACTGTTTCCAATACTTCTGGCCATCTGAGCTCTTGAATTCGCTCGAAAACGTTTTGAGCTCGCTGTAATGAGGTAAAAGGCTTGAATTAAAATTTATTTACGCGTTTCATATTTTCTGACTGTGGAATGAATGCCCAACGTAAAAAGATGCTTCGCAGAAAATGACAAGTTGCTTGCACTGTTGCAATAGAAACTTCTAAAAGTTGAATTAGCCTTGCTTTCATTGCGCACCCCTGAAAAATATTACATCTGACCTTTCTCAGATATATTTTCAAGTGTTGGTCGGCTATTCCCATAAAGCAGCTAACTATAGTGCGAAAACGCGGAATAATAATTATGTTTCGCCTTGCTACCAATTTGAGACACGTAACCGCAATTACAAAGCGTGAAATAACACCAATCTACGCTAATGTACCGTAGTTTGCATTTCAGGTGGCTTTAGACGTTCAACCAATTGCAGCCTCCATGCTGTGCCCCAAAAGCAGTTGTAGCCAAGTGCTTGAGAATGGCATCAAGCAATTTCTTCTCCTCTCTCTTTCGTTCATTCGTAGCAGGTGAGTAGTCTAGCTCAGTGCCGCAAAAGGTGGGGGGGGGGGGGGAGGAGGAATTGTTTCTTCGTTTCCATTGTGCGCATGTATAGTACGTTGCACTCTCGAAGTGGTACTGTTCTTCTACAGAAAGACTTGGAGAGGTTCAAGTTACACTTGTGTTGTATTAGCCCGGATTTTTGTTGGGTATGCACAAGTTTCATTGTAATGGCGCTTAAGCGAGTCCCAACAGTTGATGTGAAAAAGACAGAAACCGCCAAGTTAAAATATGTTTTATGCGTGATTGCGTATTAACGCGATAGCGTAAAGGGTCCGTTGTCTCAGGAAAACGCGGCGTCGACGTCTCACGTTCCGCGTCGACCATCGTTTCGACAAAATTCATCCCTAACGATGCAAACCCAACCCCGCATACTCATCCACGCAGACCTTCCGCGCAGCGCAAGTACGTTACTGAACTAATTTAATTTCTCGAAGTAAAATGCGTCAGAAACGTTGTAAAGTACGCAACCTACACACATGATTGTGTCGGATTGTAATTTGAATACACGAGGAAATATAATTCGGTTACGCGGAACCTCAAACACAAAGCCCTTTTCTAGCGTTTCTACCATTCAAAGACAAGTGACGGCGTCGAAGATTTACGCACGCCGGCACGTGCAAATTTCGGAGGACACGGGGTGGCGCGCCCGGTTGTTTGCAACACCTCCAGGTGGCGCTCTCCTCCGCCGCATGGCGGCCCACGCAAGAGGCCGCGTTTCTACCAAAAAACTCTCCCTCGTGCCTAGCGTTCGTCGCCAGCATTCCCAGGTAAACATTAGGGTTACATAAGCTGCATTTGCCGGGAAGCGTGAAAAGCTGTCAGAGATCCATGAATTCTATCCCATTCCTCTCCTAAAGGCGAAGCTTAAGCGCGGTCCTCATTTTTTTTTGTTTTCCCTTTGTCCTAATTTTATCTAGAGTGATGATGTCCGCTGAGGAATCAAATACACGGAAAACGTTTTGCCAAAGTTACACTTACACTGCAAAGCTTGGTCGAAGTGGCAATTTCACTCGCGTTCTTGGTTGTGGATTTTTTTTCCTGCCACTTGCTTGTATTTGCGAGATGCAAGCAAGTGGAAGCAAAACGCACACTTCGAAAAGAAAAAAAAAGTGCGTTAATCAAACCAGCTTAAAACAAATCTGAAGTACAGCACCTGATGTGGGAGTCAGGAGAGCACAGTTTTCTTTTGCTTAGAATCATGCACCTAATTCATGGTATGTGCCTGCCATGGTAGCGGATGCAGTGGGTGTCTGAGTTGCAGTTGTGCTGTGGAAATGGTGCTCGTAAAATTTCCTTCATGGCAGCGCCATAATCACTACAGATGCTCAAAATTTCCTCCATCACGTAGAAGACATTTTTACCCGTGACGCTGCATATTGTTAAGCACTCGTTGGAAGGTTGCTCGGGTTATCTGTGCGATCGGCTGGGCAATGGCGGTCTGTAGCTTCTGGAGTGTGTGAGCATTGCTCTCGTGGACCTGTCCTTTGAGTGCACTCCACAGGCTTTATCAGACAATCTTCACGCTCTGCGCTTCCGCAATTATTACATTTTTGTCTATTTTATCAGGGCACAGCGACTCTTCGAACATCCAGTGTTACTAGCAACGGCGCCCATCCAAAGAGGAAACGTTCCTAACAACAAAAACCCGGCAGATCACACACCTTGCGCGAATCGACGTTATGTGAAGCACTGTGCGGGGAGTCTACCAAGTTAATAAAACGACCATGAGAGCACCAAGACGTAGGCGGCGACCTACATGACACACATATCATGCCATTCAGGTCATGACCTATGACTTATACTCGTTATACACTCTTGTCATGGTATGCCAATTTTGGTACCTACCAATTTAATGAGGCGACCATGACAGCACCTAGAGGTAGGCAGTGTTTTCATTACCTACTTGACACACGTGTCATGATTGATCATTTATGTTCGTCATACACTTTTGTCATACTATGCCGATTTTGGTACACAACAAGATAACGAAACGACAATGAGAGCACCAAGGCGTAAACGGCTAGATAGACAGTGTCAGAGTGGCAAATATTGGTCAAGAAATGCTTCGCATTTGAGAAGTGTTGTGAATTGAACCCCACGAGAGTATATACAGGTCATTTCCTGCATGTTTTGTCATTTCAGATGACTGTAATGCCACGTATCCGGCGCTTGTTATATATTTCGATGACATCGTAAAAACCTTCTTTTTTATGTAGCTCAAGTCCTTGTTTCTGGGCGGATTACTGAAAAAAGGCGGATATTTTTTGCGCAGGAAATGATGATGGTCAGTTGGCTGACAAACAAAGTTTCAGCAGTCTAACTTTTCTCTAACGACGTTTTGTAAATACCCTACTATGCGTAAATTGCATATATTCGAAGCACATAAAAGTGTCTCTGCTATGGGTACTTAAACATTCATTGCCTCTCTAGTTATTTATGTTTCGCGGTGAGCCAAGGGTCATTTATGAACCTTAACATTCGAGACGCTTGTAGAAATTACGTTTCTTGTATTTGCCGTACAAGTTAGCTAAAGAGGAGAGGGAATGAGAGCAAAAGTTTGCAAGTTTGTGCTGTAGGAAGACCTACGCTGCTCAAAAGCCCACGAACGATGCCTTTGTTTCAATAAAAGGGACCTGAGTAATTCAGGAGAAATCCAGAAATGTGCCATGCAGTTGTGAGAAAATATAACGGCATTCGTGTAGACCGAAAGTACGGCGCACCTTGAACTTGCTTCACCGAAATGAGTACAGGGGAAAGAAAATGGCCGGAGGGAGGAGGTGTGGTTTGTCTATACTATCCGCACCTCCAGTTTAGAATTTTCAAGACGCAGACGTGACTTCACTGCTCCTCAGCTTCAATATCGGAATTACAATATAAGTTCTAAAGTGAGAAGCCAAAAAATGTAATTGAAATATATAGCTACTTAGCGAAAGTATGACCGGAAATTTTCCTGCTCCAATTGCATTGCTAGAGAAGCAACAAATCTGCCAAAATAACAGGGTCTTAGATGGGACAGTTTCTTTCAAAAGAAAGCGTTTCGCACAAAAAAGACGCACATGGTATATTTGGCGCGATCTTTACTGATAAGTATTTTAAGCATTGATGATGATTTAAAAGGTTACGGGATAACTACGAGGGCCTCAGGTGGGAATGCCGCCATCCAGAAATGTAAAGTGAAAGTGTAACACCACACAATTATAAAATGTCGCCGTTTTACGAAGCCCTCATTTCAAGCTCTCTCATGTGAGCTTGAAGGCGCACAAAGACACGGAATTTGGAGGTAAAAAAACTTCTTCATCAAACCTCTTCGTCATTCAGCGCAACGGTCATTCTTATGGGAATCGCGAGGCGAAGAAAACATAATTAAAGAAAAAAAATCAATGGGATGAACGCTGGACATTATCTCACTGAGCAAGCCCTGCAAAACATGAATGCAACAAGAACGGAAGTACCACGAGATTTGAAACGTAAAGCATGCATTGACTTCAGTGCTGCAGCTGTTTGCTAAAGTTGTTTCGAACCTGACACCGGCAAGCCACGCTTCCTCTCCAGCATAAGAAAAAAATACTGACGAAGTTTTGCAGAAATAGCGCCGTTCCACTGCATGATTTATGACTACCCGCCCTCGTACCTTTAAACTCCGTGCGCATAATAAGTGCACAGACCTTACCTCACTTCAATGGAGAACCCGAAGCGGGTGAGGTTGCTTGTGGCGGCAGCTTCCACGAACGTTTTCACCATATCAGTTATGCCGATGAATGCCGACTGAATATCCCGGTACAGCGAGTCGTAAAATAGATGGTCGCATATATTGTCAGCCAAGCCAGAGGGATAGTCCATCACCGTGCAAACCAGGGGAAGGCGAGGAGGGACTGTGGCTGTGTACATACGGTTATCATTAGAAACACACAAACCGTTATGTTCAGGATGCACTGGTCGCTAAGTAAGTGAAATTAGAATATTTTGTACGCGCCGAGAGCACAACACTTCTTTCTTGTTATTTGTGGCATGCAAATGGTTCAAGTAGTTCAAGTGGCTCATCTGGGCAAATTAAACATGGCACTGTTCACCACGGTTTCTGTCTCAACCGTGATGGCGTTTTGTGGTTTAGATATAACAATTCCTCCGCAGTTTTTCCCACAACTAATGCGATTATTTTCAGAGAAATCTTCTCTGGTGAAATTCATGAGCGGGACCAGCGCATAGCTTTAAATAATTATACATGGAAAGCGGAGGAATGTGATCAGATTAAGTGGGATATGTAGTAGTGTATGGTAAAACGTCCATAAGAATGGCTAGTCCTTTCTAGGGCTGTTGAGTTTTATAAAAAATGTAATAAATATAAAAGTAAAATTGCAACCTGTAAAATTATTACTGATTACCTGCTTCCGATAATACTAGCAAAGACTAAATGTGTGAATTTAAGAAGTCAAATTTTGTGCTTGTCTTCGTTATCAACGACCAAAAAAGAGTATTATGGAATGTACACACATGATATAAATGACTTCCAGTATTGTCTTATTGTTCCAAAGTGCATGTTAGCAAGAAATACGTAAATTTTTTTAAACAAGGGATAGGGAAAATGCAGAGGGAGGTTTCAGCCAAAAAACGCCTGTTCATGTACAGCAATGGCTGAGCTGTTTTAAGTGATAACTGGTAGTGTTTTAGGCGAGTGGTACATCAAGCGTGTAACACGAATTTTTTTTCAACGCTGGTCTTCTGCCTAATTCTTCTACATGTCAATTCGGACACCACTAAGTCACGGTCCATGGCGTTCACATGGAATCTTCGGTGTGCGTCTTGATTGAGAGAAAATCGGTGCTGCGCCTAATTTTTCCTGTTCCGACATGTGACAAGGAGGTCCGGAGCGTTGTGGACCTGCGTTCGCATGCTTTAGCCAGCTTATGTAAAATTTTGCAGAAAACGCTAGGTCTATATTACTGCCCTTCCCGTGTCTGCCGTTTCATGTTCTTGAGTTCTTCAACGCGAGATTGTCTTTTAAAAGCTTGTGCATCTTGAAACATGCTGAGTTACATTGAGGCGGCCACTTCTAATGATCTCCTATGGGTGTCCGCACGTTTGTCGGGGCTCGCAAAATCGGCGCCTTCTTATCCAACTGTGGGCGAGGGATAGAACCGCGCGATTACTTATGCCAGCCATATTTTTCTCCAGCCGAACGAACTTATTTGTTCACCATGAGCGAGTGTGTTGCACTCGTTTAATGGTGGCATAATTCCTCCCGTATAGACCTTTTACACCGGGTATAGTTCGCTCACTATAGACAGACGCAGTTGCACCACGCCTAGCTCCATAAATAAAAGCCGAATCATTCCAAGGCAATGACGAGGTGGTTATTAAAGAAAAGGAAGAAAGCATGGACGAGAACCAGATGAAAAAACAGCTGGTGCTGAGAAAATTTAACTGGAAGAAAACCGAAGGGAAAACTTCTAAGCTCACAGCCACAAGGTTAGACGAAGTTCCTACGAGGTAGACGGCTGATTAACTACCTGGGATCGAAAATTAAGGAAAGCCTTTTGAGAGGAAAATACTTAGGCAACGTATTCTTTATTTAGCTTTTGACGGATTGACCTAGGAAACACCGTTTGCGTTGAAAGGGAAGAAATGAGGAGCGAGAAGAAATTTGACATGACCGAGGTACGTGCGCCTTCGATGCACCCTTGAGGTGTGTGAAAAGAAGCACACGAACGCCGATGCTCTTCCTCGCTGTCCTCTTCCGACCCCTGATCACTCACGATCACCTTCACGCACCAGCCTAGGCACCAGGTCGTCACACCTGTCACGTTTGACCGGCTAGGCCCCGACCACACTTTCATCCTTGTTTCTCACCTACCTGCCCGCACGCACTGCGGAATAATTTTTGAACGCCTCGAAGATTCCTCTTTCCGCCCGATTTCGTCGACTACTTAAACATTTGAAACTTCATGGTTGACATTTATAGCGCTACATTTTTAATGGGTCCCCGGCATGCTTCTGAGAGCCTTTCGTTACGCTCCGACAGCTGGACATCTCGAATGTGCCGAGACGTACGATGGAATACGAAGTCCCTATTCCTCTCCTGGCCTGTCTTCAGCCGTTGTGAAGTATGTGGCCCCTTGCGTGCGCTTCATCGCCGCAAAGGCCCACCTCTGCTGCCACTGGCTCCCGTGACGTCACCCTTATCCTGCTTCGCCTGTCGAGGTCAATGGAATCGACTTGTACGGACCCCTTCCTTTCGCCTACAATGACAGTTATTGGACTGTGACAGTTGTTGGCCACCTGACTCGCTACGCGGAGACAGCTTCTCTCCAATCTGGCACAGCTCCTGAAGGCGCCATTTCTTTGTGTGAAACATATCCTTATGCAATGGAGCTCAACGCGTTCTCCTCAGCTACAGTGGCAAAGCTTTTTCTTCTATTCGTCCCGAAGTTCTATGCGCCTCAACATCAATTCATGAAAAAGCGTCTACCTACCAGTCACAGAGCAATGGCTCGACAGAGCATTTTGACGCAATCTGTCTGACATGATTGCAATGCACATCTACCCCGGACAACAAGAACTCGAATACAATAATCCTTTTCGCAACTTTCATGTAGAATACTGCCGCACAATGAATCACCGGCTTTTTTTTTCCTCGTCTAGAGCCGTTCGCAAAAGTTTCGTCCTGGATGCCTCTTTCTTCTCAGTGCCCTTTTGCGAGCGGTTTGTTTCTCGCTTCACCCACTGCCGTTATCTCGCCCGTGCTAAAGCTTAAATTTTGCTGGAAGCCCGCAAGTGTTGCTACGGTTCAACAAGCCGCGCAGTGGCTTTCTTCTCTGCAGGCCAGGTTCTCAACTGGACAACTGCGTGTGCTCCTGGCTTATGCCGCAATCAACCCGAGGATAAGCGAGCAGGCCCTCAAAATACGGAAGCGCGACTTCAAATATGTAAAAGTAAATGCCTAGTCTTTATACAAAACTGCTTCTCACGAGGATTGGTGATTCCATGAACATTGACGCCTTTTACGAATTTTCTTTAGGGCACAATTTTTTAATTTTGTTCTGGCAGGAGTAATGTGATGGCTTTTCTTAGACTGCACCATCTTTAGGATCAACCAATGAAAATTCCGAAGTAAAGGCCAACAACTGGTAGGGCTAGGAGAGAAATGCTGCACAATAAAAGGAAAAAGACGTGGTGCAATATTTCGAGCCATGTCACAGCATTCGACCGTTTCAAGATGAACATCTTTATGACTTTCCCTTTGCTCACACTTCTCCTGTTCAGGTGTTTGCGGAACTGTCGTTGATTGCGCATTTCTAAAAGGGTATCCTCAGGTGCCAGGAACAAGCAGTCAGCTTGACTGCAAAGACTCATTCGGCTCGTCAATGGAGCGCGAACAGTGTTTGGCCCAGGCGATTATTCTATTTTGTAAGCGGAATAAGCTGCTCCAGAACGCGCTTATTCCTGGCATTGGCGTTCCCGCTCTGCAACTATGAGCAACTTGATAGAACAAACTGGCTTGAACAGACAACAAACGATGAGATAAAGAGACGCAGGATGATTCCAAACACTGAAAAGATTATGCTGCCCCGTTTAAGCCTGATCTGGGCGAATCTATACGGTGTCGAAGCTGTTGAAAGCCCGTGTGACACGATCATGGCAAGCATAATTGTGTCTGTTAATGGTTCGGTTTGAGGGTATCGCTGCCCTGAACGTTGACTGCCAGAAAAATTGCATCGCTGTTAAGTGCCAAACTGTTTCAAGGCGCACTTGCAGTATTGAGATAGCATTGCTTGTTGTCAAATTTTCAGATGAACGGCAGCATACAGGCAACACCTTTAACGCCGTAGAGGGATCTTGATATCTGTCATTCCAAAGAACCCTTATCAGAAAAAGGATCCTTTTTTGTCATGAGCAAGCCCGCCTAGATGCATTTCTGGTCGATTTTTCTAAGTACAAAGACTTGTGCAGTTTCCATGTGTGAGAGCTTTCGTATGCGTACGCAACCCTGCCGTATTTGGTTGAAATAAATTTCTGAGAAGTGACATTTACCAACAGCGCAAAAACCCATGGTAAAGAAGACTGTGCATCCATTTCGCAAGCTAATTTTACAAAATTCAGATTAGGTTCCTTTGTTAAGACTGCTCGCGAAAAATGGCTTGGTTCGTCTTGTTGTTTGTTAAAACTCACGGTGTGTTTTGACGTACAAATGAAAAAGGTGGAAATGAATATTGTACTACTTGTGGTCGTGCTGGATGGTAAGGTCGTTCTCGGGGTCGGTACTGTGGTACTGGGCGTCTTAGCAATGGTAGACGTTGTCCTCTTGTAGACGACTGCCGGGGTCGTTGACAAAGTCCTGTTGCGGAGAGCTCTACTTGAGGTGCTTGAAGGACCTTGCGATGACGGGAGACGCTTGTGGTTGGTGACTTTTGCTTTCGGCCGCTCGGTTCCTGGAGTAATTGCGAAGAATAGCTGCACAAAAATGTACCTGAAGGCACACCATGGTATACACATAAAAACGTAATCCTGCTGAAATATTTTTGCATATATTATATTTGTAGCCCTCACAAAAGCTATGTAACTCTGTATAGCGCATACTCGTAGCGCAATGTAGTACATGCCTACTGGTGTTAGCATTTATTGCTTTGTTTTATTCATAAACGCTTAAATTGTTCAGCTCGCGTCTTCCACTGCGGACTTTGCCAGCATGCTTCAGTTTAAAGCGAGTCTAGAGTCACATATTCCCTAAAGACAAATGTTGCGACCGTCAGCCTGAATCTCATATTCCATGTGGCGATTATATGAGCCCCCATTTTCAGCTGAACAACCTTAAAACCTCTTATTTATCTAGATATGCCCGAGACTATCGTTCAATGTTTGAAGTAGGTTTTTGGAGCCGACACATTCAGGCAGTTCCTTACGTAATAACTGCAGCCTATTCTTTAATTTCCGCGACTGTATTGTGAACTAGCGTTTCTGAAGAGAACGTATTCGCGGCACCTGGTTACCTCATAGACTGCACTGCATCTACATTTGCATAAGTCTGCTAATGCCCATTTTTCAACATAGCTTATTAAGTCATTCCAGCGTTGTGCGAGTTATCCCTGACGTCATGTGGTCCTGTGCGATGGCAAAGACAATTTTTGCTGGGAACAGGCAAGTCAACCACATTTCATGCTCATAACTGCTATCGACAGTGAAAGGAAGAAACTGCTTGCCGCCCTGTAGCCAAGAACACCCAGAGTCACATACTTTCTAACAGATGCCAGCTCGCACGAAATTCGAGCAAGGCACTTTTGAGAATTATAACAACATTCTGTAAGCGATTGACAACTAAATGTACGGCGCGCATGGTGAACACTATTCTGGAAATGAAGCACAAGGGCGTAGGACAAGCATATAGGCCAAACATATGTATGAAAGATGGAAGCCAGCATGTGCGCCATGAGAGCAAAATACCATGCGTTCCTTCCAGTGCTTCACTAATGCAGGAATATTCACCCAGCTGCAGTGAAGGCTTCTGTCCTAGTGCCCCTGCTCCTGGTATTTAAAGGGGCGCTGAAACACTTTTTATCGAAGTGGGTGAATGCTAAAATAGGCTATTTCAGACTCACTTTGCAGTAAAAGGTTATTCAATGCGTTCAAGAAAAGCGGTGTTACTGGTAAAAAAAAAGACGGCCTTTGATCCTCTTCGCGTTGCTCCTGCTGTTACCTTAATACCATGCATTGCGAGGACTATGGCGGAGAGGGGCGTGCTGACATCGCTCCGAGTGCTGAACATCACTGTGGATGATTTTAACTGTGTTTGGATATACACGTAGATTCCCCTACTCCTTGTATTGTTCGTAAAGTGATTCACTGAAGAAAGACGGGTGTCGTCGGCCATTTAATCTCCCACTGTCTTAAATCCTCTTTTCCCTGATTGCTCTTCATCATCTCTCACTTTTCAGGAGTAGACTGTGTCACTCCGCCGGACTTTATTGCTCACGCCTCCTGGTTCAATATTTGAACAGATTACTGATGGGCGCGTACTCTGTTTGCACACAGACTCCCAATTACAAGGTGGTCTCCAGGATAGCACGCTGCGAGGGAGTCTTGATTATTTCAAAGGGTTCACAGAACTTGTCATTGCAAGTCCCAATTACGTTACGTACTAGAACGTGGTCACCAGGTTGCATGTCCGGCATGTCGCTTCTGTGTCTTCTGCTCAATTTTTCTTCATTCGATTTTGATATGTCACTTGTTTCACACTTTTCTTTCTGTCAGAAAGCATTAGGTTATCAAGAAGGCCCACTTCGCACTGCGTTGAAAGCATCGGAACAGTCGAAAACACCCAGCCTTCACGCGCTGCCCATAACTATTGTTGTGCAGTGATCAGTAGCCAGCAAGAAAACATGCGTTTTACTGACGCCTTCCCCTTTCTGTCCGAGCTCTACGAAACCCAAATGAACTACTTCAAACGGTACAGTAAATTTGAATTCGATGTAGCTATTATTCTATCTGTGGGCTACCTGAACTTGACTTCATTCGTTTCGCACAGATGGCATGTTGTGATGTGGGCTCTGGTATCAACTTCCACACCTGGCCGCGTAAATCTCTTGATCAGTTTATTGTACATGTGCCAGAAATCATCATGTCCACCTGATTCTTTGTGGCTGAAACCATTGTAGCCAACCTGTAACCATTGTGGCTGGAACATGATACTTCCCATTGAGAAACTTCACTTCCTTTGTACCCTCCCAGATGTTGACGTGATTAAATCCATCAGGACAGTCAAATGAGTTCGGCACCAGTAACCTAGAAAGTGCTTCCGCAATGGTGCGTAGAAGACCGGGGTGATCAGAAATGACGAACTCAAACTTATGGAGCTAATTTGCCAATATATAGCGATGCACCCTCTTGGTTGTGTCATGCCAAAAAGGTGAGACAATGCCTGGCACTCTGCGAAGATATTAAAGTTTGTGCCTTATAGGTTAGTTCGAAAATACTGAACAACTTTCAAGAAAGCTAACGCTTGTTTTTTCTGTCGTAGAGTAGTTGATTTCAGCTGGCTTCAGTGTATAGGCGTAGTACCCGACTACACAATGTTTTGGTGGTACGACTCCGACGATTTCTTGTACCGATCTTCACCAGTCGCATAATACAGAGTCGTAATTTTTAAGTTTTATGGAATTAAGAAAAATGTCTGAGGTTGGTAACATAGTTTTTGTCCTTGACCTGGATTATTCGAAGAGGCGGACATTGTTAGGACGATAAAGCGAAACAAATGTTCAAGTATTTAACGAAAACGAACTAATTAACTTCCTAATTAAGTACTTTACGGCTCATATTGCAATTCAGGAATTGTAGCCACTGAGCGTGCGCAAGACAGCCCCTTAAAATAAAATTTCCAGGTTGACAATAGTTTCCAGATATTTCCCAAAACTGGGAACGAAATACATTGGCATTCCAGTTACTTGCGTGCTTAAATGCATAAAAGAGCGTTTGCTAAAAAAATAAGTGGAACAACAGTGCATTTTTACGGCAAGTTTGACGCCACATATCTTGAAGCTGGCGTCGTTCTGGAAAATAATTCCTAGTGAAGACGCCCAGCAAACTCACCGGCTACAATTTGCGATATATGCCGTCTAGTAACTAACTGAAAAGATAATTAGTGTATTTTTGTTAATTAGTTAAACATGTGTTTCTCTTTTTAGGCGCAAATAATGTCCGCCTGTTTCATTTATCCAGCTCATGGACTAGAATTATGTTATCTACAACAGGCTATTTTTAAAAATTCCATAATAGTTAAGGATGATCGCCCTCTGCGACGCATCTGTATTGAGCACAATCGGTAAGGACAAGTCCTGTATCCGTAGGATAGGGTTCGGCGATAACATTTTCACCAGTTCACATTACGCGACTTCACACCCATCATCCAAGCAGTGCGGTATAACTTTCTCCGTCAAACGTGCGAGACGTGTCTTAATGGCGTAGTCTCTGATGAAGGACCTGAAATGTCCGGCTAGGCCTCGCAAAACACGCAGTGAGTGCACATGATACGGCTCCAGCAATTTTCAAATTTTTTCATTTCTCCTTTGTCATTCGTAAATTGCAATACGTGTGAGAAATCGATTAGTTAGGAAGTTAATTATTATATATTTAAATTAGTCGAATATTTGTTTTGAATTGTCGTGCTAGTAATGTCCGCCTCTTCCAGTAATCCAGATCAAGGACAAGGATTATGCTAGCTGTCACAGGTAATTCTCAAAAATTCCATAAAACTTAAAAGCGATGACTCCATATTATGCGACTGGCAGCGTTTCGTGCCAGGAATTGTCGCAGCCACCTCACAAACTCTATCCAGTCGCACTACATTTCTTAAAAGAGGGCACTTTTTTTAAAGCTCACTTACAAATGTGCAAAACTGAGAGCACGCAGAATCTGCGAAAGGTGTTTCTGATGTTCCTCCTTTCTTATTCAGTAAATAACGATATCAATGGAAACGTTAGAGAACGTACCCAGGCATGGTTTCAGGCTGGGGAGTTCTTCCACCTAAAATGTAGTCGATGTAGAAATGAAATGAAGTAACGGGCTCGCAGCTGTTGATCTTGGCAGACAGCCACGACGACATCAGCGCAAGTGTCAATCAGTGAGCAAAGGGCGTTGCGTTTTTTAAATGATACTTATATTTCAAAAAAGAAACCGAAAGTCACGGCTACGTTTCGCCTCAGTGGCCGCGGGTAGCTAGGCAGAGCTAGAAGCTTGAGCTGAAGAGGCACGAGGCCCACCGCTACCGGCCCTGGTATTCTGCGTTTCGATTTCACAAGTCTTGTCTGTGTGTGAGCAGTACACGTGATATTATATGTTTAAACAGATCTTATTGTATCTTACAGCAAATCTCTGTCCGCTTTTCTTACCGAAATCTGTTGGTTTGCTGCACACGAAAGCCTAGTAGCTTTAGAGAAGTAATTGTGCACAGTATTTCGAGTACCCTTAAGTTTACATTTCTGAGAAAATACTAAATCTCTAAGCTTCAAAAAATAAAGTTGCACGATAATCAGGCGGTTTCTGTTTAAAAGATAAGCGCACTAACGATGTGCGCGTGCGATAGCTTCTAGGGGAAGTTGCAATGCAAAATTTTCTCGAAGAACTTTATGCAGTATTTCCTCAGATCTCGCCCACGTTTCATTCGGACTCTCAGCTATACCGTAGAACCCCAAGTTAGATCTACGTGATTGATCTTCATAGTTATCGAAACGTCCCTGGAAGGTGACATTTTCGCCTCTGATGGCGTCTGACTCAACACGATATATGTCGGGATCGTCGCGAAGTTCCTCTATTGCGCTGACTTTATCCTGTGCGGCTGACAGTCCAACACTGAGATTGGTAACACGGTCTCGTAGAAGCTTCTGGTTAGCTTTGACCTCGTTAAGTGAGGCCATTATTTTGGCGCGACTAGATTTCATGGTGTTAGTGAGAGTGTCTATTGCACGTTTTACGTCTCTGTTCTGGTTAGGGTCTAATTTAGGAGGCCCAGGATAAAGTTCCATGTCGTTGGAACAAATTAGCAACTCTGCTACAGAAATTCAGTCAGCAACAATCGTGAACAAAGCTTGTGGGCACGGTACGAGCAGCAAACATCGATTGCTGGTTCGTTTAGAGTAAAGAGAGCATGAACCAACCTGTACAAAGAAGCAAGCTGGATTGAGCGACCTCATCGCTGTTGCCGCTCGACCATGCCCACTGAAGTGCGCGTCAGAGGGCCCGCTGCTTATATTCAATAGGTACTGCGCAGTCGGTGTCGGTGCTGTTGTCCCGAAAGAAAATAGTTCCGTCGTGGTCAGGCCATCACAATACGAAGCCAGATCCAAGCTTTTCTTTCAACGATATCTTCCTTTCTTGCGGCATATTATACGGAGTTCTTCGAACCATAGTTTGGTCTGCAAGGCCGAAAGCAACCACACGATACTCCATTGCTGGAGAGAATTTCCCTACGCAGAGAATCTCCGGCTATTTCTTTATGTAATCCTCAGGGCAAATGTATTTTAGTTGTCTAGGTACCTCTAGCTCGTTCATTTCTGTTGTTTTCAATCAGGACCTTGTCGTCCCAGATGTTCGTCTGTAACATTTCCTATCAGGGCAGGACAAGAGCAAGTCAGAAGTTACATCCGGCAAACTAACGCGTCTGTCTTGATGCTGTGATCTTGAAATTCAACGAATTTGAACTACCACTCATTGCGTGAGCTCACAGTCCCATCGTATCCCTGGACCTTCAGGGTCCTGCCAGCATGCAGGTGGCTGATGTCCACATGACTCTTATTCATTATGGACACAGAGGCACCACTGTTGGCGCGGGCTTTCATTTCAATGTCATCGACCTTGACATGGAGGTGAAGCAATGAGTGGGCACTACGCAAACGTATTATACAAACCTATGATTTGGGACTTGTCATCGACAATGATTTGTTTTCACAGCAACAGTTGAAGTACGGTCAGATACTTCAGTGCAGAGCGTTGACCGCTCCTATCGACAAAATTGGTACGATGATATGAACTTTCTTTTACACTATATGATGGGCTGGGTAGAGGAACCACTCGTTGATAGGCGTCCAACCCAAATTTCGTTTTCAGCTCACATAAATTAACAACAGGTACGGTTCCGCTGTCCGCTTGCTCTTGCGCCAGTTACGTTGTTGGTAACAATAACTCTATGCACTGTAGGTCTTCAAATGTCCCTGGTGCTCTTATATGAACTTGCTTTCGTTATCTACACACAGCCCTCGTGTAATTTAAGCCATAGCTGCAGGCGATCGAAGGATTGGTTTCGATTTATACAACAGCGTCTTTTGAGCCATTACCTTAATAAAAAACTACATTGGTATGTAAAGTGCAGAGCCACGTTCCAACTTTCAACAGCGTTGTGAGGGAAAGCCGCCAGAAATGATTGAGCTATTGCTCCAACACGCTAGTAGCTTATTCAAAAACTGCACGTCAAACCTCTTACTAGCGATGACACTGAGGTGATGACGCATGTTCAGAATCTGCTCACCGTCAGAGAGCCACCTATTCCTCTCACATGTATATTATCGAAGACCAAAGCCATCAGTTGGGACTCGCTGAGCTTTGCTCAGATATATCTGGTTCTTTAATGTTTTGTTGGAGGTTATGGAAGATGAGCAGAGTTGCATAAGTTCACTCTGATGCGTCATCTGTCGTTGGTGTTACCAGATGACATTGAAAGTAGGGCGTACGCCTACCGATGTATCCTGTTCAATGGTGTATCGGTGCATAGGCTCCAGGACCGAATCCACAAGCTCCTGCAGCTGCGCGTCCACTTCAACGAATCTTGTCTGTAGAAGTTCTTCGCGACTCATTAAAACTATTTCCAGCACCACTTCGGCGAGGTTGGCAATTGTGACATCCCGGGAAGGTCCTTCGCTGGCTCACTATGCACTTGATAGCGGTTAAAGGAGTGCTCGGTCGTAACATTGGGTCAACGAAGGATGTCACCCACGTGTTCGCTTCGGCAGCTGAGCCAAAATGTTGCGTTCCTAAAGTGATTCAATGAGATATATCTGTAGAGAGACGTGTATCGTCCGCTATTTGATCTCCTACTTTCTAAAATTCTGCTCTTCTTCGCCCTGATCACTTTTAGTTGTCTTCTCTGACTCTTCAGGAGCAGACAACTTCCCCTCTGATTTTGGCACTAACGGTGTGCCAACCTTGAAGAATATCCGTCAACGTAATGTTGAGTTCAGTGTGTCTCCTTTATGCTGTGCTACAGTGTACTAGATAACTACGTGCGGCTCTGTTTTATAGCATCGAGTTAAAAGTAGCACATTTTTGTTCGCCTGTATCTCTACGGCAATTACACAATTTCTGATGGTCAAACGAAACGTCGTCTTCATGCTCGCTCGTGCGACTACGCCGGCAGCGCCCCCACTAGTAAGTGATCAATCCCGCTCTGCGGACTCACGCTGAAGCGATTCCTAACGTAACGAGCTTTGACAATAATGACGACACCCCTAGTAGATGTGCAAATGGCGAGGCACCAACATCAGACCTGTTCCAGTCGATGTTGGTGCTCGGGCCACCTCAGCATGTACCTGACCACAGAGCACGTGGTAATCCTCAGGGAACCGCAGCGAGCTCAGCAAGCGGCCTCGTCGCTGCAGCCCGCGGAGGCCGTGCTTTCTACGCTACGTAGCCGACGCCGCTACATGCACGAGTGCGCAAGGTTTGCTGTGTGCACGACATCGCTGGAGGGCTCGCTCGCGCTCATGTGCTCGAGTCTAGCCATGCTGCGTGGGGCGGACCGGTATTGTCCTGCAGTAGCTTGAGCGGGGCATAGTAGCCCCATCGAAACGAAGCGTTTTCAAGCGCTGGAAACAATAGCTCAGTACGAAGTGATGTCAGCTAAGGCGTCTAGCGAGGAGCGCCAAGGAGTGAGCGCGTGCTGGCAAGGGTACATTTGGTATGGCCTTAAGTTGAGCGAGGTTCGAGACTTGTGCAGTGTTCAAAACTAATCGAAATTAGCGAGACCCGGTGGCTACGATACCAATAAGCACTGTGGCCAAATTTCTACGCTGGCAGCCGTGAAGAGCCTGCGCAGGTCGTAGTCGGCTTATTATGGAAATTGTTGTGAATATTTGAAACGCAGATTTTCGCTAACTTCAGTCTGTTTCTCAAATTGCGTCAATAGATATGCACATTAATAGTCGGAAGAAGCACAGTGATCTAAACACACGTTTTGATTGACGTCAGCAATCAGACAACAGCAGCCGTCTAAGATAATCTTGCATATGACGACATATACAAGCTGCCGGCAGCTTTGAAACGGGCGAGGGTAAGGCATCGTTTCGAAAAGGAGTGCATGAAGAAAAGGTGAGTCGCGCTCCGCTTGTGAGCTCTACGCGCCACGCACGACTGCAAAATTTGTCTGGGATCTTCACAGGAACGTATGCTACGCGTAGACTGTGTATTTTCTTTGTAACCCAGTGCGAGGAGTGGTTCAGGGCCCCTTTAGTGTGGTTCGCTATCACGGAGGCTAAAAATTTTCAAAAGGTCTCTTCGTAATGGTGAAATAAAAGGAACACATAGAAAATAGTGCCCTTCATGAAACCCGAAGAAGAATAGAGCCTGACTACGCACGGCGTCAGCACTTCACGTACAGAGAATGTTTTAAGCGGTCTCAAGCATTGCCAGCAAATTTTTAAATTTCTATACGTTTGACTTCCTGACAGGCTTTTTGATCTCTCATGGGAATAAGGAAACGTCATGAGTGATGATGAAAGATGCCTGCAGGCAGCAGGACTTCGAGAAATAGGGAGCGAGAAACCAACGTGCTACGTATGAAATCTGGGCACACACTGGCGGCATTTGAAATTAATATGGAGGGTTTAATCACATTTCCGCACAATAGCTGAAGCTTTTTGAAATAATCTAGAAAGGAATGAATTAAGCGAAATGTTGAGGGATAAAGGGTGTTCCACAGCCACCCGCCATGGGCCTGACTAGCCCTGGCTAACACGCCCAGGACTAGATATAGTACACATAAATATGAAAGATAGTGAACGGATAGATGGTCGTCGACCTAGCAGAATCGGTAGTTCAAAGCACTTGTAATGCGGAAGTTGGGGGTTTGTCGCCCTCCGTCGACAAATCTTTTGGTTCATTTTCGTTTTCCACCTTTTTGTATTATTTTCTAAATCTCCATTTCAACTAAGACAATTACTCCTTTTTATTGTCTGGCTTAATTGCCTGTTGGATTTGCGTGGTCGTGATTAACAAAAATCGAGACCTTCATTTTCCTCCTTCTTGTTCGAGTTTAGTGAAGTTATTCGGGCCCCATGAGTACGGCCAATGCAACTCTTAAACCAGCGCATGATCGCTTGCTTTGTTGATGCCAACTTAATTGTATTTCTTTTTACTACAGGCACTGAATTTGAATTCCGTAATTCCTTAATTATAGGATACCTCCATAGTGACAGTGGCCTTTCAGGAGTGGGTAAGGCTGCGACTCAGCAGAACGTTTGTCAGCAGATGTGCTGACAAAAGCTTTCCTACACCAAACTCAGCTAGTATCATTAAAAAAAAACTTCGATGTTATGAAATTACGCAGATGACCTAAAAACGTACAATTATTGATCACTGATATCCATAAGACCTCGCAGTTATTTTGTATAAGCTTATCGGTAATGCAGATCGTGTTCTTTGTTCTTCATCCAGTGTCGTTCAACTTCACGTGTGCTCCTTATACCAGATGACTTGACTCTTATGGACACGGCACCGATGCTCGCCCTAAACGTGAAAAACGTTAAATAACGCGACCGTCAAAGTGCGTTTGACGTTCAACTCGGCTATACGCGTATGCTGCGCGAATGTCGCCGTTCAGCCGCAGCTACGTTCGAAGCCAGGATTTCACACACTTTCTGAAGGCGCGTTGGTATTTCTCTGGATACATCTCTTCCTGTGTTCCTCTCTCGCGATAAAGGTTGAGATACTGTCGCGGCGTGATTCGTGGCAAGTAGCGTTGTCTTCGTCGTTCATTCTCGCCAACACTCCTTCGCGTGTGAATAACCAGCGGCAACCGTCACAACTTTCGCGTAGGCTTTCTGCGACACAGTATGATGGAGGATAATCGCCTGATGCTAACGCAGGTATACCTCGCAAATGTAGCACAAAGAAAGCCTCTAACTATTTTTCGACAGCCTTCTAACCTTTCGACAGCACTCAGCAGACGACGGCGGTTAAAAGTCAGGGCGTGCATTCCAGAATGCGACCTCTGAGATGTTCAGGACAACGCGGGTACTCCCCGTTGCCACAAGTCAAGTCTAGCGCACGCAGTGGCTAGACATGACAGTGGTTACCGGTATACGCGGTGTATTACATATTTTGTATATTTCGCGAGTTAGAAACGTCGATTTCTTGAATACTTTCGTGAAAAGTCGACATTTCTTTCGAGCGTCAAGGTTCGCAGAGCCTCTTCTATAGAGCTACATTATAGGAAACTAGGATTTTGTGTGGTAAATACATGTCCTGCCGTAGTCGCTCAAGGTTTCAAGTCAGCTTTGTAATCGCGGAACTGCGCGCCTTTCTCGAAACGTTGTCATTGGCAGTTTCAGCCTTCCTCAGACTTCTGATATAAGGCTTCTTGAAGCCAATTTTATCTGTAACATTCTTAGGCGAATTTTTTGTACTATATCTGGTGCATCGCTGCAACTATCTCAGTGTTCTGTAAATACCAATGCACGCTGTCCAGCTAACAGCTGTGGAAAGAGAAGAACGATGTTCGACAGCTGAACTAATGGCTGGGTGCTTCACCTTCCCCAAAATAGCACACGTATTAAAAGAAAAACGATCCATCATGAAAACAAAGTGTAAAACGTCAATTTTATATTTCTAAACACAATTTGCAGAGCGTGAGCAGAGATTTTAAAATCATGCCTTAGGTTCAGTAAGATATCTAATGTAACCAGCAGCGACTTACATGTTCAAGATTACGCAACAAAAGATGTCAACTTGTAATAAAAATTACCTTGTTGTTCCCGGCAAACGCTCACAAAAACGGATGTAGCAAGATTTATCCCCCGAATACCTTAAAAAACCAAGCGCTATTAGTGATTAAGGCCGAACCAAAGGAACTGCGTAAACTTATCTTCAGCCCCGCTGGTTTTTCATACTGCAGCACGGATGCTGAACCGATGTTACCTGTCGTATTTGGTGGTGGCGGTGGGAGTGTTTTGGGCGCTCCGTTGGGAATGACATCAGCAGGTGTTGTCTGACCCTTGTAGTTGCCTCCGCTTGGGTACGAAGCAGGTGTGACGTCTTCGCCACTTCCTTGGTCGTCGACTGGTTCATCGCCCCCTGTATTATAACTAGAGTTGTCTGTTCACGTCGCAAAGAAATCTTACTTGATCACATCAGCTGCAAATATTTTTATTATTCGATGGCCCCGCCATTTCTTAGACTTGGCTTCATAGGACAGAGACGCTAATTCCACATATTTATGGAGTCGTGAACAATTTTTCACTTTACGCATGTGTGAATTCGCATCTCCCCTGCCTTGTGCAAAGCAGTTATGCCCTGTTGCTTTGATTTAATATAGTCACGATGAAGGGAGCCACCAGGAACGCCGACAAACAAACACGAAATAAAGTTTGAAAGACCCTAACCTCGCGGATGTCAGAACTGCGGTATTGTCCAGACTCGATTATGCGCAACCGCCTCGTAATCGTTGCTACGCTTGTCGAAAAAAAAGTGCGGATTCGCCCTATGCGCGTAAGGTATCAATTGGGAGAATAGCGCGGATATGTCGCCAGGTTGTGACTCTGTTTAGAAAACATTAGGCGACCCCTGTTTTATGTTACGTTGGAACAAGTTTACGCATGTCCTTGAAGTGAGTTTCCTTTTATGGAATTTTTTGGCAGGTGTCTGTTTTGAAAGAAAGCATAGATAAGTTTTATCCCAAGATTTCATCGGGTTTCCTTTTGGTATGTTGGTGGCTCTATAAATATTCTGTTGATGATTATATAACAGACACTGATAGTCCATAATATGAGCTTGAACATTTATCTTGGAAGGGATGTGCCAGCAGACTGAGACAAAGAACGCAGACTAACGAAGGTGCTACCCAAATTTAGGAAGCGGTATTTAACAAAAGCCTATGTATACAAATAATGTAACGCGGTGTAAAGCGCGCTTCGTCTGCGAAACGGAGATTGCAACTCGGTGAGTAAAAGAGGTCGAAGACAGAGGCGACGACGGTACCGGGGACTAGAGGCTGTATTTTAACGTTGCCGGCTGTATTTCGATGTTGCCGGATTCGAGACCGTTGAGACGAGGGCCTCGAATCCGGCAACATTGATGCCTTTAGGTAGCATGCCTGGGTTTATTGACCGGCTGCCTTCACCCAAAGTGATCACGTTCTCGTGACGCCTGCGGCATCAATAATGTTCCACATACGCCGCCAAAGTCTGTGAGTGGTGGCGCTGGCTAACACTCTGAAGGTTCTACTGTAGAACATAAATAGCCAAGAAAGATAGAAAACGGCTCCGCTGTAGCTCAATTGGTAGAGCATCGCACGCGAAGTGCGAAGGTTGTGGGATCGTTCCCCACCTGCGGCAAGTTGTTTTTTCATCCACTTTCATTTCCAATAATTTATCGTTTCTTTACTTCATTTATTAAGCACAAGTAATTTCCCCTATGTTGTTCTTAGTGTCAGTGTTTGTTGGTTTCTTATGATATGACTAATAAAAACGCGCCCCTCGGTTAACCCCCTTTTCTTCTCATTTATAGAAAATTGAGTGCCTGCTAGTCTCCTTGCTAGCCACTAGCATGGCCTTGAAACACAAAGGAAAATGACACGAAAATATTCAAGACTGATTATTAGAGAAGTTTATGGACAGTTATGTTTATTCAAGCTCAAGAAATGAGTGCTATTGAGTCGCATTTTGTATGCACAAGTTTGATATGGACTTGGACGAGTTTTCATGTGAACCAACAGGTGCTGCAGCGGTGTTTAGAATCCCAATGTTTGACTTGTTCATGCATTCAGTTGGACGCTACGCAAGTGACGTCATGGGCAACAATTCGTAGCAGAGAGTGAACATTAATTTATTCGTTTGGCAGGACAAAAGCACTAGTTACACCGCGTCTTCGAATGGTAACATTGGCTGTATGGAAACTTATGAAATCGTGAACGTTTGGCAAGGATTGTAGCCTTCTATAAAGCCTGCGAAGAGCCCTTACGTATGCAGCTGTGTTGGTTTCGTGTCTGCATTTCAAAGTAACTGCACGTAAGGTTTGCTTTTCTCAGCACATGCTGTCATTTGAACAATAAAAGTTTCCTGCAAGCCCGTATCACATTAGTTTTCTTGTAGGAAGATAGAAAGTCAGCGAATACTGCACAGACCATACCTGACATAGTCCAAAATGCTCCAGCAACAATCGCGATGAGGAGGGCGGCACACACAACTGCGGCGATGATGAGCAGCGGTTTCTTAAAACTGCGCAAAAATTGTGCATGATATTAATGACCTGATGCTGTTTTCTTTCTGCCACATCAGTGGCGGTTTACAAAGCAATATTTATATAATACAAAAATACGGAAAGAACTAAAATATATGCAATGCCATTTATTGTATATTCGCACCCTAGTCAAGTATGCTTCACCTGTTCATCTCCAAATGCATTCAGTCAAGGTGCTTTAAATTTAATGAGTACCTTAAAAGCACTTATAAAATGTGTAGGTGCCACCAACGCGAACTAAATATTACTGCTTACTCACGTTGTATGCTGATAAATCGGTCAGACCTGAGGAGATAGTCCAGTAGGTACCAAAGACTGATCGCGCAGTTGCCTCTGAAGATTGCGCAGACAAATGATACGGTAACGAAGTATCGCAGCGGTGGCCTAGCGGTAGAGCGTCCGCCTTGTATGAGGTAGCGCGTTCAAATCTCGGTGCAGCAGGAAACACACCGGTTTTCGCTAACGGGTACATATGTTTCCTGGCATTGTGCTCGGCTCTAGAGGGGCGGGGGTTCCCATCTCGAATAAGGGGCCTAATGGAGATTCACGAATTGTCTCTTAGCGCCTGGTTTTCCAGCCACGTGCAGACAGCCCGGTCGAAGAGCATCTGCCGCGGCTGTGAGAGGCGAGTGCTACCATCGAGTACCTACCAGTAAATAGGCACAATCGCGCTTCCGGCCTGGCGCTGGGCCATTATGGAACCTCAACGCTTGAAAAAGGGTGCTTGTCTCCAACCCAAAGGTGTCCTCATATATACATATTTCAAATGACCGCCATGGAAGTGGCCCAAATATCCCTTTATTTCGTGCTCAGGAGGATTTCTACAAGAATATTAAGGCGCAGGCTCCTTTCGCAAGCGTGTCAGCCATGAGGAAAGCCGAACGTCAGGCCTGGTGCATCTTTTGCCCATTTGGAAAATAGTGGGTGCCCGGCCGAGGTGGGAATCAAGCCCGCAGCCGAGGCGGGCGCGTTACAAGTAGGTCATGGCGGCGGTGGCCATTACCGGTGGCGTTGCTGTTTCTGTTCTGACTTCCCTCTGTAGGTGATATTATAAATTTATCGTGGCTTCTGAGTTCAATACTTGCTGGCTGTCCGCAAGCAGGTTGCAATGGTATAAGCTTCAGTGCACGAGAAGCATTAGTGCTACAACTGAAACAAGGTTTCCGGGTGAGAAAAGTATCGATTTTTTATGTCCATTTCACGGAATGAGTTCTTGGACCACCCACGGTATCTAATTTGTAAATCTAAAGTGCACCTTATAGTTCAGTTCAGCAGCAAAAGAATTATCGCTGCCACATCACTGGTATAGAGAAAGCTATTTTTCTCGTTAAAAACTTACTCGTCTTCACGCTGAGCTGTAAAGGAAAGATGCAAATAAACAAAGTAGCTTATAAGAGAAACATATTATTTCAATTTGGATCTGATACGGCAGACTGATTTACTTGAGCATTTGGCGACGGTATCACTGACGGGATGCTTTTGGAACCATTGATTGACCTTTGTCTATGGCGTAAATTAAGGGTGTCATTTTGTCGACGCAGAACCTTGTCGTGAAAAACTAGCAGTTGTTGTCACTGCGATGGGCATTGTGGTAAGTGTGGGGATGATAAAAACTGTAAATACTGCGTGAACAGGTTCATAACTGCAGAGAATTAGGCTTTTTTTCTCATTCACCAAATGGAGGCGCTTTGATTATCATAATGACTATCAGTGTTGTGTAGAAATGCAGGAGGAAAAAAAAAAAAACGTTTGTTGATGCCGAAGTTTTTCATTCAATGCGAACTTCAACCAATGTCAATCCCTTTCAAAAGCGTATTGCATGACATTTTCGCGAATATATCTTGCAGAAACAGTGATAGAAAAAGATGTCGCGCCCGACTGTCACGAGTAAGGTATATGTCTGATTAACTGAGAATCTTGGGGCGCACGTGCACCTAATATCTAAAACCTTAGTGTACCACATTTTGTTCAGCGTATCACAGAACCGCCGATTTGGTGATATCATTGCTGTTCGATTGGCTGCTACTGTTAATGTGGCTTACTTTTTCTTCGAAAATCTTCCAAGTGTTGCACAACCAGCAAGCGCGGTAACGTATTTTGCCTCATGTGTGCTTGATCGAATGCAGCATTAAAAGACCAAAGTGAATGTCGCTGCGTAAAAGCTTCATGAATGTTGCAGATGACAATAATTTGCGTGGTTGAGCACAGTCAGCCATTGTTTCAGAAGTCGGATGTGTGGAGGCAAATCTACATAAAGGTTTCAGAAAAAGCTACGGACTTGTGCATGATAAGCTTCGCCGGTATGCCTAATGTAATACTGGCAAATTGCGACGTATTTGTCTTTTTAAGGTGAGTTGCCAGTAGTACACAAGCGCAATTTTTCACCTGTCTGAACGCAGCCAGTTACACTTCAACATGACAAATGCATTAATTACATGGAAGGAAATACTATATCACGACAGCGTTACGACCAAAATTAGCGTCAGGTAGCGAAACTCAAATTGACGCTTAAGATGCCGAGTGAGCGTTAAACATTTATGGGCGGCCACGTCACAGTAAAGCTTAAATTTACTCGTCGTTCGTGACCGTAATCATTAAAGTTCAAGAACGTCGTAGGCTTGCAAAGATTAGTTGAAGGTGGAAATGCAACTTTCAGGCTGCACGCACAAACGACGGAAATGTGGATCTTTTTCTTTAATGACGTGGTCCGTGAACTTTTGACGCTCATTCTATATAGAATGGGCCAAGCCGATGACATTTGAGAGGCGTCGGCAGTAAATTATTAAACTGTTATTTAACCACAGGTTCGGAAACTATGATGTGGAATGCATGTGTAAAATATTATACTTAATTATATAGTTCACGTAACAGCAAAAGCTTCCCTTAAGTGTATTCACTCTTCATTTCTCTTCCAAAGTGGTATTCTGATTAGTCTGTGGGATTAAATAAAGGGATGATGAGCACTGCTTCTTGCTAAGGCAATTTGCCTGCCTGCTATGGTTTTGTACAGCATAAGGTTCAGGTGTAGGACAAAATCGGTACTGATTAGACAGCAAATAGGGGTGGACCAAGCTGATTACAAACACCCGTGGTCTATTAGAGTCACAAATTGGGTGCGAAGAAAACCGAAGCGTAGCGGCAGGCGCAAGACATTGCGTTTGTGTGCTGAAATTGAGAAGTTGGCAGGCATAAGGCGGGGGGGGGGGGTAGTGTCAGCTTGGTCATCGAACGGCTTACGAGGCTGCTGAGAGAGGGCGCCATTCTGCAGCGAGCATAACATGGTAACACTTATGTTGACAATTTAGTAATTATTACCATTACCTTTAGAGTAAAAATTATCACCATGCGGAAATGTGTCAACAAGCTAGCTCGGTTTCAACGCGCCGCCAATGACGAAGCAAGAAAAGGTCAATTTACTTTTTTTGGATCTAATACATATCTCCTTCACATGGGAATAACATAGCTTGAAGGACTGCGTAAAATGCATGAGTCAACCCAGGTATCTAAAATCAAGTGCTTTGAAAAATTGCGTCTGATCGGGAAAAGACGCGATACAAAAGTGGCTCCTATTTGGGGGCCGAAACGTGTTGCATTTTTCACAAAATGATCTTTTTAGTTCTTGATGGACGTTTTCTTTCTACATCATGCCGAAATTGTCAGTCACAATTATTTGACACACTAAATATTACGTACTTACGCTCTGGTTTTGAAACTTCAGTATCAAGCTCCAGCTCACTTTCTTCCGTCATAATCATCTGAAGGAAGTATTGAGAAAATTTGAATACAAATGAAGGGCAGACACTGTGGGCTACGTTTTTCTGTAATGAACCAGTCTACCTCAATGTATATAACTACTTCTGAAATCGTATTCAAAGGATATAACACATATCAGAAGAAACCAACAAAGACACCAAGGTTTTTTTATTGTTGCCTTCTTATGATATGATTAATAAAAATCGGGCCCCTGGTGAACCCCTTTCTTCTCGTTCAAAAGGTAAAAATAGTCATGCTGTATGACTGTCACTGTTCTTATTTCATGGAAACGCTGGCAAGAAGGGACACCTACCACCAAGAAAGCTTACAAGTTTATTACCGGTCACGATTCGGCAAGAATTTTATGGTCAAAGCTGTACATCTGTGCACTTGATGCCACTGGAGAACAGACATGAAAATGCTGCATTATTTTTGTGATGCCCCAAGTAATACCTAAGTAATATCACGAATTGTCAACATTCTCGCTACTGGGCGTTGTCTGGTCACGGTGCATATGACAGAGAATATGGAGAGAGGAAACCGGGAAGTTTACAGGTAATGGGCCACTGGCGTACAGCAATGCAGACAGTACTTAAGGATTGCTGTAATCTCAGAAAAATCGTGATTTCTCTTGCCAGCTACTGCGAATGGCGGATCCTATTTTTAAGACTGGGCACTTGTATTATCCACAATACCAAGAACGAAAAAAAGCTCAGGCCGCACAACAGCTGCTCTGAAAAGCGACAGAAGCTCACCAAGCATAATCGTCTTCTTCTTCTTCTCCTCGCTTATTCCATGATTCTT
Source organism: Dermacentor variabilis (assembly GCF_050947875.1). Lineage (NCBI taxonomy): Eukaryota > Metazoa > Arthropoda > Arachnida > Ixodida > Ixodidae > Dermacentor > Dermacentor variabilis. The sequence continues at coordinate 62,150,244 of NC_134575.1, forward strand.
TATTTCCCCGCCGCTCCGTAGTATGAATTGTTCCGCGCAAGTACATTTGGATTGTTAAAAGTTTCCTTGGCTGGTTAGAAATAATAAATTTTGTAATTTAAGACAACATGTCAGCCTCAAATACTTTACATTTTCGTTAGACCAGGGGGCGTAACTCACGCTTAGTTCAGCGCCTCACAGTCTTGCCGCTCAAGGTAAAGTCAGGCTGGTCTCCGGTACTAAGTATTTAGCAACGAACGTTTGTTTCAGAATTTCAATAGGGTAAAGTTAGTTATATTGTTGTGACCAACTATGCGCACTTTCAAAACAAAGCTTTCTCAAAAATCACCCAAAATTACTCCATCGACTAGATTCACTAAACCCTTTTCATAATTATCACTCTAAAAATTGCAACTTATAAAAGACACATGTTCACAAGAAGATGGGATGAAGTGGTCAAAAAATGGCGAAAAAAGTAGGGGACAGGCTTCCTTGAAAGGAAAAGCATAGGAAGCTGAGCCAGTGGTTAACTAGCTTCCAATATATGCTCTAGCGCGGGGATCTCTCCTGCCTGAGGTATCCTTTGTTCCATCACTGTAGTTAGTGAATCCTAAAGTTGTTTACATTGCTGCACACGTTGATATTATGGAAGGGAAGGAAGTTTCTGCACAATGCAAGCTCATTTACAATGTTGAGGTGACACACGTTGACATATGGAATGATTCCAGAATAAGCTTTTCTGACGAGGTGTCGGTAAAAAAAAAGAGCCGTTATACATAGTTAGGACACGGGAAATTATATTCTTAAGTAATGGTCACTCCGAGTGAAATCTAAGAGATGGAAAGCTGCGTCATCGGTCAATCATGAACACGCCCTACAATGTGGCGAATCAGCGCAGACGATGGGATGGTTCGAACACGGACTGGATAATGCGCTGTCCTGTCCGTGTTTCACCCTGCGTCCTTTCCAATCGTGAACCGCACCGTACCGAAAAGGCTATCAATATTGAAATCAAGCGCCCTATATAGATAGACAACTTCCGCCAGGCGGCGCTGCTGCATGATAATGCAAGGTAGGACACCTAGGTAGGACATTAGGCAGTATAATAGCAAGAGCTTGGTGGCGCAACCCACCATCCCGTTCCAAAGGGGACGCTCATAACATCCATCCATCCATCCATCCATCCATCCATCCATCCATCCATCCATCCATCCATCCATCCATCCATCCGTCCGTCCGTCCGTCCGTCCGTCCGTCCGTCCGTCCATCCATCCGTCCGTCCATCCATCCGTCCGTCCATCCATCCATCCATCCATCCATCCATCCATCCATCCATCCATCCATCCATCCATCCATCCATCCATCCATCCATCCATCCATCCATCCATCCATCCATCCATCCAGCAAGCAAGCAAGCAAGCAAGGAAGCAAGCAAGCAAGCAAGCAAGCAAGCAAGCAAGCCAATATAGTCACTAGACTCGAGGAAGAACTTGACAAATGGCCAAACAAAGAGTGGGAATATAATGAGTTTCTAAGTGTTATAACGACAGAAATACGGAAAGATAAACAGCATGATCGTTGGAAAAGAAAAAAGAAACCGAAATGTTGGTGGAACAGGGAGATACGAGATACAACCGCCGAACGACAGAAAGCATCCCAAGAGCATAGGCGCAGTTGCCGCAGGATAATGTAGCCAGTAAATGGGAAATATACCGGGAGAAAAAGTCTATGGTTCAAATACTGGTGCAAGCAAAATTAAAAGATGAAAGTGAACGTTGGTTGTGAGAAATACGTGAGAAAAAGCAGGCCGCACCTAGAATACTGTGTAACTACATAACATTATTAGGCAGGAAGTCCACAACAATACAACAACATATCCTAGACGAAGATGAAAACACACTGGGAGGAGAAGCGGCAACAAATTACACCCGAAAAATAACAGCCGAATTATTCCAAGGCAATACCGAAGTTGTACCTGAAGGAAAAAAGAGCATGAAAGAGAGCCAAATGGAAAAGGAGCTGGTGCTGACAAATTTCAACTGGAAGACAGCCGAAGAGAAAATTACTAAGCACACAGACACAGGGCTAGACCAGGTTCCTGTTAGGCTGAATAATGAACTAGGACCAAAAAGTAGGGAAACTCTGGTGAAAGCAGTGGAAATAACTTTAAAATATAGACGAATACCAGACAGTTGGCGACAAAGTAGAATGAACTTAATTTATAAAGGTCAGGGGAGAAAGATAAAATTCACTCGTATAGTCCGTTGACCATTACATCCGTAATATACAGGCTAGCAATGCAGGTAATCAAATTAAAGCTTCAAGCATGGGCAGCGAATAATGGCATTTTGGGAGAACTTCAGAATGGCTTTCGAATAGGTAGACGTTTGGATGATAACTTGTTTGTTCTTATTCAGTGTATTGAAATATCAAAAGTAGAATGCACACCGTTATATGTGGCCTTTTTAGACATTACAGGAGCCTATGATAACGTAGACCGCAAAATTTTGTGGGATATTCTGGAAGGGGAAGGCTTAAGTGACGATTGTCTACAGCTTTTGAGAGATTTACCTAGAAAATACCGTTTGCGTTGAATGGGAAGGGAGGAGGAGCGAGGAGAAAGTTCATATCAACAAGGGACTGAGGCAGGGGTGCCCTTTATCCCCGCTGCTATTTATGATGTACATGGCGAGGATGGGGAGGGCGCTAGAAGGAAGTAATATCGGGTTTAATCTCTCATACAAACAGGCGGGTAGAGTACTAGAGCAGTAGCTCCCAGGTTTATTTGATACGGACGGCATTGTGTTGCTAGCTAACAAGCAAAGTGATTTGCAACGTCTGGCTAATATCTGTGGACAGGAAGGCAACAATTTAGGTTTCAAATTTAGCGTTAGAAAATCAGGTGTTATGGTATTCAATGAAAACAGTGAATAGACAGGGGCGATATAGGGCCATGAAATACATCGGGTAACAGAATATAAGTACCTTGGTATATGGATAAACGAAGGCAATATATATATATGGAAACACAGAAAAAAAGCAATTACAGTGAAGGGGAAGAGAAATGCAGCCATACTGGAAGCACAGAGCACTATGGGGATACAATAGGTACGAGGGGCTCCGAGGTATGTGGAAAGGTGTAATGGTTCCAGGACTTTTGGAAATGCGGATGTTTGCTTTAAATCAGGGGTACAATCAGGACTCGATGTAAATCAAAGGTCAGTGGGTCGCCTCGCATTGGGCGCTCACGGGAAGACTACAAATGAAGCTGTGCAGGGTGATATGGGCCCTACTAGTTTTGAAGTGAGGGAAGCTTGCAGTAAAATTGAGTATGAAGAATGGCTGAGGAATATGGAAGAAAGTAAATGAGCTGGGAGAGTGTTGAGGTATCTGTACCGGAAAAACATTGATTCACAGTAGAGGAAAAGGACTAGGAAGCTTACCAGCAAGTTTGCCGCCTGTAGGGTGGGCAACACAGCAACAGAGAAAGTCAAGCGGATAGTCAGAGAGGCCGAAATAATCTCATGGGTGGTGGCAATGGAAACGAAACCTGCCATGAGTAACTACTTAAGACGAAAAAACGAAATTAGGAAAGAAACAATTTGTGATAACTCAAAGGGAAGCTCATTACTTTTCGAAGCGAGATGGGGATGCCTTAGAACATGCACCTATAAAGCGAGATATAAGAAGGAAGAAGAACCATGTGCTTGCTGCGGTAAAGCTAGGAGAACTATGGAGCATGTTTTATTAGAATGTGAAGACGTCTACCCAGTGGTCGATTTAGGTACCACTGGCCTCCTTGAAGCCCTTGGGTTCAGCGACAGCAGTGGAAAACTAAACATGTCCGGCAATAGGGATTATTAAGAGTCGATTGGAGGATTGGTTGAAGAAATGGAGGGAAATGACAAAAAACGGAGACGTGTGGAAGCCTAGTTCGCAATAGGGGATCAGAAAATTTGGTTGTGGGAGTTCATAGTGTTTTTTTTTGTTTAACCTAGGTAGGACATAAGGCAGTGTAATAGCAAGAGCTTCGTGGTGCAACCCACCGTCCCGTTCGAAAGCGGACGCTTATAACATCCATGCATCGATACATCCATGTAATGCGTCACGTAGCGTAAGCCATATTTAGGCTTAAAATGCCGAGTGAGCTTTAAAAGATTATGGGCGGCCAGATCTCAGTAAATGTTGAATTTACAAGTTGTTCGTGACTATATCAACTAAAGGTGAACAATATTGTTGGTATGCTTGCAAATATCAGTTGAGGTTGCAAATGCAAATACAAGGCTGCATGTTCAGACGACGGATACGGTGATCTTTTTCTTTTATCACATTGTCCGTAAGCCTTTGGCCTTTACTGTGTTCACTTGACAAGACCAGTACTTAACGTACAAGTTCAAGAAGCCCTTGTATTTCAATCAGAAGGAACTATCAAGCTCAGCGGTCTACGTAAGCAAGAGATGCTTAGAGTATTGGTGAAAAAAGAAAGCATCGGAGAGGCTGATACGATAGGATTCATTACACGGACAGACAGTGGTAGAAGGTTATTAAAGATTAAAGAGATGTATACAAGAATGCTAGAAAGAAAAGCATTGATAGCATACCTGAGTAACTCAAGCAAGCTAGATCACGATTTGTACCCGCCGCGCTTGCTTGGCCGCCATTGAGCTTGTAGTTGGGCTTGTCAGCAAAACTGTGGTAAAAATATACTGGTGTTCTTCTCTGTCGTGTGCATGACGAAAGGAGTCGCTACATTGTGGGCGCTGAACTGTTCCGCCACGGGTTGTCCTTCCGCGTGGTATGAACATCGCTTTTTTTGATAAAGCCTCATGGAGCTCAATAGGGGCACTAACTGCGGACCTCAATGCAGGTTGCTCTCCGTGCGATAATCGCTATTCTGAAGAGCTAATACTCGCCATGATCAGCAAGTCTCTCTGTACTTCGGAACGACAAGCACTGGTACAGGTCTTTTCCAGGCATGTTGCTACATTCGACTTCATACATGGAGATACACCACTTCAATTACCATTGTCGCACACTCGCCACAGAATAGGTACTTCCTCAGCACATTTCTTCTGTCAGAAACCCTACCGAGCCCAAAGTGATTGGAGAACAAGTAAAGGAGTTTATACACAAAGGTGTCGTTCCAGAATCGTTGAGCCCTTGGGCAGACCTATTAAACCTGGTCCGAAAAAAGAAGTCTCCTGGCTACTCGGCGTGGATTACAGGAGTCTAAGCGTGGTGATGATGAAAGATGTGTGTCTGCTACCG